>NC_133408.1:73972500-74597500 GCF_049350105.2 Macaca mulatta
AAGATGGGTTAAGGACTTAAATCTGAGATCTGAAACTAAAAATTCTAGAAGATAACATTGGAAAAACCCCTTTTAGACATTGACTTAAGCAAGGACTTCATGACCAAGAACCCAAAAGCAAATGCAATAAAAACAAAGATGAATAGCTGGGACCTAATTAAACTAAAGACCTTTGCACAGCAAAAGGAACAGTCAACAGAGCAAACAGACAACCCACAGAGTGGGAAAAAATTTTCACAATCTAGACATCTGACAATGGACTTATATCCAGAATCTACAATGAACTCAAACAAATCAACAAGAAAAAAAGCAACAACGCCATCAAAAAGTGGGCTAAGGACATGACTAGATAATCCTCAAAAGAAAATATACAAATGGCTAACCAACATATGAAAAAATGCTCAACATCACTACTGATCAGGGAAAGGCAAATCAAAACCACAATGTGATACCACCTTACTCCTGCAAGAATGGCCATAATAAAAAATTAAAAAAATAGTAGATGTTGATGTGGATGTGGTGAACAGGAAACACTCCACACTGCTGGTGGGAATATAAACTAGTACAATTACGATGGACAAGGGTGTGGAGATTTCTTAAAGAACTTAAAGTAGAACTATCATTTGACCCAGCAATCCCACTGCTGGGTATCTACCCAGAGGAAAACAAGTCATTATTTGAAAAAGATACTTGCACACACATGTTTATAGTAGCACAATTTACAAATGTAAATCGTGGAACCAACCCAAATGCCCAACAATCAATGAATGGATGAAGAAACTGATATGTGTGTGTGTGTATATATATACACAAGTATGCATATATGTGTGTGTGTATATATATATGAAATAAAATGCTACTCAGCCATAAAAGAGGATGAATTAATGGCTTTTGCAGTGATCTGGGTGTGAGATTATTATTCTAAGTGAAGTAACTCAGGAATGGAAAACCAAACACCGTTTGTTCTCACTTATAAGTGGGAGTTAAGCTATGAGGATGCAAAGGCATAAGAATGACACAATGGATTTTGGGATAAGACTACAAATAAGGTGCAGTGTATACTGTTCAGCTGATGGGTGCACCAAAATCTTACAAATCACCACTAAAGAACTTACTCATGTAAGCCAATGAAACATGACCTGTTCCCCCATGACCTATAAAAATAAAAAAAATTGGAAGAAGAAACAAAAAGGATTAAAGTAAAACACCAGTTACTGACCTAAAGAAATGGAGATCTATGAATTGTCTCACACATAATTCAAAACAATATTTTTAAAGGACTCAGCTAGGTGTAATAGAACACACACATACAACAAAACAATATCAAGAAAATAATACATAAGCAAAACGATAATTTCAACAACGAGACAGATGTAAAAAAATCCAAGAGCTGAAGAATACAATGACTTAACTTAAAAATTTAACAAGAAAAAAACTTCAGTATCAGACTCAATCAAAATGAAGAATCAGTGACCTGAAAGATAAGTCATTTGAAATTATCCATGCAGAAGAATAAAAAAAAAAAAAAAAAGAAAACCTATGACTCTTGTGAAACTCTGTCTAGTAAACCAATATAAAAATCATGAACAGGCCGGGCGCGGTGGCTCAAGCCTGTAATCCCAGTACTTTGGGAGGCCGAGGCGGGTGGATCACAAAGTCAGGAGATCCAGACCATCCTGGCTAACATGGTGAAACCCCGTCTCTACTAAAAATACAAAAAACTAGCCGGGCGTGGTGGCAGGCGCCTGTAGTCCCAGCTACTCGGAGGCTGAGGCAGGAGAATGGCGTGAACCCGGGAGGCGGAGCTTGCAGTGAGCCGAGATCGCGCCACTGCACTCCAGCCTGGGTGACACAGCGAGACTCCGTCTCAAAAAAAAAAAAAAAAAAAAAAAAAAAAAATCATGAACATTGTGGAAGTAGCAAAGAGAGTAAACAGTTACAAAACTTATTTTAAAATAATGACAGAAAACTTCTCAAGTATGGAAAGGCAAATGCACATTCAGGCCCACGAAGCCCAAATGTCTTATCTTTTAAAGAGATTTTCACTGAAATACACTACAATAAAATTTTCAAAAGTCAAAGACAAGGAGAAAATTTTGAAAGCAGCAAGAGAAAATGAGTCATCACATCCAAGAAAAAGCCCCTTCCTCTCCCTGCCACAAGACTATTAGTAGATTTCTCAGCAGACACTTTGCAGGTCAAGAAATAGTAGAATGATACCTTCAAAATTCTGGAACAAACGAAAAACAAACAAAGCCTTCCAACTAAGAATACTATACCTAGCAGAGCCATCCTTTATGAATGAATGACACAGTTTCCCAGGCAAACAAAAGCTGAGGGAGTTTGTCACCACTAGACCTGCTTTAATAGAAATGCTAAAGATAGTGCTTTAAGTTGAAAAAAAAAATGCTACTTAAAACATAAAGACATATGCACAGCATAAAATTAACTAAAAGACAAATATATAACCAAATTCAGACTACCCTAATAAAATAATAGGAGTGTGCAAATCACTTTTAACTCTAGTATAAAAGCTAAAGAAACAAAAATGTTAAAATAGCTATAGCTACAATAATTTGTTAATGGATATACTATACAAATGATGTAAACTGTGACATCAATAACATGAAATGTGGAGGGAGAAGAAGTTAAAGTATAGAGTTTTGTATGCAAAGTTAAGTTGTCATTAGCTTAAAATTATATGTTAAAACCATATGATATTTTATGTAAGTCTCATGGTAACCACAAAGAATAAAACCTGTAGTCAATACAGAAAAGAAAACAGGCAAAGGATTCAAAGCATACCAACACAAAAAATCATCTATTCACAAAGGAGACACCAAGAGAGAAAGAATAGAACAAAAGAACTACAACATAATCATAAAACAAATAACCAAATTGTGATAGTAAGTCCTTACCTATCATTAATTACCCTAAGAAAAATGGATTAAATTTTCCTATCCAAACACATAGAGTGGCTGAATGGATTAAAAGAAAGAAACATATACTTTCTACAAGATACTCACATTAGTTTTAAGAACATACACACGCTGAAAGTGAAGAGAGAAAAGTTAAATGCAAAATGGTATCTACAACAGAGGAAGGATGGCTTTACTTATATTGACAAAATAGACTTTAATCCAAAAATGGTCACAAGAGATAAAAAAAAGCGATTATGTAATGATAAAGGGGTCAATTCATCAAGAGGATATAGCATTTGTCAATATACATGTGCCCAATATGGGAGCACCTAAATATATAAAGCAAATTATAACAGAAATTTAAAAAATACAGCAATACAGTAATAGCAGGGGACTTTAGTGCCTCATTTCTAACAAAAGATGGATCACCCAGACTAAAAAAAATTAGAAAACAGTGAACTTGATCAACGATATATACTAAATGTACCTAAGTGATACAGACAGATCATTTTCTATAACAGCAGTAGAAACATTCTTTTCAAGTACATACAGACCTTCTTCATGATAGATTATACATTATGTCACAAAACAGTTCTTAACAAATATAAGAAGATTGAAATCATATCAAGTATCTTTTCTGACCACAATGATATCCATATAGAAATAAATAATAGGAGAAAATTAGAAAATTCCCAATTATGTGGAAATTTATGCAACATACTTCTGAAGAACTAATGGTAAAAAAATTCAAAAGGTAAATTAACAAAATATTGTGAGACAAATGACATGTGGGATAACAACAAAAACTTATGGAATGCAGAAAAAGCAGTTCTAAGAGGGAAATTTATAGTAGTAAATGCCTGTATTAAAGTAAGCAAAAGATCTAAAATATACAACGTAACATTACACCTCAAGGAAACAGAAAAAGAAAAACTAAGCCCAAAGTTGCCAGAAATAAGAAAATAACAGAGAAGAAATAAATAATACAGACAACAGAAAAAATAGATAAGATAAATAAAACTGAGTGTTGATTTTCTGACAGATAGACAAAATTGACAAACCTTTAGCTAGAATAACTAAGACAAAAAGGAAAGACTCAAATAAATAAAATTATAAATAAAAAAGGAGACATTACACCTAATACCACAGAAATATAAAGGATTTCTTGAACAAGAAAACTGCTAGGGACAATTATATGTCAATAAATTGGTTAACCTAAAAGAAATGAACAAATTCCAAAAAACATACAACCTACCAAGACCAAATCATGAAAATTAGAAAATCTAAGCAGTCCAATAAGAAGTAAAGATATTGAATCAGTAATTAAAGACATTCCATAAAAGAAAATCCAAAAACCTGAAGCCTTCACTGGTGGATTTTACCAAATATTTAAAGATGAGTTAATTCCAATCCTCCTCAAACTCTTTCAAAAAATTAAACAGGGACCCCTTCAAACTTATTTTACAAGGCTAGCATTATCCTTATACCAAAGCCAGACAACAGCACTCCAATAAAAGAGAATTACAGGCCAATATTCCTGAAGAGCACAGATGCAAAATTCTTCAAAAAATACTAGCAAACTGAATTAAACAGCACATTAAAATGATCATATGTCATAACCTAGCAGGATTTTTTTGGCATGCAAGGATGATTTAACATAAGCAAATCAGTAAGTGTGATACACCATATTCACAAAATGAAGGATAATGATTATATGATCATTTCAATAGATGTAGAAAATTCATTTGACAAAATTCTACATTATTTATTATATTATTATTTTATATATATACATATTTTTGAGGCAGGGTCTCACTCTGCCAGTAACATCATATTCAAGGGTCTAAAGTTGAAACTTCTCCTCTAAGATCAGGAAAAAACAAGGTCGCCCACTAGAAGTGTAGTGTTCCTATACATTCCTATACTGTATCACACTTACTGATTTACTTATGTTAAATCATCCTTGCATGCCAAAAAAATCCTGTTAGACTATGGTGTATGATCATTTTAATGTGTTGTTTAATTCAGTTTGCTAGTATTTTTTGAAGATTTTTGCACCTGTGTTCATCAGGAATATTGACTTGTAATTCTCTTTCCTTGGAGTACTGTTGTTTGGCTTTGGTATGAGGACAATACTAGCCTTGTAAAATAAGTTTAAAGAGGTCTCTAATTTTTTGAATGAGTTTGAGGAGGATTGGCATTTGTTCATCTTTAAATATGTAAATGGAGCTCTTATGCAAGAAAAAGAAATAAAGGCACTTGAGACAGAAAAAGTAACATTGTCTGTGTTTGCAGGTGATATAATCTTATATATGGAAAACCATAAAGACTCCACAAAAAAAACTGTTAGGACTAACAAATCAATTAAATAATGTTGCAAGGTACAAAGTCAATATACAGAAATCAGTTGCATTTCTCTATATTAATAACAAATTATCTGAAAAGAAATCAAGAAAATAATTTCACTTATAATAGCATCAAGAAGAATAAATCATTTAAGAATAAATGGAAGTAAAAGTTAGGTACACTGAAAACGATAAGACATTCGTGAAAAAAACTAAAGAAGACACAAACAAATGTAAAGATATTTTATATTTATTAGAAGAGCTGATATTGTTAAAATTTCCATACTATTGAAGGCAATCCACAGATTCAATAGAATCCCTATCAAAATTGCAGTGGCATTTTACACTGAAATAAATGGAAAAAGAATTCTAAAATTTATACAGAAGCAGACAATGCCCATGCTAGCCAAAGCAATCTTGAGCAAGATCAAAGCTAGAGGTATCACACTGTCTGACTTCAAAATACTACAAAACTATCATAATTAAAACAGACATATAGACGAGTTACAGAATACAGAGTTCAGGAACAAATCTGCATTTGTTCTCAATTTATCTTTAACACAGGTGCAAAGAACACCCAATAGGTAAAGGATAGTCTCTTCAACAAATAATGCTGAGAAAACTGAATATCCACATGCAGAAAAAAATTAGACCTTATAGTACCATAATTTCATTGATAAATCTATACAATAAATTGGTATTAATATAATTCACTTTGACTTGTAAACATTTGACTTTATTTTCCTTTCACTTGGTTTTAAGTAAGTCACATACAATTTGGTAATTTTTGACAAAATTGATCATCATGGCGGATGGGAGGCAGGACTAGATTGCAGATCCAGACAGAGCAGCTTGTGGAGGCTCACATTGTGAATTTTAGCTCCAGACTGACTGCAAGAAGAAACCAGAAATCCTGAGAGGACCCACAGACCCTCTGAAGGAAGCAGACGCTCCTGCAGGACCCAGGAGACACCTCAAATGCTGTGAGTACCCCAACTGCAGAAGTAGGAAAGGAAGACCCTCCTCTCCCAAACACACACCCACAGTAGAGAAGCTGTAGGTCTGTTTGTGGGAGAAATTTCTGACTTTACCTGGAGCTGAGTCAAATTGGAGAGCCAAGTGAAATACAGGGGTAGAGGAAGCAACAGGTCCTGGGAGCTCGCTGAGCCCACTAGCAGGCCATTCCTGCTGGCACCATAGGGACCTATCCAGAGGATGGCCAGAGGAGCCAGGGGTAAAACTCCATAGGGAGAAGGATGTTTCTAGATGAACACTGAAACAATTTGAATGGGATGAGAAGCCTCCTGGCCAGAACCCGGGGGGAGGGCGCAAATCTGGTGTGCAGATTCCACAGGCAGGGGAAGGGAACCAAGTCCTTTTCTTTTGTAGGTGGGAGGTGGGTGGCCTGGAGCAAGTTTTCACACCCATCTTGTTTTCTGCCTGGAAATGGATTTGGGGCTGTTGTGGGGGCATGGTGGGAGTAAGACCGGCCCTTGGGTTTGTGTGTGAAATGGGTGATGCCTGTGACTGTCGGCCTTCTCCCACTTCCCTGACAACCTGCATGACTGGGTACACAACTCCATTGACCTGGGAACCTCACCCCCATCCCCCACATCAGCTGCAGCAAGACCTGCCCAAGGAGAGTCTGAGCTCAGACGCACCACCTGATGGTGCTTCCCTATCCACCCTTGTAACTGAAGACAAAGCGCATATAGTCTTGGGTGTTCTAGGGCCCCTCCCACAACTGGTTCCTCTCCATACTACCACAGGTGATGCTCTCTGGAAAGTACCACCTCCTGGCAGAAGGCCACCGAGCACAAAAACAGTGCATTAAACCACCAAAGCTAAGAATGCTCACAGAACCCATTTTACCCTCCTGCCCCCTCCACTGGAATAGGTGCTGGTATCCATGGCTGAGAGACCCATAGATGGTTCACATCACAGGACTGTGTGCAGACAACCTCTAGTACCAGCTCAGAGCTGGGTAGACTTACTGGGTGGCTAGACCCAGAAGAGAGACAACAATCACTGCAGTTTGGCTCACAGGAAACCACATCCATAGGAAAAGGGGGAGAGCACTACATCAAAGGAACACCCCACGGGACAAAAGAATCTGAACAACAACCTTCAGCCCTAGACCTTCCCTCTGACAGAGCCTACCCTAATAAGAAGGAACCAGAAAACCAACCCTCATAATATGGCAAAACAAGGCTCTTTAACACCCCCCAAAAGGCACACTAGTTCACCAGCAATGTATCCAAACCAAGAAGAAATCCCTGATTTACCTGAAAAAGAATTCAGGAGGTTAGTTATTAAGCTAATTAGAGAGGTACCAGAAAGACGAAGCCCAATGCAAGAAAATCCAAAAAATGATACAGGAAGTGAAGGGAGAAATATTCAAGGAAATAGACTGTTTAAAGAAAAAACAGTAAAAAATTTAGGAAACTTTGGACACACCTTTAGAAATGCAAAATGTGCTAGAAAGTCTCAGCAATAGAATTGGACAAGTAGAATAAAGAAATTCAGAGCTCGAAGACAAAGTCTTTGAATTAGCTGAATCCAACAAAGACAAAGAAAAAAGAATAAGAAAATATGAACAAAACCTCCAAGAAGTCTGGGATTATGTTAAATGACCAAACCTGAGAATAATCAGTGTTCCTGAAGAAGAGAATTCTTTTTTTTTTTTTTTTTTTTAACATTGATCCTTTTTATTTTATTTATTTATTTATTTTTGTATTATTATTGTACTTTAAGTTCTAGGGTACATGTGCATAACGTGCAGGTTTGTTACATCTGTATACTTGTGTCATGTTGGTGTGCTGCACACATCAACTCGTCAGCACCCATCAACTCGTCATTTACATCAGGTGTAACTCCCAATGCAATCCTTCCCCCCTCCCCCCTCCCCATGATAGGCCCCGGTGTGTGATGTTCCCCTTCCCGAGTCCAAGTGATCTCATTGTTCAGTTCCCACCTATGAGTGAGAACATGCGGTGTTTGGTTTTCTGTTCTTGTGATAGTTTGCTAAGAATGATGGTTTCAGGCTGCATCCATGTCCCTACAAAGGGCACAAACTCATCCTTTTTTATGGCTGCATAGTATTCCATGGTGTATATGTGCCACATTTTCTTAATCCAGTCTGTCACTGATGGACATTTGGGTTGGTTCCAAGTCTTTGCTATTGTGAATAGTGCCGCAATAAACATACGTGTGCATGTGTCTTTATAGCAGCATGATTTATAATCCTTTGGGTATATACCCAGTAATGGGATGGCTGGGTCATATGGTACATCTAGTTCTAGATCCTTGAGGAATCGCCATACTGTTTTCCATAATGGTTGAACTAGTTTACAATCCCACCAACAGTGTAAAAGTGTTCCTATTTCTCCACATCCTCTCCAGCACTTGTTGTTTCCTGACTTTTTAATGATCACCTTTCTAACTGTTGTGAGATGGTATCTCATTGTGGTTTTGATTTGCATTTCTCTGATGGCCAGTGATGATGAGCATTTTTTCATGTGTCTGTTGGCTGTATGAATGTCTTCTTTTGAGAAATGTCTGTTCATATCCTTTGCCCAATTTTTGATGGGGTTGTTTGTTTTTTTCTTGTAAATTTGTTTGAGTTCTTTGTAGGTTCTGGATATTAGCCCTTTGTCAGATGAGTAGATTGCAAAAATTTTCTCCCACTCTGTAGGTTGCCTGTTCACTCTGATGGTAGTTTCTTTTGCTGTGCAGAAGCTTTTTAGTTTAATTAGATCCCATTTGTCAATTTTGGCTTTTGCTGCCGTTGCTTTTGGTGTTTTACACATGAAGTCTTTGCCCATGCCTATGTCCTGAATGGTACTACCTCGGTTTTCCTCTAGGGTTTTTATGGTATTAGGTCTAACATTTAAGTCTCTAATCCATCTTGAATTAATTTTCATATAAGGAGTAAGGAAAGGATCCAGTTTCAGCTTTCTACTTATGGCTAGTCAATTTTCCCAGCACCATTTATTAAATAGGGAATCCTTTCCCCATTTCTTGTTTCTCTCAGGTTTGTCAAAGATCAGATGGCTGTAGATGTGTGGTATTATTTCTGAGGACTCTGTTCTGTTCCATTGGTCTATATCTCTGTTTTGGTACCAGTACCATGCTGTTTTGGTTACTGTAGCCTTGTAGTATAGTTTGAAGTCAGGTAGCGTGATGCCTCCAACTTTGTTCTTTTGACTTAGGATAGTCTTGGAGATGCGGGCTCTTTTCTGGTTCCATATGAACTTTAAAGCAGTTTTTTCCAATTCTGTGAAGAAACTCATTGGTAGCTTGATGGGGATGGCATTGAATCTATACATTACCTTGGGCAGTATGGCCATTTTCACGATATTGATTCTTCCTATCCATGAGCATGGTATGTTCTTCCATTTGTTTGTGTCCTCTTTTATTTCACTGAGCAGTGGTTTGTAGTTCTCCTTGAAGAGGTCCTTTACATCCCTTGTAAGTTGGATTCCTAGGTATTTTATTCTCTTTGAAGCAATTGTGAATGGAAGTTCATTGCTGATTTGGCTCTCTGTTTGTCTGTTACTGGTGTATAAGAATGCTTGTGATTTTTGCACATTAATTTCGTATCCTGAGACTTTGCTGAAGTTGCTTATCAGCTTAAGGAGATTTTGGGCTGAGACAATGGGGTTTTCTAAATATACAATCATGTCATCTGCAAACAGGGACAGTTTGACTTCTTCTTTTCCTAACTGAATACCCTTGATTTCTTTCTCTTGCCTGATTGCCCTAGCCAGAACTTCCAACACTATGTTGAATAGGAGTGGTGAGAGAGGTCATCCCTGCCTTGTGCCAGTTTTCAAAGGGAATTTTTCCAGTTTTTGCCCATTCAGTATGATATTGGCTGTGGGTTTGTCATAAATAGCTCTTATGATTTTGAGGTACGTTCCATCAATACCGAATTTGTTGAGCGTTTTTAGCATGAAGGGCTGTTGAATTTTGTCAAAAGCCTTTTCTGCATCTATTGAGATAATCATGTGGTTCTTGTCTTTGGTTCTGTTTATATGCTGGATTATGTTTATTGATTTGCGAATGTTGAACCAGCCTTGCATCCCAGGGATGAAGCCCACTTGATCATGGTGGATAAGCTTTTTGAGGTGCTGCTGAATCCGGTTTGCCAGTATTTTATTGAGGATTTTTGCATCGATGTTCATCAGGGATATTGGTCTAAAATTCTCTTTTTTTGTTGTGTCTCTGCCAGGCTTTGGTATCAGGATGATGTTGCCTCATAAAATGAGTTAGGGAGGATTCCCTCTTTTTCTATTGATTGGAATAGTTTCAGAAGGAATGGTACCAGCTCCTCCTTGTACCTCTGGTAGAATTCAGCTGTGAATCCATTTGGTCCTGGACTTTTTTTCGTTGGTAGGCTATTAATTATTGCCTCAATTTCAGAGCCTGCTATTGGTCTATTCAGGGATTCAACTTCTTCCTGGTTTAGTCTTGGAAGAGTGTAAGTGTCCAGGAAATTATCCATTTCTGAAGAAGAGAATTCTAAAAGCTTGGAAAAGATATCTTGGGGAATAATCAAGGAAAACTTCCCCTGTCTTGCTAAAGACCTGGACATTCAAATACAAGAAGCACAAAGAACACCTGGGAAATTCATTGCAAAAAGATCTTAGCCTAGGCAGATTGTTATCAGGTTATCCAAAGTTAAAATGAAGGAAAGAATCTTATCAGCTGTGAGACAGAAGCACCAGGTAACCTCTAAAGGAAAACCTATCAGGTTAACAGCAGATTTATTAGCAGGAACCCTACAAGCTAGAAGTAGGGGCCCTTTCTTCACCCTCCTCAAGCAAAACAATTAGCCAAGAATTTTGTATCCAGTGAAACTAAGCATCATATATGAAGGAAAGATACAGTCTTTTCCAGACAAGCAAATGCTGAGAGAATTTGCCATTACCAAGCCACCACTACAAGAACTGCTAAAAAAGATCTAAATCTTGACACAAATCCTGGGAACATAACAAAACAGAACCTCTTTAAAGCATAAATCACAGAGGACCTATAAAACAAAAATACAACTTAAAAAGCAAAAACAAAACAAAACAAAAATCAAAGTACACAGGCAACAAAGAGCACGATTAATACAATGGTACCTCACATTTCAGTACTAACATTGAAGATAAATGGCTTAAATGCTCCACTTGAAAGATACAGAACCACAGAATGGGTAAGAACTCACCAACCAACTATCTGCCGCCTACAGAAGACTCACCTAACACATAAGGACACACATAAACTTAAGGTAAAGAGATGAAAAAGGCATTTCATGCAAATGGACACCAAAAGCGAGCAGGGGTAGCTATTCTTATATCAGAAAACAAAAACTTTAAAGTAACAGCAGTTGAAAGAGACAAAGAGGGACATTATATAATGGTAAAAAGTCTTGTCCAACAGGCAAATAACACAATCCTAAACATATGTGCACCTAACATTGGAGCTCCCAAATTTATAAAACAATTACGAATAGACCTCAGAAATGAGATAGACAGCAACGCAATAATAGTGGGGAACTTCAATACTCCACTGACAGCACTAGACAGGTCATCAAGTCAGAAAGTCAACAAAGAAACAATGGATTTAAACTATACCCTGGAACAAATTGACTTAAAAGATGTATACAGAGAATTTCATGCAACAACCACAGAATACACGTTCTATTCAACAGCATATGGAATTTCCTCCAAGATAGATCATATAATAGGCCATAGAACGTTCTTTAATAAGTTTAAGAAAATTGAAATTACATCAAGTACTTTCTCAGACCACAGTGGAATAAACCTGGAAAAAACTCCAAAAGGAACCTTCAAAACCATGCAAATACATAAAAATTAAATAACCTGCTCCTGAATGAGCACTGGGTCAAAAATGAAATCAAGATGGAAATCAAAAAATTCTTTGAACTGAAGGACAATAATGACACAACCTATCAAAACCTCTGGGATACAGCAAAGGCGGTGCTAAGAGGAAAGTTCATAGCCTTAAACACCTATATTGAAAAGATTGAAAGAGCACAAATTGACATCGTAAGGTCACATCTCAAGGAACTAGAGAAACAAGAAAAAAATCAAACTCAAACACAGCAGAAGAAAGGAAATAACCAAGATCAGAGTAGAACTAAATGTAATTAAAACAAACAAAATACAAAAGATAAATAAGACAAAAGGCTTGTTCTTTGAAAAGATAAATAAAATTAATAGACCATTAGTAAGATTAACAAATAAAAGAAGAGAGCAAATCCAAATAATCTTACTAAGAAAGAGGAGATATTACAACTGACACCACTGAAATACAAAAGATAATTCAAGACTACTGTTTACGCCTTCATGCACATATCTAGAAAACCTAGAAGAGACTGATAAATTCCTGGAAAAATACAACCCTACTAGCTTAAATCAAGAATTAGATACCCCAAACTGACAAATAACAAGCAGCAAGATTGAAATCGTAATTAAAATTACCAGCATATTCCAGGACCAGACAGATTCATAGCTGAATTATATCAGACATTCAAAGAAGAATTGGTACTGATCCCTTTGACACTTATCCACAAGATAGAGAAAGGAGGAACCCTCCCCCATTCATTCTATGAAGCCAGCATCACCCTAATACCATAGCCAGAAAAGGACATAACTAAAAAAGAAAACTACAGACTGATATCCTTGGTAAACATAAATGCTAAAATCCTTAACAAAATACTAATTAACCTAATCGAACAACATATCAAAAAGATGATCCACCATGATCAAATGGGTTTCATACCAGGGATGCAGGGATGGTTTAACATATGAAAGTGATACACCACATAAACAGAATTAATAACAAAAATCACATGGTCATGTCAATAGATGCAGAAAAAGGGTTAGACAAAATCCAGCGTCCCTTTATGATTACAACTATCAGCAAAATTGGCATACAAGGGACATACCTTAATGTAATAAAAGCCATCTATGAGAAACCCACAGTCAACATAAAACTGAATAAGAAAAAGTTGAAAGCATTTCCTATGAGTACTATAACAAGACAAGGTTGCCCAATCTCATCTCTCCTCATCAAAATAGTACTGGAAGTACTAGCCAGAGCAATCAGATAAGAGAAAGAAATAAAGGGCATCCAAATTGGTAAAGAGCAAGTCAAACTCACTGTTTGCTGATGATATAATTGTTTACCTTGAAAATCCTAAGGACTCCCCCAGTAAGCTCCTAGAACTGATGAAAGAATTCAACAAAGTTTCTGGATACAAGATTAATGTACACAAATCAGTAGCTCTTCTCTACAACAATGAGCAAGTGGAGAATCAAATGAAGAACTCAACTCCTTTTATAATAGCTGCAAAAAACAAAACAAAACAAAATAAAACTTTGGAATATACCTAATCAAAGAGTCAAGGAATTGAAAGACCTCTACAAAGAAAACTACAAAACACTGCTGAAAGAAATCATAGACAATACAAACAAATGGAAACACATCCCATGCTCATGGATGGGTAGAATCAATATTGTGAAGATGACCATAGTGCCAAAAGCAATCTTCAAATTCAATGCAATTCCCATCAAAATACCACCATCATTCTTCACAGAATTAGAAAAGAAAATTCTAAAATTCATATGGGACCAAAAAAGAGCCCACGTAGCCAAAGAAAGTCTAAGCAAAAAACAAAACTGGAGACATCACACTATCTGATTTCAAACTATACTATAAGGCCATAGTCACCAAAACATTGTGGCACTACTATAAAAATAGACACATAGACCAATGGAATAGAATAAAGAACCCAGAAATAAACCTAAATACTTACAGCCAACTGATCTTGAACAAAGCAAACAAAAACATAAAGTGGGGAAAGTTCACCCTTTTCAACAATTGCTGCTGGGGTAATTGGCTAACCACATGTAGGAGAATGGCATTGGATCCTCATCTCTCAACTTATACAAAAATCAACTGCAGATAGATTAAGGACCTAAGCCTAAGACCTGAAACTAAAAATTCTAGCAGATAACTTTGGAAAAACCTTTCTAGACATTGGCTTAGGCAAGGATTTCATGACAAAGAACCCAAAAGCAAATGCAATAAAAACAAAGATAAATAGCTGGGACCTAATTAAGCTAAAGAGCTTTTGCACAGCAAAAGCAATAGTCAGAGGAGTAAACAGACAACCCATAGAGTGGGAAAAAATCTTCACAATCTATATATCTGACAAAGGACTAATATCCAGAATCTACAACAAACTCAAACAAATCAGTAAGAAAAAAACAAACAATCCCATCACAAAGTGGGCTAAGGACATGAATAGACAATTCTCAAAAAAAAAAAAATATATGTGTATATATATATATATATATATATATATATATATATACACTAATGGCCAATAAACATGAAAAAATGCTCAACATCACTAATGATCATGGAGATGCAAATCAAAACCACAGTGTGATATCACCTTACTTCTGCAAAAATGGCCATAATCAAAAAATCAAAACACGGTAGATGTTGGCATGGATGCAGTGAACAGGGGACACCTCTACACTGTTTTTGGGAATGCAAACTAGTACAACCTCTATGGAAAACAGTGAGGAGATTCCTTAAAGAACTGAAAGTAGATCAACTATTTGATCCAGCAATCCCACTACTGGGTATCCACACAGAGGGAAAGAAGAAGTCATTATTTGAAAAAGATATTTGCACACGTGTGTTTATAGTAGCACAATTTACAATTGCAAAATTGGGAACCAAGCCAAATGCCCATCAATCAATGAGTGGATAAAGAAACTGTGGTATATATATATATATATATATGATGGAATACTATGCAGCCATAAAAAGGAATAAATTAACAGCATTTCCTGTGACCTGGATGAGATTGGAAAGTATTATTCTAAGTGAAGTAACTCAGTAATGGAAAACCAAAAATCGTGGGTTCTCTCCGATATGTGGGATCTAAGCTATGAGGATGCAAGGCATAAAAATGATAAAATGGGCCGGGCGCGGTGGCTCACGCCTGTAATCCCAGCACTTTGGGAGGCCGAGGCGGGCGGATCACAAGGTCAGGAGATCCAGACCATGGTGAAACCCCGTCTCTACTAAAAATACAAAAAAAAAATGAGCCGGGCGCAGTGGCGGGCGCCTGTAGTCCCAGCTACTCGGGAGGCTGGGGCAGGAGAATGGCGTGAACCCAGGAGGCGGAGCTTGCAGTGAGCCAGGATCGCGCCACTGCACTCCAGCTTGGGCGACAGAGCAAGACTCCGTCTCAAAAAAAAAAAAAAAAAAAAGATAAAATGGACTTTGGGGACCTGTGTGGGGAAGAGTGGGAAGGGGCTAGGGATAAAATACTACAAATATGGTGCAGTGTATAGTGCTCAGGTGATGGGTGCACCAAAATCTCACAAATCACCACTAAAGAACTTACTCATGTAAATAAATACCACCTGTACCCCAATAACTTATGGAAAAAATTTGGTTATTTTTGTGAGAAGTAATGTTGGTGAGGTTTTCCCCATCGTTTTTCTTGGTAGGGATATATAGCACTGTAAAATTTAATATTGGAGCTACATTAAATGCTGTAGGATAATTTAAACTTGTAAATAATTTAGATACTTCAAAAAGAAATGTTTCAACGGTTTTCGCAAAGAATCAACAACAAAATGAGAGGAAATACATAATATTCTTTGTGTTCTACCTTTGTTTCTTGTGTGAAAATTTCCGTGATTTTGCCATTGGTGTTGTGGAAATACTTTAATTGTGTTAAAAATTGTGTGCCATGAAAATATGATAGTGCAATTGGGAAAAAAATTAGAAAGGCAAAGAAACCCTACTTGTTATTTTACTATTTTTGAATAAGTGAATTTTTAGTGTGGGCTTTCACTGACTTATTTGATGTCCTTTTTAATATAGATAATATTGTAAACAGTGCTAGTGGTTACAAAAATCTTGCAACTTGAGCATTTATGTTAGAATTCTCCATTAATTTGTCACATTATTGGAAACAGGTTTTGGATTCTGTTATTTAAGAAATAATTTTGAGGATTTTGGAAAGAATTAAGTGAGATTAATTATGTAAATGTTTAATAGAGAATCTGATAAACTGAATGAGGTTCGGCAATAATCAATGCTTACTGGATGATCCAAAAGCAAATGGTTCTGATGTTAAATATCTTTTTAAGTATAAAACAGAGTGTAAGAATACTACATGCCAAAACACATGAAATTTTCTAAAGGTGTACTGAGAGGAAAATTTTCTGAATTTAAAAGCTTGTCTTACTAGTCAAGAAATTGAAAAAATGAATTAACTCTACATTTAAATTTAAAAATTATCATACATGAAACTTCGTAAAAGTGAGTGGAGGGATAAAATTTTAAAGAAATAAATTGTTAAATTATAAAGTAGAAAAAGTAGAATTGATAAGTATATTGTAGTCCTGGTTCTTTTTATTTGCTTAATTTAACATTTTCAATAAGAAATTATTTTAATAACGTAGAAATAGCAAGAAAATAATAAAAGCAACAACATACTCATTAACTAGACATGACACATTTTGTCATACTTGCTTCAAATCTCTCCCTCTTTTTGTTTAAGAAATCTTACAGAGAGAATTAATTAAAAGCCTCTATACCTTCATTCCTTTCTATTGGTACTTTTTATTCATTGCTCTTCAATGACTATAATTTTTATTTATTTTTAATATATTTCCTAAATATGTATGTACCCACAATATACATTTTATTATTTTAAAAAATCTTAAATAATTTTCTATTGAATTTATCTTTTTATAATCTGATTTATTAACCAAACATATTACAGCATAAAAATATAAAGTTGAACCAAAATGAATATTACCTCTTTTGAAATAATTAGATTGAATGGACATAACTTGATTGGTAAAATGTATCTTCTAAAGTTTAACTGTGATTCTCTTGGATAATTAGTGGCGACTTATTTTTAATTTTGCTAATGTATTTTCTAATTTTCTATAGTAAAATTTTTTGTTTTCACAATAAAATGCATATGCATGTGTGTTTGAAAATAAAATGTACAAACCTATGCAAATCATTAGAAAATGTGAATGATATAGGTAATTGTTTACAAAATATGAACTACAAATAGATTCAAGTAAAGAAGAAAAGATGAGTCACCATAAACAAATGCTTAGATATCACTAATGATCATCAGTAATGAATACCTTCCTGTTGCTTCTTTCTCATTCTGCTTTTTGTAGACCTCCTTCTAGGGCAGTTTTAGGTCCTTTATTTAAATATCAAGAGTCAGAAATTTTCTATCACAGAGAAAAAAAGAGCTGAAAAGCATCTGTCTTAACCCATTTGGGGTTTCTGTGAAGGAATATCTGAGGCTGAGTAATTTGTAAAGAAAAGAGGTTTATTTGGCTCATGGTTCTGCAGGCTGTACAGGAAGTGTGACTCTGGCATCTGCTTGGCTTCTGGTGAGGTCGTTGGGCTGTTTCCACTCATAACAGAAGGCAAAGGGGAGCCAGTGTGTGCCGAGATCACATGATGAGAGAGGAAGCAAGATGATGGGAGGTGCCTGGTTCTTGTTAACAACCAGTTCTCCCAGGAACTTACAGAGTGATACTCATTCATTACCACCAGGATGGCACCAAGCCATTCATGAGGGGTTCACCCTATGACCCAAACACCTCCCGCTAGGTCTAAACTCCAACATTAGGGATCAAATTCCTGTGTGAGTTTTGGAGAGACAACCAACCAAACCATAGCAGCATCCAAATCATTTCTTCAGAGCTAGACTAAATCTTGTAGCACTCTAATCTTAGAGTATAATTATATTACAAATTACTACAATTTAATTATAGAAATTGCTCAGTGTTACACAAGCATTTCATAATTTATTTTGCAATTAATGTATAATTTAAGGGAGATTTTAAAACTTTATACAAGTTTGTTTTGCAGGTTCTATGTAATGTTAATGTTTATTAATATTTACCTCCTCTTTGATATATTGATATTGGGCAACTAGAAAAACATGTCTGAGCAGTCTCTCTTATAGTAGAATCTGCATAATGCAATATAATAAAAATATAATGAAATACTGGCTGATCACTGTAAAACGCAGTCTCTCTGTAGACAACCCACTGTTGTTTGACGTGGTGAGGAATTGGGAAGGGAATGTAAATGACTTTTCAGTGTTGAAAGGGGTTTATGCTATTGGAACATTACAGGAGCCTCTTCCCCTGCATGCAATGTTTTAAGATTCTTGCATTCCTTGGAAAGTTTGTAATGCACCCATTTAAGGTAGACTATAATAAGAAAAAAACTACTAATACTGTAATTATATGGAGTACTACTAAGATAACATTTTCATAATATAATTAAAATGTAGGCAAAATAAATAATAATTAACTCCAAAAAGAAAAAATGATGGAGTAAGGGGGCACAGAATAAGTAAAACGATTACAAAGGGAATAGAAAGATGATAGGCTCAAAATGCACTATATTAATAATGACATAAATTCTGAATGTACTAACATTCCAATTTGAAAACAAATATTGTCAGAATAGTTATTAAAAAATGAGCATGATCCAACAATTTCTATCGAAAAGAGACACGCTTTAGACATAAGGGCACAGAAGAATTTAAATGGAAAGAATGGAAAGAAGATATAAAGTTGGTCCTCGTTATTCACTGATTCTAAGTTTGCCTACTAGTCAAAATGTATTTGTAACTCCTAAATCAGTATTCTGTGTTTTCACAGTCGTGCTCAAACCTGGGCAGAGTGGAGAACATTTTGAGTCTCTTAGGGGCACAGTTCCAGACGAAGTCAAATGAGGTCCCATTCTGCCTTCTTGTTTTAGCTCTTCCATGTACAGAATTATCCTTTTTATGATCTACTTAGTGCCCCCCCCCCCCACACACATATATTTTGCATTTCTGTGCTTTTTGTTGATGACTTTTCTGTTTAAAATTGCTCCCAAGGGTGGTGATGAGGTGTTGTCTGGTGTTCCCAAGCACAAGAAGGCTGTGATGTGCCTTATGGAGAAAACACCTGTGTTGGAGAATCTTCCTGCCAGAGTGAGTGATAGTGCTGTTGGCTGTGCGTCTAATGCTAGGGAATTAACAGTGCATATTAGGTAAGGTGTCGTTATATAGAAACACACATAAAACAAGGTTATGTATTGCTCAGTTCATGAAATGATTGTGATCAGAGGCTCATGGAAACCTAATCCAGTGATTCCTCCAGGGACAATGGTTTAGTATTTGTTAATTCAGTGCTCACAACTCACACTAATTCATGCAACTTTATAGAGCATAATTACATGGATAATGAGAATCGACTGTGTGAAGAAAGCAGTAACCAGTAAAATCATGGTGTGGTTACAGTGCTATCAGAAAAATCAGACTTTAAATTATTCCTAGACATAAAGAGGGGGATTTTATAATGATGAAAATGTCAATTTAATGAGAATAAATAAAACAATAAATTTGTATGTATTTAATAACATCAAAATATACAAAACAAAAAATTGTAGAGAAACAAGGAGAAATAGAAATCTTTTCATCAGTAGAGATTTCAATATACCACAAGTAACAGAGTGAACAATCTCAAAATCAGTAAAACAGCAGATTTGAACAACAGGATTAAATAATTTGACCTAATTGACACATGGAGAATACCACTTCCCACAACTGTAGCATTCACATTCATTTCCAGTGCACATGGGCACATGTGCCATTTATCAAAATAAACTAATGTATGCAGGGCTACAAAGCAGGTTTTAGTAAATTTCAAACGAATGAAATATAATAATGCAAATTATAATCTCAGATTATAATGGAATTAAACCAAAAACTGACAACAGAAAGATAACTATAAAATCCTTAGATGGCTGGAAATTAAGCAACAAAGTTTTAAAAATCTATAGGTCACAAAAGTGATCACAATAAAAATTTGAAATCTTTTTACATGAAAGAGTTATAGAAAAGCAAAGCATATAAATTTCACATGAGAGAGAGTTGAAACAATGTTTGAGAGGAAATGTATGGCTTCTTTTAAGTGCACATATAAGAAAAGAAAAGATGTTGAAAATCAACAATCTATTTTCATCTTAAGAAGTTAGTAAGAGACAGCAGATTAAGTCATCAACATGGAATAAAATGTCAGAATAAAATTTAAAAAACGAAATAGAAAATAAATATACAATACAGAAACTCAACCAACAAGCTAAAACTTGTTTTTTAAAGTTTAGTAAAATCGATAACCCCTAGCAAGACTGGTGCAGAAAAAAATAGAAAAAAAATTGAATTATCAATATCAGAAATGAAACAAGATTATCACTATAGAATCTACAGGCATTAAACGGACTCTAAGAGGATATTATAAACACTTTTTTGCCAATTACACACCGTAGATATAATGGAAAACACATTCCTTGAAAACACATTTCACTGAAGCCACCACAAGAAACAGAAAGTTTGCATAGTGCTGTATCTACAAACAAATTGATTTGTAAGACACTTTTCTATCCAAACGTCTTCACTGTTGAATTTTCTTTAACATTTAAGGAGAAATAATACCAATTTTACACAACCTTCCAAATAATTTAAGTGGGAAAATTTCTCTCTTATTTTATGAGGCTAACATAATCTTGATACCAAAGCCTGACAAAGAAAGAAAAGTCACAGGCCATCCTCTCAGAAACATAGGGACAAGAATTCTATTCAAATCTTAGCAAAATGAATCCAGTGATATATGAAGAGGTCAGTATCTTACAGTAAAGTTGGGCTTATTAATGGAGAATGTTTGGTTTAAAAATTTAATATTAATTTTTAATAAAGGAGACAAACCATATGGTCATCTCAGTAGCTAGATGTAGAGTCTAAGAAGAGAAAGTGATCCGATCTGATCCTGCAAGGCTTTCTACCAAAGACCTACACTAACATTATACTAAAGGGTTTTCCCTATCCTTGCCAGCATAGCACATATTTAGTTAAAATTTTAATATTTTATTCCACATAGATTTCTTGCATTAATTTATTTTTTCAATTATTACATTTTCAGTATTATTTAAAGTGATTACTGAGTTTGTTGGTATCCTTTCTCTTAAATTTTGTGCCTGAGATGGTATTCCATTGTGTCACCTTACTCCTGGCCCTGGCATTAAGGAAATACAAATGAAAATCACCATTAAATGTTGCTTTTCATTCACCAGTATGATTAAACAGGGGAAAAACTAAGTGCTGGCTATGATGCAGAGCAGTGGGGATTTTCATTCACTCTTCCACATTCCATGGTCTTGTCCAGCTGTGTGTAAGATGCATGTGCAGTGAATGAATTCCTCCTTTTATCGTGCAATTACAGTTTAAATATGATCCATGATAACCCATCTCTCTTCTCTTGACCCTTTGCAGGTACAATATAGCTAATACCTCCTTTTTGAAAATAGCATGGTAGATGTTCCCTGACAAAGTCAAGTGCATCTGACACACATGGCTAGAGAAAGCTGTCCCCTCTGGTCACCGTGGAGGTGTGACAGCCACTGCATGTTGTGCTTTTGCTGGCCACTTAATGAATCATTCAGGACCTAATGCCTCAGCTGAAGGGTTACAGAAAGCTGCCAGGCCACAGCGAGTCAGGATTCCTTTGAAGACTAATGGGTTTTAAAATGTGTGAAGGGGACACAGAAGGTAGGCAGTCTTCTGTAGAGTCATGGGGGCAAGAGAATACACTTGCTACAGGCATTTGTCATTTGTTGCATTGTGTAAATCTACAATTATTAATTTTATTGTTTTAGGACTTTTTGATCCCTTGCAATAATCCCTTGTAGCTGCAAAAGGCTTTAAAAAATACGTGGTACCTGATACTGAATTTGCATGTCTCAGGAAAGTTGATGATGAGCATGTAACATGCATAAAATGCATTCTGATACTTACTAATCATAGGAGCTATGGTAGCACTGGTTACATAACAATCAGAAGACCCAAATCTTTTAAAGTTCTTTTATTAAAGTCACTTTAGGAAGATTATGGCCAAAAGTAATGATTGAACACATGTAGTTGTAGAAGATGCAGAAGGTTTTTCAGAAAAAAAATGTTCTTGCCATCATATTACAGAAGAAAGTTAAGAAGTTTATTCAAATTCATGAAAATTACAAAGAGCAAGTATACTGTTTATGTTATTTTGATTTTGCAGATGAACAATATATAGAAAATTTGTAAAATTTTGTTTTCATGCCCACACATGTTATTTTTCATTTTTTGAAATAATTTTATTTCAAAAATAGTGATAAATACAACTATTTTTGTATGACTACAAATTAAATCCATTTAGCTTCAGTCAAGAAACCAATAGGCTAAAAATACGTATTTTGAACTGTTTTTAGTGCCTTCTTCAACTTTCAAAACTGTCCCAGTTAGAACAAACCAGTATATGGTACCTTTCTCATGACTCAGTTCTTAGAAACCTTCTCTTCTTCTTTTTCCTTCTTTTCTGATATACATTAACTCGTTAAGTGATTTTATCCAGTCTCACAGTTTGAAATACCATGTATGTGGTGTTAACTCCAATATCTGTAACTCCATTGCCAATTTCTCCTCTGAAGTTTAGACAATATATTTTATCTCCATGTAAATATGTAGCTAGTATCTCAAACCCAGTGACAGCTAGAGTGGATTATTGCTTTCTTCCTTCAAATATGGTCCCCTTTTAGCCTTCCTCATCTCAGCAAATGCCACTGGTATTCACAGTTTTTCAGTCTAAAAACCTTGACATCATCCTTGACTGCTTTCTTCTTTTCATACTCAACATTCAATCCATGAAAAAACATGTAGGCATTGCTTCAAACATATCCACATCTGACTTCTTACTTTCTACTTTGCTATCCTCCTAGTTTAAATTACCATAATCTTTCTATCATAAAAGCTCCCTATTTCCACTTGGTAGTCCACCCCCATCTGTATATTCTCCACGAAACAGCCAGTGTGATTCTTTCAAAATGTCAATCACATCAGGTGGTTACTAACTTTTACCTGGGTGTCAAGGCCCACTCCATAAACCAGACCTGAGCATGTCTCTCACTCAGCAGCCTGTAAAGTGCAGTTCATGAACACCTGAGAGATCCCAAGACCTCCGGGGGTCAAGTGAGGTCAAAACTATTTCCATAGCAACACCAAGACAGTATTTGCCTTTTTACTGTGGTAACATCTGAAATGATGGTGAAAAGTAATGGTGGGTAAACCTGCCGGACCTCAGCACATGTTAGGCAGCCACACACACTGCAGTAGTGGCCATCGCACTCTAGGCCTGCACACACTCTGTTTTCTAAAAAGAGTTTTACTTAAGACTATGCTGGATAAAGTAGTTAATATTATTATTTATATTAATTATCAATCTTTGAGTACAAGCCTTTTTAAGTTCTGTTTGACAAAATGGGAAGTATACAATGCTGCTGCATAACAGAAATACCACCGTTTTCTCAAGGAAAAGCATCTGTGCAATTGTTCAAGTTGTGAATTAAACCATCTACTTTTCATAGAAGCTTTTTTTTAACTTGACATAGCAAGTGGTATATAAACTATAGTCATTCATTCTTAAAGTCTAAAAGCCTTGACATCATCCTTGAATGCGGTCTTCTTTTCATACTCAACAAAAAGCTCCTTTTCCACTTTGTAGTCAACCCCCATCTGTATATTCTCCACAAAACAGCCCGTGTGATTCTTTCAAAATGTCAGTCACATCATTCTTAGTATTTTGCAGACATTTAAAAAATAATTGAAAGAAGCATGTCACTGAGAAAAACAACTAGCACTAGTGAAAATTAAAATTTTGGAAAACTTGTATGGTGAGCATGACTGTTTCCCATTAAAAGACACTTCTGATGAGATTGGTGGTATTACTAATAAATGTGTCAACATTTGGAATATCTGGATAATTCAATGAGTCAATATTTTCCCAATTACCAATATATGCTATTACATATCATATGTGGGTAATTATCCATTCAGAGTGAAATATAAACCAATGGATTTTAATATAAGAGAGCATTAAAAGTTCATTGATGTGATTCAGGTTCCACATAGCAGCTAACCCTGAAGATACTACACCACTTGAAAATTCTGGTAGAGCAACAAAGAAAAATGTCCACGATTATCTGAAAAGTTTATTAAAATACTCCCTTCATCTGGGCATGGTGGCCTATAATCTCAGAACTTTGGGAGGATGAGGTGGGAGGACTGCTGGAGGCCAGGAGTTCGAGACAAATCTAGGCAACATACTGAGATCCCATCTCTACAGAAAATTTTAAAATGAGCTTGGTGTGGTGGCATGCACTTGCAGTACCAGCTACCTGGGAGGTGGAGGCAGTAAGATCACTTGAGCTCTGGAGTTTGAGGCCACAGTGAGCTATGGGGAAGGACCCTCCATAGACTAATCACATCTTCAAGGCCCTGCCTCTTAATACCATCACATGGGCAACACCTGGATTTTGGAGGGGACACATTTAAACCATAGTAATGCCCTTCTCAGTAATTATTTTTTATTTTGGAGACTATGGCTATTTTTCATATTTATGTTCACGTGTAATACATTAATATATTATTTCTAAAAATTTAATCTATTAATATTTTTTCACTTTTAATTTCTAGTACACTACATCAGCAGTTATGACTCATACAAATAAAAGCTTTTTGCAGTCCTCAATTATTTTAAGAGTTTAAATAAGTTCTGAGACAAAAATATGAGACTTGCTCTGCTAACTTAGTCTTTCAGTATATTGCCTCTTTCTCAATCTCAAACCACACTAGTCACCTTGCTGCTTCTCAACCCCACCACACAAGTTCCTCTGCTACATTCTTATAACTTAGTATTTCCTCTGCTTTGTGTGCTAGCTCCCCATGAATCCATGTGGCTCATGCTCTCATGTCCTTTAGATCTCTGCTCGGTCACCACAACACATAGGCCTTCTCTGATAAGCCCGCCCCAAATCACAGGCTGGGTTACCCTCTAATCAAATACATTTGCTTACTTCATCATAGTTTTACAACTACCCAATAAATAACATTCGGTGTTATGTATTTGTGTGTATTTGCTTATTATCTCTTTCTTTACTGCTGTCTCTAGTGCTAAGAACCATCTATGACATACAGTAGGTACTTAAATATGTTTTGAATACAAATTTAATGCAAGGCTATGGTCAGCATGAAGACATCACAGCAGAGTCCTCCCTTCTCCTTGGCAGCAGGGCTGTGGATTCAGGCTGGCTTCCCAGGAGTTGGGGGCCATGAGTCAGGGTTCTGTTGCTTAATCTGAAGGGGGTGAGTAAGTGAGTATGTGGGGCAGAATTCACCTCACACAAGAATTAAGGCAAAAAAAATGGTGCTAAAAGAGGGACAGAAGCACAGTTCAGGATGTGCATTGAGAAATAAAGTTAGCATAACAGAAAACCAAAGAAGGCAACTATTTTTTAAAAAATTAGGAGTTTACCAGAAAGTGGCCAGGTTGTTTTACAAAAAAGTAAAAAATAAAATAAAATAAAACCTCCTTTGAGAAAACAAAGTGAAATCAGACTTGGTTTTTTGTTTTGTTTTTAAGAGACAAGTTCTCAACGCATCGCCCAGGCTGGAGTGCAATGGCAATGACATGATTATAGTTCACTGCAGTCTCAAACTCTCCCAGGTGACTTTTACATTTTATTTTTTTGTAAAGACAGAGTATCACTATGTTGCCCAGGCTGGTCTTTGAATTCCTGGCCTCAAGCGATTTTCCTGCCTCGGCCTCCCAAAGTGCTGGGATTATAGATGTGAGCCATAACACCTGATCCAGAAATCAGAGTATTAAAAACTACCTTAAATGACAAAGGTTTCACTTAAGAACTGGAAGAAATCCAAAAGAAAAATGAAGAAAACATGGACAAAAAAGAATTAAAAGACATGACAATATTACTTAGTAAAAAAACAAATAAATGACCAATAACTTTAGGAAGCACTCTTCAACTTTGAAGTCAAGGCAAGGTGACTTTATTTGTGAGTTACATCATCTTGATCACACTGTTATAAGAATATCCAGTTGGTGTAGAGGAGAGACAAGGGAAACTCACTGTGGCAGCAACAGAAGTGGCTACAGGCAACTCCGAAACATTGCATTCACAAAGGGACTCACAGAATTCATACACATTTACCTACTCTATTGGGTAGAACTAGTTATGGTAAAGAAACTGCACCAGTTATTTTAACATACAAAATTTAATATAGATAATTTTAATTGGGTTTTAGAGACTAAAAAATAGGATGTTAAGGTGTCAGGAAGGCACACCTGCAAGAACACCTTTATCCCTAGAACAGAGGGAAGAAGTGGAGATAATTAAAATTTAGAAGATTGAAAGACTGGCCCAGCCAGCCTGGAATTAGAGTATCTGAGGAGGGGCCCTCCTTGACTGGTGCTGATGCCTCAGAAGCTCCAAGGATGGTCCCTTGGAGCTGGGATCTAACGCTCTCCAGGGCTGATATAGGGACCCTCAATGCTGCTTGTTCTGAAGTGCTGGAAACACAGCAAACTGCTTCTAACAGAACAGCTACTACCTGGGGGAAGGAGCCTCACTGGGGAAATGCGCCCAGGAAAACAAGCAGGAACAGAAAGCAAGCAGGACAGAGCAAGTCCGTGCTCTCTCTTCTCCTTCCAGGATCCCACTAATACCTCTTAGCAGAGTCTAGCCAGAGCCATAAACAAAACAGAAATGTGGCTGCAGTGTCCTGCCCCTGGGTGTGCAAAGCACAGTGGACAAGAGTGGGTTTGAATCCGAGAGACAAAGCTGGTGACCATGCTAATTCCACCACTCAGATATTGATTCAATGGAACCATCCCTGTTATACTGAGACAGTGAAATTAACAGTCTCGACAATCATTGTCAAAGCATTGCACAACCATTATATATCATATTTACAAATAATTTCCAATAGAATAGGTATTAAATAAGGACACCATATAAAGCATGATCCCTAATTGCATTTTCTGCAGAAAAATTATGATGAATGTGCTTTTACATTGCAATGGGAAATACAGTAATAAAGTAGCTATAATAATAATAATATAAAATAGTAACTAAATAATAGTAAAAGTAAGTTATAATGATGAAAGCTAATACTTTTTTACTAATACTTATTGAGATACCATTCACTTTTTGCCAGACATTTTGCTTTTCAGTCATCATGTTCTTCAATCCTCACAACAAAACTTGCCATTCTTAAATGAGAGTCAAACAGAAAAAGTAATTCTCAGGGTATCCGGCAAACACCCTAACTCAGGTATCTGAATCTAAAATGCTTGCACTTCATATCTGACACATTTCAATATTGTACATATGTTATGCATCCCAGATGTGTGCATTAAACATTAATATATAATAAAAATGATATCTATATTTCCCATATATATCATAAACCTCTGTTTGTGTGGTTGAAAAGAAATGTATCATTTGTTAGCAGTCTTCATCTTTGGTGTTAAAACTATGAGGTATAATTTCTTTCTTTTGCTTTGGAAAGTTTTTATTTCCCACCTTTCTAGAACGATCTTTTTCATTATACATAGCCTGTATACATTCTCCCATGTCATTAAAATGTCATTTTTAAAGCATAATTAATGTCACTTTGCTTTGAATATAGCATGGTTTGTTTAATGTCTTTCCTATATGGGACATTTGGGTTATTTTAGTGTATTTGCTATTACAAATGATACTTGCTCTGACCCAAATATTTGTGCCCTCCCACTCTAAACTAATATGTTGAAATCCTAATCACTACAGTGATAGTATTAGGAGGTGGGGACCTTGGGAGATGATTAGGTCATAAGCAGAATCTTCATGAAGAGGATGAGCACCCTTATCATAGAGGCCTGTTATACATACACAATGGAATACTATTTAGCCATAAAGCAGAATGAGATCATGTGTCTTGCAGCAACATGGATGGAACTAGGGGCCATTATCTTAGGCAAAACGACTCAGAAACAGAAAGACAAATACTGCATGCTCACACTTAAAGTGGGAGCTAATAATGAAGCCGAGTGTGGGATGATGGAAACTGGAGACCTGGAGGGATGGGAGAATGGGAGGGGAGTGGGCAATGTGGGGTTGGTGGTGGGCACAGTGTGGGAGGGCCCCGACTTCACCACCATGTATCAATGTAGCAGAATTGCACTTGCACCCCATGAATATGTACAAATACAAAAACAACAAAAATAAACACATACAAATAATACATATCAAGATAAAAAAATAAAAGAGGCCTGAGGGAGACTGTTGCCCCTTCCACCGTGTGAGGGCATTGTGAGAAGGTGCCGCCTACAAACCAGAAAGTGGGCCTCCATTAAACATGAAATCTACTGGTGTCATGATCTTGGACTTCCAGCCTCCAGAACTGAGGACAACACACTTCTCTTGTTTATAAGCCACCTAGTTTATGGTATTTTGTTATTGCAGCCCAACTGAACTAAGAAAATCATACCGTAGTGGAGCTCCTTTATAGTGTTCTAAATGAATATTTACGTCTTTTGGGGGAATAAACTTCTGTAAGTAAAATTTCAGGATCAAATGGTATAACCATTTTAATGGCTCTTGGGTGAAAAAGGGCCAAATTGTTTCTAAAAGTTTGTCAGTTCACACTGTCATCAGTGGCACAATGTAGCTGAATGAAAGTGTGTTTTCTAGAGGTTGACAGTGGAGTATGGTGCTGCTTGTTTATTGAGGCTAATAGTCTTAGTCTTTTATTCCTTTTTTCCCAGTGGTTATTGTTCTGTTGAACTATGTTGATGACATCTATGAAATAATGATGTGGATCTTATTAGATTAATCTTCATGATAAATGATTTATTAGAATTCATGCTAATTTGCATTAAAGAACAAGCTTATAACTGCAGGTACTTAGTGGAAGTTTTTAGAAGTGAATCCTGGGGGAAAATAACCCAATTAAAAAATATGTAGGCACATGACTTGAAAAAAAAAAAAACTCAGAGAAAAGAAAAACACCCAATACGCACATTAAGTGGTACATATTATAACAGATATTAGGAAAATGCAAATTAAATCCACAATGAGATACTATTTTATAACTATTAGGAGGGATAAATTGATAAGACTGACAAGCTATAAGAGGAAATGTTCAATAAATCATTTATTAAAACTTCTTAACTGTATTAAGTAAATATTGTTTTGTTTAATATTTTTTTCTAGTAATTTCTGACATTCTTAAAAACACTTGGGTGCTAAGACTTCTTGCATTGTAAGAATGTCTTCTGTGGCATTTACTTATGAAGAGTATCTTAGCTATGAGTAGAGATTTTACATTGCAATTAGTTTTCTCACTTCAACAATGCAGCTAAATTTATTGTTTTGCAGTGGGAAGTTTTATTTCTTTAGTATTTAACTTTTTTTCTCAATGTTTCTTAAGTTTTTACTTATTCTAAACAAAGAGAAAGGAAGGAAGGCAGGAAGGCAGGCAGGCAGGCAGGAAGGAAGGAAGGCAGGAAGGCAGGAAAGAAGGAAGGAAGGAAGAAAGGTAGGAAGGAAGTGCAGAGAGAGAGAGAGAAAGATCATGGAACTAGCATAGATTGTTGGCTTTTCCCCCAAAAAACACACTCCTGAGAGGCTCTGGACAAATGAGCAGTATAAATATGAAGACCTAAATTAGGGATTGTGAGGCCTTTCTGGCATTCCAAGAGGCAGTTAGGTTCAGGTCTCTGCGTGGGGCTGGGGCAGCTACCTGGGGATGTGGGCAGGACTCTAAGTTCAGAAATTAGGCCAGAGAAAGCTTTCTGTTACTCTCGTTGCCCAACATGTCCTAAGGGTCTCATTTTTTGTCCCTTAGATGTGTCAGGCAAGTTAACTAGGGTGAAGTTTGGGGCAGTGTTAATAACACCTGGAGTAAGGAACAGACAGATGGTTTAAGCACAACCACCAGCACCAAGCATCCCCTGATCTCACGTTTCCTCACCCGCTTCACTCCTCCAGGACTGGTAGATTACAAGAGAAGGAAATTATCACTTTCCAGGGCTGGTTTCTTCAGAGTGTAAAGCAAATATGGTAGAAGGCTGGTTTATGGGCTGAGGAGATAGTCACAATCACGGCATAGCTATACCTTTGGTTTTAGGCCTGGGGCACACCCCTTACCCCTTCTTGAAACATGCATTCATTAAATCAGGGAAGAGTGTTCACACCTGAGGAGTGTGACCACCATAACAGCAAAGAAAGTATATTGGATAGCAATGCCACGTGAGGAAGTACAAATGAACAAAAAAGGATTTAGAATTTAAATAAGTAAAATACCCATTTCACGCAAGACAAAGGAATATTTTTGTGTTTTAAAGTCAGAACTAAAGTCACAAAAAAGAGCCAAGTGGAAATATCAACTATAAAAATTTAATAACTAGGCTCGGCGTGGTGGCTCGTGCCTGTAATCCCAGCACCTTGGGAGGCCAAGGCATGGGAATCACCTGAGGTCAGGAGTTTGAGACCAGCCTGGCCAACATGGCAAAATCCCGTCTCTACTAAAAATACAAAAATTAGCTGGGCGTGGTGGCGCGCGCCTGTAATCCCACCTACTCGGGAGGCTGCAGCAGAAGAATCGCTTGAACCCGGGAGGCAGAGGTTGCAGTGAGCTGAGATCATGCTACTGTACTCCAGCCTGGGTGACAGAGACAGATTCCATCTCAAAAAAAAAAAAAAAAAAAAAAATCAATAACTAAGAAAAAGAGCACACATGATGGGAAAAGTAACAGAATGTTCTTCATTAAGAAAAACTTAGGGAGCTGAAAATCAAGTTGCAAATATCTCCAGATGGAAATGGAAAGTCATAAATATATAGAAAACAATTTAAATGAAAAGATATAGACATTAAAGAGAGTATCAGAAAATATAACAAACAACAACAAATAAACTCATGCTAGTAAATTTAAAATTTAGATGAACAAATTCTTAGAAACACAAAGCTTGCCAAAACTGACACAAAGAAATGGAGAATCTATGCTTATTACACCTTCACAAAATGAAGATCCATGTCCATGTGGGTGTGTAGGGTGTGCAGTGGTATCTTGTGTGGTTTAATCTGCATTTCCCTGAGGACATGCACATGGTGTGGAACTTTTCCTATGCTCATTTGCTTTTCGTGGATTGTCTTTGGTGAGGTATCTTTTAGAGTCTTTGATCTATGTTTTATTGAGTTGTTTGTTTTCTCATTATTGAGTTTTAAGTATTCTTTGTATATTTTGGATAACAGTCCTCTATTTTATATGCCTTTTGCAAATATTTTCTCATAGTCTCATGCTTGTCTTTTCATTCTCTTGACAGTGTTTTTCAAACAGTGGAATTTTTAGCTTTCCTGAAGTTCATTGTGTCCATTCCTTCCCTTGTGGGTCCAGCCTGACACGGTTTGGCTGTGCCCCCACCCAAATCTCATCTTGAATTGTAGCTTCCATAATTCACATGTGTTGTGGGAGGGACCTGTGGGAGGTAATTGAATCATGGGGTTGGTTTCCCCCATACTGTTCTATTGGTATGAATAAGTCTTACGAGAGCTGATGGTTTTATAGAGGAAAACCCCTTTTACCTGGTTCTCATTCTCTCTTGTCTGCCACCATGTAAGATGTGCCTTTTGCCTTCTACCATAATTGTGAGGCCTCCCCAGCCATGTGGAACTGTGAGTTAATTAAACCTCTTTTTCTTTATAAATTACTCAGTCTCAGGTATGTCTTTATCAGCAGCATGAAAACAGACTAATACAGTGCCTTTGGTGTTGAATCTGGAAAGTTCCTAGCCATGCTTGTGGTCATGTAGATTTTCTCCCATGCCTCCTGTCTTCTACAAGTTTTATGGTTCTGTGACAAAAGAGTTGTTTAGATTCATTTCCACTTATATTTTGAAACACCTCAATACTTAGGTAAATTACCATTTTTATTTTTATTTATTTATTTATTTTTATTTATTTATTTGAGATGAAGTCTTGTTCTGTTGCCCAGGCTGGAGTGCAGCGGCGCCATCTCAGCTCACTGCAAGCTCCACCTCCCAGGTTCACACCATTCTCCTGCCTCAGCCTCCCAAGTGGCTGGGACTACAGGCACCCGCCACCGTGCCCGGCTAATTTTTTGTGTTTTTTAGTAGAGACGGGGTTTCACCATGTTAACCAGGATGGTCTCAATCTCCTGACCTTGTGATCCGCCCGCCTCGGCCTCCCAAAGTGCTGGGATTACAGGCGTGAGCCACTGCGCCTAGGCAAGTTATTGTTTTTTGTCTATTTTCTTTAGACATTACTTCTTAGAATATTTTCCTTTCCTCTTATAAACCTGTGTAAAAGTAGGCTTAGCTTGAATTATCTTGGTACTTATCTCAGTCAGTCTTTCCCTAGGGACCAGAGTTATGGGCTTTCCACCTGTTTTGTTTTTTGATTTTGGTATTATTTTGCATTCTATATTATTATTTCAGAAGAAAGAGGAATGGTTTTTTGTCTTTATATTTGCTTATACTTGACTTCTCTGAGAAGAGAAACCATGATCTTTTTCTCCAACTAGTCCCATTTTGTTAAGATTTGTGAAACTGCATTCTGTGTTAACAGTGTTCAAACTTGATTAATTAAAGCTAAAATCTCCACCTTGTTAAGGCTCCCTTTTCTGTGGAAAATTATTTATATTTGATGATCACATATATTTCACCAAGACACAAATTTAACAGGGAGGCATCTGTCCTGTTTGCCATAATTCTTGCAGTAGCTAAGGAGATAAAGCAACCAAGTAGTTTCTGTCTCCTGTTTTCTATTTAAAGTTTGAACAACTTTAAAGAAATTTGTAGGAAAGAAAGTTGTCTATAAATGATTTCAGTAGACTTTGCTTTCAATTCTGTTCAAGATTATTGGAAGATGATTCTACATTTTACCAAAGAAAGCTATGATGAGAGTTTGCAGGTCAGGCCATTAATTTAATTTTGACACTTTCAATAGGTGAAGAAAGAGAAACTTGGATTTGAACAAAAAATAACCCATTACATGGTATTATTTCATTAAATATTATTGAGATAGACAGTTGTCTAGCTGGAAGGGAATATAAAGCATGAACAACTGGAATTTCCGATATATTTTACAAATTTTAAAAAGCCCAAGAGGTTAACAAGTGTTTAGGTCATAAAACTGGATCATGGGAGATAGAGGACTGGATCCTACTCTTCACACCTGCTGGTCCACATTTTTTCCTCCCAACAATAGCTTTTCTGAAACAGCATAGCCTAGGGCTCTCTGAAGTAAAGGGAGAAGTAATGCCAGTAATCCTGACTCCTCATGCTCCATTTTACAACATATACAAATGTCTCACCAATTGAAAGCCTTAGCACCTCAAACCAAAAAGTCAGCATTTATTTGCTTTGCTAATGATCTCAATAGGGCTTCCATCTATTGTTTGCTCAGGAAAAATAGGGCTCTTGGAGTTACCCTTGGGAGGAGGTGGGAGTAGGAGCATAATAAATATCAGACTTTAGTTTTCCCATTCAATCCCACAAGTATTTACTGATGCTTTCTCACACACTGGTCCAGTAGCAAAAGCTAGGTAAACAAGAAGGAATAAGAGCTCGGATTTTTGTCCAAGAGTTTCACAGTCTGAGTGCAGTACAGATATGCAAGCAAATGCTCCTGGTTGCATAAGTGCAAAGAAAGTGGATTAAGCAGGAAGCACAACAAGAACTAACCCTTGAGCTTTGTATTCAGAATCTACTCTGTTCGCCTAGGAGAGAATGAGGAGAAAGGGGGTGATATTTGTGCAGAAGGAGAGTATGCAGGAAAAAGTACTGTGAAACATCTTGCTATGCTCTATGCTCGGAAAATTTTTGTAGTTCAGTTTTGTTAAACAATGAAATGCCCTATGTAATGAAAGAGATGATTCTGGAAAAGTTCTCAGGGCTAAAGTTACCAAAGAATGGGTCAAAGATGCTAAATAAAAACAATTTATTTTGCATGTCATGAAGAATCATTATTAATTAATCTACTAAAAGAATAAATAGGTGCATCCCAAGCCCCTGAGGGAAATGACTGAGACTGTGACCCAAGATCTGGACTTAAGACACTTGTGGGGGTGGCCAAGAATAACCATGGGAAAAAGATCAGACAAGAAGGAAGCCAAAATACGTTTCTCAAAAAAGTTACTCACCAAAGTAAGGTAGCCCAGTTTAGTCACCACAGCTCAATAAAGAGGTTCTTGCACAAGACCTGGCTCAGAATTTACTTGGTATCATAAACATTTTCCTAATCCTGTCCTATTAGTACTATTTATGGCAAACATTCCTTCAGGTGTCTGATGGCACTGCAGTCCAAATGGCATTATTTGGCGACACAGAGGCAACAGTTAGGGGATGAAAAGCAAAGATGCTGGCTACCCAGAAGACTCCAGAGGTCTTAAATATTGGGGGTGAGGAGGTTGCCACTCCCAAGTTCTGGCACTTGCCTTCTACTCTCAGAATTCTGTTTTTGTCAATTAGTCCAGGGAAGGCTCATTTCTCCCTGCCAGGCTCCAATGAAGCTGCCCCACAGGGTGTGATATGCAAAATGGCACCTTGTGAATTCCTGATTAGAAGTGCATCTGTCCAGGAGAACAGAGTGTCTGAGTGGACAGAGAAGGGCATTTGTTAAGTGCGTCAACTAAACACAAGCAGAGTTGTGGCAGTACGTTTGCTGTGAACATGGAATGCTGAGAAGGGCTGCCTGTTGATGATTTACAGAGGAATTGCGCCTGACACCGGGACCTGTGGCTCAGGTCTTTGAGAGGACATTATCCCACTCCTGGGAGCCTGCAGATCCTCAGGGATCCTGAGGATGTGGGTGCCTCTAGCTGTGCTCCTTGTTCCAGTGTGACTACCTCATCTATGCCACCAGTGTTTGCACACCAACACAATTCATTGTAATTAATGAGGCGTATACATGTTACATTGCACTCACAGTCCAGTCAGGTTTTCTGCGGTGAGACTGGGGTCACAGTTCCTGGGGTTGGGTGTTGTCAAACACTGACAGAATCCTGATATCCTCCCATGGATGGTTAATGCTGTCTGCTGTGTGTGGGCTCTCCTTCCCATGAGAACACCTCATTCCACTTTCCTGCAAGTGAGGACGGAGGCCCTGCATCTGCCCACTTACACCAACTGTGCAAACAAAATGCTGCAAGACAACAGTAAGCACTTGGTGTCCAGGGATAATACAGTTTCCACTAATTTTGCAAATTATAAGCATTTTGGTGGAATTTTTGAAAGGGTAAGTGTTGCCACCTGATGTACTGTTCTTATTTTGAATAATTCAACACAGAACCAGTAGGGGAGAATGCATGGCATACACACGGAAGCAAAGATTTGGGTTTCTAAGCAATATAGTTCTTCTCTGAAAGACAGCTTTAAATAGTAGGATGTGAGGAGTATTAGGTTGTTGTAGGCCAAAACAGTGGTGAAGTGCATGTGTGTGGGAGCAGACATACTAACGTGCTCATATTTTATAAAAGGGAGCCAAGAAGTACTACTTTTAAACTTTGATATTGAATGTATGTAAAATATACTTAGGAACAACCTGTACAATCTAAAAGGAGATTTGTGTCTTTCTGCTCATTTCAGACTCAAAAATAAACAAAGCCTGATACTATAGCAAAATGAAAAGTAGGACAAACCTAAACACAGAATGTGTAAGATAATGTGGCAACCTTTAAACAGCAGATAGTTTTCGCACACCTTGGATAAGAGTATCAAATTCCTGTACAAATCGGGACTTCTCAGTGTTAGGACAACAGAGTATCCCAGCAGGACTGAGCCTGCAAATGGTGCCCAACCATGAGTGTTGGGGGCACCCACTCATGTTATGGACCCCTGTTCTGTCTTAGATGAAAGGCAATTTCTTTCTCTTCCAGAACAAACACTGACAGTTTGAATATTGCTAAGGCTTCTTTCTCTCATTTCAATTAGTCTGTAAAGACACATTCATTAAAAGAGCATTGCAAATAGCACTATTATTTGCTACTAGGAATGGGAATTTCATGTAGTATGAAATACTGTAAGAAAGCAAGAAGTTTATAGTAAAATCTGAGTAAGAACACAGGATGAAATAATCATTGCTATAGAATAATGCATTTCTGCAGCTCACAGGCAAGTTAAGTCAAATAGGATTAACTTTAGTTAATTGACAGAGAAAACAAATATGAATCATTTACTGACTTTGAGGTGCACATGTAATTAAACAGTAGGGAAAGGTATTCAATAATTTGAGACAGAAAGAAGGATGCTATTATTATTATTTTTTTACTTAAGCGCTTTTCCTTGTTTCTCTTTTGAATTTTCATAGTACCTCTTGGGAGGAAAACAACAAATTTCTATGCCAAGTCACAAATATTTGGGAAAACATTTTAAAAGGCCTCTTTTTTTTTTTTTTTTTTGGAATGAAGTTATCTTTGGTTTGAAACATTTTGGAAAACTCAGAAAGTAGAATGTGATATACAAGAAGAAAAACATGTATCTGTAACATCAGCTAATAAATTGCAAATGGCAGTGATATTCTGGGTGCACATCCTTTGTTTCAGCTTTGGTTGAAACATCCACTCTGAGTAAGGTTTGATTTTTCTACTTGCCTCTTTGTTACCAACTGTGACACTAATAAGACTTAATTTCTCTTCACAATTCTTATAGACATAATTCTGGGCCAACTGAAAAAGATTGTGTGAGACTAGAGGAGTTAATTAGGGTTGGCAAACTTCTCACTGAAGCATTGCAAATTAGTTACTTCAGCTATCTCGTGTTTCAAAGTAGTGTCTAACTTTAATGCAAAAGTAAGCTGAAGGAAGATGCTCAATGTCTTTTGGAAGGCCACCACACAATTTCACAATGCGGGTGCTGTCCAGCGAGTGGAAGGCAACTTGTTGGTGGACTCGATGCAAAGCCTCTGCAGTAAATGCTATGTAGAGGGATCCTGCCTGCTGTTAGAAATGCCACTCCTCTTGCAACGATGAAACAGATAGGGCTCATATGAAGGTGATACTATATGCGCTAACTTCATGTATCAAAGTTCTGACTCCTCTTGCCTTTCACTACCTGATGGGCAATTGCCAAGAACCCCTCATTTGTCACTGCCAGTGCCAGCCCCTCTTTAGCCAGGGCCTTGGGATGGCCTCAGAGAGACAGCAGTGATTGAGCACAGCTGCAAACCCAGGTGCTGAGCAGGCAGTTTCCGCGTGTCCCATTCTCCACTAACTCACCTGTCCAGAAAAGTGGTCTTGCTAAGGGAGACTGACAGCGTTAAAAACTGGTCATAAATCATGAAAGGTACACTTGATTACACCGGGCTGGCCGGGCAGCATCAGGCTGACAGATAAGATGTGAGCATGAAGTTGGCGAAAATCTTTTGAGAAAAGTCTGCCTTTGATGCTGATTTTTAGGCTTCATTGTGCTATATTATACCTTTCTTTAAAAAAAGGCAAACATTTTATCAATACATTTTTATCATTATAGGTTATTTATGATACATTTTATTTGGGGTAAAGCACAAACCCCATAAACAACTATGTTTCCTACGCTGTTCATTTAACTTTGTAAAATGTAGTTTTGACACATTATACTTGGTGTATGTGGAGTTTTGTTGGATGCATAGAATGTGTAATGATCAAGTCAGGGTATTTAGAGCCTCTGTCACACAAGTATTTATCATTTCTATGTGTTGGGTAAATTTCAAGTCCTTTCTTCTAGATATTTTGAAAAATACAGTGCATCCTTTTTACCTATTGTCACCCTACTCTGCTATCTCTGTTGTAACCTTAAATCTTGCATTACTGTCTGGTATCAAAAAGATTTACCTTTCTCCCTGTGATGTCTGAATTTTATTGCATACCTTATCTATGTCTTTTTAGTTGGTCATATAAATTATGATAACAGGCTTCCTGATTTTAATCCATCTAATTTTTAAAATCTTAACACCTAGGCATTTTATTATTGTTTTACTTAGGGTTTATATATTTACAAGTGATGTGTTTCTCTTTGCGAGCTATTTCTGTTGGATTTATGTGTGCTGATTATTTTTAAAATAAAAATGTAATAACAAAGCCATTGAAATATTACAAATCTTAATATAAGTATTTAATAACTTTAAAATTTTTATCTAAGGTTTGTTAATAAATGTATTTGGTCATTATTCAAGAAATCCATATCAAGATTATTTTGATCTTGATTCATTAAAGATTTTTATTTATTTCAAGATTTTTATTTCTAACTTGGCCAACTTTTTTATTTTTATTTTTTGCATTTACATGAAAGTAGAGACAAGTAGAACAGTCTAAATAAAGTAGCCAATTATAATTTTTAACTCAAGGTTATTAAGAAATTATTCCAAATGATGTGCTAAAATTAGTACTGATTTGTCTTAGGTTAGTGGATATGGTCTCATGAAGTCCCCTGGAAGAGTACCTCTTATCCCATTTTCTTGTCCACATGATTAAAAAGACCCACTAGCTGGGGCTTACCAACCTCATCAGATGCAGGGGAACCAGCAGCTTCGGTGCAGTTACATTGCTATCTATTTTATTACCTTGTGGGAATAGACACAATTTTTCACTGATGTGTCCTGGACTCTGCCTCTGTGAATAGGAATCAAGTTTTAGCTAACACTGCCTCTTTCTCATCCGTACTAGCCCTACTCTACTCCAGTTCATCATTGTCTTGCCTGAATCTTTACAATAATTTCTTAAAGGGTCTTTGTATGCCTCATCCATTCCAATTAATTGTCAACACCTTAATTAGAGAAAATTTTCAAAAATGCAGATATGATCATGCCATGAAATCCACTCTGACCTCCTGTGATGGCACAATATAGACAGTTCTTGAACCTCTGGCTCCATCCCCATCTCCAGCTTTGTAATTCACCTTCCCCTTGCCTCTGCTTCCGCTGATGCTCCTCTGCTCTCTGTGGTCTCACAGGCACCTGGCCTTCATGACATGACACTCTCTCTCTCCAGAGCCCCTCCGCTCTTCTCCTTGGTTCCTATCTCTCCCGGTATGCTCAACTCCTGCTAATCCTCCAGGCTCCAGCTCTAATGTGTCTCTGCTGGCCCTCCAACCCATTAGCTTAGGTTCTCCCATTATTTGTTCTCATAGCATTTTTTTCATGGACTCTCTAATAATTTCTTCTGCTGTATTGTAAGAAATCACTTAGTATCTTTATTGACCAGCAGTCTCTATACTTGAAACAGAAAAACCAAGCTGCTTTTCTTGTAAAGACTCTAGCTGTCTGCCAGTGGCTAGTCCAGGGCCTAGAACACAGTAGGTGCATAATGTTTATTGAAAAACTAGTAACAAGGAAATAAGGAAAATAAAAAAATGACAGGATTTTGTTGATAGATATAATAGAAAATGTGAATAAATATAATAACATGTTCTCTATATTGAGAAAAAAATGACTTTTGTTCAAATAAACTGTATAATTAATACAGTGGCAAAAATTATAGAAAAAAATTGGAGTTCAAATAGTATTCTAAAGTTTATCTAGAGAAATAAATACAAAAGAAGGGAAAGGACATTTATAAAGTAATATGAGGGAGTTATAGTCTAACCAGATATTACAATGTATACTAAAACTAAAATAATTAAAATACTGTGAACAGGAATAAGCAGTGAGATTAATTTAACAGAAGAGAACTTTTCAAAACAATTCCAGACCCAAATACAATTGGGGGAAAATAGAATGGCAGCCTAACTGAGGGTTGTGATAATGAAATTACTAACTGTAAAAGAATAAAAGTAGGTTCTAAAATTTTGTACGTAAAATATAACACTATTATTATAAAAATGGAAGCATTTTTAACTGATTTTTCTGCATCATCATTGGCTAGCCAAAGTTTTTCAAAGCAAAGGACCAAAGGCAAAAACTATATATATACACAAACATATATTTTAAAGATTGATGTGAATACCTACATTTTAAAATATGTACATTAAAAATACCATAAATAAAGCTCAAAGACTATCAACCTATAGTCTTTAGAAGTTTATAAATGGTAGATTATGTTTAGAGTAACCACTAGAGTAGTATCCCTACTAGTTAAGCTTTTATCCAACTTGCTCAGAAGACCAATGCAACATAGACTAAAAGGCCAATGGCAATCAACTTTCAAAATGTGAAATAGGAATACTTAATTAGTATATACAAAAATACTCAACCACACATATGATCTCAGAAATGTAATTGGAAATCCAATCAGATACCATTTGTTTCAAATAGATGTTGATTAAAATAAGCAGCATCTAGGATTAATGAGTTCGGAGTGACGAGGATGCCTCTCTTCTGGTGAGTTTAAATTGTTACTAGTTCCATAAAGAGCATTTGGTGACATTCACACTCTGTAGCCTATCTCTTCCAATTCTGTTTATTTATATTAACAAATAAAGTTAAGATTCCATGAAAATTAACATGTTTATTAACTGAAATATGTGACTTTTTATATCTTAAAAATTAAGTTATAAAACAGGTGTGTTGGAAGCACATATTGGCTAAACAAACAATACTTGCATTCATGCATAGAAAATGAAGTGTGAAAAGATAAACACTAATTATTAGCCACAGTTACTTATTCCAGAATCCTTTCTGGGATTTCTCCCATTCCTAGTTGATGAGCTAGCACCTGATGGACTGGAAGACACTTTCCCCTCAGGAAAATCTTCCAGTACCTCATTATAACTTCTTGGATTTTTTTCTTTTTGTCAGCTGGAGGAATTTTTCTTATTCTGTTATACACCACATATCTTTCAATTTTTTTTTAAATCTACAGCAGCACCTAAAATGCAAGAGCCAAGAATTTGAATTGCTCACATTTTACACTATTAACAATCCTCCCCAGTAATATAGTTGAGCCTGGTGGTCTGGCTGCCCTTATCAGCAGTCAGACCCCCAGGAGCTGAGGGTAGCAGGTATAATGAAGATGTGGGCGGAGGAAAGGGATCACACTGATTAATATAACCACAATATATCAACATATTTTCCCTCCACAGTTTTTCTGCAATTAATATTTCCCTGGAATAACTGAAAATGGAAATAAGAAGACAGTATTGGCAAGAACGATAGGTCAGTATTTACAGGGCAAGGTGAAAGTGACTCCCAGTCAGAATTCACAGCCTTAACTGCTCTTGCAATTTCACTAGCATAATGGACTTCTCTATGCTGAGCATGGTAAGCTCCATCGAGCCAGTAAATCTATAAATATTCAGTAAGCATCTGCTACAAAACAGCCACCATTCCAGGCATTTGGGATACATCTGAGAATCAAAGGTGCTTGACTTCATAGAGCTTTCTCAGTGTATTCTTCTGCTTTTCCATCATTTGGAGAAAAAAGAAAAGAGAAATTGCTTTTGAGAAAGTAGCCACCGTAAGTAGAAAGTGAATGCAGAATATTAGCTAAGAAGACGTTACTCACATGCACCCTAGTGGTCACTCTGAGGTATAAAACTGAAACTTACTTAACAGTTTCTAATTCACAAAACGCCTGCTGTGGGCACGGAACACTATGCAGCCACAAAAAAGGATGAATTCATGTCCTTTGCAGCAACATGGTTGGCGTTGGAGACCATTATCCTAAGCAAATTAATTCAGGAATAGAAAGCCAAATATTGAATATTCTCACTTATAAGTGGGAGCTAAGCATTGGGTACTCATGGACATAAAGATGGGAATAATAGGCACTGGGAACTACAAGAGGCAGGAAGAAGAAAGGAGGGAAGGATTAGAAACCTACCTATTGGGTACCATGCTTACTATAGGATTATTCGTGCCCCAAACCTTAGTGTCATAGAATGTGCCCATGTAGCAAACCTGCACATGTACCCCTGAATATAAATAGAAGTTAAAATTTAAAAACATAAGAAATCTCATTAATTTTTTTATATTGATTAAATGTTAATAATTATAAATAAATTAAAATAAAAATAAATTGTTAAATAAATTATAAAAATAAATAAACTGTTAAATGTTAAAATAATATAATTTTGGGTATATTGAATAAAATATATAATTGAAATGTAAAAAAATACCCAGTTTGGAATTTGTCTTGTTGTCCTTTCCTAGAATAAGCAGGAATGACACTAGTGCAGGCATAGCACAATTCCAGGGGAAAATGGCCAGTTCATGGGCACTGCCCAGAGGAGCTAATTTAGCCCTGCTGCTGCATCCAGGAGGAGCCCTGACATGGGGGCAGGGTCGGATGTGGTTCAGGAAAATCCCTCTTCTCTTAAGTCTGCAGCTATTACATCACAATATGTATAATGCATTACTATTAATGTATAATGTATAATAATATGTATAATATATAATAATGTATAATAATAATTACATCACAATTATTTGAATAACCTGGATATTATCAGTGCTTGATTCATTTTCCCTATGAGAAAGGGAGAAAATAGACCCTAAGGCACCTGGACTGTGGGTGTGTTTGGCTTCCGTCCAGAGCCCATACTATGGCTGGAACGTTAACTGTGTTAAAGCACACAACAAATTTGTCTCTTGAAACCCAGTGTTCAAGAGGCATCTGTATACAGATATAAGGCTGGATGTCTTACCAAAGGGAACAAAAATATGCAACCACCACTCAGGTAAAGAAATGGAACATTGCCAGTTACTAAAGCGAAATGTTTCTAAGAAAAATAGTACTGTAAAAATCCCTATTTGATAGGAACAAAGCATGCTTGTAAATTGATTACAGACAGGAGATGGATAAATTACTGCAATGAGGGTTTGATACTGTGTGAGTCCTCTAGAATGTGGCTTCAATCTTGGGAAAAATTATTTCTGGGTAGATCTCAAACTTATCAGCTCTCCGGGGAGAAGAGCACAACATATAAACAAAACTTTACTAATGAAAACTTTTGAGAATAAAAATGAAAACTAGAGAATATAGGTGTGTGTGTTTATACATGTGTGTTTCTATACACGCATATATGTCATAAAAGTTGGGGGGCTGAAAGCTTATTTATTAAACACATGTGTCTTTAACTTTTTGCATAAGCAAAAGTTAAAGATATAATTATGTAATCCCAGCACTTTGGGAGGCCGAGGAGTACAGATCATGAGGTCAGGAGATTGAGACCATCCTGGCTAACATGGTGAAACCCCGTCTCTACCAAAAATACAAAAATCAGCTGGGCGTGGTGGCAGGTGCCTGTAGTCCCAGTTACTCCGAGGCTGAGGCAGGAGAATGGCGTGAACCCAGGAGGCGGAGCTTGCAGTGAGTCGAGATCGCACCACTGCACTCCAGCCTGGGCGACAGAGCGAGAGTCTGTCTGAAAACAAAACAAACAAACAAACAAGAAAAAGATATAATTGTGTATAATTTTATTGCACAGATTTAACATTGCTTACATTACCTTAATGGGCTGTGTTCTCTTTGTAGTATTTATCAGCCTACTTGTCATATTACATATTTATTATATATTTATATTATACATTTAAGTATATATATTGTGTATATTTAGTATGCACCTAAATATATAATATGACAACTAAGTGTAGTATTTTTGTTCCCAGGTATGAGCCCAGAGCCTAAAATAGTGGTAGGGAATCAATAAATATTAATTAATCTGAGGGTTGAATTACAAAATAAATTATTATTTTTTCCATTTTGTGTGGCGCATGTCATAGAGTATGGGGAGATTGCAGTGACACAGGAGAAGCTTCTGACATACAAACACATGCAGTGGACTGAACGCCTTGATACCTCAATTCAATATGAGTAGTAAAATGTACTGCAGCAACATGTTTAGAATGATTGTTCCTTGGTACGGATGCATTTAGCTTTTCATTTTTTTCTCCATGTATTTCTACATTTAAACTTTCTCTACAGTAAGATATAAAATAAATAAAGCAGTAGGTGAGTTATTTATAGGAAAATTACTCATCTGATGGTTGAGAGCGTCTAGGGAGGGGCATGAGTCCATCAATGAGATCGAGGCTTACTGTTACAAAAGAAAGATCCAATCAAGGATGTTTGACCTAATCATGGTTACTAGATGGAGATGCAGCCCAATCAAGCTGTAAGTGAATCACTGCAGAGGCGCACAAAACGGAGGCCTAATTATAATCAATTGTGTGATCATGGCTGAAGAAAGTAGGATAAAAGTTTTCAGAATGGTTATTTTTCTATTTCTATAAAATATTGGTATAAGAAAATACTGAAAAACTCTACCTCTTAATTTTTCGAATAAAGGCATTCCAATACCATTTGGGGTAATATGAAAGTCAAAGGAGTCAGAGAGTGATATTTCATTGCTCTACCTTCAATAAAGACTTGTTCCAACTGGTAAAAGTATTGCAGCTTACTAGGTGTAGCCTAGAAGGGTCTGAACTTTATTCCGCAGGTGATAGAAACTCGTTTAACAGCGTCGAGTAAAGGATATGAAGTAGATTTCATTGTTAATCATCTGAATAATCACTTTAATTCAGTATTTTGCCACTACAGACATGTATGTATGGTAATACACAGGAATGTATGTATTTTAATATGTTTGTTAATTGTATGTTAATTATTTATGACCATTTAAAATATTTTTAAATTATGTAATTGAGATAAAGTAAACAAATTTTTAATTAGGTTTTCTACCCAAGGCCAAATAATTTTTCTAATGGAGTTTTTTCTTTTTTCTTAATATATTCCTGGGCAAAGGGTATCTAAGTGAAGGAAGTGATTTATCTTTCATTTCTGCTTAGGCCTATTATTATTCTCTTCAGTATATTCTTTAGAAGTAATCCTTTTAATTGCTCCCCAAACTGATTCAGTTTTGGTATAATACTAATTATACAAAAAAGTCATATTTTATGCAAGTAAAAAAGTTCTTGTTTATAATGAATCAATAATTTCTTTCCATATTAAAAAATAAGAGGATAATGGAAAAGTTAAAATGCTTGACTTTGTGGGGACATTATTTTACTCAAAAACACATTTTGTTCATGACTTGCCTTCTTGGATTTCCAGGTCACTGAGAATTTAGTAACTGTCCCTCACAACTTGAGTAGAGTCATGGCCCGAGGGCACATTTTATGACACTTTTACGCAGTTTCAATCTTCTTTACTGTGTTTTGATTGGCACTTAGACCTGATTTACCAGGACTGATAATAAGCTTAACAACGAGTGAATCAGAAAGCAAGTCTCAAACAAGGGTGGGGAAAAGTCAAATTATATTTGTGTCATATTTCTTCTGAGGCACCTCCCATATTAAATTCAAAAGAGGGGAATTGTTAATTAAACATTTTAATTGATTCATTTATTTATTCATTCAAACTTTCATTGAATATAACATGTGAGACAAATTTATTTTATCATGTATTTCATTTCACTTTCAAACTGTTTTTGAATTATTGTGTTATAGAGTAAATAAAAAATATGTATTTTTACTTCTCTGATATTCAGGAAGAATTCTGGCATAAACATTTATTTACCCAAACAAAATATGTTGCTTACAATGCTCTACTAAGGAATATGGAATTATCCTGCAAAAAGGGAAATTAGCATTTTTCAAGAAACAGTAAATGATCAGAGTATAGTTAGAATAATAAAAATACTTAGAACTGTGCATATTGAGAAATAAATAGCACTTCTCTAAAAGGGTAAATCTCATTGGTTATAAAAGGGTATTAGGTAGCACATATTTCTAAAATCTATAAATATCCACATTTCTCCTTGGTTATTTTTAAATTGCTCCTTTATTGTGTAGTCCAATTAAAACTTCTAAACTTGAATATATGGGTGATAATGATGGCTAATTTCCAGAGGGAGAGTGAGTGACAGATTGGCAAAATTACGTATTTTATTGATTGAAAATGTTTAAACCTGATTTTCAAGGAATAAATAGCTTATTTTTCTTTCAGCTTCCACACATGTCAATCAAAGGCGTAATTCTTAGTACATCTCCCTGTGTCAAGTCCTGAAATGCAGGAAGATTTTAGACAGAGTTTGTTTTTATCACAAGGATTGTCCAAAAACTGAATAAGGTTCATTGCAAGGAAATTGATGACTACTGGGAAGGTATTCTTTGGTATTTAAAAAAAAATTCAAACATGTTTAGTGCTTAGTGAGTTGGATTTTATTGCCTCTAAGGCTTTTTTTTAAATCAGGTAACGAATATCGAAATGCTACAGAGACAAGACGGAAGTTGGATATTTGTGTATAAGCCAGCCTGAATGGATATCTTAAAAATAATGAAATATGGCTGGGTGCGGTGACTCACGCCTGTAATTCCAGCACTTTGGGAGGCCGAGGCAGGCAGATCACCTGACGTTGGGAGTTCGAGACCAGCCCGACCAACATGGAGAAACCCTGTCTCCACTAAAAATACAAAACTAGCCAAGCGTGGTGGCACATGCCTGTGATCCCAGCTACTCAAGAGGCTGAGGCAGGAGAATCACTTGAACCTGAGAGGCGGAGGTTGCGTGCGGTTAGCCGAGATCGAGCCATTGCACTCCAGCCTGGGCAACAAGAGCAAAACTCCGTCTCAAATGAAAAAAAAGAAAAGAAAAGAAAAGAAAAGAAAAATACTTTCTGTAAAGAGAAATGAGAGTGAAGAAATCTAATTCTAGATTGGTCAAAATCCCTTTTCTACTGGGGTGTGAGGACACTGAGCTCTTCCCCATGCACTCACAAGTGGAACCCAGAGATGGTCTCAGAAGAGTGTTTAGATGCTGGAAGAGGTTGCTGAAATGTTCAGAGTTGTAGGCCAGAGACTCAGCAGGGAAGGTATCCAGGGCCTGCAAATGGCCAGTGCTCCCAGGTCTCTGATCAATAGCCTAAGCTCAGTTGATACTATGGAGGACAGCTAAACTTCATGTGCCAAAGTTTTGGCTAAGCAATAATAGAAAAGACAACAGGATTCTGAAAATGTGCTGTCAGAGGGGCTTTTTCAGAGGGAAACTCAGCAAGGTGTTATCAAAGGGAAAAATGGGATCCAGCTCAATTGCAACAATGAGGCGTCGCCGAGCTATTTGCACTGAAATTGTGCTGGCAAAGAAACCAATTCAAAACACAAGCGAAAATACTCTGCATGGATGATCTGAAAACCTCTGAAAGTTTTCAGTAGGTTACTTTTCTCTAAGCTAATAGAGTTTCAGCACCAGTACCAAATGTGGCAGCACGAACTATGGAGTTAATTGGGATCCAAAATTGTTCAAGTTTTGTCCATCAGGCCTTTCAGATAGTTTCAGGTCAGACAAGATAATACACCCACTCATTTTTTATATGTGAAGGCAGGTGGCCACAAACAGAATGACAGTCTTCAGTTGAAATATTACCTTTACATTTATCTGCATGAGGTAAACTAGGGGCAAGACATAGGACTTCAGAGACCATTGCCACCAGTGGCCCAGTGGTGGTTCTCCCGCTTGAATGGGCATAAAAAGTACACAGAGGGCTTGTTATGCCCACTTTTCTAGACTTTGTCCCTAGACATTTTGATTTAGTAGGTGAGGGTGGGAACCCATAAATGTGCTTTTTTTGTAGAGCTAGGGGACGGAGTCTCGCTGCGAGGCCCAGGCTGGAGTGTCATGGCGCTATCTCGGCTCACTGCAACTTCTGCCTCCCGGGTTCAAGTGATTCTCCTGCCCCAGCCTCCCGAGTAGCTGGGATTACAGGCATGCGACACCACACCTAGCTAATTTTTCATTTTTTATTTTCTTGTATTTTTAGTAGAGACGGTGTTTCACCTTATTGGCCAGGCTGGTCTCAAACTTCTGAGCTCAAGTGATCCGCCCACCTCAGTCTCCCAAAGTGTTGAGATTACAGGCGGCATTTCTAACAAACTCCCAGGATTTTGAGAACTGCAGCATCAGGATCACCTGCAGGGGTCGTTAAACCCAGGTTGTTGGGCTCCATCCACAGAGTTTCTGATTTGGTTGGTCTGCAGTGGGGTCTGAGAATTTGCCCAATGTCCGGGTGGTGTTGCTACTGCTGATAGAGGACTGTCCTATGAGAGCCACTGACTGAGGGCATGACGGACGCACGGACAGCCAGCTGTCTTCCTGGCGGTGGGAGGGAACAGTGTCCAGCTCCAAAGGGCAATGCTCCTCAGGTGTGTGCTAGACTCAGGACAGTAGAAGTACCCACTCTGTTATTTTGGATGAGGGAAAAACCCTTCTTGACAAAGACTCTCATGCTAAGATTCTGACTATACTGTTGCCTAGAGGGAGGGTGTGGAGGTGCAGGGCAGCTGCCTGTTTGTTGCTCTTTCAGCGTAGTTCACGTTTATGGACTTGGATCCTGACAGGTAGGTATGCACAAGCTTCACATTCAACCCACCTTTCTGCAAGAATGATTACCCATTGCCCCGACAGGCGGGGACTTAAGGTGATGGAAAGTACCTCTGCCTAACACCGCTGCACCCAGAAGCCAGGCAGGCCTGTGTGTGAACCATGGCCTGGAAGAGATGTGGAGACTCCCTGTACTTAGCCGGTGGAACATAGCTAGAAAGGAATTTGACAGGAGAATAAAAGAGAGGTGCTCACTGACAGCTCTGCAGCTCAAGGAAGAGGGATGGGCAGGAACTCAGAGGAGGAAGATGGGATGCCAGGTCTCCTGCATGAGGAGCAAGACCCTGTGAGGCGCTGGAAGAACCAGAGAACACCTATCAAGGAAAAGGAATGACCTTTCTTGGTGGACAAGCATCTGCACTGAAGGAGTGATTCCAGGCTGGGGAAGTCTAGAAGTCTGCTCAGGTGGCCGTGGAATACTCACTGCCCTGAGGAAGCACGCCTCAAACAGTTTTTGTCCTGTTGGGTCTGTGGAAGCCACGATCTCAGGAACTCCACTGAAGACACTGTTCAGAAGCCTCTTAGGCCATGTGTTTGTCTCCTACTCATCTACTTCTTAGAGTGCTTCCGCAAGTGCCAATCATGATCGAAAAAATAAATATGTAACAGAGTATCGGCCGCTTTGTTCCACAGTTCCTCATGAAAATACCATACCCGCTGGCCTTCCCCAGGGAGCAGCCTCTCGGTTGTTCCTCCCCAGGCTCTGGAACATGGCGGCTGGTGCAGCTGGGAAGTCTGGGGTGGTGCATGGCTTTCTACTCCAGGAGGGCCACCTCCCAGACACACGCCACAGGGCCTGGCTCTGGCTGCTTCTCCAATCACAAGAGCAGCACTCCCCCTGACCCGTCTGTGATATTTCTTATTTTGCTCTTCTTTCTTCCCTAGAGATTCTCTTCCCTTCCATGAATGTCGAGATTATAATGGATATAAAATAATCAACTGTTTTGTTTACATTAGCATTTGAGAATGAAAGATGACAGGATCATTTTACTGAAGAAGCCTTATTAACAATCTCCATGCATAAGCCTGAGTTTGAAATGATGAGATAAAATTTTATTTTTTCGCAGAGTTTAGTAACTGAAACGATAGAAACTGAGTAGAGTGTCTACATGAAGCAACACTTCTGAAGGGAGAGGTAGCTGAAACCAGGACACTTGAGGATGCTTATCAAATACGTTAAAACCTCAGTAATTCAGTTTCTTCTCATGAAAAAACCCTACAGGGATCTCAATTATTAATACGTTCAAATATTATTTTTCCCCTAATTAGTCTGATTGAGAAGAAACCTACCTAAAGCAAAATCTATATAAAAATATTCAAACTTAAACATTTATAAGAAGGCTCTTAACTTCTAGGAATGGAAATTCAATTTCTACATTGAAAGTCCTTCAGACTTGTATGCTGTATGTAAGGTCTACACAGTACGTCCTTAGTTTTCGTAAGTTATCGATTTTATTCACTAGGTGCTTCCCACATCCCACATCTTACTTCTAGAAATATATTTTATATAAGAAAATTATTGACATTGCTTTTAACATTATATTCTAAAATATACTTGATTTTTTTTTTCAGAATAATTTCTCTCTTTTTGCCTAAAATTCAGCTGCTTCTCTTCTTCCAACCCATGCTTCCTACTGAGCTTTCTGCCTCCCTACAGAGCAGCTCCAGTCTTTTAATTACTCAAGGCAGAAACATGGAATTATCGTGGAACGCTTCCTCTCAGCGTTTCCTCCACAATAACTCAGCCTCTAAGTTCAATACATTCTACCACCAACTTACTGCAAGCCCTGCCTGAATTCATGCCTCATCATGGCTCACTGATGCTATTCTCCAACCTTCTGATGCATCTCCACCCCTGCCCTTAGGGATTTTTCATTTTCTTCTCTGCACACACACATTGGACTTATTTACCTGATAGTTTATCTAACATCAGGAAACACTCCTTTGTTTAAATTGCAGTGAGGCCTCTCTGGTGCCTTCAATGATAGGGAACCAGGTAGCAAGACCTGCAGAGCTCCTTGTTCTTGGCTCCTGCTTTCCGGTTAGTCTGTTCTGATGTCCTGTGGTTCTATAGATCCATATCCCCTTCCTGTCTTTTGAAGTCTCTGCATTTCTCAGTCATACCTGGATGCCTTTCCCATTTCTCATGTCTTTCTCTAAGTTGAAAATCCTTTGTCATCTTTCAATAAACAATCATCACCTCCTTTGAGAGGGTTTTCTTATTGCCTCACCTGGAATGAGTCTCTCGCTCCCCTAGAATGAGCTCATTCCCAGGGAAGAGATAAGAAACTGAGCACTACTGTTGCAAGCGTATGCAACATATGTACATATCTGAATCTCCACCTTTCTCATTTATCTTTCTGTTGTCAGTGAACAGCATGACACCAATCTGAGTTGGCTGAACGAATGAATGAATGAGTGAAAAAGAGAGAAGGGAGTACAGACAGGCACTCCTGCTCTTTTTTCACACTTGGCTTATATTGCTCATTCTGGATATTACTCTTTAAGCAGGATATAGATAAATTGGAGAACATACAAAGGATGGTATGGGGATTGCAGCCTTGCAACTAGAGAGTAGCTTATGATGCTGAGAGGTGTTCAGACTGGCTCAGGAGAATCAGCAGAGCCATCCTCACACACCTGCAATGGTGTCCATTGAGAAGAAGCTTTATTGTGTGTAGCCTCAGGGATGAGAAAACCAATGGGCTAGAGCTATAGAAAGAGATAGTTTCTTCTCTCTGTCCTGTATGGACTATACTTAGAAATAATATTGGCCACTGAAAAGGGAATTTAAAAATTTATGCATATTACATATGTAAAGTCAGTAGAACATGTTTTTCAGCTCAAGTCATTAATGACTTATCTAAAGAAAGGCTGTGTCAATAGAAATGGAAGTCATTAAGTAATAGAAGACTGACAAATGGAGAATTACAGTGGCAAAAGTTAATCATGGCTCTCCCGACCCTTTACTGGAGAAAAAGTGCCCTACCAGGTTAATTAAAGTATTCAGTCTGCCCTTCACGAAAGTTTCTATTTTAAAGAGGTGCACAAAGCTATTGGAGACTAATGACATTAAATTTTAATCATATAATTTAACTCCCCCATCGATGTTATGTTTATGGTACAACCTCATAAAAATTTACTTCCCTTTGGGAAAGTATGCACTGGTTGAAATGACACAAATGTTTAGTCTGCCTAGTAATTACAATTTGAAATTTAAATTACAAATTGGTTTTGTCAATCAGTCTCATATGACTTTGTTTAGCATGAGCAAGTGTCAGGAATCTTATCAGCTCTGAGACACTGATGAAATTAATTTTATGGGTAGGAAATGAAAAGAGGGAAATCATGAAGAGTGGAAGATTAATAAAATAATTGATGCCATGTGACCAAGGACAGCCAGACAGCTCCAGATGGCACCCTTTTGTCTTTCTTTAGCCTTTTAGTGGCGAGACATGCATGTCTATTTCACCAAGGAGAGAGAAACTGGGAGGGACATGAGAAATGCCAATGGTGCCATCCCAAGCGTTGTCTCACCTATGCCCCATCCACAGTAGACGCCTTTTGCAGGATTCCCATACACCTCAGGAATGGAGATGGCCACTGGGGAGACAGAATAGCATCAGTGAGCCATGATGAGGCATGAATTCAGGCAAGGCTTGCAGTAAGTTCGGACACTTCGGTTATCATGTCAGCGAAGGACAGAAAAATACTTTACAGGAATACTTGCTATGGTCCAAAAGTGTCCCCCAAAATTCATATGTTGACACTTAATTGCCAGTGTGATAGTGTGAAGATGTAGGGCCTTTAAGTGAGGATTAACTTGTAAGGCTGTGGATCTGGACCCTCCATCCATGGGCTCCAGAGACTGGGTTCATCCCCTTCCACCATTTCCATGTGAAGACACAGAGTTCTTTCCCTTTTGTCCTTTCTGTCCTTTCTGCTCCTTCCATCATGTGAGAACAACTAGGTGGTGTCATCAGTGACAAATGGGCCTCTACCAGACATGGAACCTCCTGTGCCTTGATATTTGGCTTCCAACCTCCAGAACTGTGAAGAAATGTATTTCTGCTCATTATAATTTACCTAGTCTCAGATATTTCGTGACAACCCCACAAAACAGACCAAGACAACAGTCTTTTTCAACCATAGTACATTAGTTAGCAGATGGTTGAACTTCTTTGCAAAATCTGTAGTAATATTTTCTGTAAAAATACTACTATTTTTATGAATTTTACAGAATTACTATTTTAAATATTACTATTTTTACAGAAAACAAAAACACATTATATATTTTATTTTAATTTTAAAGTATTTATTCAGAAATTTAAGGAAAATTCCAAAAGGGTGTTCTTTGGAATAAACTCACTCCTTCAAAATGAATATAAATTTCATTTGCTTTATGAAGCTATAATGATATCTCTGACCTGAAATATGTAAATACATATAAACTCTTGATTACCTATCAGCCACCAGAAATAACTTCTTCCTGCATACTTCAAGCTCACCTCACTCCCCGATATAATTTCTATTTCATGATGCCTCTCCATACTGCTGGTACTATAATGCCAAGTAATTAAATCACATATAGCTATGTTAAAAATTGCTTGAGAATTTGATTAGAAATGCTCATTTCTTTGTGAAAGATGGCTTTCAATTACATCACACACAAAGATATTGATCAAGAACAAATAAGACTATGTTTTTCTTTCAAAGGCAAATTCAGAAGGGAGTTCCCAGAGGAAGACATGAGGAAAATGTAATGAAACATTTATGACTATATAATAAAATAATAAAGGAACAGTAAAGGAATCCAATGGGCAGGAAAGAGTAAATCCAAATAAACATGGACTGACTATATAATAATATATTAAAACGATACATATGGAATTCAGTAGGAATATAGATAAACAAGCACTTGGTTTGTCTCAGAGAATAAGGACAAGCTCAGAGAGCACGTGTTATTTGAGTTGAAACATGGAAGATGAACAAGGCAGGCCATTCTAATCAAGGAGCATGGGTAATCATGGGCGGGGATAAGGAGGTGGGAACATGAGGTATGGTTCAGGCCCTTGGAACAGGAAATGTGAGTGGAAGCAAGTGAAAACAGTGAGCCTGGACTGGGTGGCAGGAGCCAAGGCATGGAGCACTTTAATGTCAAGGATTTTAGATCTTAAACAGTAAGCAATGGGGAAATTCTGAAGAATTTTGGGTCAGTGAAAGACATTTTCAGATTTCTTAATGGAGAAATTACTAGGGCAACAATAGGATGATCACCTGGAGGGAGGCCAAGTAGAAGCATTAAGACTATTCTAGCGGACCAGGCAAGAGGTACTGTGAGCCTAGACCAGGAGAGTGGCTGTAGGAATTGGAGAGAAGTGGTAGATATAGAAGATTTTGTATAGATTGAATTGGCATTATTTGTAGACTGATAGAGCTGGAGGCTAAGAAGACGATTCATTGGTTTTGAAAGTGTTAAGTTCTCTTTTTGTGAAATCTTCCTAGATAATTAAGTATAGCCTACATTGTTAGTTTCTTATTTTAACCTTTTAGTGGCATCTTCATTTTTTCCTCACGAGTTTTGGGTGAATGTGTTTTGTTTTGTTTTGTTTAAACACATATCTATTCTCACCTCCCACAGGAGGAAGCGTATACTTCCTAACTCACCCGCATTGGGCTTGGTCACGTGATACACTTTAGAAAGTAAAATGAGAATGGATGTGACATCTGCCACCTCTGCCTTGAAGCTTTAAATGCCATATGGGAATCAGCTGAGAATTTCTGTGCCTTTGCTGTCTGCTAGCAGAGCAGCATACCCCAGGCAGGGCAGCTCATTCAGCCTGGGTTCTGGTGTAAGAAGAAATGTGATCAACTGTTCAGACCAACACACCATGTTCAGATAACATGAACAAGAAATTAATGTGTGGGCAAGGGACTGAGATTTTGAGTTGGTTTGTTACTGTAGCAGAAGCTAATTTAGGGACTATATGCTTCTTTGTAGCAGAAAATGTGTATTTCTCTACCTAGACCCCCCCTTCTTAAAATGAGTCTTAAACAGAAATTTCACAAATGAATTATAATAAAATGAAGACTTAACTTGAAGGGTAGAGGATTTTAAAAAGAGTGCCCTCTTTGAAATCCACACCATAGATCTTATACTTTTTCCAGAAGACTAGTTTTTGAATGACTGTCTATTTGCATAATGGCTTTTCTTGTGTTCTCTTTGTATTTCTAGCTAATTACTTTAGAACATCTTCCTTACGTTTTGCATCATTATGGTCTTTTTCTTTAGGACCTACACATGCCTGGTCCACTACTTGCAATTTGGATAGAGTACTTTTGGGAATAAACCATTGAAGATGTGAGTAGTCTGAAACAATGATAGTTATCAATGTTGATAAGTTATCACTGTTGTAGACCACTCACATTAGAAAAAGAAGGTGACCTTTCTTTTCTCCTTCTATTGTGAAATATGGGCTTTAGTGGTCTGAGGTCAAATCTAGAGAGTATTGAAGATCATAATTTAACATTTTAAATGTAAAGACTCTTTTTCAAAAAATTCTTTGAAGTCTTGAATTAGACTATAATGTGGTAGATCCCTGAGATTTAACTTGAACAACAAAAGAAGGAATTCTGGCGTGAACAACAAGAATATGTTTGACACTGTCTTGGCCAAGGGGAAGCTTCCCTTCTGCCCTCTGTGGGTTCCTTGAAAATGAACTGACAATAGGTGGATTAATAGGAGAAAAAGACAAATACATTTATCTAAGGTACGTAAGCAAGGGGGAAGTGCAGGAGGATGATTACTCAATAACCCAGTGAGGTTCAGATGTTTATATGCCCTTCTTCAAAGGGAAGAGGAATGGGACAAATGTATTTTCAGGGATAGTAAATGATTTTTAGGGGAATTGAATGAACATGGAGACAAAATAGCTTGTAAATTAAATCTTTGTAAGCTTGATGGGACTGAGAACCAACAATGATTTGGGACAAAGCTTGTCTGGACTCCAGGTGTGGTGTTTAATTTTCAATCTCTTCCTCTATGTTATGAGTTTTATCTTCTCTGGTTAATAAAATTTCATGGAAAGGACCAAAGGCAGTTGTGTTCCTCCTTGGGGATCTGGCATCCAGCTAGATAAGGGAAGTTCAGAGAACAGCCTTATGGCTTCGTGGGAGAGAGGATGGAGAGACAGGAGGGGGGAAGAGGAAGGTCAGAGAGACTTTGAGGCTGCTTCTTTTAGTTAAGCATGTCAAAGTGCCGTATTTTGGGGTATCATGTTTTGAGCCCCAACAACTCAAAACAGTCATCCCTTATACATTTCCTGAAGTGAAAGTATCATTTCAATGGTAGTATTAGTTTTACTACTTCTACTACTCGTAAGTGCTGCTACTTTTGAAAATATCAGGTACTGTAGACTTACTTACACAATAAATCTACAGTAAGCTGATTTACTACAGTTGTGATTCACACAAACCTCACAAAAATTTTAAGAATAGACCCTAATATTTCTGTTTTATAGACAAAGAAACTAGAGTTGAGAGAGACTAAGGAACTGCCATGTTAGTACAGTAACCAGGCTCTGAACCTACCTAGTCATCTCATGCCCTAACATAAACTTACTTCAAATATATGCTATGAGACATGTATAAGGCTACATAATAATTCTGGAAAAAGTTGTAATTTATGATCTGCCATTATTCCATTCTCTAATTTTTCTTTCTAATTTCTTTTTTATTCCCTTGAGTTCTCATCTGTGTCACTGAAAAAAAAACCCAGTTTATTAAGTGCACATCTTCTGTGTTGATGGATGTTAGCAACATATTTACTATTTTATTGGATTTTCAGATTCATTATTTGTGGACTTAGTGATTCGATATTACTTTTTTCCCAAATGATCTTTTTGCTTATAATTCAGAACATTTTGTATATATAAGAATTAAATCAATTTTATTATTTCACATGCAGGTAATTTCTTCATTAAAAGAGGATAGTCAATACGACTACCAAAGTCTAGATTCACCAAAAATTTAAAGATACCCTTCACATCACAGGACAGAATATGGAAGCCACTGCCATCTTGCATGACCATGTAAGCTAATAAGTATTCAGCCATTGAAATGGACACACACAAACATACAAACATAAATAGAAACAACTGAAATTTACTTTGTCATTTATATGCTTTTATTCAACATGTGAAAAAACAAGCATGGTATCAATTGTAATGAACTTTAATTTTCTAAAATTCAATTTTAATTTTTGTGTTAAATTTTTAAGAAGTGAAATTAGAAAACTTACCTTAATGATCATCCAACTAATAATTACTAAGGTTTTATATTACTGAGATGCCAATATATCTTTATTTTTAATACAAACAAACAAAATTGCATATTAAGTCAAATGTTAAGCTACCTTTCTTGGATTTATTTGTATTGTGATATTGTTTGAATATGCCAAAAATTTACCAGGACAGAACCTTTATGTCAAAAGAAAATGGAGCTCAGGGTTATGCACAACAAGAAAATAAAAAAGCAGTTTCTGTTTTCTTGTGTTGCTAAAATGTTATCATCTTCTAGTCTCTCATTACGTCAAACTGCATATATATAAAAGATATATCCCACTATGTGTTAATTCCTTCAATTGAAAACATGAAGAAATAAAAACCAGGTACCTCCTATATGGGGGCATGGTTATTCGAATGCCACTTTATCTCCTTTTATGAGTTCATACTTCCTACAGATTCTAAATAATATAACTTACAAGTGTTTTTAAAGACTTCCAAGTGCAGCTCTATTCTGGAATGAGAGGCTTGCTTCAATTTCTTTATTACTGAATTCTTCAAGCTACTATTTTATCAAAGTGTGAAGCAAATTTTAAAAGTCAGTGCTTATTACCCCTTTAAATTACTACTTTGTTATTCTCATTGAGCTTTTTTTTTTTTTTTTGCAGAGAAAGTGAGGGGGCAAAGAGGTTGGAATGAAAGAATGATTTTTATAAAAAGGAAAGAAGGAAGGAAAAAGGGAAAAGAGGGGAAAGGAGGGAGAAAGAAGTGGTATAAGTGTAGTTTTTCATATTTTTCCATCTCTGAAGTCAGGACATGCCTTGCATTTGATGGGTCTACGATGCCAGAGCCAATGAGCTCTGATTGGCGTGCAGAGCTTATTCTTTTTCCTGATGACTTAAATGAGGGGCAGTGTGTCCATCACCAAAAGTTTTAAGAACCTCTTGAGGAAGGAATATGAATTCCAGTTGTTGTTTGTTGGGATCAAAAGGTGAGAGCATCAAAACTTGCAGAAAGATTTTAGTGATTTGAAAAAAGTTCCCAGAGAGGATAGTGAAACACTTTTATGAAATGCTGCATGATCAATGCTCTTTAAGGCACAAAGGACCATACTGTGTGGTAGGGAAATATGAGGATATCAACACTATTGTCTGAAATATTACAGAAGAATTTACATCTAAAGATGAAGAAATTTGGAAACACATCAATCATTCATTTTGCTCATATTATTTTCCTTCTTATATATATACAAAAGGGATTTATGATAAAAACGTATCTAAAAGAGATCTTTCTGTAAGTATAAAATAAAAATCCTGAATTATAATGAAACTCGGTGTTATCATTTGATTAACAGTTTTGCCTTTTCAGTCATACATAAATTAATGTTTCATTCTATTTTTTAAATAAGAATATACATTGAATTTTAATAAAATTTAATTTTAAAAAGAAACAAAAATGAAACAATAAATTTTCAAACTTCAAATAAGTGCTTATTTTCATTAGTAGAGATCTTAGTATTTAAAAGTAAAGGAGAGCTTGAAAATATTGGAACCATTGGTATTTTCAAAAAACAATTCTCCTTTTAGATAAAAGTATTTAAGACTTCTTTTTTTAGTAATTGGTTGACATTATTTGCACAAATAGGTTGGTAAAATAGAAAGAGCACTGAACTCACATATCCTGAATTCCAGTTTTGGAAACCAATTAACCTTAAGAGATTTGTCCATTACTTTTGAACAAATTTTCTTTCTACCAATGATACTCATGATTTTTGCACCATTTACCACTTCTTGGATCTCGCATTTCTAACTAGCTCCCAGTCTGTGGCAATGTTGTTGACCCATGGGCCACACCTTGAGTGCTAAGACCTTTAAAGAAACTCTATCTGTATTCACATAGTTTTTGCCATATTCCTCATCTGGAAGATTTGACTCCCTTGTTTATTTTGGTTTTCTGAATATTTTAAGAAACTACACCTTGGTATTCCAATTGTTTATAAAATCTTTAGTTTTTCTAAAAGTACATTGGAGAAATCAGATTACACCAGTTTTAGGGCATTTACTCCATGCCTGCCTAGTCAGATCTGGGCAAATACTAAATATGTGAGATTAATTTTGCCTCATATCTTGAAAATTTTCCCAGTGGAAGAGGAGATGTAACTTACTGGGAAGATGTGCCCAGAGAAAATGTTCCCTCTTTTCCCTACTAAAGTATCAAATGATTCAGAAAGCAGCACCTCACACTCATCTGAATCACACTCAGGGATGACTGTGCTGGGGATGTGGATGCTAATGCTCTGATTTACATGTAGGAGGGTTAGTGCACAGAAGGTAGTGCTGGAGAACTAGTCCCACCATTGGGTTAGTGTATGGAAGTTAGCTCTGGGGGGTGAGTCTCACAGCTGGGTTAGTGCATGAAAGTCAGCTCTGGGGGGTGAGCCCCACAGCTGGGTTAGTGCACAGAAGTTCCAAGACTGTACAGAACAGGGAGGCTCTGGGTCTGGCCCACCAACTTTTTGTTCCCCACTAGGCCTCCTGGCCTGTGATGGGAGGGGCTGCTGTGAAGTTCTCAGACATGCCCTGGAGATGTTTTCTCCATTGTCCTGGTGATTAACATTTGGCTTCTGGTTACTTATGCAAATTTTTGCAGCCAACTTGAATTTCTACTCAGAAAATGTGTTTTTATTTTCTTTTGCATCATCAGGATGCAAATTTTCCAAACTTATGCTCTGCTTCCTCTTGAACGCTTTGCCGCTTAGAAATTTCTTCCACCAGATACCCTAAATTATCTCTCTCAAGTTCAAAGTTCCGCAGATCTCTAGGGCGTGGGAAAAATGTCGCCAGCCTCTTTGCTAGAACATAGCAAGGATTACCTTTATTCCAGTTCCCAACAAGTTCCTGAGCTCCATCTGAGACTACCTCAGCCTGGACTTCATCGTCCATATCGCAATGAGCGTTTTGGTCAAAATAATTCAACAAGCCTCTAGGAAGTTCCAAACTTTCCCACATCCTCCTGTCTTCTTCCGAGCTCCCCAAACTGTTCCAACTGCTGCTTGTTACCCAGTTCCAAAGTCAATTCCACATTTTCAGGTATCCTTATAGCAGCACCCCACTCTACTGGTACCAAGTTACTGTATTAGTCTGTTCTCACGCTGCTATGAAGAAATACTCAAGACTGGGTAACTTATAAAAAAAATAGATTTAATTGACTCAAAGTACTGCATGGCTGGGGAAGCCTCAGGAAACTTACAATCATGGCAGAAGACACCTCTTCACAGGGTGGCAGGAGAGAGAATGAGAGTCAAGCAAAGGGGGAAACCCCTTATAAAACTATCAGATCTTATGATAAGTCACTCACTATCATGAGAACAATACGAGGGAAACCGCCCCCATCTTTCAATTGTTTCCATCTGGTCCTGCCCTTGACATAGGATTATTACAATTCAAGGTGAGATTTGGGAGGGTATACAGAGCCAAACCATATTACTTAAATTCTGCTTTGATTTCCAAATTGGAGTGTAAAATTTAATATTATCAAATTTAAGATAAAATGTCTTAATCGTATGTACAATATGTGTTTATAGCATTTATTTTAAAATATTTTCTTTTAGCTTAAGAGGTGTAACCTTGTTCTTCCCACATTCTCCTTTTCACATTCCACACTCCCTCCAAATGTTCCTCCCAGAACACTTCTTGATGTTCTGTATCTTCTCGACTTCCTTGGAGAGAGGCTTCCTTCCTTCCCCTTCATTGTCATGTTGAGGGAGCTGGCAGTGGTCACAGGTTTGGAGGCCCAGCAGCCTCACCAGCATAGACAGCAGCTTGGTGCAGATTAGAAGTCAGCCTAATGCCATCTGCAGTGACATTCTCTTCATCACTGTAATACTACCAAGAGGCATGGGGCTCCCAGGTGACATCCCCACTGACACCTGATGCCTCATCTCCATTCTCATGTCTAAGACGCATTAGAGCCTTCACTCTCAGGATATTCCCACACTCAAGCCTGATCTTCACTGCACCTGGCAGCACATTCTCCTATTTTGCAAAATGGGATAACTAAAGACACAGTTTGTGCCATTGAACATACAGCTTGGATTTGTGTTTCTCATTCTCTTCTTTTTTTTTTTTCCAAGTGGAAATTTGTAAGAAAAGAAGTGAGAAATACGATCTTTCCTTCACTATTTAAAAACCAGAAGCCTGGGCCCGGTGTAGTGGCTCATGCCTGTAATCCCAGCACTTTGGGAGGCCAAGGCAGATGGATCACAAGGCCAGGAGTTCGAGACCAGCCTGGCCAATATTGTGAAACCCTGTCTCTACTAAAAATACAAAAATTAGCCGGGCGTGGTGGTGCATGCCTGTAGTCCTAGCTACTTGGGAGGCTGAGTCAGAAGAATCACTTGAACCCGGGAGGTGGAAGTTGCAGTGAGCCGAGACCATGCCATTGCACCCCAGCCTGGGTGACAGAGTGAGACTCTGTCTCAAACAAACAAACAAACAAAACAGAAGCCTGTAACCTATCTTTATTTTTACTTTTCTGAATAAATATCCATTTGCTTCCAAATTATTTACACTATACAACACACTTCCCCCGCTGATTTGGAATGCCATCTTTATAATTATGAAATTTTTATATTTATTCTTTTTTTATTTCATTTTCCTTTATTTCCATCCGTGCTCATTTATGTCAACAGCACTTTTAATTATTGAAGCTATAGAATACGTGTTGTTATGAGAAACAGTTGTTTCCTCCCTGTGTTCTTATTTTTCAGAGTTTTATTCTCTTACAGAATCTTCCATTTGTGACTTTAGCTTTATAGATATAAACACACATAAATGTGAGTTCATGGCATAATGTATTAATTAATTTTGGAAAATTGCATGTTTATAATTTCAAAATTTTAGGTATGAATGCAGCCAATAAATTGAGTTATTCAAAGTGTATACATTCTTTTATGTTTCACAGGAAAGTTTTACAATTTTTGGTAACAGATGAGCCCAGTTAGCTTTATTGCTTGACTTGTAAAAGCTTTTTACTTACTGCTATTAATGAGATTTGTTCCTTTGTTGCATTCTAATGCATTATTTTTGATATACAAAAAATCTGGTTGTTAGTGTTCTCATTTTTGTTATTGTTGCTTTTCTGAAAAATTCCATACATTATATATATATATATTATAACTGCAAAAAGAAGCATATAAAAATGCATGCTCATTGAAGGAATTTGAGGGAATTTTTAAATGTATAGAAAACTCTAAATAAACATAATCATATCCATTCCATGAAATGTCTGCGCAGTCAATATTTCCCTCTTGCCCTTTATCTATGTGTATACATGTTTACATACTCAAAGTGATGTCATATTGGATATAAGATTTTGTGTCTTAATTTTCCAATTAACAAGAACTTTTACCCACATTAATCATTATTTATTACAAACATGATTTGTAAGGGCAAAATATATTATAGATTATGACTGTAACAAGTTATTTTTGTTTGGACAGTTTAATTTCAAATTTAATATGATAATTAATATTTTAGTCTCATTGTACATACACTTTTATTTAGATTCCAAGTTTTCTTCAGTTTCACTTCATAGAAATGAAATTACTAGATTAGAGGTTTTCAGATGAATTTTAGGCCGCGTGCAGAAATTAAGCCTGAGAGAGGTAAGCTACCAGATTTTGTGAAGTAAGGGGAGAATCTCTCTGTAAGTCCTGGAAGAAGTCATAGAGACCAGCACAGAGGATGCATAGAATTATCCAGAACCCATGCTAGAGTAGAACTTGGAGACAGAGAATAAGACAAACTTCATTTACCTAAAAATGTGGAAATAAACATCTTAGCCTATACCAGACCTGAAAATCGGAAGTAGAGGGAGGAAGGCATGGTTGGTTCCTAATGATGATGAATATAGACAGTAACACCCAGAGTCTATCCGCAGTCGGAAAGAGCCTCTTCCTGAAGGAGAAACATTGGAAACCTGTGTAAGACTCGGTGACCCAGAGCACCGGCCCCCAAGGAATGGAAAGGCATGACTTGGAAGTGCAGCTGTGCAGGGTGGCAGCATTGACAAGGTGCATTGCTCAGGAAGAGAGAGGTGCCTTGGAGACAGGACAAGACGCCTTCGGTGGCTTCGTCATAAAGCGAAGGAGGAAAGCAGGCCTTACTGAATAAAGTTAGTTTCAAAGAATCAGAATAAAGCCGACCAAGTTAATAACAGCAAATCAGGGTCCTCTAATTAAAGCTGGTGTACCTACTGCAGCAGCAGGAGAGAGCACTCTTGAACTAAGAAACCAAGGAAGCCACGTAACCCCCACCCCCACCCCCATCCCAGCACGGCTTGCTGTTGCTAGTTCAGGAACATCTTACTTAGGAATCATGAAAAGATCATCACGAACACCCCTACAAAGTCAAAGTGCAACAACCACATCGGTTTTAAAAAGAGAACCATCAGATAGAGAAAAGTTGTAACACAGGGTATAAAATTGAATCAAATTTAATTAAATGAAGCATTTTCACATAAAAAAGAATATCATGTATCTAAAATGTCAAAACTCAGCATGGAAATGGACAACTAGAAGAGAGTGAAAAGTGAGTCAACAAAATTCTTGCTATAAACTAAAAAACAAAACAGACAAAAGTATCTCAGAAATAATAACTCAACTGCAAAGACCCCAAAGTAGAGTAGACATTACCAAAAGTACCAAAGGGGGATGAAGAATAGGAATGTAAAGAATTAAGAAAATAAAAATATAGTAAAAAGAAGTAAACAACACCTGATATAAATTTTGTGACAGAGATAGAATATGGGGGAAGATAGCTTAAAACACATGATTAGAGTCAATGAAGAGAAAACATAAAACAATGAGAGAACTAATATTTAAAACTGTAACTGAAGAACAGTATCTGTTAAATAGGAGACTTAACTACATATGAGAAGAACCCACTATATACTCGAGGAAATTGATTCAAAAAGGTCATTTCAAAAAACTATCCTAGCAAAGTTAGTAGACATAAAGATAAAGGGAAAAACATCTGAAGGGCCTCCAGGCAAGAAGGCACATTACAGAGAAGGGATAGAACATCAGCATGATACCAGCTGTTTCATTAAACAACCGTGGAATGCCACCACCAAGAAGCTCAAGGAAGAAAAATGCAAGTCAAGAATTCTATATCCAGTCAAATTTATTTGAGATTCAAAGCAATAGAAAACCAATTTAAAAGTGCAAGAGCTCTGGGAATCTTGTATTCAGAAACACTTCCTGAGGATTATACTAGACAACAAGCTTTATGCAAACAAGAGACTACTGAAGAAATTTGGGCAAAAAAGAACAGCAGGGAAAATGGAATGTATTTCTCTGTTAATCTAAGACTAACTTATGGTGGAGATGGGCTGAAACAATAATATATACTTGTAATATGATCTGTCATGTATTAATAGCCAACTTAAAATGGAAGCTAAAAAATAGGGAAATGGGAAAACAGAAAACGCTTACTGAGTAGGTTAGAGGTGAGAGTCAAATGATATTTAAGCTTGTCAAACCAAATAGGAGAAGCTTATGAAAGAGAGGAACAATAAGAATAAACATAAATTAATTGGCATGAAGGTAATGCTAAAATAAAAATATCATTCTTGCTAAAGACCAAACACAAACACAAAACAACCGCCAAAAACTTGAGTAGAACAATTTAGTGATTAATTCTCATAAGTCAATCGAATGAAATATCTACTCCTTCAATCTTGAAATAGGACTCAGTGGGAAAATACAGCATAAAATATTTTGAATCCTCATTCTTTCGCTCTTGGTTTAGGCCTCTAAATGAAAGTGACTGATGACTGAAAGAATGCTAGTAACTCTTCCTGGACAGTAACTCATGGTGACAGTGCTCCCTACACAGATGCCTGCTCAAAGTAGGGAGGTATAGGTCAGAAAGTTCAGTGTGCTGTGCAGAAGCAGGAAGGGAGCCATGCCCACTACACGGTTTGACCTGGATTCACTCCTTTTACTGTATTCCCTGTTCTTATTCTGACCATGGTCTACTCCGCACCAATCCATCTTCTGAAATGTGCTATACCAAAATTTTAATATTCTTTGAAATATTACTCCTCAGGCTGGTATCTCATTACTATCACCTTAACTGTTTTATATTATTTAGTAAGAACAATATAACTAATACTGTGATTATTATATTTTTGTGTCCAGGCATTTTTTAAAATAACATTTTGGTTCATAAAGAAACTTCATTATTTTTTCCTTTCTCATCCAACAAAGAAAGATAGTAAACACATTCTTGAAGAAATTTTTCATATAAAAATTATAAACAAGACTGTAATCCCAGCACTTTGGAAGGCTGAGGAGGGCGGATCACCAAGTCAGGAGATCAAGACCATCCTGGCTAACACGGTGAAACCCCGTCTCTACTAAAAATACAAAAAATTAGCTGGGCGTGGTGGTGGGTGCCTGTAGTCTCAGCTACTCAGGAGGCTGAGGCAGGAGAATGGCGTTAACCCAGGAGGTGGAGCTTGCAGTGAGCTGAGATCACGCCACTGCACTCCAGAGCCTGGACAACACAGCAAGACTCCTCTCAAAAAAAAAAAAATTATAAACAAAGGGCCAAATTTACCGCTAAAAGTTTTTCACCATTTATATTTTCACTCCAGTAAGAATAGTTTAGATCCAACAAATCATCACTGCAATTAATATTGCCTTTTTACCTTCACTTCATTAAAGTGTCAAAAAAAGTATTTTTTCATTTTAATCTCCATTTTTAACTACCAATGAGGCTTAAAATTTTTTAATGTTTGTTGGCCGTCGTATTTGTTTCTCTATGATCTGTTTCTCTCTATCCTTTGCTCAGCATAGTATTTTTCTTTTGGCATAGGAACGTTTTATGTTTTAAGTTTATGCATTTTTGTCTCTCCAATTTATTACAATTAATTTCTTTAGGTTTTAGTTCATTATTTTACAAAGTAATTTTATAAAAATTACATAAAGGACTCAAACATCTTTAGCCAACAGATTTTAGTCATTATTTATGGAACAATCTACCCAGGAACAGTTGAATACATACTCTTTTCAAGTACCCATGGGCTGTGAACCAAAATAAACCATATCCTAAATCACAGGGGGAAAAAACCTCTAAACAAATTTAAAATATTTGAAACAATACAGACTTTGTTCTCTGACCACAATGAAATAAAAGTAGAAATAAAAAATAGAAGAATAACAGGAAAATATCCAAACACTTAGAAGCTAAACAACAGACTACCAAGTAATCCATGGGCTACAGAGGAAGTCTTAAGAGAAATTAAAAAATATATACATTGAATTGAATGAAGATGAAAATGCAACATATCAGAACTTACGGGATGCAGGTGATACAGTTCTGAGAGGAAAGCTTATAAAAGTAAACTCTTATGTCAGAAAATAGAAGAAGTCTCAAATCAATAATCTAAGCTCCCACATCAAGATATGAAAAGAAAAAAGAGCAAAGGAAACCTATTGCAAGCAGCAGGAGGGAAATTATAAAGTAGAAGACGGAATTATACAATTGATGACAGAAAATCCAAGAATCAAAGAGTTGACTTTTGAAAATGTCAGTACAATCTGCAAACCTTTTACAAGACTAGCAAGAAAAGAGTGAAGAAAAAAATTACCAATAAAACAGAAATATCCCTATAGACATTGCAGAAATCAAAAGCATAGTAACCATTTACTAGGAACAACTACACACATAAATAGGAACACGTGGAATAGACTATTTCCTCAAAAAACTATCATAATTTGTCCATTATGAAGTAGATGACAGACTCGCCTTATGTCTACTAAGGAAGATAAATTTGCAATTTAAAAGATCCCTCCAAAACTCTCCATTCCACATGGTTTTACTGGAGAATTCAACCAAATATTTAAAGATAAATTAACAACGTTAATTTTATGCAATGTTTTCCCTAAAATAAAAGAGGTCATATACAGTATTTGCTGATATCAAAACCAGGAAAAGTCAGTGCAAAAGAAGGAAAGTACAGACCAGTATTCCTCATGAATATGAATACAAAACTCTTATTTGTAAAATAAAAAGTATGGAAGCAAAATATTAGCAAGTAGAATTCAGCAATACATACAAAGAATTATCTACTATGATGAATTGAATATGGCTGGTTCAATAGTCAAAAAACCAGTCAATGTAATCCACTCTATTTACAGGCTAAAGAAGAAAAATCACATGTTCAAATGAATTGATGGTGGAAAATTCTTTGATACAATGAAACAACAATTCATGATAAAAACTCACAGAAAATTAGAACTAAGGGAAACTTCCTTAATTTGAAAAATAGCATCTTCACAATCCCTACAGTTAGAATCACACTTAATAGTGAAAGGCTGAAATGCTTTTCTCTTTTTTTTTTTTTTTGAGACGGAGTCTTGCTGTGTTACCCAGGCTAGATGGAGTGCAGTGTTGCGATCTTGGCTCACTGCAACCTCCACCTCCCTGGTTTAAGGAATTCCCTTGACTCAACCTCCTGAGTAGCTGGGATTACAGGCACGTGCCACCATGCCCAGCGAATTTTTTCTTTCTTTTGTATTTTTAGTAGAGATGGGGTTTCACCATGTTGGCCAGACTGGCCTCGAGCTCCTGACCTCAGGCAATCTGACCGCCTTGGCCTCCCAAAGTGTTGGATTACAGGTGTGAGCCACTGTGCCCGGCCAAATGCTTTCCCCTTAAATTTGAGAACAAGTAGGGGATGTCCATGCTCATCACCTTTATTAAATATAGTCCTAGAAATGCTAGTCAATGTAATAAGGCAACAAAAGGAAATAAAAGCAAATAGATTGAAAAGAATGAAATAAAACTGTCCATATATGCAGATGAACTCATTGTTTATGTAAAAATGCCAAAGAATCTATCAAAACCGAAACAAAAAAAATACCTTCTAGGACTAAATAATATGTTTAGTGAGATCATAGACTATAAAAAAAAAAAAAAAACCTAAAAAAATCTATTATGTTTCTGTATACTAGTAATGAACACATACAAACCAAAATCAAAGATACAATCTCATTATAATCACTCAAAAAATGAAACATTTAGGTGTATATCTAATAAAACACATGCTGGACTTGTATTCAGAAAACTACCAGAGGCTGCAGAAATGAATCACAGGTCTACATAAATGGATCTAAACATACTATGTTTATGGATTGGGAATACAACAGAGTAAAGACGTTAATTCTTCACAAATTGATAAACAACATTAATGCATTATCTATCAAATTATCAGCAAAAGTCTTTTTTTAAGAAATAAGATTATTCTAAAATTGTTAAGAAAAGACAAATGAACTTGAACAGCTAAAATAATTTTGAAAAAGAATAAAGCGTGAGAGATTACTTGATTTCAAAATTTATTATGTAACTATTGTGATTAATACTGTGGTATTGGCAGAGGAATAGGCAGATCAATGGAACAGAATAGAGAAACCCAAAATAGACCCACAATAGTGCAGCCAAGTTATTTTTGATAAATGTGCAAAAACAATTTAATGTACAAAGAATATTCTTCCTAATAAATGGCATAGGAACAATTGGATATCTATAGGTAAAACAGGGAAACTTGAACTAAAGCTGACACTATACAAAAATTAACTCAAAGTGAATCATACATTTAAATGTAAAACCTAAAACTCTAAAACTTTTAGAAGAAGACATAGGAGAAAAATCTTTGGGACTTTCTTCAGTGCTTCATGAACAGTTCTTAGATATGACACCAAAAGCACAATTTATAAAAAGAAAAATCAATAAATTGGGCTTCATCAAAACTAAAAATTTTTCTCTGTGAAATACTTTGTAAAGAGGCTATAAAGACAAGTTACAGGCTGGGAAAAAATATGCATCAATCATAAATCTTACAAATAACTCGTATCTAAAATGTAGATTAACTCAACACTTAAGAGTAAAACATATCTAGTTAGAAAAGGGGTAAAAGAAATGAAGAGTTATTTCACAGAGATGATAAATGAATGACAAATAAGCATATGAGAAGACATTCAACATCAATAGTCATCATAGAAGTTCAGGGTAAGCCTGTGATGAGATGTACCTACACAGCTATCAGAACAGCCAAAATAAAATATGGCAATAGTGCCAAATCCTGGTAAGGATGTGAAAAATGGGATCTCTCATTTGTTGCTGGTCAAAATGTAAAATGGTACAGCCACTCGAAATCATTTGGCAATTTCAGCTTTTGCACTCCTGGGGATTTATCCCAGAGAAATGAAGACTTAGGCTTAGCCAAAACCTGTATATGACTGTTTATAGCAGCTTTATTTGTAATAGCCAAAAGCTGGACATTGTAGATGTCCTACAATAGGTGAATGGTTAAACAAACTGTGCTAAATTGACACAAATGGAATGCTATTCAGGAATAAAAAGGAATGCACTACTGATATACACGACTTGGGTGAATCTCAAGAGCATCATGCTAAGTGTTAAAAGCCCATTTCTGAAGGTCACATTCTGTGGATTCCACTTCTACAGCATTCTTTAAATGACACAATTATGGATATGCAAACAGATTAGTGGTTCCCATAAATTAGGGATGCGGTGGGGGGATGAGAGTTTGATGATTAAGGGGTGACATGAGGGACGATCTTTGTGGCTGTGGACCAGTTCTGTCTCCTGAGGTGGGGCTTTCACTAATCTACACAAGGGGTTACATGACATGGAACTGCACACACACAATGCCAGTGTCAATGTGCTGACTGTGATATTGTACTATAGTTATGTTAGATGTAACCATCAGGAAAATGGGGTGAAGAGTACACAGGATGGCTCTGTAACATCTGTATAACTTCTTGTGAATCTATAGTTATTTCAAAATAAAAAGTTTAAAAAATCACTTGCTGTCTTTGTAAGTAAACATTTTATCTATTGTATAAAAATATGGTTAAATGTATAATAAAATAAATAGTACATAGAAATCACAAAGTGGCCCTTGATGATCTTAAATAATGACTACTCCATTCACATTCAGTGATCTCTCTGAATTTCACCCTTCGTGCCTACCACTTTGGCTTAGCCAGGGGCAGCTGTTTTAAGACCTTGCTTATTTCTGGTCAACAGAAATGTGTTACATTTAGATAACATTGGAGCCATGGTGTGTAGTTACCACCAGAGCAATTTGTCGTGTGTTAACCAATGACATATTATATCTTACTGGCCTCTAGTTGTTTATTAGTTTTCAATATCTTCCTCACTTTTTACCTGTTTCAGCATTTTCAGTTTGTTTTTACAATTGTCTGGCTTCTCTGTTTCTTTCTTTCTTTTTTTCAGTCTTTTCTCTGTACATTTCATTTGGGATAGCTTCTATTGCTATGCCTTCAAGTTGATTAATCATTTTTTGTGGAGTGTCCAATCTGCAGTTAATCCTATCTAGTATATTTTTTGTCTCTAGAAGTTCACTTTGAGACTTTAAAAAATACCTTCCAAATGTCTGGTTAACAAATGCCCAGGTATTTCTCCACCTTCCTGAATATTTGGATTATATTGATAATAACTGTTTTAATGTTTCTGTCTACTAATTCTCTTATCTGTGTCTTCTCTAGTTCTATTTTGATGTATTGGGATTTCTCCTACATATGGGTCATATTTTTATTCTTCTTTGTATATCTGGTTGTTTCAGTTGGATGCCAGACATTGTATTTTTACCTTGTTGGTACAGAGTATTTTTTTAGTCCTGTAAATATTCTGAGTTTAGCTCTGAGATGCAGTCAAGTGACTTGGAAATAGTTTGATCTTTTGAGAATGAGCTTAACAACATGGTGGGACAAAAGTAGATTTAATTTAGAGCTGGTGTTTCCCATGCTCAGCAAGACCCATCTGGGTGCTCTGTCCAGTGTCTTATGTCTGCTTTTCCTAATGGGAGCATAAAGTATTCTTGTTTCTGAGTGAGCTCAAGGAATTTCCCTCTCTGCTCCTTTCTAGTGATTTCTTCCCCAGCCTTGGGCTGTTTCCTTACACACGTGTGCTGATGATACTCAGCTGAAGGCCAAAGGCAGGTCTCTGGGGATCTCCCTCTGCATAAATGCTCCTTGCTGTTTACCTGTCTTGGCCTCTGTGGATTTCCAAGACTATCTCCTCAACTAAGACAAATGCAGGGCCCTGCCTCGGTTGCCCCCCTGCAATTATTATCTAGGCTCTCTCTAGGCAATGAGGCAGGGCAATTATAGGACTCACTGTTTTATTTCTCCTCTTTAGGGATTACTGTCCTGCACTATCTGGTGTCCAATGTCAGAGAGCTGTTGCTTCTTCCGTTATGTCTGTTTAGTTGATTGAGGTGAGAGGGTTAATTCATTTCTGCTCATACAAGTTGAGTTCTACGAAGTCACTTCTATCCCTTGGTCTTCACAGTCAGTCTCCATTTTATTGGGGAGAAGCTCAATCTCAGAATGAAACACTCTGTAATACCATTCTCTTGAGTGTCTCATGACCTTACAAGTTGAAAATCACTGCCCAAAGCCTTCACTGGTGTCCTGAGCTCATATGGTGCCTCATGGAGGGCTGGACTCAGAAAGCCTCATCCACAAACTAGGATCTGAAACAGCCTCTGCAGAGCCCTGTCTCTCCCAGTTTAGCCCCTTAGTAAGTAGACCAGCTACCAATGATCCAAAAACAAACCACCCAAAGATAAGGGCCATCCAACAATGATTTCATTGTGTTCCCAGAGTGTGTGTCAGAAATTCAAGCAGGGCACAGCAGGGGCATCTTGTCTCTGCTTGGTGATTTCTGGTGCCTTGGTGGGAATCCTCAGTGACTGATAGCTGAGGCTGGACTTACGGGGGTGTCCTCACCTGCAAGTCTGGCAGTGGATGCCTGTTGTCCACTGGCTCCTTGGCTGAGGCTGACCTGTGGGTGAGGACAGGAGCACTGCATGTAGCCTCTCCATATTTCCCAGACTTCCTCACAGTATATGTTTCTCATATGTGGCTCAGCTCTCCAAAAACAGTGAGGGGCTCCCAGGTGGGAGATACATTATTTTTTAAAAAATAATATAAACTTAAGTTTCAGAGCAGTTTTAGGTTCATGGCAAAATTGAGCAGTAAGTATGAAGAGTTTCCGTAAATCTCTGCCTCTCCATCAACATTCCCACCAGAGTGGCATATTTGTTGTCAGTGATGTCTTACATTGCCACAGATGGGCTTCTTTCACCGAACAATATCCGTTTAAGATTGCTCCATGTCTTTTCATGGCTTGATAGCTCACTTCCTTTTAGTACTAATGAATGTTCCATTATCTGGATGTACCACAGTTTATTTATCCAGTCATCTGTTGGAAGACACCATGGTAGCGTCTAAATTATGACAATTATGAGTAAAGCAGCTATAAACATCCACATGCAGGTTTTGTGTGCCCATGCACTTTCAAATGCTGGATCATATTGGAGGAAGTATACTTAGTTTTGTAAGAAACTGACAAATTGTCATTCGAAGTGGCTGCACTGCTTTGCATTCCGACCAGCAATGAATGACAGTTCCTGTTGCTCACCATTCTAGCGTTCAGTGCTGCCAGCATTTTGGATTTTTACCATTCTAATAGATGAGTTGTGTGTGGTGTCTCGTTTCAGTTTCCCTGATGAAATGTGATGGAAGCGTCTTTTCATATGCTTAATTGTCATTTTAATAACTTCTTTGGTGAGACTGCACTGTTTTTTAAGGCCCAGTCTTGGAAGTCACACAGTGTCAAATCTATATTGAAGCCATCAAAAGCCTGACAACATTTGATGGAAGCAAATATAGATCCACCCTGCTTGGATGTGTGGCAAGTCACATTGCGGAACAACATGTGGATATGAGGACTGAGGAAGACGTCGTGGGGAAATACAATCTACTCTGGTATCTTCAAAAAGATAGAACAATGCACATACGAGTGTTTAGAGAAACTGGGGTCAGGGCATGGAAAGAACTAAACATATTTGGAAGACTATCTTATGAAGACTTGATTAACGTGGTCTGGGTTCCTTGACAGATCATCACTTAGAATAGTGGCTTACAGTCACAGAATCATGTTACAGATCATTCACACAACACCCCCACTCTGGCATCAAATTACATTTTTAAGTCCACAGCACCAAAAGTAATGTCTTGAGAAAGTTGTACAATCTATGTGGGGTTCCATTATTTTATTCTTAAAAAGTGTGGTGTGAACAAGAATCCTTGAAAGACCTCTTTCCATTCTAAATCTCTACCTTTTTTTTTTTTTTAGGTAGATCTAAGTTACCAGGAGGCTGATTTCTCCTTCCTGTAAAGATGAAATCCACCTAAGGGTGAAGGTTACTTAGAAGGTGATAGAAAGCATTATCTGGCCCTTTGACTAATTTTGAGGGAAACTATGGGGAAAAGAAACAAATACCCCGAATTGCTAAGCATTGGCTTCCTGTCTTGTCCTCTTGCCCTAATTCCGCCCTCAGAGTGCACAGATTCATCAGGTAAAGAGAAGAGACGATTCTTTCAGTCCTGGCTTGTTCAAAGCAGTCTCAGTGATAAACAGGTCTACGGATGAGCTTTACCCATAGAAAACTGTATTCAAAAACTCCAAGATCTTCCTATAACCACAAGGTCAACGTTTAAAAAGAAGGGAAACAAGTAGGAAAAAATCTTAATGACATCATTTCCCTGTGCGGCTCTCATTTCTTACATTGCTTTACTTTTCTGTCATTTGCACCTACTTTTCAGGTCCAAATGTCAGGTATCAGAATTCAAAGGGAAACACTTTCTCTCACTTATCTGTGCTTCTGTTCCCCAGAGTCCCAGGCCTAAATTTCAGATTCTATTTTTATAGTCCTCACAGTGGAGAGTTATGTGGAACACATTGATTGTAGCCAGTTAGGTGTTGAGAAATTTCCTTTACTAAAAGCTTTGTATGACTTGAGAAAGGAGAGAGCTGGGCAAGCAGTAAGACTCAATATTCAGGAAAAGATTTTTTTCCAGTGTGAGCCTACAGTTGTTACTTACAGCCTAGTGTTCTGTCTGCTTCCAACAGTTTTAACAGGAGCTGCAGATGCTCCTGGAGAAAGTTCCTTACTTGATACCTATCAGAAATTCAGACATTTCATTAGTGCTGGAGACCATTTACTCTTCTAGTAGCACAAAATAAGCAATTTTATACCATACCCACCTATTATCAGGTAACAGGTTTTCCTATTTTGTGTGTGTGTGTGTGTGTGTGTGTGTGTGTGATCTCAGCTTACATATCATGTCTTCAGAGAAAGCTTTCCTGCCCCTTATTCCACAGCCTCAATCCCAGTCTGGGCCCAGTTCCTCTTTTCTATGACTCTCATAGAATATTTTGAGCTTGTTTCAAGCATTTATCTGCTTATGAGTATTATTATTGGATGAATGTGTCTTCTGCACAGCCATGGAAAGCCTCGGAAAATGCCCATGCTGGTGTTTGTAGCTCAGTGCACGCACAGTACATATACAAAATATAACTGTCAAATGAATGAAGAAATGATAATTTATTCTTCCAATCTCCATTTCTTAAATCAGAAAACAGAAGTTAAAAATATGAGACTCTTATTTTGTGATCTTGTGGTTGATGTGTGGTATAGATGGTCATGGACTTGAGGTCTCTAACAGCCCCCACCCTATTATGTGCCAGTTGTACTCTGTTTCAATTGCCTTTTAACCCACTGGAAAAGGTTTGATTTTTGTTAAAGTCAAACAAGAAATAAATTGCTGCTTGTTACATATTAGTTGCAGTAGAACAAACTGAGACATATCCCTTTGTTCAGAGTGGGACCTACTGAGCAAAGATGCCTCAGGAAAAATTGCAGTCCACACTTGCAGTGTAGTGCATTCGTTTTTTTTTTTAAATGTCTTGTGACCTAGCCAATCTCTTAATGACACAACAGATTGTCCTAGAAGTTAGCTTGCAAAGCATTTTAAGCTTTCTTCACTAGAAAATTCTAAGTATCTGTGCAGGGATAAGATAAAAACACATTTGGATGAAGTTGTTATAAAACCTCAATAACGTACAAAGATATTACAGAAACAATATGACATACTCAAGTATCTTGATATACCATTGGGTGTGTGTGTGTGTGTGTGTGTGTGTGTGTGTGTGTGTCTGTGAACGTTTCTCAATAAACTAACTCTTTGGGGTAATTGTTATAATTTCCTTTTATAAAAAAGGTTTTTTGTGTGTGTTTTAACTTTTAACATTCTGAGGCTGATGAATATTTAATTATTACTAAATAATATTGAAAATAAATTGTTTTAAGCCTCTTCCACATGTATTTTTTGGTTCATATCTTTCAGTTATACTATTAAAATAATCTACTTGGTTGTTTTTAATATTTATTTTCTCTCATTTTTAAAATTAGGGCATAGTTACATAGAGTAAAATTGACGTGCGTGTGTGTGTGTGTGTGTGTGTGTGTGTGTAAAGTTCTGAGAGTCTGGCAAACATATGCAGCCATGGAACACCACAGCCATCAAGATTTAGAACAGCTCCATCTCCCTGTAAACTCTTTCGTAGTCAACCTCCAGCCTGCTCCCAGGCCTGCATTCATGAATCTACTTTTTGCCCTGATATTTTGCTTCTGCAAGAATGACATACAAAGGAAATGATATAGCATGGAATATTTTGAGTCTAGCTCCTTTTACCCAGCATAGTCCATTTGGGATTTATCCACATTGTCATGTAGATTGGTGTTTCATTCTTCATTACTGCTCAATTGTATTGTATATATGCACTTCGGTTTGTTCATTTATTCTGCAGTTGAGGACTATAGGGGTTGGTTCTAGGTAATGAATAAAACCACCGTAACAGTTTATGTACAGGTTTTTTTTTTGTGTGTGAACAAAACCTTTTATTCCACCTGGATAAACGCCTCGCTATATTAAGTATAGTTCAATTTTGTAATATATTGTCAAACTATTTTACAAATTATCTGTACTATCTTGCATAGTAATATCACATGATAGTGATTGCATTTCCCCAATGACTAATAATATTGAACACCTTTTTACATGCTTATTAGCTATTCATAAATCTTCTATTTGAATTTTTAGATATTTGGACCATTGTTTAAAAAGCATTGCTTTCTTATTTTTGAGTTTTGAGGATCTTGATATATCAAATGGTTACAAGTCCTTTATCCAATATATAATTTGCAAACTTGTTTTCCCTGTCTATGGGTTTTCTGTCTTTTCAGTCTCTTAACACTGTCCTCCCAGGAAGAAATGTTCAGTTTAATGATGTCTAATTTATCACTTTTTTTTCTTTTATGGATTCTGCTTTTGGTGTTGTATCTTAAAAATCTTTGCCTAACTCAAGATCACCAATATTTTCACTCATGTTTTCATTTAGAAGTTTTAGAAGTTTACATTTTATGGTTTATGATGTATTTTGAGTTGATTGTTGTATAGGATATGAGTTAGAAATTGATGTTGTATTTTTTGTTCATTTGTCTTTGCATATGAGTATTCAATTGTCTCAGCACTTTGGTTGAAAAAAAACCCTATTCTTTCTTTATTGAATTGCCTTGGCATTTTTACTGAAAAATCAATTGACTGTAAATACGTGGGTATATTTCTGGCCTTTCTTTTCTGTTTCCTTTATCTACATGATTATTAATACTCTCTTACTGTATTGTCTTGACTACAGAAATTTTATAATAGGTCTAGAAATCAAGTAGTGTGAGTCCTTCAAATTTGTTTTTATTTATTTACTTACTTTTAGGTGTGCCTTTTTATTTTCCTACAATTTTAAAGTTAAATCTTTGGTTTTTCTAAAAAATGCTGCTGGATTTTTTACTAAAATTGTGTTGAGTGTGTGGAGAGTTGCAGGTGAACTGATATCTTAGCAACAGTGACTTTTCCAGGTCATGGATATGGTATATCACTGTTAGGTCTTTTATTTCATTCATCAGGATTTTCGACATTTCAATGTACAGATCCTACACATACTTGTGATATTCATATCCAATTATTTCATGTGTTTCATGTTATTGTGAATGGTACGTTTTTAAAATTTCAACTTCTAATTATTCACTGATGGAAGGTAGAAGTACAATTCATTTTTCTGTATTGACTTGTATTCTGTGACCTGCTAAATTCACATATTGGTTCTAGAATTTTTTCTGTAGATGTTTTACAATTTTCTATGTAAACAGAATTTCTGGGAAAAGAAAATTTTATTTTATTTTAGTACATATATATTTTATTTTAATATTTTGTCTTATTATATTGTCTAGAAATTTTAGTATTCGGCTGAATGGAGTTATAAAGGCAGATAGCCTGGCTTAATTCCTGATCATAGGAAGAAAACATTTGCTCTTTCATTATTAAGTATGGTGCTAGATGTAAGTTTTTTTTTTATAGATGCCCATTTTCAGATGAGGATGTTCCTTTTTATTCTTAGTTTGTCTAAAGTTTTTCATGATGAATGAATATTTATCTTTTCTTAAGTTTCTTTCTGCATCTATTGAGATCATCATGTAGTTTTCTTATTTACTTAGCTAATTTGATGTATTAATTTAGTTGATTTTTGAATGTTCAACCATCTTTGCATTCCTGGAATAAACACTATTGATTTATATTTTTGTATATTGTTGGATTCAATTACCTAAAATTTTATTGTGATTTAGGCATTTGTTTTCATGAGGAAAATTGATCTGTACTTTTCTTTTAATATCTATGTCTGAGTTTGATAGCAAGGTGATATTAACCTCATCAAACAAATTTGGACATTTTCCTTCTTCTTTTAAATTTGAGGAGAGCTTATGTAAAATTGGCATTATTTCTTCTTTATACATTTGGTAGAATTTGTCAAGGAAATTATGTGGGCTTTGCATTTTCTTTCTTGGAGTATCTGTACTACAAATAGTTTTTATATATCAATTAAAATAAAAATAAAATTTTATATATCAATTAAAATAAAAAGAAAATTTTATATATCAATTAAAATAAAAAGAAAATTAAATACTAAGTATATTTTTATATAAGTAAAAACAAAATTATATATATGATTTATATATTTGTGTCATATGTACATAATTTCTTGAGTGAGTTTGGGAGTTTGTGTCATTATGAAATTTGTTCATTGAATATAATTTGTTAAATTGTTGCTTAAAATATTTCCTTATTATTTCTATAACGTCTATAGGGTCTATAGTGATGTCCCTTTTTTTATTCCTTACATTTGCAATCTACCTCTTTTTTCTTTTTTCTTAGTCAATTTGGCTAGAGATTTAATTTTATTTCTTAGTCAATACGGCTAGAGATTTAATTTCATTGATCATTTCATTTTGAATCAAAACACATGGAAAGTGACAAAATCCTGCATTTACAACAATCCAGTCTTGTGGAAACTAAGTCTTACCAGGCAGAGAACTCACTACTGTGAGAACAGCACCAAGCCAATCATGAAGAATCTGCCCCATGGGTTAAATGCCTTCCATTAGGCTTCATCTTTCAACATCACTAAACTGGGGTCAAATTTCCAAGCGACTTTTGGTAAGGAAAAGCAAACCATACTTAAACCAGATCACCTTACGATCTCAGCTCTCAGATATGTTCAATGACAGTTGATTTGTAGATTTTCACACATATTCTTTGTTGTGCAGGTGGAGTGATCCTTCTTTCATCTTTCTGCATCCTAAACAGAAATTCTTATGTATTGTTCAAACTTATATGTATCAAATACCTATTACGTATTAAAAAGGAAACAGAACCCAAATGAGAAATCTAAATCAAAATAAACTCAAATGACACTTCCATGTTATCATGATCATTATATTGTTTTAATATTCTTAGAACACATTTTAAAAAAGGAGTTAAAAAAGTCATGATAAGTATTTTTTAAAAGCTTTTCTACTTTCTAGTTTATAGTTTCTGAATTTCTAGTTTCTTTCTCAACTGCTCTCCTTTGCAGGCCTTACATTTTGGAGTTGTTATTGTTGACACTGTTTTATTCTTTCCTATTTTAGTTTATCAAATTTTAAACCATTTTTAGAGCTACGGCAATATTCAGTAAGGTTTGATATTTAGTGTTGTCATAATCTTTTCAAATAAAGGGTTATAGCCTTATATGATAAAATATTACAGTGGTAAATGTCTATATATGAAGGTAAATAGTCTGTCATTTGAAATGCAAGTTGAACTTTTCTGTACATGTTTTCTGGAAAGATACTGCAAAGCTATCCACATAGTCTCAAAGGGCTAGGAAGTACTACGAAGGCACTATCTTAAGTACATCTTTATTTCAAATACAACTCTTAAGTGTTACTTTTGCTCTTCTTTTATGATGCAAATTAAATAATAGGCATTAGTGCTTTCAAAATACATGTCATCTATAGAAAAATAAGAGATATACCTTTGATTATAAAGTTACCCCACAGAAATATAGGTAGATCATACCTGGGTACCACTACTGTACATCTGAATACCGCCAGAGTCCTTTTTGTTTGTTTGTTTTCAGGATGATTGTTGATTAGGGTAAGTTTCGATTACCAGGATTTTTTTTGTTAATTCTAGTGCCCCAAAGAATTGAGGCAGTTCATACATCAATACTTCCTCCAGTAATGGATTCTTGGTCCTGGACATTTTTAAAATTGTGTTTCCTGTAGTTACTTAGCTATTGACTAGCTTTCTTTAGCCTTTTTTCTAGGCCTGGACTCCACTGCTTCCATTTTGGCTTTACTCTTTGTCTCAGGAAAGAGACTATGTGCTCCATAGTGAACCATCACCAGGGAAAAGTCCAACTGCCTGCTTGTGTGGTCATTCATGCCTTTCAGCCTGTTCAGTGAAGCTGAATATTGATGACAGAGGTTTCCAAATCATGGACAGAGTTAAAGAGGAATGCCACCTCCTCTCCAGCAACATACAATCACTTCTGCTATGGTTTGAAAGATGGTGCCCCCATTGCAACAGTATTAAGATGTGTGGTCTTTTGGAGGTGATAAGTTATAAGGGCTCCATCCTCCTGAATGGGAGTAGCACCCTTATGAAAGGGCTGAAGATTGAAGTGAGTGCTCTCTTGCTCTTCCGTCATTTCTGCCATGTGAGGATGCCACGTTCCCCCTCTCTGGAACATGTAGCTACAAGGCAACACCTTGGAAGCAGACAGCTGCCCTCATCAGACACTAGTATGGTCAGTGCCTTGATCCTGGGCTTCCCAGACTTTAGAATCATGAGGAATAAATTATTATTATTTATAAAATTACCAGTCTATTGCATTTTGTTATGGCAGCACAAATAGACAAAGGCAACTTTTTTTCTTTCCTCTTCAACTCTACAGTCTTCAAGTGGAGTTCTAATTAAAGCTGCCCTACTTACTCCTGTAACAACAAAGTACTAACTTTATTATTTTTTCTTGCTCTCCTGCCTCCCTGGTAGCTGGTAAACTGCTGCTTACCTTTTAGGATGCAGATTAAATCTCCTCATTCCCCTGTTCCGATAGCCTTACAATAAAATCCAGAAGCTTGACCTACATGATCACACCCTAGGACACCTTCCTAACCTCATTATCTTCAAACTGTCCCTTTGCGTTCTCTTCCGCAGATATACTGCCTCCTCAGTGTCCACTGAGAATGCCAAGGAGATGCTTCTGATTCTTGTTCTCCTCTCTGCATGTCCCTGCAAAATCCATTTAGATAACTCTCTTTCTCTCTTTTAGGTTTCTGCTCACACGTCCCTGCTCAGATGTCTCTTATTTCCTTTTCTTTTTTCCCTCCTACTACCTTATTGAGCGTTACTTTCCCTTTTAGAGCCTAGTGTTACCTAATACCACCTTACAAATTATTTGTTTTCTAATGTCTTTCTCTCCCATCTAGAACATAAGTTTTATGAGAGGAGAAACCTTGTTTTATTCACCACCGTATCCAGGGAACCTGTAGTAAGTGTGGAGGTACTGATGAAATATTTGTTGGATGGGTAGATCAATAAATACATGAATGGCAGAAAAATAATTTCCATGCAGTGGGTTGATTGGAAATTAGAGAGAAGCATTCAGTTTGGTGTGACTGTTCCCTTATGCAGCCTAGCACATGCTACCCACTGACAACCAGCAGTGAGTGGGATTTCATGTGGACTAGCATCTTCCTTTCTCAAGGTGCGACACTTTCAACACTTTCTTGCCAACTCTGCCCTTCTAATTCAGACTCTATGGAGGGTGTCTTGCCTAGATCTCCTCTAATGAGCCCTTGAAAGAAACCTGCACATTTTCTACAAGATAAAATCTGAGTTGGTCTTTTGTGTTCTTCAATCTCTTCCTTTTTATTCTATTTAAAGTATAATTAATCTATATTCCCAATTTCTACTATTGTTGAAGGTAGTTTTCATATCAACTATTTTCTGAGAAGGGAGGTCTGAATGCTTAGAACATTTTTTTCCATTATTCCCAGAAATTTGGCTGTGTCATTGTGGCAGGCAGAGTAATGGTCCCCCAGAGATGTCCACTAGTCAATCCTCAGAACTGTGACTAGGTTACTTTATATGACAAAGATGATTTTGTAGACGTGATTAAGGATCCTGAAATGAGACAATTATCCTGGGCCTAGTGTCCTCACAAAGGTCTTTATAAGTAAAAGAAAGAGGCAGGACACACACAAGGAGATGTAACAATAGAAGCAGAGGTCAAAGTGATGAGAGAACAGAGGCAGGAGCCAAGGAATGTGGGTAGCCCTCGGAAGCTGAAAAAGGCAAATACAACTATTTTCTCCTGAAGCCTCCAGAAGGAATGTCTCCCTCCATTTTAACCCAGTGGCGCCATTTCAGACATTTTATCTCCGAGAACTGTAAGACGAATTTTTGTTGTGTTAAGCCACTAAGGGTGCAGCTATTTGTTACACCAGCAATAGGAACCAAAGTGCCGTCATCTGGTATCCTGTAAATAATACTAGAATATTAACAGAAGGAAACACACTTCCAGCTAATTCTTTCAGGAAGGAAAGGAAAATATCCAAGTTTTGGTAGCAGTGTTTTGTCCTCCTATACCCCAGTGGCCCCCTCAATTTGTGCCCTGGTTTCCTACCAGGTTAAGAGTCATGCATAGCTCAGTCCACACTTTCTTTTTGATCAATGTTCTTCCAATCCAATCTACTCTTTGCAAACCCTTACCCCAAGGAATTAATAGGTCGTGTTGTCCACATTCCCCTTCACTAACCTGGGCCTTGATTCCAGTGAACATGGCCTAGGATCCATATGCTTATCATACAATTAGTTTGAATATCAGAAATATAGATAAATAGTCCTGTTACCATATTTCATCTCTCAGATTAAAACACCATTGAATTTCACCTTGTAATTAAATTGAGCCTAGATTTGTCTTATTAGTTTGGTGCAAACCTAATTGTGGTTTTTGCCATTACTTTTAATGCAATGAGCCTTAGAAGCTCACATGATAGAAGTTCTGCTTAGCTCTGCAACCTCCTCTGGCTCCACTTTCTCTGTGGCTTTTGTGCCTCAACCGCAGGGACTCTCTTTCTTTTCCTTCAATATATTAAGATCGCTCTCTACTCAGGGCCTTTGCTGATGCGATTTCCTGTGCCTAGAATGTCTTCTGCCCCATCCTTTCTCCTAGTTTACCCTTTAATACTTCAGCAGTCTCCTGAGGAATGCCTTCCATTCCATTATTATTCAGAGGACATTAGGCCCTCTGTTACATTCTCTCTGCTCTCCATATCTTTCCTCTGAGGCACTGATCCCAGCAGTTATTTACTAACAATTAGGTTTCACTGCTTGCCTCCTCCGTTTGGTAAAGATAGGCACCGTATCTGTCCTTGCCTTTTATTTGCAGCAATTAGCAGAGGACCTGGCATCTGGAAGCATTACAAAAAATGCAGATGATATGTTCTTGTGTTCCCTGTCACTGAAACTTTAAGTTACTATGGGCACAATCTAAGTTATGACATTTATTACTAAAAGATAGTACTTTACATTTCTTTTCATCTCAAGGTCTCAGATTCCTCTGTTAATGATTTCATCATGATATCCCATTATGCTAACCACTAAGCAATGTTCTCTTTTTATAATTATAAATTGAAATGACAGAAGAAAATTGAAGTAGAGGCAAAAATGTCTTTGAAAGATTCACAGGGAATGACCCAGCTCATACAGATTTAAAATACTTACAAGTCATTCTTTTCCCCAGGAGTAATTATTTTCTTCTCTATATTTACATAATTAATAAATATATTTTTCTCCATATATATACATATATACATGCATATGTTCTACATAAGCGAAATCCTTTATTTCAGCAATGGATTGGAATGAACACATCTATCATTTTCCCTTGTGTAGGCAATTGTGTCATTCCATAATTGGCTCTAGGTTATGGACTTCTCTGTTTCACGTTATAAATACCTTACATGTGTACCATGTTTTCTCTATGCAAAAAGTATTACTTTAAACAGCCCATTTTTTTTTCTTTAAACTCTTGCTTTCCAGAGCTATGTTAAACATTTGGAACTAAGTTGAAAAAACCTTGAGACGAGTTAATTTTAATATCAAGTCATATTTAACTAGATTATGATATCTTTTGTTGTACTACAAGGAATTCTCAAAGGTTATCTTTTACACGAACTTGGCAAATTTATAAACAATGTCCTTTATAAAAGCTTTCTAAAAGAATTTCTTACTAGATCTAAAGCCAACTTTGACAGTGATGAAAGTCAATTTTCCTTGCCAACTGTTTCATTGCTTAATTTGTCTTATAATTAAAATATGTTCCCTTTTATTTAATCCATGCTTTCTCAACCACACACTCAGCCATTTTTATTTCTCTTATTTAATCTCATAATAATAATTGCTGTCTTTTCTCTGTATTAGACATTAATGGCAGTTTGGGCTAAATTTTTATTGTAATAGCATGTCACTATTCTCCATCCAGCAAAAATTATTCTGAGTTTCCTTTCAATATTGAAATATGGCTCTATAGTTTATGTCATTCAATTTCATACATAGCTTGAAAAGACAGATTGTATTTTTAATGATTTATGTATATTCATATTGCAATTTCCTTCATATTCAAGATGTAATTTATGGCATCTGATTGAAGGGCACCTTCAAGTAGTTATGCCTTAGGTGGAATAATGTATATGTTTACTACTTTTCCAATGAGTTGAGATATGTTTTGACACTCAAACAGAAAGGTCTGAATTCACATACATTCTATTTTTAAAGATAGCTAAGTTTAGTTTATCATATAAAGGATCTCAATAAGGTATATCTTTAATAGTTTTGATGTACCTTTTTTCTCCTTGAGAATGCCACAAATACTTAGTGCTTTGTTCTTAAGATTCAGTCTATTTTTTCTGAAAATGAATTGATATACCCAAATCAAAGTGGGCAAACTGAAATGGAAGAGGGAGTAGTAAAATATCTAGCCTTTATTCCTCCCAAATTCTTCTCAAATATGATAGTATCTCATGTATTTGAGACTGTTTTAATGCCTAAACTTGATTTATATTTCTAGCAGTTTCAAGGAATTATTTCACATTGGCAGCATGATCAAGTATTGCTGGAATGCAGTGTGGTTTTAAAAACTACAAGTGAAAACCACAAGCCCCTAGAAAAATAATTCTGGAATTTAACAGAACCACAGTTGGGGAATTCATTCATAAAATTCTCATTAATTCCAATGGAAGTTATTTTAAGAGATATTGATTAGTAGTATATTCTCTTACTAATCACTGCTGGTCACTATTAATATTGATCCCCTAACCACTAATTTACTAGGTTGGTGCAAAAGTAATGGTGCTTTTTGCACCAACCTAATGTAAGCAATTGGTTCCAAGTAGTATTAACCACACATATCAAAAAAGAAATAGACTGCATAAGTCAGTGATTTCTAAATGACATTTATATACAAATTCTATTAATTTCACTAGTAATCAAACATATTTTTCTTTGTTTTTTCCTCCCTAGACATGGGAGTCTACTTCTTCTTAAGTGAACCTCCAGCAGTGCCCCCCAAAAAGCTGTTTTGTAAAGAATCAAGGATTACCTTCCAGCAATGCCTGCGTTAACTGTCATCGCTCCAGTCTTCTGCTCTCCACTCTCCACCAGCAGGAGAGGAGCTGACTTCCTGTCCTTGGAGCTGTCCGGTGTCACTGACCCAGCCCTCTAACTTCCCTGGCTTTTCACTAATTCCTCCATCTGCTGGTGCCTCAATTTTTGACGGGAAATTTTTTATTTAATTAATATGAGGAAGAAAATAGATTTCAAAATTTCAAGCAAAATTGTGTCTAATTTTTGAGGTTTGTAAGAAAATTCATTTATACATAAAAAAGTGAGGAGGAATTTCATTCTATAAATTCTGTCCTACACTCAGATATTTCAGTGTAGGCTGCAGGTCTTCCTGAATTTCTCATTAATCTGATTTTGTGTTGAAAACTATTAGAGGGAGTTTGCTGAGGAAAAGCATTTTTACAGGTAGTTCTGTGTCCATTTCCTTTGAATACCCCTCAGCACAGAGCAAGAAGCTCTGTAACATGCATTAGCACTAATTGAAAGGTTTATTACATGGATACTGGACTCTATGAAACTTTAAAGAAGAGAGTTTTTAAGAATATTTTATTTAATATCCTCTAAATTTATGATCAGCATCTTTTAATTGATGTTTACTTTGGTTTATGACTTTTTTAAAGTTTCATTGCAGATAAAGGATTATGAGTATGTTTAGTTGTAAACATGACAAGTATAGACTTTCTGAATTCAGCAAAGTGTGGAAGTAATAGGCCAATAAATTACTGCTAAGTAGCTGGGTTTAAAAAAAACAAACAAAACTAAACACGGCATTGCAGATTCCTACTGTGAGCTTTTCTTTTTTCTTTTTTTCTTTTTTTTTGAATAATATATGTGCAATCATTCTCCCCAGAACTATCACAGCTTGAATTGAAATAATCGCTCTAATTTCTATGGCAAAAGAAAAAAATAACACCCTCATTTGTGCTGATAAAATGCAACTTGTGGCAACTCCAATCCTGTGGTTTTAATGTGATTCAGAAGGCTGTCTGCAATAAAGGAACGTATTAGAGATACTAAAAGCTGATACCATTTTGTTTTTTGTAAAGTTCTGGAACAATTTGGCTGATGAGGGAAAATGTGCTTTAGATTTTCTGATAAGTGATTTTCCGTTCACCAAAATTTATCCATATCCAGAAACTTTATTTTGTGAAGCCTTCTCAATCCATGGGGTACCCATGGGCTTCTAGTATTATGTGCTGGATGTAATTGCAGTTTGCACAAACCTCTTACAAATGGCAACTAAAAGTTGTCAAAAGGTAAGAAATAAAGGGGCTGGTTGGTTTGACTAGAATAAAATATTTCTAGGGAATTGATTTCACTTTAGACTGTTTCAAAGGACACTCTAAGAACAGAAACCATGAAGATGTTTTATTTACCTGGCACTAATGTCCACAGAAAACAACCTGAGACAAGAGGTTACACAAATTTGGGATTTCAAGTTGTCAGAGGAGTTGGAAGTGCCTTACCCCTTGTTATCCTCCCAGAAACTCTGGAGGTCAGGTAGGGTCCTTTCGACTTTCAGGGCTTTGAAAAGTTAAATGGTTCTAATCATCTTCTGGACAAGTTCTGTCCTGGCAACTCCATTGAAAAGATTACATTTCCACTTTTCCTCCAACTGGTTCACTACATTCCTCTAAAGTTTCCCTACACCTCTAATCTCCTTATAGCATTGCATGAATGAATTACTTTAATGCATATTGTTGTTTCTCTGTCTAGCCCATTAGAATGTAAGTGCCACGGAACAGGGATATTTGTCTTTTTGCTCCCTGGTGCTGAAATCAGTAACTTGTGATACTCAATAAATAGTCTTTAGGTGACTGGGTTGTTCCTATAGCCACAGACCAGTAAAGTTGCAGCACTTTAATGGGTTTGTAGTACTCAGGAGTCCTTGGGAAATGAACCAGCAGTGGATTTGGGGTAGAAAAGGAATCTTGAGTGATAGGTTTATTCAATTCCTGTGCCAGAGGGACAAGATGGCCTATGAATAATGATGGCCCCCCGCTTGGCCCAGGCCATAGTCCTAGACATCCAGAAGATCCCCAAGTAGATCAAACCACCACCCCTCTCTGCAAAGCATCTTCTGATCTCCCATACAACGTAAGTCAGGGGACAGCCCCTTCTGTTAGGAGAAGGGAGAATCTCTGTTCCTATGAACTCGTGGCTCTGTGAGCCATTCTAGCAACATATTGAACTTAAGGAGGGGTTCATGGGAACCCTTGACTTGTAGCCAAGTTGGACAGAAATCTGGGTAACATAAGGACCCACTACTTGTGTTGAGTGTGTGAAGTGGGGTACGGTTTTGTGGGACTGATCCCTTTACCTATGGGGTCTGCATTAACTTCAGGTAGTCAGTATCATAACTGAATTTAAGATACCCAGTTGGTGTTTGGAGGATTGGAGAATTAGTCAGTGTGGGAAAAAACACACACACATACCACACACAGACGAGCACACACCACACATACCTCACATACGAGGTTTTACACATTTGACATTGGAGTGAAGTGCTGAGTGTGGCAAACAGGTTATCTTTTCTATACAACCTTCAAGACTCCAATTTATGTATGTTAGATCTTCTGTTTTTCATCATTTTGTTCCTCTGTGCTTCATTCTAGACCTTAGGTGAGGAAAAATTATCTAGGCTATCTGGATAATAGGCTACACTTTGAAAACTGCTTCCCTATGGTGCCACTCTTCAAAATTTCAACCCGCTCTCCCTTCTTAATGGGCTCTAAGTCTGGATTGTTTTTCTTCTTAGCAGCATGAGTCATTAGAATGCATTATTCACTTTCTCAGTCTCTCTGAACCTCCCCTAAATGAGCAGATTCTGCCAGGAAATACCTAAAAAACAGTGTTCCAATCTCTGAATTTTCTATTTCCTGGGAGTCTCAAATATATAATTCTTCACCATCCCTTTGACTTTACATTGCCTTAATATACATACTTAAAATACTTTCCTTAGCTTTCTCAGTTGTTCTTTTGGGAAAGGTTGTTCAAACCCTCGTGCCACTTATAACTGACAACAGATCTCTCTCCATTTTACACTGGACAAAGTTTTAGCTGTTATCTTCAATGCAAAAATAATCAGAAAGTTAAAATGTGATATTTTAGAATATTCTAATTAGCCCGGCATGGTGGCACGTGCCTGTAGTCCCAGCTACTCGGGAGGCTGAGGCAGGAGAATCCCTTGAACCCAGGAGGCAGAGGTTGTGGTGAGCAGAGATGGTGCCATTGCACTCCAGCCTGGGCAACAGAGCGAGACTTAGTCTTTAAAATATGCATAACTTCACATACATAGGGAATTTTCATTCTGAACATTTGTGTAATGAAGGGTACACATCATAGCCATGGTTAAATTTGTTAGTAAATAAAAAGCCATAGGTTTTTAAAAAATTTTTTTGTTTAGCTATTTTTATTTCTCCAAATTTGTTGTTTATCAGGAGTGACTGGAATAAAAAATATAATTGAGTCCCATCATCATGATCATCATGAAAATGGCTTTAAGAGAAAACTGGTCAGATGAATATTATTTTCAACCAATAAAGAGTTGCCACTGATAAACTAACAGCCAGGAGTCTGTCAAGAATGCGCAAATATGTTATATAATACAACATGCCTGTTCACAGGGGAAAAAAACACCGGAAATAACTTACATGTACTTCTTGATTTCATCAAACAAGATAAGCACAAAAGCACCACCCATGCCTCTGAGAACACTGGACTATGCACCCTTGAAAAAAGCTTTGCCTCCTTCATCACCAGCAATCATCCTCCAGCAGTCAATGTGCCTGTGTACGTGATGTCGGTTCCTTTGTGCCCCGACTGCATCGTAATGCGGGGCAAACGATGTCAAATGAATAGGAAGACAACCCAGAAAAGGCAGTGACAGTCTGTGTGGTCATCCAGCTGATGATGATGTGAGTGTTCTTGGGATCCGGAAGCATTCCCTTTGCAGTGTCATAGATACCGAAGCAGGAAGCTAGGATAATATCCTGAACAGACACGTTAAGGCCTTGGTACAGGCCCTTAATCTCGTCAGATTTGCAGATCTTGACCAGGCTGTCACCGAGGCCTCGGAATTCCCTTTCAGCTTCAGTTACCCATATTAGCTGCTAGACGGGTACGGGCAAAATCAAGAGGGTACACAAAACACAAGGATGTGGCCCCAGCGGCACCGCCTGATGCCAGATTTCCTCAAAGTAGCTCCAAAACTGAGTCTTTCGTCCACACCACCCAGGAAGGTCTGCTTGTGTTTGCCTCTGAAGGCAAAGTTAAAAGCCTGGGTGGGGAAGTATCTGATGACATTGGCCGAGTTACTGCGCTAGGACAGGACTCCCTGCTTCTTGGGAATACGGCCACGCAGTCTATAATGCCCTTGTATTGCTTATCTGCGGTCATCTGCTTGCTGGCATGCTGCACCTGCAGCAGCAGCTTGACCCGCTCGATGGGCGCTACCGCTGTCTTGGAGATGGCTGCGGCCACTCCACCTGCCAGGAAGTCCTTGGCGAAGGACACAGCGATATCTGTCATGTTGAAAGGAAAGAGGAGGCAGGCTGCTGCGGGACGGGACCGGGCCAGGAACCAGCTTTGACTCCAGGGCTTCCTAGGTTTTTGTATTAAGCAATTCCTAGGATTCTCCTTCCACCGTGAAAAACACTCCGACTTGTTGAATTTTGACACATTAAAAAGAGGGTATAGGGTTTGTGGGAATGTGCAGAGATGCTTTCTTTTTCTGTTTGAATAAACGTCTGTACCTTTTCACAGGTCCTAAGAAAAGCAGACCGTGTCAAATACACCAGACGGAGGTACTCAAAGGTATGTTTCTGTCGTCCTCTAGCTAAGGAGTGCTTTCACTTCCTCAGTTCACAGACGCCACTGAGATTCTGATGAAAACATCTGAGTTGTCTTCCTTAAAAGGGAAGAGAGAGAGAGAGAGAGAGAGAGAGAGAGAGAGAGAGAGAGAGAGAGAGAGAGAGAGAGAGACAAAGAAAGAAGGAAAGGAAGGAAGGAAGGAAGGAAAGAAAGAAAGAAAGAAAAAAAGAAAGAAAGAAAGAAAGAAAGAAAGAAAGAAAGAAAGAAAGAAAGAAAGAAAGAAAGAAAGAAAAGAAAGAAAGAAAGAAAACCGAAAGATGAGTACAGTTTCAGGGATTCCGAAGACAAAGCCTATTCATGGACCCCAGGGTAAATCTTCTGATCTGGTTGGAATAGTCTGGAGACTGTTCAGTCCTGATCCAGTTGTGAATGTGCCACCCACATGCCCTGTGTGTTTACATGTTAGAAGGCAATGCTTGAAATTCTTTCCACTTGCTGCTGCAACCCAGCTACATCCCCTGAAACCAGCTCATCAGAAACTCACTTTCATAATCAGAAAAGCAGCACATGGAGAAGCAAAACATATGCCTGAGAGTAGCTATTTTCATGTAAGATAGTGCTCAGTAACATCTATTTTTAAAATTACATACACACATATTTAAAACTGAAATAATATAATTTATTAAAAACATTCTTGAAAGTTCACCCCCATGACTTTTTTGTTGTTGTTTTGTATGATCTTACATCACCACTACTTCATACCACTTTATATGGTTAACACTTATATATATAGAGAACATATGTATGTTCTCTATATGTATATGTTTAAGAAACATGTATATATGTTTCTTAAAGGCTAAGTTTAAGAAAATGTTTTTAAGCATTCCTTTATTTCATTATTTTGCACATTCATTTGAAAATGTTTTCCTGCTGAGAAGCAACATAAAATAGAAAATTTCTGTGTAGAACAAAGAAGATATTCTGTTTTTATATTTTATATTTCTATCATAGTGCATAAAAAATCAGGAAAGTGATGCCCTAATATAGTTTACATTTTATTAATTTTTGTTATTTTTAGTTTTTTTAAACAACTAAAAGTCTTTAATTCTAAACTGACAAAAAATTACCTGTTTAATTATAGAATAGCTGAAATACAGCAAATCCTTATTAATTTAGAGTCTATTAGTAAAGTATTAGAAATAATTTGAAAAGGAAGAATGCTATTTATGCAATTTAGAGATAAACCATGTTGACAAGTGAGTTAAGTGTAAATAAGATTTTATAAGGGGTATTTGCTATTCTAAGAGAAGGAATTTTCCATCACATTAACATTAATTTGGTGAGTCAATTCTGAAACCTGTTTTTTTTTTTTTCCTGTGCCTTAGTGTAGATCCAGTGGGTGCTCTGTGCTGCTGAACATTATCAGCATAGTTCATTATGCCATTCACATGTAAGAGACTGGCTCTTCTATTTAGCATTCTAGAATTTATTCTGTGCTTCATATAGATAACTCACCATGCTCTTGTTAATCTAAATGAGTGTGGAAATCAGTGGGCTGTATGAATTGGGTGATAGTGTCTATAACATTACACCTAATGCTAAAAACAACAAAGGCCAAAATGATCAGTTAGACTATAAAAAATAGTATGTTTGCAGTTATTTTTCATCATATGGAAACCAAAATCAGATATATTCACTTATATGAATGAGGGAAGCAAAAGCAAGTCGAACAGAGTTGAGGTTTGAAGTTTGAGGTTTGGGGCTTGCAGGGTCCTCTTGGGATTCCTTTTAAGCCATTATTAAGGATTTAAAAATCTCATTGATTTCATGTCCAATATGTAATCAATTGACTATATAAAAATACATGGGTCATTGAAGGTTTCAGCAAATGCAAAAGACAAGTAAAAATAAAATCTAAGCAAATTAAGAATAGTAAAGGAAAAAATAAGGTATTTATAAAATAATAGAATTGTCCACAAAGAAAATCTTAATATAGGAAAAGAATATTAAGACTAATCATAGTGTTTTTAGCAGTTTTAGTGATAAAAGGTGTTTATATTTTATCTGTACCTTTTAGAGAAAGAAGTGTTTCTCTTTTTTGTCAGCTTTATTGAGGTTTTACAAATAAGAGTTGTATATATTGAAGGTATATAATGTGATGTTTGATATGCATAGACATTGTGAAATGAATACTACAACTAAGCTAATTAACATATTCATTACCTCACATAGTTACCCTTTTACGTGTAGTGAGAACATTTAAAAATCTACTCTCAGCAAATTTCAAGTATACAATACAGTGTTGTTAACTATAGTCACCATGGTATGCAGTAGATCTCCAGAACGTATTCATCCTGCATAACTACACTTTTGTATCCTTTGACTAATATCACCCTATTTTTCCCACCATTCCCAGTCTCTGGCAACCACCATTCTACTCTCTGCTTCCATGAGTTCTGCTTTTTTAGATTCCACATTTGAGTATTTGTCTTTCAGTGCCTGGCTTATGTCACTTAACATAAAGTACTCCAGCTTTATCCCTATTGCCCAAACAATAGGATATCCTTTTTTAAAGACTAATAATATTTCTGTGTATATATATATATACACACACACACACACACACACACACACACACACAATAGTCTATGACTACTATAGACTAGACTATATATATAAAATAGTCTAATAGTCTGTACATAATAACATATATGGTGTTACATATATATAATAGTGTATGCACATAACATTGTCTGTCCATGAATACTTAGGTTGATCCATCTCTTGGCTATTGTAAAGAATGCTGCAGTAGACATGGGAATATGATATATTAATGATGTATTGATTTCATTTCCTCTGGATATATACCCAGAAATAGAATTGCTGGATCTTATAGTAATTCCATTTTTAATTTTTTGCAGAATCTACATGCTCTTTTCCATAATGACTCAACTAGCTTACATTTCCACCAGCCATGTACAAGGGTTTGTTTTCCACATCCTCACCAATACTTGTTTTTTTTTTATTTTTAAAATTTTTGATAACAGCCATTCTAGCAGGTGGGAGGTGATATCTCATTGTGGTTCTGATTTCCATTTTTCTGTTAATTAGTAATGCTGAGCATTTTTCTGTATACCTGCTGGCCATTTGTATGCCTTCTTTGTAGAAATGTCTATTCAGGTACTCTGCATATTTTTAATTGGGTTATTTGTTTTTTGCTATAAAGTTGTTTGAGTTTCTTATGTATTTTAGAGATAAACTCCTTATCAGTCATATGATTTGCAAATATTCTGTCTCTTATTTAGGTTGTCTGTACACTCTGTTGATTGTTTCCTTTGCTGTGCAGCAGAAGCTTGTTAGTTTGATGTCATACCACTTCTCTATTTTTGCTTTTGTTTCCTGTGCTTTTGGGGTCATATCCAAAAAAATTGCCCAGACCAATGTCATAGAGCTTTCTCTGTTTTCTTCTAGTAGTTTTACAGTTTCAGGTCTTACATATGTCTTTAATCCATTTTGGGTTTAATTTTGTGTATGGTATGAGACAAGCTCTAATTTCATTATTCTGTGTGTGAATATCCAGTTTTCCCAGCACGACTTATTGAAAAGGCTGTCCTTTACCCATCGTGTGTTCTTGGTGTCTTTGCTGCAAATCAATTGACTGTAAATGTGTGGATTTATTTCTTGGCTCCCTATTCTGTTCCACTGGTCTATATGACTGTTTTTATACAAGTACCGTGCTGTTTTGATTGCTATAGCTTTGTAGTGTATCTTGAAATCAGGTAGAGCAATGCCTCCAGCTTTATTCTTTTCACTCAAGATTGCTTTATCTATTCAGGATCTTGTATGGTTCTATATAAATTTTAGGATTTTTTCTATGTCAGTGAAAACTATTGGAAAAGTTATAGGAATTCTACTGAGTCTGTGGATTGCCTTGGGTAATATGAACATTTCAATAATATTAATTCTTCCAATTAATGAGCACACAATATCTTTCTATTTGTGTCTTCTTCAATTTCTTTCATTAACATTCTATAGTGTTTAGTGTACAGACTTTTCACCTCCATAGCTAGATTTATTCCTAAATATCTTATTCCTTTTGATGCTATTATAAATGTGATTGATTTGTTGGCTTTTTTATATAATAGTTTTTTTGTTAGTATATAGAAATGCTGCTGGTTTTTATGTGTAGATTTTGTACCTTGCAACTTCACTGAAATAATTTGTTACTTCTAACAGTTTTTATTTTAGTGGAATTCTAAAGTTTTCTATATATGTAAAATTATGTCATTTGCAAAGAAAAACAGTTCACTTCTTCTTTTCTATTTTGTATGCCTTTTATTTCTTTTTCTTGCCTAAATGCTCTTGTTGGGATTTTTAGTACTGTAATCTATAGAAGTGGCAAGAGTGAGCATCTTTGCCTTGCTCCATATATATATATATATATATATTTTTTTTTTTTTGAGACAAAGTGCCTCTCTGTTGCCCAGGCTGGAGTGCAGTGGTGCAATCTCGGCTCACTGCAACCTCCGCCTCCTGGGCTGAAGCGATTCTCCTGCCTCAGCCTCCCAAGCAGCTGGGACTACAGGTGCATGCCACCACGCCCAGCAAATTTTTTGTATTTGTAGTAGAGGCAGGGTTTCACCATGTTAGCCAGGATGGTCTCGATCTCCTGACCTTGTGATCCACCCTCCTCAGCCTCCCAAAGATCTGGGATTACAGGTGTGAGCCACTGCGCCCAGCTGTCTTGCTCCAGATTTACAGAAAAAACTTTCAGCTTCCCACCATTGAGTATATTAGTTCTGGGTTTGTCATATATGGCCTGTGTTACAATGAGATAAATACCTTATATACTTAATTTGTTGAGAGTTTTTACCATAGAAGGCATTCGAATTTTGTGATGACTTTTCCGAATCTATTGAGATGGTCATAGGATCCTTATCCCTTATTTTTTAATATGATATGCCACATTTATTGATTTGTGTATGTCGAATTATTCTTGCATCCCAGATAGAAACATGGTGTATGATCCTTTACTGCACTGTTGAATTCAGTTTGCTAGTAATTTGTTGAGGATTCTTGCATGTATCTTTATCCGGGATATTGGCCTGTAATTCTCTTTTCTTGTAGTATCCTTGTCTGGCTTTGGTATTGGGATAATTATGGTCATGTAAAATGAATTTGGAAGTGCTCCTTTGTCTTCAATATTTTGGAAGAGCTTGAGAAGAATTGGCATTTATTCTTCGTTAAGTGTTTGGTAGGATTCAGCAGGAGGCCATCAGGTCCTGAGCTTTTCATGTTGAGAGGTTATTGATTACTGATTCAATGTCCCTGCTCATTATCGATCTGTTCACGTTCTCTCTTTCTTCATGATTTAGCTTTTGCGAGTTGTATGCATCTATGAATTTAACCATTTCTTCTAGGTTATCAAATTTGTTGGTGTATGATTATTCATAATAGTTTCTTATAATCTTCTGTACTTCCATAATATCAGTTGTAATGTCTCCTCTTTCATTTTACTTATTTGGGTGTTCTCTGTTTTTTTTGTAAGTCTAGCTAAAGATTTGTCTCTTTTATTTATCTTTTCAAAAAAACACCTCCTAGTTTAACTGGTCTTTCTATTGTTTTACTAGTTTCGCTTTTATTTATTTCTGCTCTAATCTTTATTTTTTTTTTCTTTTTCTGATTTTGAGCTTAGGCTGTTCTTCATTTCTGTTTTCTTAAAGAGTAAAATTTAGTTGTTTCTTTGAGATCTTTTTTTATTCTTAATGTAGGCATGTATTGCTTTATATTTACCTTTTAGAACTGCTTTGCTATATTTCATAATCTTTGGCATATTGTATTTACATATTCATTTGTGTGAAGATATTTTTGATTGATTTCCCTTTTGATTTCTTCTTTCTGCCATTTATTTTTCAGGTGTCTGTTGATTTATTTCCACCTAATTGTGCATTTTTCAATTTTTCTCTTGCCATTAAGTTCTAATTTAATACTATTATGGTCAGAAAAGATACTTGATATTATTTAAATCTTCTTAAGTTTCTAAGATTTACTTTGTGGTCTAATATATATTCTGTCCTGGAGAATATTCAATGTGACTTGAAAAGAATGTATATTCTTCTGTTTCTGGATAGAATGTTCTGTATATGTCTTTTGGACTTACTTGGTATAAAGTGTAGTTCAAATTCAAAGTTTCCTTATTGACTATCTGAATAATTTATTTCTTGTTGAAAGTAGGGCATTGTATTACCCTAGTATTGTTGCATTGCTATTTCTCCCTTCAGTTCTGTTAATATGCACTTTATATATTTAGGAACTCTGATGTTGGGTGCATATATATTTACAATTGCTATATACTCTTGATGAACTGATCACTTTATTATTGTATAATAATTTTCTTTGTCTCTTTTTACAACTTTGACTTATAACCATAAATTAAGAAGAAAAATCTCAAGCAATCTAACTGTACACCTCAAGGAACTAGAAAATGAAGAACAAACTAAGTCAGAAAAAGGAAGGAACTGATAAAGATTGGAGCCAAAATAAATAAAATAGAAACTAGTAAAACAGTAGAAAATATTTAAGTATAGCTACTCCTGCCGTCATTTTCCTTTTATTTGCATATGCTTTTCCATCACTTCACTTTCAGCCTATATGTGTCCTTAAAGCTAAGTGACTGTTATGTAGGCAGCATATAGTTGGATCTTGTGTTTTTATTCATTCAGTTATCTATGTCTTTTGATTGAGGAATTTAATTCATTTACATTTAAAATAATTATTTTAAATGTTTATTATTTAAGGACTTACTACTGCCGTTTTAATAATTTTCTAACTATTTTATAGTTCCTTTGTTTCTTTCTTTCTCATTTGCTTTTTCCCTTTATGATTTGATTTTTTTTGCAGTGTCAGTTATTTTTATATATCTACTATAGGTTTTGGGATGGTTTGTGATTATCATCAGGCTTACATAAAGCATCTTATAGTTATGAGTTTATTTGAAGCCGATAACAGCTTAACTTCAACACAATGAAAACTCTAAATATCAACTTTTCTTCCCAACATTTTATGATATCAGTTTTATAATTTACATTCTTTATATATTGTGTATCCATTAATGAATTATTATAGCTATATTCATTTTAATACTTTTCTCTTTCAATTATCATTCTAGAGTTACAAGTGATTTATGCAACACCATTACAGTATTAGAGAATTCTAAATTTAACTACATTCTTACCTTTACAATAGGCTTTTCACATTCCTATACTCTCTTTATCTTTTCTCATTAGGCAGGTTCAGTGGTGATGAACTCCCACAGATTTGTCTGGGTAAATCCTTATTTCTCCTTCATTTGTGAAGAACATCTTTGCTGACTGTAGTATTGTTGTTTGGTAAGTTTGCTTTTTGTTCTTTTAACACTTTCAGTATGTCATTCCACTTTCTCTTGTCTCCTGGCTTGTAAATTTCTGCTGAGAAATCTGTTGATAGCCTTATAGAAGTTTGTTTGAATTAGTTTCTCTTCTCTTATTAGTTTCAAAATTCTCTCTTTGTCTTTGACTTAAGAATTTGATTGTAAAGTATCTCAGATCTCTTTAACCAAGATTGTCTAACCTATGGCCTGTGGGTTACATATGGCCCAGGATGGCTTTGAATGTGGTCCAACGCAAATTTGTAAGCTTTTTATAAACATTATGAGATTCTTTTGTGATTTTTTTTTTTTTTTGTTAGCTCATCAGCTATTGTTAGTGTTAGTGTATTTTAGGTATGGCTCAAGACAATTCTTCTTCCAATGTGGCCCAGGGAATTCAAATGATTGGATACCCCTGTCTTTATCTTTATTTGGGATTCTTTGAACTTTATGGATTTTGATGTTCACTTGCCTCTCCAGATTTGGGAAGTTTTCTGTCATTATTTCTTTAAATAAACTTTCTTCCTTTTTCTCTTTTTTTGTTCCGCCAGGACTCCTGTAATGCCTATGTTTGCCCCCTTGTTGGTGTCCCATACATAAGTCTTGTAGGCTTTCTTTACTCGTTTTCATTATTTTTTCTTTATGTGCCTCTGACTAGGTTACCTCAAATGACCTTTGTTTGAGCCCACTGCTTTTTCTCTTCTGTTTGATTAAGTCTGCTATCAAAATTCTCCATGGAACTTTTCAGATCAGTCATTGTGGTTTTTAGCTCCATAATTTTGGTTTGGTTCTTTTTATGATTTACATCTATTGGTTGAACTTCTAATTTTGTTTGTATATTGTTTTTATGATATCTTTTATTGTCTATCTCTGTTTTGTTATAACTCACTGAGGTTCTTTAAATTAAAATTCTTTTTAGGCAACTCATAGGCTTTCATTTCTTTAGGGTCTATAATTTCGTTATGGTCTGTTACTGAAGTTCCCTGTTAGTGGTGTTATATTTCCCGACTATTTGTGTAACTTATGAATATGTTTTGGTGTCCATGCATTTGAAGGAGACATCCATTTCAGTTTTTACAGACTAGCTTCTGCAGTGAAAGCCCTTTACCAGTTAGTTTATGCAGATTATGGACAGGTAATCTGGTGAATTTTGTCAGCTGACTTGGTTCTGGAATACTTTGTGTGGCCTGGTTTAGTGCCCAGGTCAGGCTGGGTTCACAGGGGTTATTCTGGTTCCTGGTTCCAGAGGGGTCAGGCAGAATTTAGAGTCCATGGTGCTGGTGTCTGGGGCCACAAGGATGGCCTGCAGCTTGGATTTGCAGAATTGACTTGAATGCTTGGTCTTTAGGTGTTGACCTAAGACTAAGTCCCTTGAGTCTGAGATCTGGGGCCATGTGTGTCAGCCTGGTGCTGGGGTTGACCTGGAGGCTGGGTCTGTAGAGATTGGCCTGGGTAATCTCTTAGGCAATGGAAACATGCCTGGGGCCTGTATCCATAAGAGTAATCTTGAAGCCTGGATCCTTTGGAGGCTGGTCCAGTACCATGGTCTACTGAGTTGGCATTGAACCCTGGGTCTGCTGGAGTGGGCCTGAACCCTGGTTCTCTCCTGGAGGATGGAGCAGCAAATGTCTGCTTGGTGTCTGGGACCACAAAATGTAGCCTGGCCTATGGGTGCTGGGGTTAGCCTGGAGGCTGAGTCTGTAGGTGCTGTCCTGCAAACTGGGGCTGAATGTGTGGTGGAGCAGACCTGGACCCTGGGGCTGAGGCAATGAGCTTGGTGCTCTGGCAAGCCTGGAGGCTAGATCTGTGGAGTACTAACCTAGCACAGAAGCCTGTTTAGAGCCTCAGGCATGTCTGGAGCCTGAGGCTGTGGGGGCCATTCAGGAACCTGGAGCATTGGTGTTTGGCCTGGGGTCAGATGTTACTGGGGCTTGCATCTACAGCAAAGCTGGGTTCTCACTTTACTTGCTTTTGACCACATAGAGAGTATCTCTATCTGCACTGCCCTCTTCAATGTGTCTCTTTTGTGCTATTCCTAGGTGCTGTAATCTCTTGTCTGGATTTCTTAACCCTTATGAAGGTATTTTTCTGCATGTATAGCTATTCAAATGGACATTTCTATGGTGGGACAAGCCCTGGAAAGTCTTATTTCACAATGTTTCTGGTATCATTCTTACAAAGAGTTTTTAGGTACTAACTAAGGTAACAACCCATGAAGGAAAAAAATGTAAAAATTACCTTTATCAAAACTTTAAAAAATGTTCTGTGCTGAAAACCTTGTTAAGAACTTAAAAAGACAAGACTCAGATTGAAAGAAATGTTTGCAAATCAAATTACTGACCCAAAGATAATTGTGTCTAGGATATATAAAGAACTTCTGACACTCAACAATAGGTAAATAGGTAAATAATAGGTAAATCACCCAGTTTTGAAAATGGCAGAAGATCTGAACAAACATGTACCCCCAAAATATACAAATGAAAATTTGGCATATTAAAAGATGTCCAACATTATTATTCATCAGGGAAATGTAAATTAAACCTCAATGAGATACCACTATAAACCTACTAAAATGATTACAGTTCTAAAAAACAATGATAGTACCAAGCATTAGTGAGCATGCTGAGCAATTGAAAATATTTTTGTTCAGTGATTGTAGGAAAACAAAATGGTACACACACCATGGAAAATAGTTTGGTAGTTTATTATCGAGTTAAATATATGTACTATATGTTCCAATGCCCATGACTTCCACAAGCTTGCTGGTCAACTGTTGATCAGAACATGACTTAGTAATAAATGCAGAATTAGTACTAAAGTCAGCTATGAGATAATGCAATTTATCTTGAGATTGATGTATGATGATTGAATGTTACTAGGTCTGGGCACCTCCTGACAATGCATCTTCAGATAAGTTATTTAACCTTATTGAGTCTGTCTGTGATTCATGGGTTAAATGGAGACACACCAGTCTTGCAATCATACACTAATATGAATACTTTAAAGTTGTTAAATATTCTCCACTTTACAAGATAGATAAATTTATGGAATGTTATTATGATCATTATCATGACCACTATCATCTATATTTCCTCATTACCAATCTGAAACTCTTCAAACACATTGTTCCTTAAGAATAGACTGAAAGTTTTCAAGGATGTTGTAAAAAGATGTCATATTCTTCTTTTTGGCCACAGGGTGGTCCTTTTTCCTTACAGAACACAGATGTCATAAGGACAAGAGCATGAATCAGGGCTGAGTATTAATATCAATAACTTTCTCTTTTCTCTGTTTAACCAACACATCTTTCCTCCCTGTAATTATAACTACCCACTTAATTTTTGCAAACAGATGAGAGTACATTGGGTTAAGTCAGTAGTGTATTTTAAATCATCACCTTCTTCCATTTCTATATCAATTCTTTTATAGGAGTTAATCATAAGATATTACAAATACAGTTGGTGGTAGATAAGCCCATAAAGATTAGAAAGAATCGATACAAAAACACTGAAAACTCAAAAAGCCAGTGTGCCTCTTCTCCTCCAAATGATCTCAACACCTCTCCAGCAAGCGCACAGAACTGGGCTGAGGCTGAGATGGCTGGATTGACAGACATAAGCTTCAGAAGGTAGGTAGTAATGAACTTTGCTGAGCTAAAGGAGCATGTTGTAGCCTGATGCAAAGAAGCTAAGAATCGTGATAATACATGATAATACAATACAGGAGCTGATAGCCAGAATAGCTAGTATAGAGAGGAACATACTTGACCTGATGGAGCTGAAAAACACAATATGAGACCGCACAATGCAATCACAAGTATCAGTAGAAGAGTAGACCAAGTGGAGGAAAGAATCTCCAAGTGTGAAGAGTATCTTTCTGAAATAAGAGAAGCAAACAATAATAAAGAAAACATGGAAAGAATTGAACAAAACCTCTGAGAAATATGGGATTATGTAAAGAGACCAAACCTATAACTGATTGGGGTACCTGAAAGAGATTGGGAGAACAGAACCAAGTTGGAAAATATACTTCAGGATATCATCCAGGAGAACTCCCCCAACTTAGCAAGAGGAGCCAACATTCAAATTCAGGAAATGCAGAGAACCCCAATACAATACTCCACAAGAAGATAAACTGCAAGATATATAATCATCAGATTCTTCAAGGTTGAAATGAAAAAAAAAAAAAAAAAAGCATGCTAAAGTCAGCCAGAAAGAAAGACCTGGTCACCATCAGACTAACAACAGACCTCTCAGTGGAAATCCTACAACCCAGAAAAAATTGAGGGCCAATATGCAACATTCTTAAAGAAAAGAATTTCCCACCCATCTGGCCAAACTAAGCTTCATAAGTGAAGGAGAAATAAGAAATAATTTCAGACAAGTAAATGCTTAGGGAATTCATTACCAACAGGCCTGCCTTGCAAGAGCTCCTGAAGGAAGCACTAAATATGGAAAGGAAAAACACGCTACCAGCCACTTCAAAAACACACCGAAATACACAGACAAGTGACACTTTGAAACAACCACATAAGCAAGTTTGCAAAATAAACAGCTAGCATCATGATTACAGGATCGAATTCGCACATAACAATACTAAACTTAAATGTAAGTGAGCTAAATGCCCCAATTAAAAGGCATGCAATGGCAAGCTGGATAAAGAGCCAAAACCCATAGGTAGGCTGTCTTCAAAGGTCCATCTCACATGCAAAGACACATATAGGCTCAAAATAAAGGGTTGGAGGGAAATTTACCAAGCAAATGGAAAACACAACAAAGCAGGGGTTGCAATTCTAGTTTCTGACACAACAGACTTTAACCCGACAATGATCAAAAATGACAGAGAAGGGCATTATATAATGGTAAAGGGTTCAATTTAACAAGAAGAGCTAACTGTCTTAAATATGTATGTACCCAATACAGGAGCACCCAGATTCGTAAAGCAACTTCTTAGAGGCCTACAAAGAGACTTAGACTTCCACACAATAATAGAGGGAGATTTTAACACCCCACTGACAATATTAGACAAATTATCAAGACAGAAAATTAACAAAGATATACAGGACCTGAACTCAGCTCTGAATCAAGTGCACTTGGTAGATATCTACAGAACTCTCCACACAAATTCGATAGGATATATACTCTTCTCATCACTACATGGCACTTACTCTAAAATTGATCACATAATCAGAAGTAAAACACTCCTCAGTAAATGCAAAAGAACTAAAATAATCACAAACAGTCTCTCAGACTAGAGAGCAATCAAATTAGAAATCAAGAGTAAGAAATCACTCAAAACCACACAGCTACATGAAAATTGAACAACTTGCTCCTGAATGACTCTTGGATAAATAATGAAATTAAGGCAGAAATCAAGAACTTATTTGAAACTAATGAGAACAAAGAGACAATGTACCAGAATCTCTGAGATGCAGCTAAAGCAGTGTTAAGCGGGAAATTTATAACACTGAATGCCCACATCAAAATGCTAGAAAAATCTCAAGTTAACAACCTAACATCTCAACTAAAAGAACTAGATAACTAGAGCAAACAAACCCCCAATCTAGCAGAAGACAAGAAATAATCAAGATCAGAGCTGAACTGAAGGAGATAGAGACATGAAAAATACTTCAAAAAACTCAACAAATTCCGGAGCTGGTCTTTTGAAAAAGTTAATAAAATAGATTGCTAGCTAGACTAATAAAGAAGAAAAGATAGAAGAATAAAATAAATACAATCAGAAATGATAAGGGGGATATCATCACTGACCCCAAAGTAATAAAACAACCATCAGAGAATACTATAAACACCTATATGTACATAAAGTGGAAAATCTAGAAGAAATGGATTAATTTCTGGACATATACACCTTCACAAGACTGAACCAGGAAGAAATTGAATCCCTGAATACACCAATAACGAGTTCTGAAATTAAGGCAGTAATAAATAGCCTACCAACCAAAAAAAAAAAAAAAAAAAAAAAAAAAAAAAAAAAAAGCCCAGGACTAGATGGATTCACAGATGAATTCTATTAGAGGTACAAAGAAGGGTTGGTACCATTTCTACTGAAACTATTCCAAATAATTGAAAAGGAGGGACTCCTCCCTAAGTCATTCTATGAGGGCAGCATCATCCTGATACCAAAACCTAGTGGAGATACAATAAAAGAAAATTTTAGTCCATTATCCTTGATGAACACTGATGCCAAAATCCTCAATGAGATACTGGCAAACCGAATCTAGCAGCACATCAAAAAGCTTATCCACCTTGATCAAGTTGGCTTCACTCCTGGGATGCAAGGTTGTTGGTTCAACATACACAAATCAATAAATGTGATTCATCACATAAATAGAACTAAAGACAAAACCACGTGATTATCTTACCAGGTGCAGAAAAGGCCTTCAATAAAATTTAAAATCTCTTTATGTTAAAAACTTTCAATAAACTAGGTATTGAAGGAACATACCTCAAAATAAGAGCCATATATGATAAACCCATAGCCAATATCATACTGAGTGGGCAAAAGCTGGAAGTATTCCCCTTGAAAACCAGCCCAGGACAAGGATGCCCTCTCTCACCACTCCTGTTCAACTTCATATTGCAAGTTCTGGCCAGAGCAATCAGGCAAGAGAAAGAAATAAAAGGTATTCAAATAGGAGGAGAGGAAGTCAAACTGTCACTGTTTGCAGATGACATGATTTTATATCTAAAAAACTCAATCATTTCAGCACAAAAGCTTCTTAAACTGATAAGCAACTTTAGCAAAATCTCGGGATATGAAATTAATGTGCAAAAATCCCTAGCGTTTCTATGCACCATCGACAGGCAAGCAGAGAGCCAAACCATGAATGAACTCTTATTAACAATTGCTACAAAGGAAATAAAATACCTAGGAATACAGCTAATGAGGGAAGTGAAGAACCTCTTCAAAGAGAATTATAAGCCACTGCTCAAAGAAATAACAGATGACACAAACAAATGGAAAAACATTCCATGGTCATGGATAGGAAAAATCAATATCATGAAAATGGTCATACTGCCCAAAGTAATTTATAAATTCAACACTATTCCTATTAAACCACCGTTTACATTCTTCACAGAATTAGAAAAAAACTATTTAAAAATTCACCTGGAACCAAAAAAGAGCCCAAATAGCCAAGGCAATTCTAAACAAAAAGAACAAACCTGGAAGCATCACACTACCTGGCTTCAATTTGTATTGTGAGGCTACAGTAAACAAAACAGCATGATACTGGTACAACAACAAACATATAGACCAGTAGAACAGAATAGAGAATTCAGAAATAAGACCACACACTTAAAACCGTCTGATCTTCAATGAACTTGACAAAAACGAGCAATGGAGAAAGGACTCCCTATTTAGTAAATGGTGCTGGGAGTACTGGCTAGCCATATGTACAAAATGGAAGCTGGACCCCTTCCTTACACAATATACAAAAATTAACTCAAGATGGATTAAAGACTTAAATATAAAACCTCAAACTCTAAAAACCCTAGAAAAAAATCTTGGCAATACCATTCAGGACATAGGCATGGGCAAAGATTTCATGATGAAAACATCAAAAGCAATAGTAAGAAAAGCAAAAATTGACAAATGGGATCTAATTAAACTAAAGAATCTCACAGCAAAAGAAATTATCATCAGAGTGAATTGATAACCTACAGAATGAGATAAAAATTTTTGCAATCTATCCATCTGACAAGAGTCTAATATCCAGTCTACACAGAACTTAAACAAATTAAACAAATTAACTTAACCCTATTAAAAAGTGGGCAAAGGACATGAAGAGACTACTTCTCAGAAGAAGACATTTATGCAGCCAACAAACGTGAAAAAATATTCAACATTACTGATCATTAGAAAAATGTAAATCAAAACCACAATGATACACCATCTTACATCAGTCAGAATGCCAATTATAAAAAAGTCAAAAAACAACAGATGCTGGCAAGGTTGTGGAGAAAAAGGAGTGCTGTAGAGGACTATGTGCTAGCAAACGAGATGTTCCCGATAAGTCCTGCTCTTGCAAACAAAGCAGGACATTCCTTCTCTGCAAACAGGAAGAACAAAGGAGTCAGCTGCAAACAGCAGACTCTGGGAACTGGTTAATGTTTAAGCATCTTGAGAAATTGGAAAGTCAGGGAAAGGTCGGAAAAACAACTCATGTCATAAAAACAACTTGTGTCTTGTGAGCTGGTAAAATTCCACAAAGGTTGTATAAAATAAAGCAGAGCGTGCCGTTTGGGCGGCCGCCATGTTTGTCTTGTCCTGTGTTGTCTTGTGTGTTCATTCCTTTGTTTAGGAAACACGCGGATCCCAACAGGGTGCTTTCACACTGTTGGGAATGTAAATTAGTTCAAACATTCTGGAAGAGAGTCTAATGATTCCTCAAAGACCTAGAGGCAGAAATAGCATTTGACCCAGCAATCCCATTACTGGGTATATAACCAAAGAAAGAGAAATCGTTTTATTATAAAGATACATCATGTGTATGTTAATTGCAGCACTATTCACAAGAACAAAAACATATAATCAACCTAAATGTCCATTAATGATAGACTGTATAAAGAAAATGTGGTACTTATACACCATGGAATACTATGCAGCCATAAAAAGGAACAAGATCATGTTCTTTGCAGGGACATGGATGGAGTTGGAAGCCGTTATTCTCAGCAAACTAATGCAGAAACAAAAAACCGAACGCTGCATGTTGTGGGAGTTGCATGATGAGAACACATGGACGTATGGGGGGAACCACACACACTGGAGCCTTTTAGGGGTGGGGGAAGAGAGAGCATCAGGAAGAATAGCTAATAAATGCTGAGCTTAATACATAGGTGATGGCATGATCTGTGCAGCAAACCACCATAGCACATGTTTACCTATATAACAAATCTGCACATCCTGCACTTGTACCCTTGAACTTAAAAGAAAAGTTTAAGGAAAAAAAATACAATTGATGATTAGGGATATTTTTATTGCTCAAAATATTATTTTATTTAGCATTTTATTGAACTGATTGATTTAAGAATTTCAATTTTTTTCACATAATTTTTGACTGTAAATTTGTCCTTATAATTACACAAAATATGAGTATAATATCACATTTAGGAGCTGTGCAATTTGATGGACTATTATGTCTACTTTTATATTTCTGCTATTATTTTACTGATAAATATCTTAGTCTAAATATTGGAATTGTATGCATTTGTATTTGTTACAATATAAAAACTAATTTTTTTCTTGGTTTTGCATTTTACTTATTAGTCATAAAACTATTAAGTACTGTATTTGAATTCCTTAACATAGATTTTAAAATTTGACAAAATATAACACAAATGAATATTAAAATGTTACAAAATATAATACTAAAATAACATTTTATTTTAATATAAATGTCTCATATAATCATAGCATGTGGGATGTTATGCTTATAGATTTAAATATAAATGCACATTAAATGGAGTTATTTTTTCACAAGCCCTACTCTATTCTAGATTGACCAGAATAAACTCCCTGAATTCCACAATTTGGTTTAGAATCATTTTATGAAATTTCTTTTTATAAAGTTTCCAGAAGTATTCTTTAATTTGGATAACAGTTAGCTGTAATTGAAATGTAGATAATTGGAGAAAATAGAGACCTGATAAAGAGTTAAGAATTCTATTAGTGCTTCTGGCACATTATAAATAATCAACTAAAGAAAATGCTAAAAAAAATACCAACCTTAGTAGTGTATTGATTTTTTCAATGCACTTCAGCCTCTCTATAAGTAGTTTTCTTAAACATACAAATTAAGTGTATTAGAAAAAAAAGCAATCCTTGGTTTATTAAAAATGATTAGAAAGAGTTGTATAATCATTTTCTTCCTAATCTTTAATAGATACCAGAAAAATGTATTTGTGATGACCAAGACAACTCAAATATTTCTTTACAGTTCATTAGCTTCAATATTTAATTTCCAGAAATTAACTAATAAATCAACTTTATATCAATAGTTCCTTAATTTTTAAAGCTCTTTTTAAGTCAATACACTTATTTGGATGTCTTCAGACTGTTGCTTTAATTAAATTAACTCAATTAAATTAACTAGATTTTTAGAAGAAAGAAATTCTTACATAAAACATGCAGTGGCCAAATAGTCAAATTTTACATTTTCAGTAAGTATTAAATTTAAAGAATAAACTACTCTAATAATTCTCAATATTAATTCTCAACATTTTAAAGGGTTATGTTGCATTGTCTGTGGTAATTAGCAATTCAAATAATTCACTATCTGTCTTCATCAAGACTTGAAAATGGTCAGACAAAACAGATTGTACACATTATATCTTTTTCAATTCACACAAGCTACAGAAAACATTAATGTTGATTACAGATGTAAATGTCTCTTACTTTTATATGGTTTATATTGAAACTAAGAATTATTACATATTTATTTATTAGTTATATCTTTTCTTAAAGGCTAGAGGACTTTTGAAGAAGTGTTGTTGTATATTTAGTTCTCTATTATCTAAAGGGATTTAAAAAATTGGTATGTTCAATAGAAATGAGATAAAACCAGACATCTTTGGTTTACATGGCTGCTTAGCAATCAAACCATGAGCCTGGTTAGAGACTTGACCTCTCCACTTCTCAGTGTTCTCATCTTTAGAGTTAAAAAGAGTATTCTTCTGGTTTGATTGTTGTGTTAAGTTAGACAAAGTATATGAAGTCTTTGAACAATGCAAAAGACATAGTGTATGTTGAACAGGTGCTTATTACCTTTGCAATTGCAGTAGATAATTTTCCAGGTCATTCTCGCCAATAGTGTAGTCATGACTCTAGATAACAAAAAACCTGTATTATCCAGTGACCAGGCTCACAAAAACATTTATAAGAAAGGTTGGGTCAGGCGCAGTAGCTCACACCTGTAATCCCAGCACTTTGGAAGGCCGAAGTGGATGGATATCTTGAGGTCACGAGTGTGAGACCAGCCTGGCCAACATGGTGAAACCCCATCTCCACTAAAAATACAAAAATTAGTCAAGTGTGGTGGTGGGAGCCTGTAATCCCAGCAACTCTGGAGGCTGTGGCAGGAGAATCACTTGAACCTGGGATGGCAGAGGTTGCAGTGAGCCGAGATCGCGCCACCGCATTCCAGCCTGGGCACAGAGTGAGTGAGATTCCATCTAAAAAAATAAAAAATAAAGAAAAAAAAGTTGTCAGCCTAAGCCCTTGTCTCTTCAAGGTCAAGGTAATTTTTATTGCATTTCATTAAGAGCCATTTTTTTTTGTACATTTGCTACTTGATTTCTTTGTCTTGTGACCACCAGCCCCATCATTTCTCTCTGTAGAGCCACAGCCTATTACCTATTTAGAAGTGTTACAGCCTTGAACCGAGATGGAGGTGTGATCTCTACCGCATAATCTATGTTCAGAGATGGGCCATGGTTGACATTTTCTCCTTTAATTTCTCCTCATATTGCCAAAACCCTTACCAGATGTCTCCTATCTGGTCCAGGAATCAGGCAAAATAAGATCCTGGTGTTCTTGTGTATCCATTCTGTCTAAAGCTTCACCCCAGATAAGAAAGTCAGTTCATTTTGTGCCTCCTCTGACTTCAATGTACCCTAATTTTCTCCATATTTTCGAATTTCTCCTATCTGACCTCAGCATCTCATAGGTTGTTGTCTCATAATTTGATAAACCGTATGACCTAAAGTTTAATAAGTTTTGTTAATCTAAGTCAAGACTTACATTTGAAATTTCTATTTCTTTATATTTCACAGTGACCTAAATATTAGAGCCATCAATTGCTAATGTAAATATATTTTGGATGACCTATTCTTGGCTAGCTTCACTTGGTCCAAGTGGAATGAATGTCAGTCAAGGAGAATCAAATTTCATGTACAACACCTGAACTTTAACACACTACACAACCATTTTTGGTCCATGGCATAGCAATTTGAATCAGGGAGTCACAAATGAATGACAGGGATGTTATGGGGTTCTCGTCATGTGTTCTTGTCAAATAAGATAATTTTTATTCTAATTTTATTTATTCATAATGTTATACAAAGCATAAATGTAATTTTGACTAGCAATATATCTCCACTGCTATGTGGAGTAAATGATCTCTGTCTTTATCAAGAAAAAAATACATCATCATAAGTTAGTATAGTATTCTATCCAGGTGGAATGTTGTCTAGGCATTAAATGACAATTGCAGAGTGACAAAGGCAATTTTCTGGAAAATGTGCTTATACAATGATAAATATTGAGATAAACATAAAAAATACAGTATATTAACTGAATATTTTTAAAATGTGAATTCAACCACATTTGGAATAATTGTTGAATTTTTTGTTTTATTATAAATTATTGGCACTATTTGGATATAGATTTTGTTTACATTGCAACACAGTATTATGTCACTGATAATTTTAAACATTTTTAGTGATTAGTGCATAGCTCTAGAATATATTTAGTTCCAGCATACCCAAATTGTAGCTATTAGCAGTTAACAATTAATAAGAGGGGACACCATGAATAAGGTGTGCAGAACCCTCTCCATTTTCATTCATGAAAGCAATACTAAATTGTTTCAAAGTGTATTATGTAGTAAACTGAATAATAAATGATATTCATCAGGACATTCTTGCTTCAAAAACATTTGTTCCTTATTTCAAACAACCCACTCTTGCATTCTATGTTGATCAAACACCTTAAGCAATTCCCCTTTTACACTTTATTTTACTGCATTTTGTATGCACTTCTAAAATTCAATTTAACATTAATGTCATTTTGTGTACTGTGTTATTTATATTAGATGTATGCATTGATCTTGCTCACTAGATATTTGATAAAGTTCTACTTTACTGTGCAACTCAAATATAAGGTTGATGAAATTCTTTCCCCATTAACAGTTCTTCAAACATGAGAGGAAACTTTAGAATATGCAAACCCACCATAAAACATTTCCCTTTAAACAGAGTTGTGATAAAACAGAGCAACCAGAAGGTATCCTGAGTTTTGCACAAGCATGAACTGTCAGCGTATTTAGTATCTCAAGAGAAAAACTGTTCATCTAGAAGTAACATAATAGTCAAAACATTCAAGAAAATGGTTCATAAATGATGCATCCTAAGAGGTGACAGAGAAAAGCCTGAATAGAGAGCATGCGAATAATGTGTGAATATAGCAAGGTGATATAAATAGTTCAATCACAAGGGAATAGCAAGCAGAAACTGACTGTCAAACAGGATTACTTTTCGTAAGTCTCAAGGATGCTAAAATAAATATTGAAAGATAGAGGGTAGAAAATAATGAGAGAAAAGAAAAATGCCGCAAATAAAAATCAGACCAAAGTTTCAAAAAACCTATTTAAAAATACCTAATGCCATAATAGGAAGAGACAGGAGGGAGAGGGAGGGAGGGGGAGAGAGAGAGAAAGAGAGAGAGAGAGAGAGAACAGAGAGTGTGTGAGAGAGGAATGGAATCATTTTGTCATAGCATTATTTTGAACTTTTTTTTTTTTTTTTTTGAGGTAGGGTCTTATTCTGTCACCCAGGCTGAAGTGCAATGTTGTGATCATGGCTCACTGCAGTGTCAAAATCCTGGGCTCAAATAATCCTCCCACCTCAGCCTCCCAAGTAGCTGGGACTACAGGCATGTGCCACCACACCTGGCTAATTTTTGTAGAGACAGGATCTTGCCATGTTGCCCAGGCTGGTCTCAAACTCCTAGACTCAAGTGATCCTCCTGCCTTAGCCTCTAAAGTACTGGGATTACAGGCATGAGTCATCATGACTGGCCTATTTAAAACATTTTGTGCATACGTTCTCTTATAAGCTGTTCCATAATACTGCAGTAGGCAGAATCATGACCCACATGGCACAAGGGAATTTGCAGATATTTTTAAGTTAAAGGTCTTGCAATAGGGAGATTGTGCTGGATTATTTGGGTGGTCTCAATGTAATCGCAGGGGTGAGAGTGAAAGAGGGAGGCAGGAGAGTGGGTGTCAAAGTGATACAGCACGGGAAAGTATTGGCCAAGCCATTGCTTATATTGAGACAGAGGAAGGAGCCAAGAGCCAAGGAATGTGGGCCGAGGGATGCAGGCAGCCTCTAGAACTAGAAAGGTAGGGAATGTGTTCTCCCCGGAACCTCCAGAAAGAAGGAAGCCCTGCTGACACCTTGGATTTTAGCCGATTAAAACTCATTTCAGACTCGTGACCTTCAGAACTGTAATACAGTATATTTGTGTTGCTTTAAGTGACTAAATTTATGGCAATTTGTTACAGCAGCCAGAGGAATCTAATAATTAAAAAAAAAAACTACTAAGACAGCATTGAATCCTCATTAGAAATAAGAAAACTGACTTCTAAACATGTTATGCTATTAAATATTTAACCAATATTTCAATGTGTAGCCAGGACTGAAATGCAGACCTTTCCTACTCTAAAACCTAACCTCGTGGCATTATCTCTCACTGCCACGTCACTGTATATTATTATATATAATATACATATTATATATAATAATTATATATTATATATAATACTGTTTTAATATTATATAATATATTATATGTTACATATTATATTATATCATAATATTATATTAGTCTTAATTTTGTATATTATATCTTAATATTATATGTTCTTAATATTATTATAATAATATTAAGGATTTTTTTTAAAACTAGGTGTCTTGATATAACTGATAACAGTAGAACAACTTTCTTGCCAAATATGAGTATGTACATGTTTGCATGCATTCCCATGCAATTAAAATGATAGGTTCCAGTCTCTCAGTGAGCTTGTGCCCCTGTGCTATGACTTTTAAAAGTGCTTCTCTGGTTTTACTGTCTCTAGGTGAGACAATAAAGCCTGGTGCCTGATGTCAGGTATTTTTCTTCACCCACATCAAGGAATAGAAGTGGTTTAATTTGAATACCTCCATTTTCCTGGATCAGTGAGGCGCCGGTAAATTAGTTACTTTTGAGGGCAGTACTTTGTTAACGGAACTGAGAGCTCAGGCATATTTTTAAATGGCGAGCTTTTTGCTCTCCTGATGAAATCACAGGGGATTTTTCTGTAGTTTTTTTACAAAACCTGGTGGGGCTGCTGGAGGTAAACCTCTCAAAAATTTGAGGCCCCATAAAACTCATCCCCACCTGGAGTTTGAACTGTCAGAGGTTTCCACGTTGAGCCATCAGTAATTCTTTAATAATAGTTTATGTCTTTTCAACACGACAGCCATAGTAGTGGACTGCTGCCTCTGAACTTCTGTTCTTCATAAGCTATGATTCTCAGCCTCTGCTTGTCTCTCCAGTTTTCAGGTCAGTGGTTTGCCCTGTGGCTTTCATTCTTTGCTGTATCTAAAGAAAGTTGTTGATTTTCAGTTTGTTCAGCTTGTTCCTCGCTGAGAGGATGAGGGTGATGACTTCCAAGCGTTTTTTAATGTTGGATCAGAAAATGGGATTCTGCTGTGTCTTTTTGCATGACTGCATTTGATCATCTCATTGCTTTCTCATGGTCTTCTTGCTCATTCTTAGAATCACACATTTTCCCGAAGTTGTGTTTTAGTGGAATTGCTTATTTGAAGATCACGCTTAGAGTATTGGGGATATTTATTGCTACTGGGTTGTCTTTGCTTCTCAACCTTTTGGGAAAATAGAGCTGGATAATTGTATGATTTTGGAAAGAAATAAATTTTGAATTTGTATCAGTATTTTGAATTTGTTCCTAATGACATGAAAACATTTCTTATTTACTTTATTTCCACAATACACATTTACTAGTTTCAAAATGTCAAATGAAATGTTACCACTAGCAACAATATTATTGAATGCCAGTTAGGATCTCTTTCAGCTCTTTTTGTCTTTATTTCAGTAGTAATTTTTGAAGTCACTTTTGGTGGGGTATTGTGGCAGGCCAGGTCTCACTAACGCAGGCCTCCATAACAACGGTTTCAGTGCTGACCGAGTGGTTGAGCTAAACGTTAAAAGCCAGTGCCCCCATACAAAGGCTGAGCTGTAACAAAAGCCCACGAAGAGTTTTGCCTAGGCCTTTCCTGGGCCTTAAATCATGACAAAATAATGAAGGAATTATTTACAGGACCCATTTAGGATTAAACAAGTTTTACTGTGGGTCTGAAGAAACTCCCCAGGCCTCCACAAACAAGTTTACCGGGAGTTTGAAGGAACTCCCCAAACCTTTGTGATTTAGCAGGAGACAAGATAAGGGTGATCACCCCAGCACCGGGACCTGTTTAAGTAAATTTACTGAGGCTCCAGCGGGAGTTCTTTAGGACTCAGACCTGAAGATCTTAGTTATAGGTTAAAAAAGTTAATCACTTATGTCTCTAGATGAATGCACACTTACACGTAGACATATAGCTTAGAAGGTATGTAAGCTCTGGAAAACTTTGTAATTTTGAGTTGGTCTGGTGATAATTTCCAGGCCTTCTCCCTGTAACTGGTTGCAGAAATGAAAACTGTCTTCCTCCCCAGTCCATCAGCATCTCATTATTGGGCCATGAGACATGGCAGCCCAATCCCCAGTTTGGTCTGGGAACAAAATTTGGCGTAGCAGCCAGAAGAGACTGGGACAGTGCTGTCTGTGTTCAGTGGCAGTGGCTTGTAACGAGACAGTCTTCAGGAGGATCCCAGCAGCTGCCAGTGAGATTTTCCCTGGGGACTCTCCCAAGGGGTGTTCTGTGCACAAAATTGCACATCCCTTTCACTACTGGGGAAGAACAGAGATCAGGAGCAGACTCGCTCAAAGGATGAGGTAAACGAGCATATGCTGGGAGCCTATTGTTTTCCTATCTAGGCTAAGCCATTTGTCCAGTACCACCAAGGGAAGCAATAGGGTTTGCTCATACACCTGCTTTGCATGTTGGTTGAAATCAGGTTTTGAGCTGGTTTTGAGTCTGTTTTGCTTGAGTGCACTCCCCATTGTGTTGTCCAAAATTTGTCTCCACTTGTTTGTGTATCTGTCTTATTTCTTTTGATACCATGTAAACTTGGAAATGGGAGGTATTGGGTTCATCCCTGTTGAGAGGCCTCTGGGAAGGAAAAATTTTTTTTTTAATAGATCAGTGATTAAAAGTCAGCTTCATTAAAAGCTAACATCCAAGATGTGTATATTTATGAGTGCAGGTTTGTATTTAAAAGACCTTCACGTTTTTGTTTGGGTTTTGTTTATTTCTCTCTTAGGACCTTGTCTTTTTTGAGGAAAAGTTTTTTTTTTTTTTTTTTTTTTCCTCTTCTCAGTTGACTGGATTCTGTTTTCTTCATTAATAGCTATTACAACAGAAGCTCCTCTGGGGTTTCTAAAAAAAAAAGTGTAATTTAGACACTTAGAAATGTCTTTGTTTGGAAAAAAATTTTTTTAAGTGTGCTGTAAAAGCATCACATGGTCCAGCCTCATAATAATTCTCCCTTTTTGAAAACCCAGGATTCAGTGTGGGCTTTGCCCAGTGCTTAAAGATCCAGTTAAAGGGTAGGTAGTCAACATCAAAATAAAGTTAATCTCCTTACACAGTCCTATGATAAATTTCTGTAATTTTATGTTTGATTTGGCATCCATCTTTAACCTCCCTCTAGCACCACCCAGACGTTTTCTCTGTGTACCTTGAGATGTAAATCTTGCCATTTGATTTTTCACCTGAGAGTTGTTTCCTTTAATATGCAGATTTAGTGCTATTTAGCTGACAACTTCCACAGTAATAAACCAGGTTATCAAGGGTTTGCAAGTCTAAGATAGGAAAAAGGAGGTCTTAAGAATCTGTAAAATGTACTTCTATTGGCATGCCTAATACGTCTATGTATTTGTGTCTTATGTAGACCATGTTTTAGTATGGAAAATATATAAAAGAGTTCTAATTAATTGACTCAAACAAAAATAAAAGCGCTTAAATACTTTAACAGAAAAAGAAAAACTAGTCAAATCCTTTTTCAACTTTATGTGACTTAAGTAAAGTCTTTAATAAATAAGCTAGCTTTAAAATCATTGGTAAAGTAATAAGACATGACTTAAAATTACCAGCATACATTTTTGTTTGCGTTTATTGATCAGGCAATTTCATACTTATCCCTGCCAAATACTTTAAGGTGTCAAAATTGGGCACTATAACTATAACTCAGCCCAAAACAGAATGATCTTTGCTTGTGTAATTTTTATTAAGTAAAATATTGATATTGGTTTAATAATGATAACTACATCTTTAATTATTAGTAAAATACCCTAACTTCTAATCTTGTGGTTTTAGGAAGTCTAGTCCAAAGACATAAATAAAGTTTTTCTGGGAAAGGACTGTTACCATTTTTGTTCCACAGCTAAACTATAAACTAAGCTAATGAACAAGAATAGCTTGGAGGTTAGAAACAAGATGGAGTCAGTTAGGTCGGATCATTTTCACTGTCTCAGTTTTAATATTACAATGGTGGTTTCATAACTTTAAATGATGACTATCACGGTTTTCGTAAATAATCTAGGTAAATGATTAAAATAAATAATTAGGCCGGGCGTGGTGGCTCAAGCCTGTAATCCTAGCACTTTGGGAGGCCGAGACGGGCGGATCACGAGGTCAGGAGATCGAGACCATCCTGGCTAAAACGGTGAAACCCTGTCTCTACTAAAAAATACAAAAAACTAGCCGGGTGAGGCGGCAGGCGCCTGTAGTCCCAGCTACTCGGGAGGCTGAGGCAGGAGAATGGCCTGAACCCGGGAGGCGGAGCTTGCAGTGAGCTGAGATCCGGCCACTGCGCTCCAGCCTGGGGGACAGAGCAAGACTCCGTCTCAAAAAAAAAAAAAAATAATAATAATAATAATTAGATAAATGTAATGGGACACCCATAAACAAATTTGTCATAATTTAGAATCTAAAGCTATATTAAATTAAACAACAGATATTTCATTATTTGGGTATTTTCCGAGAAAAATATATTTTAGGAAAATAGTCTTTCTAAAAATTGTGTCCTTTTGGAAGGGAACTAACTTTTGTCTAATTCAAAACTTATTTAAAAGCTATACATCAATGTAAAAGAAAGTTAAAAAATAAAGAGAGTTTCAAAGATTATTGGTAAAATAAAAATATCTTTAAAAATGTAAACATTTGGTCTAAATTATGCAGGTCAAATATTAGGTTTGTTGATGCTTTAGGCCATAAACTGCTTCTTTGACTTAAAAATTGTTCAATTTATTTTGGAGTGTTAAATTCTAGATAAGGCCTGGGGACATATGAAATTAACCATGCCCCTAGCTATGCAAAAAGGTATTAAAGAAAAGAGATTTTATATAAGAAAGGATCTTGTATGGTAATTTCTTTTCCTAAAGTAAAATAACTGGTTGTTTAAAAAGAGGCATGTTGTCAGAAGTCAGAAAGTCAAGGCATGTCATAGCTTGTCTGTGTAGTCATGAAAGAATTTATGAAAGGGGATTTATGCAAGAATTGTTTTACAATTTAAAGGTAATTAGATATCCTAAATGCTTTATAAAATACCACTATGACTCTTAGCTATACAACTTGCCTGCTTTACTGGTAGGTAAGGCCTGGAACACATAGGGTTAAACACTAGAATAAGTCAGACCTTATCTGCACTTCTGTCTAGGTCCTGGGCCCCATACCTAGTACATAATTAAAGCCCCAAACTTAACAAGGTTTTCACCAAAAGTAAAGGTTGCTGACAGTTAACAGTGTAACATATATTTAAGAATTACCGGGCTGGGTGCAGCGGCTCGCGCTTATAATCCCAGCACTTCGGGAGGCCGAGGTGGGCTGATTACCTGAGGTCTGGAGTTTGAGACTAGCCTGACCAACATGCTGAAACCCCGTCTCTACTAAAAATACAAGAAAATTTAGCCGGGCGTGATGATGGGCGCCTGTAGTCCCAACTACTCGGGAGGCTGAGGTAGGAGCATAACTTGAATCCAAGAGGCTGAGGTTGTAGTGAGCTGAGATCGCATCATTGCACTTCAGTCTGGGCAACAGAGTGAGACTCCATTTAAAAAATAAAAATAAAAATAAAGAAACTATTGAAGAAACAGTTTACATGCAAGGTATGTAAAGAAAGTAAAATATACTTTTGGTAAAAAGATTATAAGGAGGTATGAGAATGTGGATTTTTGCCTAGATAAAAGGTTAAAGGTTTATTTTAAGTTGGATAAAATAAAGCTGAAGGTTTAAGCAAGTTGTGGAAGGTTGATTCTAAAGGAAGTTCTGTGTGTAAACATATTGACTAAAGTTAAAGAGTTATCATCTATTTTTTTTCCTGTAAATTGAGCATTAAAATAAAAACACACCAGGTTTCTCTTAGAGCACTAACATGCTCTTTAAAAAAATTGTAAAGGGTTATAAAAGGTCTATGAAAATCTTACTTATGGTCAAACATTAAAATTGGGTAAATATGTCTGTAAGGTTTTATTAAGAATTGAGTTTAACATTAATAGTACAGTAATGTAAAGATGAAATTTGGCTTATTTGGTATAAAAATTATACAGGAAGCATTGTCAAATATGAAATCATGTTTGGCTTTCTTTGGGCTATATTTGTGTAAATATGTTACTGGCATGTGTCCCAAAATCATGTGAAACTCCTATAATTCTGATATATCTTAGTGTATGTTACCAGTAATAATATAATTGTTATGTTAAATTATTGTGTGCCACAGAGGTAATGTATATCCTTGTCAATTGTGTCTTTAAATATGGCTACCCTAAAAGTTTTTGTCATTCATAAACAGTTGTCTTATTTTGGTCCTCTTTAGAAGGTGGTTTTATAATCAGTTATAAAGCTCTTACAGGTGCTCTTGAATGCAGATTTCTGATAATTTTGGATTTTGTGACATCAGAATAGAGGAAAAATGTTCAGGACTCTTGAAGAGCTAAAATGTTCATTAATATCAAGCAGGACAGGAATTAAATGCATGAACTGAACTAATAGGAGACTGAACTGATCATTTTGATTTTTTGCTTAAATGTTGCTCATCCTTTGTTTTGCTTTTCAGAGTCAAAGAAACTTTTCTTTTGAGCTAGTAACTGCTTTTAACAAGTATATACCTATGAACAAAATTTGAAGCATATTTGTTTCTCTCTAACTATCTTCTCTAGAATTTGGAAATTATTTGTGGGTATTCTTAATTTATGGCAATACAGTTATTTGCATAAGTGCAATAAGGATCTGTTTTCTTTTGAAAGAGGGCACAATTGAGAAAACTGGTTATTTTGCCAAGGCTTTGACGGGAATGGTATGGTCTCCTTTAAGGAATGAAACTAGACTTATGAAACCAAGAAAGTCCTTGAAAAGCTGGCCTTGTATTTTGTGTACACAGTCCTGGTACAGGTTTTCTGATCTGTGATAAGTAAAGAATGGCACTTTCTGACAGGCCAGGAACCCCAAGTTATCTTGAAACCTCAAGAAGAGAGGAATTCACCCAACTCATAGGTATTTGAGGGTACAAATCCATGGCGGGGATCAGCATTAAAAAGATCTTATCTTAGATTCCTTCTGTGGATCAAAGCTCCATCAAAGTGAATTTAAAAGGCCTATGTGAAAAATAATTATTCTTGCTGCACTATATACAAATAATGAGGCCAAGTACAATAAATCAAACTAGTCCTACCATGATTTGTCTTTTAATAAAAACGGGAAACTGGAGAGGGGAAAACTATGTTTCAAAACTATAGTACACCTATTGTTAAATTCTAGTCTTGCCTGATGTTTTTCAGTTTTTATTATTTTCTACAGTTTGGGTTAAATTCTAATTTTTCTGGTTACAAGTCTCCAAAATAATGTTTTCATTTCTTTTTCTTTTCCTTTTTCCACATTTATCCTAATTTGAAATTACTGAAACCTAAGCTGTGCTGTCTTAAATCCCTGTGAACTGAGGACTAGACAACTTAAACTTCAGAAGAAAACAGCAGCAACCTATATATGTGTGTTGCTGTTGCATGCTATTATGTTTCAGCAGGTGCTGTCTCTAAGCCCCGGAAACAGAGAGTTATACTGGGAACAAATCGACCTCTCCCAGTCCAGCGATGTGTTTGGTGCCTCATAACGGTGACCCCCACTCTCAGCAGGAAGTAGCCAGAAAGATTATGATTCCCCATCTCTCTACAATTCTCATGACAAATAAATATACAAACCTGAAAGAAATGCACAGATTGACAGTGGGGATTGTGGCAGGCCAGGTCTCACTAACGCAGGCCTCCATAACAACGGTTTGAGTGCTGACCAAGTGGTTAAGTTAAATATTAAAAGCCAGTGCCCTTATACAAAGCCTGTGCTGTAACAAAAGCCAACCAAGGGTTTTGCCTAGGGCTTTCCTGGGCCTTAAGTCATGACAAAATAACAAAGGAATTCTTAACAGAACCCATTTAGGATTAAATAAGTTTTATTGTGGGTCTGAAGAAACTCCCCAGGCCTCCACAAACAAGCTTACTGGGAGTCTGAAGGAACTCCCCAAACCTTCATGATTTAGCAGGAGACAAGATAAGGGTGATCTCCCCGGCACCTGGACACATTTAGATTAAGTAAATTTACTGAGGTTCCAGAGGAAGCTCTTCAGGACTCAGACCTTAGTTATAGATTAAAGGAAGTTAATTACCTATGTCTTTAGAGAATGCACACTTACACGTAGACATATAGCTTAGAAGGTATATAAACTCTGGAAAACTTTGTAATTTTGAGTTAGTCTGGTGATAATTTCCAGGCCTTCTCCCTGTGACCAGTTGCCGAAATAAAGACTCTTTTCCTCCCCGGCTCATCTGCATCTCATTATTGGGCCATGGGAAATAGCAGCCCAACCTCAGTTTGGTCTGGGAACAGTATGACACTCATTTGACATGGTTATGCTCTTTTACATGACATCATATGCTTATTTTTTGATTACTTCTTACAGGGAACCCTGTTTCTCCTTGCTTCTTTTAGTCATATTAACTAAGTCGGGGAAAGTAAGAATCAGTGTCTTACCCTGCTGTTAAATACTGAAGAAAAATCAGTTAAGTAGCAGGAATCGAAAACTAACATCTGAATATTTGAACCTAGACTATGATTCGATAGAATCACTTCATTAGAATAGGTGATTTATATAGGACTGTCCCTTACATCTTTTCACAGATCTACGCTCTAACTGAGAATTTCGACTACATTGAAATCACATGTTATTCTCACTAGTGCCTTTTCAGGACAAGATTACAGAAAGAGGTATAAAGAATATAATCAATGTCTAGTCATTAAAACTTCAATTTAGCATTAGGTAAGTCTCACAGATTGTAGTTGGGAATTGAAAAGCAAGTCCTATTTTACACATCCATTACTTTACCAACATTATAAGCCTTGAGCCTATTTTTCAAAGGACATTCTATCTGCCCTACTTCTAACATTCTATAGCACATGCTCTCAGCCTCTTGTTTGCTAGGTGATTACTCTGTTATATTTTACTTCTTGTTTGTTCTTTGCCATCAACTGTATACGCTTTTTATTTATGTTGAAACTTTATTAATGTTTAGCACACCATTTTTTTTTTTTTTTTTTTTTGAGACGGAGTCTCACGCTGTTGCCCAGGCTGGAGTGCAGTGGCGCGATCTCAGCTCACTGCAAGCTCCGCCTCCTGGGTTCACGCCATTCTCCTGCCTCAGCCTCCTGAGTAGCTAGGACTACAGGCGCCCACCACCGCGCCCGGCTAATTTTTTGTATTTTTAGTAGAGATGGGGTTTCACTGTGGTCTCGATCTCCTGACCTTGTGATCCGCCCGCCTCGGCCTCCCAAAGTGCTGGGATTACAGGCTTGAGCCACCGCGCCCGGCCTAGCACACCATTTTAAAGAAACTTGGCCAACTGATCTTTGACAAAGGAGCAAAGACAATATAATAAAAAAAAAAAAAGATAGTCTTTTCAACAAATGATGCTGGACAGGCACAGTGGCTCATGCCAGAAATCCCAACACTTTGGAAGGCCGAGGTGGGCGGATCACTTGAGGTCAGGGGTTCGACACCAGCCTGACCAACATGGTGAAACCTCATCTCTACTAAAAATACAAGAATTAGTCAGACGTGGAGGCGTGTGCCTATAATCCCAGATACTCAGGAGGCTAAGGCAGGAGAATTGCTTGAACCCAATGGGTGGAGGTTCAGTGAGCCAAGATCATACCATTGCACTGCAGCTTGGGCAACAGAATGAGACTCCATCTCAAAAAAAAAAAAAAAAAGAAGAAGAAAAGATGCTGAAACAACTAGATGTCCATGCTAAAAAAAAAAAAAAAAAAAAAAAAAAAAAGATAAAAAACGCAAAACAATCTAGACACAGACCTTATAACTTCCCCCCGATTTATCTGGAAATAAATGATAAACCTAAAAGTAAAACAGAAAACGATAAATCACCTAGAAAATAACACAGAAGAAAATCTAGATGACCTTAGGTTTCATAGGGTAACTTTTTAGATACAACACCAGAGTCAAAATCCATGAAAGTAATAATTGATAAGGTGGATTTTATTAAAATTAACAACTTCTACTCTGTGAGAGAGAGTGTCAAGAGAATGAAACGACATGGAACAGTCTGGGAAAAAATATTTTCGAAAGGCAGCTCTAGTAAAGGACTATTGTCCAAAATGTACAAAGAACTCTTAAACCTCAACAATAAGAAAATAAACAACATAGCTTTAAAAAAATGGGCAAAATACTCAAACAAACACCTCATCATAGAAGACATCCGGATGGAAAATGAGCATATGAAGAGATGCTCAAATTCATATGTCATCAGAGAAATTCAAATTAAAACAACAGTGGGATCCCACTACTCACCTATCAGAATGGCCCCCATCCAAAACATTGACAATACCAAATGCTGACAAGGATGTAGAACAACAGGAACACTCATTCAGGGCTGGTGGGGATGCAAATGGTACAGCCACTTTGGAAAACAGTTTGGCAGTTTCTTACAAAACTAAACATACTCTTACCATGTGATCCTGCAATCAGGCTTCTTTGTGTTTGCCAAAATGAATTGAACATCTATGTCCACATAAAAACCTGCACACAGATGTTTATAGCAATTTTATTCATAATTGTCAAAATTTGGAAGCAATAAAGAAGCAAATTTCAGTAAGTGAAAAGATAAATAAACTGTGTTACATCCAAACAATTGAATATTATTCAGCACTAAAAAGTAATTAGCTACCAGGCCATGAAAAGACGTGGAGAAACCTTAAATGCCTATTGCTAAGTGTAAGAAGCCAATTTGAAAAGGCTACATACCATATGATTCTAACTACATGGAATTGTGGAAAGGCAAAACGATGGAGATAGTAAAAAGATCAGTTGTTGCCAGAGGCTAGGGAAGATAGAGGGATAAAAAAGTAGGTGACATAGGATTTTAGGGCAGTAGAACTATTCTGTATGATACTCTTATGGTCATTATACATGTCATTATACATTTGTCCAAACTTATAGAATGCACAATGCCATTATTGAACCCTATCATAAAGTATGTACTTTAGGTGATAATGATATATCAACATAAGGTTATTGATTGTGACAAATGCACCACACCCATCTAGGATGTGTTCAGTGGGGAGCCTAGACTTGTGTTGAAGCAAGGAATATAGGGAAATTTTCTATACTTGTTGTTTTAAACCTAAATTATGCTTTAAACCTAAAATTATGCTTTAAACCTAAAACTATTCTAAAAAAATAAAATTTATTTAAAAAAAGGTAACAATTTAAAATAACAAAGAAAGAAAAAATACAGTAAGTAAAAACCGGAGCAACTAATTTTTAACACCTCTGTTATGTTTTCCTTGTTTTCTCCAAAGTGAGAAACTGATGATTTTTTTGATATAACTTAGAACAGGACATTTCTATATCTCTTTATTTTTGTAGGTTGATGAAAGTTTTAGAATTAGTTATATGTAGGCATAGCCCAACATCCCAATTTACAGAAGAATAAACTGAGGGACCAAGTAACTAAAAATATCAATGATGACACTGATGTTCACCAGAGTAAAAGACATTAGTGGAATATTGGAACTAATGTGTACATAAATCTGTAGGAAAGAGATAACATTGTGTCTATATGATGGTAATCATATAGACAAAATACAAAATCATAGGCAATATTTCAAGATATCATCAAGAGAACATTTTTGAGGTAAATGGCAATGTGAGGACAGGTGTCTTATATTGAATCAACCCATTGCTTATAAAATAGGGCAAAAAAATCATTTTTTTTTTTTTTAAATCTCTGGTAACTAGGGAGGCTCATCATCCACCACTCTGATGAATTTTTGAGCTGCTACCATCACCAGATAGAAGCATGACAGGCTGACTTGCAAACCACTCCTCCTGAGAACATGAGAATCTATGGTAGAGTGGAAGCAAACTCAGTAGTGTCCCTTAATGTATTAGGATTAAGTAAAATTTGGGGCATACAACCTGAAGATCCCCTTTCAGATTGAGAAAGCAATGCAGCTCTTCTTTCAAGTTATTTTAGGTTCATGGGGTATATAAGCAAATTTGTTATGTGGGTATATTGCATAGTGCTGGGGTTTGCCTTCTACTGAACACCCTATCCAAATAATGAACCTAGTATCCAATAGGTAGTTTTTCAGCCTTTCCCCTCCTTCTTCCTCCCTCCCACTTTTGTGATCTCCAGTGTCTATTATTTCCTTTTTTTTTTGAGACAGAGTTTCACTCTTATTGCCCAGGCTGGAGTGCAATGGCGCAATCTCGGCTCACTGCAGCCACCACCTCCCGGGTTCAAGCAATTCTCCTGCCTCAGCCTCCAAAGTAGCTGGGATTACAGGTGCCTGCCACCATGCCTGGCTAATTTTTTATATTTTTAGTAGAGATGGGATTTAGCCATATTGGTCAGGCTAGTCTTGAACTCCTGACCCCAGATGATCCACAGTCCTTGGCCTCCCAAAGTGCTGGAATTACAGGTATAAACCATCATGCCCAGCCTATTTCCATTTTTATGTTCATTTGTACCAATTATTTAGCTCCCACTTGTAAGTAAAAACATGTGGCATTTTATTTTCTGTTTCTGCATTAATTCACCTATATAGCCTCCAGCTGCATCCATATTGCTGCAAAGGACATATCATCCTTTTGTACAGTTGCAGAGTATTCCAGTGTGTACATGCACGATTTTCTTTATCCAACCCCAAATTGATGGCACTTGGGTTGATTCCATGACTTGGTTATTGTCAATAGTGCTGAGATAAACTTACAAGTGCAGGTGTCTTTTTGACAGAACAATTTCTTTTCCTTTTGGAAGATATCTAGCAATAAGATTGCTGGGTCAAGTGGTAGTTCTGGTTTTAGTTCTTTGGGGAATCTCCATTCTGTTTTTCAGAGGGGTTGAACTGATTTACATTCACACCAACAGTGTATAAACATCCTCTTTTCTCTGCAACCTCACTAATACCTGTTATTTTTTGACTTTTTAGTAATAGCCATTCTGACTGGTATGAGATGATATCTCATTTAGTTTTAATTTGCATTTCTCTGATGATTAGTGATATTGAACATTTTTTTCATATATTTGTTGGCCTAAAGCAACACAATTCCTATGACATTTGAGCTTTGTTATGTTTAAAATAATGAATTAACTGGTGATAAAAAACTGGACTTAATTCAAAGGACATGCATATTTAAGATTGTCAAATTGCTGTCAAACTGGCTGGACTCATTTCTGTTTGTCAACAGTATATGAGATGTTCTCATTTTCCATTTTATATAGCATTCCCTTTTGTCTAATATATATAAATACAAAGATTATTCCTGTTCATTGTTTTCTTTCAGGCATGTTTTTGCAACACAAAAAGTCCTCAAGTTATTTCTTTGGAATTTATATTATACCTAGAATATTTTCATTTTACTGCTATTTTACTATATTGTGTGTAGTGGTATTGTATTCCCATTTTTAATGTGTATGCATGTTATCTCTTTTTTTATTTTAGTTACCTCAGAGATAAATATTTTAAATTTTGTAGCATATTTTATTATTTGTTTATCTTCTAAAACACAATATTTTTGTGTTATTAATTATTTCAGCTATTATTATTCAGATTTTTCCCTCATTCTATTGTACCGTTTATTAAATTATCACATTATGTGCTTTTAAGATTTATTAAATTGAAAAATTAAAATTATTAATTATCCTCTTTGTTCCTACCACTTTATAATTAAATAATATGATCAACATGATTTTGGATCTTTGAAATTTTGTTGGGCTTACTTTATTGTTTTACAAATACTTGAAATGCACATGTATGTATACAATATCTCATGAGGTCTCTATATATTTATCAGATCATGCTTGTTGATTTTAGCTTTCATATTTTTGTGCCCTTATTTATATTTGTGAGCTTAATTTTGTAGCTTCTGATGAAACTAGATATTTTATAATATCCAGTTTAAATCCAGGTGTTTTATAATATTTAGTTTAGTTTTTACTGTAGTTTCAGTTGGTTACTGGGTATACACAAAATCATTATTTTATATATTTTCAGCAGATTGCTTTTTCAAAATTTTAAATGACTTATCCAGTAAGATTTCTGACTTAAATTTTGTCTGATATTAATATTGCCACACAATTGTTGTTTTGTATTTGAATGTAAATTTTCATCCACTTATTTTCAATATTTCTATGTGGCATTATTGTATGATGTTTTTATAAACAGTTTATGACTTGATTTTTAATCCAATCAATATCTCTACCTCTTACTTTTGATGTATAAGTAAATTTGGTAGGGTAAAAGCTAATATGCTATAACAAAGAGAATCAAAGCTCACTAGATTATACAAGATAGAAGATTACTTCTTTCACATAACATTCTAGGGCCAGGTAGGCTTCACTCCACAAGGTCACCCAGGGATTCAGTAATATCATGGCTCTTCTACCCTCAGCACATAGCTTCACTGATTGCTCCAGTCATTACCATTTCCAGCCAGCAGACAGGAGTGAATCCTCTAGGACAAGGGTTTTAAAAATACCCTGGAGGAACAAACAGCATTTACATTTGTATACCGTTGGCCAGGGCCTAGTTACATGGCTACACATAGCTGCATGCTTTTAAATGGATGATGAAAACTCAGGAAAAAGTAAAAGGCTGTGGAAGACAACTAGCTTTAGGCCAGAGTGAATGTAATACATTTTTATTTGTTATGTTTTTTTTAATATATATGTTTTACCATCTTGCATTGTTTTATGTCTACCATTATTTTTCATTACTTTCTTTTGTTTTGTAAAATATTTATACCTTTTGTTCAGTTTATTGAGTTTTTTCTATTCTGTTAATTCTGTTCACTTTAAAGCTAAATATTTTATGTTTGTTCTTTTAATATTTTTAAACATTTTCAAACATGCATACTTAACTATACTTACAATGTTTTTAGCAAAGGTGAGACTTTTTTTTAGCATCCTTTTCTATTTGCTAGAATATTTTAATTCCCTCTAAGGATGTCCATCCTCATTTTAAAGTTTACCTTTACCTTTTTATAAAGGTATTAGAATTTATACTCAATAATTAAATTTACTGCCATTTAAAAACAGTATTTTTTTGAGTCCCATAGTTTTTCTTCTTCTGGGTATAGTTTATTACTTGTTGAAGTATTTTCCTTACTTGTTCTCTCAGTAAGGATTTCTGTTGTGTTAAATTATATTTGTCTGTCTGTGCTGGAAAATCTATTTATTTTACCTTACTCTTCAATGCTAGTATGACAGATTTTAAAATTTAGGTAATAGTTGTTTTTGTTCAGTGTTCTGTATATATTTACTAACTCAACTTTTGGCTTTATTGTTGCTAGTGTGAATTGTACTATAATTCTAATTGACATATCTCTGAAGGTTGTCAATTATTTGTGGTAATTTTTACAACTGCCTCTTTATGTAGTTTTGTGTTCAGTGCTGCTAGTATATTTTTTAATTTATAGACTCATGACCATTTTCACTAAAGTTCTGATTTTTTATTTCTTCAAATATTGCCTCTCCACCTTTCTCTTCATTCTCTTACTCTTCTATTTTTAGAATTGCTCCGAGAGATATACTGGGGACTGTCAGTCATCTTCTATGTCTCTTAATTGCTCTTTCACATATTTCCATCTTTTTAATATTAGTTGTATTCTCAGTGAACTCTTCTATCCCTTTTTGTTCATTTCCACCCATGCGTATCTCTTCTTAGCTAATGTTTTCACAGCTACTTACATGTGGTGTACCAAGTCCCAGTCTAACCGTGTGTTCACAAGGCAAATTAAATGCTTTACCCTGTGCAGAGACAGTTATAGAGCTATCTGTAGCTTCCTTGAATTCCTGGTGAAAAAGCTACCCTTTTCCCTGGGCTTGCTTTCTAAAACCTTTTAACTCTTCGTCTGAAATGGCCATGGGATTATTTTCTTCTCCTTTTGAGATCAGCCAGGTAGAAAGTAGAATGGCACACCATAGCCCCTAGTTACAAGTCTTGAAGCTAGTCCTCTTCTTCATCCTAAGTGATAGTTTTAGTTCCCTGGGCCCAGGACACATCATGCTCACAATCTTAGCCCTCATGTTTGCATTTCTGTTCTATTCTTGTTTCTGTTATTCTTTTTTAGTTTTACTACTATTATTTTCTTTTATTTTATTATTTTAAATTTAATCTGTCATATCTATGTGTTTGAAGCACAGGACATGTCCAGTGAGTGACTCTACTCTGCCATTTTGGCTCTCACCCATTTCCATCTGGCTTTTCTATGCCCATCAAAACTACCCTGGCTGAGAGCATTGTGGACCTTTTATTACCAGGTTCATGGACACTTTCAGTTCTCATCTTACCACACACCTTAACACCCATAGAAACAGGTAAATGTCACTTCCTTCTTGAAGTTTCTTTTTCTTAGTTTACATAACTACTCTTCTGGTCAGGAATTCCTAGCTGTCTTTCCTTATTACTTTTATTCACTCATCTTCTAAATGCCAAGTTGCTTAGCATTAAGTCTTGTGTCCTATTTTTTTCCCTCTCCTGCTGTACTATGAGTGAAATGCAGTGGTTTTGCCTGCAGAGCTTTTAGTCAGAGTGCAAGATTTTGAATCCTGACAGTCACTTAGGTGCTGTATAATCTTTGTGTCTCAGATTCATCATCTGTAAAATTGAGTTGATATTAATATTTAGGTTAAAAGGTATTTTGAATATTAATTGAGATAATACATGTAAAGCACTTAGCGCAGTCCCTTGATACTCAGCAGATCTTAGCAATGGCATTCATTGTTTCTATTATCTATACACCAATAACTTTCCGATTTATAACTCCAGCCTGAATTTCTCTGGAAACTTGGAATATTCCTTCTCACTCCCAATTTGACATTTCCTCTTGGTTGTGCAACCTGTACCTCACACGTAAGGTGTTCAGAATTAACCTCCTGATCTTTTGCTTACGTGCTCCTCTTTTATTTCTACATTTTAAGGAAAGGCATCTTTCTCAACCCAGTGTTTAAATTCAAACACATGCACAGTCATTCTTCATATTGCTTTCTTTTTTTCAGTCATAGTTTAATCCATCACTAAGTCTTACCAGTTCTATTTACATTTTTTAAATGAGGTCATTTCTGTTGCTACTCCCACCTCTACAGCCTAAATCAGCATCCTTCCCCACTTTAATAATTTTAACAACCAGCTCAGTTTCCTCCCACTTCTGGTTCTGCCCCCTTCAGTTTATTTTCCTCACAGAAGCCAGAGTAATCATTTTACAAGCTAATGAGCAGAAATGACAGATGACATGTACATTGGTTTAACAAATAGTATTCCAAAAATTATTTTCTATTGATTGTTTTTGAGACTTTGATGCAAATAAGTAGTGTTTTTAATGTATGGGACATTCCCCAAATATCATATACAAGTATACTTTTCATTAGTGTAGAGAGAACAAACTGAGATTAGAAAACATTACCTCCAAAAAATAAGTGCAATGAAGGCATTTAGAAACACACTGAATACAATGAAAAGCAAATCCAGATGAGATTCAACTGGAAAATTTATATGTTAAGAATAAAAAAAAGTCATGAGCAAACAGAAAGGAGTCATTGCAAAAATAAGCAAGAGCTTCAAAATAGCTGTGATAGGTATTACAGGGCTAACATTAGGAGGTGAATAATCAATACATGTATTAGTCTATTCTCACGCTGCTATAAGGACATACATGAGACTGGGTAATTTATAAAGGAAAGAGGTTTAATTGACTTACAGTTCCATAGGAATGGGAGGCCTCAGGAAAATTACAATCACGGCAGAAGGGGAAGCAAACATATCCTTCTTCACAAGGCAGCAGGAGAGAAAAGAATGAGAGCTGAGTGAAGCAGGAAGTCCCTTATAAAAGCATTAGATCTTGTGAGCATTTACTCTCTATCCCAGGAATAGTAGGTGGGAAACTGCCCCTGTTACTCAATTACCTCTCAATGGTTCCCTCCCACGACATGTGGGAATTATGGAAACTGCAATTCAAAATGGGATTTGGGTGGGGACACGGCAAAACCATATTAGTACGTAAGAGAAGGAAACAGCACAAAGTCAAAGGATAAGTTAAGATTCCAAAATTTAAAAAAAAACTTTACCAATGGTATATTGTCTATATAAAGAAATACACACCTAGGCAGATCTTGGAACTTTAGGGAGAGATGATAGTAAGGAAGCTATTAATATCCTTCAAAATGCATGTCTCAGTTGAAATAACTGATGAATATGAGAGAAACATAATATGATAACGTATTTTTAAAAAACATTGTGATTCTAAGAAAAAGAATTTTCTGAAGAGAAGCATTTATGAGAAAATATGTTTCATCTGATTTGGAATCTTAGCAATGATATCAAAGATTTGACTACAAAATAAGTTGGAGGCATTCATGCAACACTGTGGAGCTACTAACTGGATTAAATGCAGATAACATAATCAGCTATGTAGAACACAAAAACAAATCAGCAAAAAAAAAACTGCTGAAACTAATACACCACTATTTCACTGTTACAGGATATGAGGTTAATATATAGATGCAAGCTGTTTTCCTATATACTAGCAATGAACAGTAAAATTTGAAATTAAAAACATAGTATCATTTCCACTAGCAAAACAAAAATAATGAAATATTTAAGTCTAATTCTAACAAAACATTTATAAGGTCTATATGAGGAAAACTACAAAACTTATGAAATAAATTGAAGAAGAACTAAATAAATGGAGAGATATGTTATATTCATGGATAGGAAAACTCAGTATTAATAAGATGTCAGTTCTTCCCAACTTGATCTACAGATGCAATGCAATCCCAGTCAAAATCTCAGCAAAATATTTTGTGGATATTGACCCAAACTATTCTAAAGTTTATATGGAGAGACAAAGACCCAGAAAAGCCAACACAATATTGAATGAGAAAAACAAAGTTTCAGAACTGACACTATCTGACTTCAAAACTCACTATAAGGTTATAGGAATCAAGACAGCATAATATTGATGAAAGAATAGACAAGTAGATCCATAGAAGAGAACAGAGAACCCAGAAATAGACTCACATAAATGCAGTCAACTAATTTTTAACAAGAGAGCAAAGACATTATAATGGAGAAAAGATAGTCTTTTCAACAAATGGTGATGAGACAACTAGATATCAATATGCAAAAATAGGAATCTAGACACACTTTACACCTTTCACAAAATTTATCTCAAAATAGATAACATATCTCAATATAAAATGCAAAACTATAAAATTCACATAGAATAACATAGAAGAAAATCTAGATGATCATGGATTTGGTGATGACTTTTTAGTTACAACACCAGAGGCACAATCTATTTAAGAAATGATTGATAATATGAACTGCATTAAAGTTAGAAATTTCTACTCTTCCAATGATACTTTCAGGAGAATGAGAAGACAAGCCACAAACTGGAAGAAAGTATTTGCAACTAATATATCTGATAAAGGACTGTTATCAAAAATATACAATGAACTCCTATAACTCAACAACAAGAAAATCAACAACAAAAAAGATGAGCCAAAGAATGGAACAGACACCTCATTAAAGAAGATATGCAGATAGAAAATAAATGTATGAAAAGATGCTGAAATGTATATGTCATAAGGTAAATGCAAATGAAAGCCACAGTGAGATCCCACTACACACCTGTGGGAATGGCTGATATTCAGAATATTGAGGAGGATGTGGAACAGGAACTCTCACTTATTGCTGGTGGGAACGCAAAGTGTTACAGCCACCTTAGAAAACATTCTGGCGGTTTCTTATGAAACAAAACCTACTCTTACTATCTAATCTAGCAATTACACTCCTTGACATTTACTGAAAGGAGTCCATGCAAAACCTACAGGAGTCCATGCAAAAACATATGGATGTTTATAGCAGCTCTACTCATAATTGCCAAAAGTTGAGCATAATGAAGATGTCTTTAAGAAGGTGAATGGGGACATAAACAGTGGTACATCCAGACAATGGAATGTTATTCAGTGCTAAAAAGTAATAAGCTATTAAAACATGAAAAGACATAGAGGAAACTTAAATGTGTATTACTAAGAAGCCAGTCTGAATAGGCTACATATCATCATATGCTGTATGATTTTACCTACATGACAGAACAGAAAAAACAAAACTATGGAAGCAGTAAAAGATCAGTGATTTCCAGAGGTAGAGGGGTGGGGAATGTATTGGTTCAACACAGAGGATGTTTAGGGTAGTGAAAACACCCTGTATGATACCATAATCACTCTGTATGATACCATAGTGATGGATACATGTCTTTATACATTTTTTGAAATCCATAGAATGCACAACACCAAGAAGGAACCCCAGTGTAAAGTATGGCTCTGGGTGATAATGATGTGTGAACACAGGTGAATCAATTATAACACGTGTTCCACTCCAGTGAGGGATGCTAATATTGCGAAAGGCGAGGCAGGAGTGGGCGTAGGAAATATTTGGCATGTATCCCTACCTTCTTTTTATTTTTTCTGTGATCCTAAAATTGCTCTTAAAATAAAATCTTTTGAATATATTCATATTGTTCCAGTGTGATAACTATGAATGTACAATAATGGAGAAAACATAATACAATATAATATGTAAATAGTTTTGGAAGACTAAATTTAAGAATGTGAACTTTAAAAAATATTAGAGATTTTTCTTTAATTTTGCACAATACGGTTCTGAACAGCATGATTAAAAGTGAAAGTTTTATATGTTTTCACTCTACTTCCAGAGTTCTCAGTCATTTTTATGACTACATCTAAAGGTTAAACATATGTATGTGTGTTTATTGAAGTGTGTAAAATTAAAATAGCACTTTTCTCTGTGTAAGTGTGTTCAGTTCTGCAATAAATCAAAAGTATAGCCTAGAACTCATTTCCTTACCTTGTATGGCCTAATGGGAAAATAGGAACTAAAGAGCAAAGGATTACATTTTCTTCCCACCATAACAGATGGATGCTCATTTGCAGAACAATGATGTGTTCCGAATAGAAAGAAGAAAATTTCAGTAAATGCAAAAAAGATTGGTGTGTATTTTCAGTTTTCTCCATATCTAATTAGAAGTGCATTTATCTGCTGGACAAACAATTGGTATCCGGATGTAATTATAGACTACTCATAAACACTAGATTGAGTCTTCTTGTTAAAATTTTGAAACAAAATAAGTATATAATGTAATTTTAACTCTGTGGAATAGTACAGTCATCCTTCTCTATTTTCAAAAGAATGGGACTGACCTATAATAATAGTATCAGGAAAATCAAGTCTCAGGATAAATGAAGGCTTGAGAAAATAAATTAAAGGGAATAAAAATCTCCTTTTAGTTTTACTCTGAGTATGAATTGATAATGTCCTACAAAAATAGAAAACATGATATTCAACTTGTATTTTGCTCCCTTCCCTGTAGAGTAAGCTTAAAATAAAAAAGGATAAATGGAGTATAGCTAGAACGAAACTGAACCCGAAGACAGAGAAGAAAACTAAAAAAGATCTGCTTTTTAAATGACATTAAAAAAAATCTTCTTTAATAACATCTACTTATATTTCTCAGTTACCCGTCTCTACAATAAATTTGAGTATGATTTGTAATTAATTACTAATTATCATAGATAAAATGTGAAGATATAGGTATTCATATGATTTTTTTTTTAAGTTTGATTTTGGGAAAAATGTTGATGAACTTGATTTTGATTCTAGGGAAAAAATTAAGAGGGCATGGTTGCTATTTAAAAATGTTAAATATATAATTTATTTATTTCTCTAATTATAACAGAATACATACTACTATTTACATGCAATAGGAAATTTGATATATTCAGAAGCCATTAAATAAAATAAAAAGAATCCCCAATAACCCATCATTCAGTTTTCATCTTGTCATGATATAGTAAGATAGATAAGAAAATATTTATAGTTGTATTTGGTGGACCATAGAGGGAGAGTTAGTTCATGCCAGTATTTTCTAACCCACAGACAAGAGCTTATACAGTTCAACTCTCAGCAGCTCTGCTCTGGAGTTTTTCCCTTTGTCACTGTAATAAGACCAATCCCTGGTGTCCATCCCCTGCCCATCTCCAGGAGCTCTTGGACTCTCGGCAGGACTCCTTCAGGTTCTCAGTGTCCTCCTACTATATGGATATTGGTTGGCAGTGCCTTCTCTTGGACCATGGCGGCTTGGACTTGCCCAGGGTCTACTATAGTCACTTACTCAGGTCAAAGTGGAGCACACAGACCCAGAGCGTGTGGCAGGCACCCTGCCCTGTACCCAGGGCTTGGAGCTCCTGTCTGGCTTTGCCTCTGCTCCTACCAGCAGGTTATTTCAGCAACAAGTGCTCATTTTCCACAAACATATTTATTCCTAATGTTAATACTACAGATTTAGGGGTTGGGTTCTCTAAGATAGAATTGCATCAATCTTTCTTAATGCAACAAATATAAACTCTGCAGAAGTCTGATGAAAAGTCCTTTTTTTTTCTTTCTTAAAATAGTATCTTCAAAAACTCATTTATGGCTGGGTGCAGTGACTCACACCTGTAATCCCAGCACTTTGAGGGCCAAGGCAGGCAGTTCACTTGAGGTCAGGAGTTTGAGACCAATCTGGCCAACATGGTGAAACCCTGTCTGTACTAAAAATACAAATATTAGCCAAGCATAGTGGTGCATACCTGTAATGCCAGCTACTCAGGAGGCTGAGGCCCAAGAATCATTTGAACCTGGGAGGCAGAAGTGGCATTGAGCGGAGATCACGCCACTGCACTCCAGCCTGGGTAACAAAGCAAACTTGGTCTAAAAAAAAAACCAGCCAAAAAAACCCTCATTTACCTTTAATTTAATAAGCATAGTTAATTATCCATTATTTCTTGCCTGTAATTTATATTTTATTATTAATTTTGTAAGTAATTCTTTATATAATTTGAAAATAAATTTTTGCCTAGAATGTACATTCCGAGAAGGTGAGAGTTTTTGCCTCTTCTTTCTACTGCTGTATTTCTGAATAGAACAGAATCTACTTGAAGAATCCATCACTGGCTCATGAGTGTTAACTGCCATACGCCTAATCAACATAGTAACACATCTCCACCAGCACCCCACATCTCACTCCAGGTCCTCCTGACTCTAATCCTTTTTTTTTTTCATAGTAGTTATAATTTTGTAACAGAAATGTTTGGTTTGGAATGTCTATAAAACCTGCAAATAAGTCGAGTACATGTTGAGTATATCTGGAATTTGGGAAGGGGTACCGGACTGTAGACATGAATTTGGCACAGAGAAACTGTATAAAATCCTGAGGGATTGTATAAAATCCTGAAGAGACTGCCATGGATGTGTGTGTAGATTGGAAAATGAAGAACAAAGACCGAGCCTGGGGTGGGGCAACATGAAGAGTTCAGGGTGAACAGGAAGGGGCTGTGGAGGAAAGTGAATAGCAGAAGAACCTGGGAGGTAGGAAAAACTGGGCAAGTGTGGGATCTTGGAGGAAAAGTGAAGAAAATGTATCAAGGAGGAGGAAGAAATAAATTGTGTTGAATGCTGTTGATAGATCAAGTTCAATGATGTATTTGAATTGACAGATTTAGCAACATAGAAGTCATTTATAAATAAGGCAAAAGAAGTTTTGGTGAAGTGATGGGTTAAAGGGCATATCAGAGTGTGTTTAAGAGGGTAAGAGAGAGAAAAACTGGTTTGGAAATGAAGAGAAGTGTTATTTTTATTTTTATTTTTATTTTATTTTATTTCATTTATTTTTTTGAGACAGAGTCTCGCTCTGTCACCCAGGCTGGAGTGCTGTGGTGTGATCATGGCTCACTGAAAGCTCCACCTCCCGGGTTCACGCCATTCTCCTGCCTCAGCCTCCTGAGTAGCTGGGACTACAGGTGCCTGCCACTACGCCCGGCTAATTTGTTTGTATTTTTGGCAGAGACGGGGTTTCACCGTGTTAGCCAGGATGGTCTCGATCTCCTGACCTTGTGATCCACCTGCCTCGGCATCCCAAAGTGCTGGGATTACAGGTGTGAGCCACAATGCTCGACTATTTTATTTTTTTTTAAAGGAGACATAAAAACATATGTGTGTACTGGCAGAATGATTCGATAAAGACTTTTTTTAATTGATGAAGGTGGAACCTTATGGCCATTGGGAGGGATTAGCTTTAGACAGAAACATGGATCGTTCTGTAGTAACAGGCAAAAGGGCAGCGTGTGTAGGTGGAGGTACCGGTAGGCCAGAGATGTGAAAATGAGGCTTGTGGAAATTCTTTTAAGATTCCTTAAATTTTCTCAACAGGAAATATTAGAGTGAGATATTTCAACAGATGAAGCTGTTGAAAATTTCAGGGGAGAGGAGAAAGTGTAAAATAGATGTATAAGAGAGAGAAAAGACATAGCTAGAAGCTGTCTGGAAGTTGAGGCTGATGGTCATGAGCTAGTGCATGTCTGCTTAGTTTTGGTTGTCTCTCCTCCAGCCTCATTCAGCACACAGGCTCAAGTGAGGGGTAGTCCCAGATACAGAGTGAGCCAGGGTTGTAGTTTTGTCAAGGGATTATGAAAAAGAGTGATTTTAACAATTGCCTATAGAACAGCGATCCCCAAACTCACTGGCACCAGGGATCAGTTCTGTGGAAGATAATTTTTCCACGAACCAGGAGTCAGGGATGGAACGGTTCCACCTTGGATCATCAGGCATTAAATTCTCATCAGGAGCGTGCAACCTAGATCCCTGGCCTGTGTAATTCACAATAGGGTTTATGCTCCTACGATAATCTAATGCCCCACTGATCTGACAGGAGGTGGAGCTCAGGCAGTAATGCTCTCCCACAGCTGCTCACCTCCTGCTATGTGGCCCGGTTCCTAACAGGCCACAGACCAGTCCCAATCAGCGGCCCTAGGGTTGGGGACCCCTGCTGTAGAATTGAAGTTGGGTAGAAAGAGGAGTGAGACCATTAAAGAGTAATTGCCTGAGAAAAATGTTGGTAGAATCAGTAGAAGAAAAGTTCCCATGAGGTTGAAAGATTGTTGAGCTTAAGGTACTGGAAGAAATACGTTAAAAATAGGAGGTAGGAGCTGGGCGCGGTGGCTCAAGCCTGTAATCCTAGCACTTTGGGAGGCCGAGACGGGCGGATCACGAGGTCAGGAGATCGAGACCATCCTGGCTAAAACGGTGAAACCCCGTCTCTACTAAAAATACAAAAAATTAGGCGGGCGAGGTGACGGGCGCCTGTAGTCCCAGCTACACGGGAGGCTGAGGCAGGAGAATGGCGTAAACCCGGGAGGCGGAGCTTGCAGTGAGCTGAGATCCGGCCACTGCACTCCAGCCCGGGCGACAGAGCGAGACTCCGTCTCAACAACAACAACAACAACAACAACAACAAAATAGGAGGTAGGGTGCATAATGGGATGCGTTAAATTAAAGCTAAGGAGGGTTACAGTGATGGAAAGAGGTAGGGTAAGATCATGGGAGGATGGCTGAGGCAGAAAGGGGAGAAAACTCACCAAACGAGAGAATCACGACAAGGACAAAGAACCGAGTCCTAGGCATTGAATATTGAAATTACTAAGAGTTAAATAGGCCTAGCGATTCAGGGAATAGAAGGGGATGCCGTTGGAACCAGCCGGGAAAAGCCACAGTGAAGAGGTAGAGGTGATTTAATATGATAACATATCCAAAACTGTGTTTTGTTTTGATTTGGTTTGTTATGTCTTGTTTTTGGAGCACAAAGGGAAAGTAGTCTGTAATTAAAGAAAAAAAAATCAAGAAAGGCACTTATTCTACCTACATGTTTAGCAACATGGAGGTCATAGAAAAGAAAACAAAAACAGCCAATGTTTGAAAGGTAAAGCAGGGAAGGGATAAGACTCTATTAGATCAAGAAGGTGAACAGAACATTGAGAAAATAGGAGGACGATATGGGGGACTGTGCAAACTGTATTACATAGGGATCATTGGAAGAGTTTTAGGAATGGGAGAGAGGGAAGAAAGGGCCAAAGACAGGGACTTATGTGTCCCACAGAGTTTAGACTGCCGCACATGAGGAGAGAAATGTGGGATCTTATTTGAGTTTCTGACATATCTTTCTATATTCTTAGCACATATCTTTTGTAATTTATGTATATATGTATAGGCATATATATGTATATTTATGTTGTGAATTTCTTTCCAGTCTATTTTTTTTTTTTTTGAGCTAGAGTCTTGCTCTGTCACCCAGGCTGTAGTGCAGCAGTGCAGTCTTGACTCACTGTAACCTCCGCCTCATGGGTTAAAGTGATTCTCCTGCCTCAGCCTCCGAAGTAGCTGGGATTACAGGCATGTACCACCATGCTCAGCTAATCTTTGTATTTTTTTTAGTAGAGATGAGGTTTCACCATGTTGGCCTGGCTGATTTCGAACTCCTAACCTCAAGTGATCCACCCACCTTGGTTTCCCAAAGGCCTAGGATTACAGGCGTGAACCTTCGTGCTCAGCCTCTAGTCTATTTCGGGTATTTTACTTTATAGATGGTATTGTTTTGTGTTACTAAGTTTAGTTACTTTGTTTTTTTTAAAGTTTAATACTTTGGCCTTTGGAATTATATTTAAGGAAAGCTTCCCTTTTCAAATGGATGAGACAATTTTCTTAACAAGTTCATATTCTCCCCCGACCTCTTGCCTTTAATTCATCCAGAACTCTTTATTCTGTCTGATTCTTCTACTTGCCTATACTTATACCACAGATATACTGTTTTTATTACAATAACTTTTTAACATATTTTGCTTTATGCTAGTCCAAGCCTTCTTTCCCAGCATTCACACATATTTCAGTTTGCTTTTTTCAAAACTGCTTTGGCAATTCTTATTTACTCTTCTATTTGAATTCTGAGTCATAATGTATATGAAACAGTCGTGAAGCATAAAGTACTACTTACCACAAGATATATATATTTTAAATATAAAGATATTTCAAGTGACATAAAATCTTTTACTTAATAACAAAAGATTGAAAATCGTTTTATCAAAATAAAGGCTAAGAAGAGAAAAATATAAAAGTTGTAAAGTACATATGAGAGCTGATGGAAAACTATAACAGAGAAGAATTTTTGAAAAGTATAAATCAAATACAACGAAACTAATCGTAAAGCCCAAAGGAACCCAAGAACCTGCAATCCTATGTGGACAAAAATAGATCTTCAAGAAGATAGGTTTCCAAGAAAGTGTGCTTTTACAGAAAAACCTGACATTTCAGAAGGCAGCACTCAGAGAAGGGGGTGCTAGGCAAGTGATGGGGTAACTGTGGGTAGCTCCCTGAATTCCTCACATTCTGACAGTGAGGCTCCATTATTTGTCTAGGAGGCTACTTTAAATTTTGATTTAATTAAAACGGCCTCCAAAAAGTCCACAAACCAATTGTGGATCTCATTGAATTCCCAGGTAGGAAACACACTCATGTAACCATCTTCAGATGGAAAATCAGGGCATTTCACTTCAGAGGCTGCATTGTACCTCCTCCCAGCCAGAATTTATCCACACAGCTAGCCATTATTACAACCATCTGCTCTCCTAGATTAGTCTCTCCTGCTTTTGAAACACATATAAATGGAGTATATAATATAGTATGTATCTTTGTCATTAGTTTCTTTCCTCAATATGAAGTCAGTGAGATTCATTTAGATTAGCGTATACAGCAATATTTCATTCAATGTCAGTGCTGTGTAGGGGTTGACAAACCTCTGTAAAGTGTCAGGTAGCAAATATTTTAGACTCTTCAGGCCGTGTGCAGTCTCTGTTGAATGTCTTATTAAGATGTATTTTTTAAACAAACCTTTAAAAATGTTAAAATCACATTCTTAGGTTGTGGCCCATACCAAAATACGCTGCGGGCCAGATTTGGCCTGCAGGGCACAGGTCTATTATAGTATTCTTGTTATAGAATTCTATTGAACGAACACTCCAATACTCATTTATTCATTCCATTGCCATTGAACATTTAGGATATTTCAAATTTGGGTCTTTTATAAATGGTGTCACTATGAACATTCTTGTGTAGGCCTTTTAAATAACTGCTGCATGCATTTTGTTGAGAACACAGCTAGAAGATAAACCACTGGATAACAGGATTTGCACACGCTTGGTGTAGAGGCTGTGATCAAATTGCTGTTCAAATAGGTTGCATTGATACACACTCCCACAAGGAGTGCATAAGCATGCTAGTCACTGCACATTCTTGTCAGCACTTGGTATTATCTGCATTTTTCATTTTAACCATTCTAATGGATGTCTAGTGGCTATTAATGACTACTAATGAAGTTGAACAACTTTTTTAGGTTTATTATTCATATGGATATACATTTTTGTGAAAATCTGTTCAAATCTTTTGCCATTTTTCTATTAGATTTCCTTTTCTTATTCTTTTGTAGATATTTTGTGCATATTATGGTTATGAGTCCTTTGTTAATATGTCTTGTCTACTCTGATTTGTTAAAAGATCTTGTCTACTCTGATTTGCTCTCTTAATGGTGCTTTTTTGATAAATGAGTGCTCTTAAATTTAGTCTAATATGATTTGTCAAGATTTTCATCTCTAGTAAGTGCTTTTTGTGTATTGTTTGAAAAATATATGCCTACTCTAATGGCATGGAAATATTATCTTTGTTCCTTGTAAAACTTTATATTTTTAAATCTTTCACCTGAAGACCTAAATTTTCTTTGTTGTTTTTATTATGCATATGATATGAAGGGTCAAGATTCATTTCTTTCATATTAATATCTAGTAGACCTAATTACAGTTTTTTAAAAATCATTTCCCATTACATTGAAGGGTCACTTTGCTATAAATCTAGTGACCATGTATATACAAGCTCTGTTCTTGGGGTCCTTGTTCTGTTTCTTTGGTCTTTTTGTCTATACTTGCACCAATAGTACAATGTATAATTTAATGTGGATTTATCAATTCTAGTTACCTTAGGATGTTTCAGTATATGGCATTGGAAAACATCCACTTTTATTCTTCCACACATTGGCCTTAGGTGGTCTTGGTTCTTTTTTTTTTCATATAGGTTTAAGAATCTGCTTGCCAACTTCAACAAAAACTACCTGCTGGGATTGTAATTAAAATTAAGTTGAATTAATAGACAAGTTTGGGGCAAAGCATATGTTTACAATATTCTTGGTGCATCCTAGTCCAGGTCACTCTTGCCACCCACCTTTCAAACATGAATTTGGCATATCCTTTCATTTATTTAGTTTTTTTAAAGTTTCTTTTAATACGGTCTTGTAATTTTAAAGTAATAGTCTTATACTTTAAAAAAACATTTGCATTAGATATTTCTGATATTTTCCTATTACTAAAAATGATACATAGAAGAAAACTTTTCCTTATGTTTGTCACTAATATATATACATACATTGATTTATTGATTAATTTTTGTGTGTTGATCTTGTGTCCAGCCACCTAGCTACATTTAATTATTAATTCTAATTGACTATTTTCAGTGTCTTTTGAATTTTATATATGTACCATCATAATCTCTGCAAATAGTGACAGCTTAATTTCTTCTTTATAAGCAACATCTGCTATTTCTTTGTCTTATTGCATTGGCTACAGTCTCCTGCAGAACAGAATAGAAGCAGTCATAGTGATCCTCCTTGAATTGTTCCTAATTCTAGGGAGAAGCTTTCACTATTTCACCATTAAGTATATTTGTGCAAACATTTTATAAATATTTTTATCCAACTAAGGGACAATTTTTAGTTCCAGTTTGCTAAGAGTTTTTTTTTTTTTTTTTTTGTCATAGATGGATGTTAAATATATTACTGCATATATTGAAATAATTATGTATTTTTTCTTTTTTAAAAAATTTAACTTTTCATGTGGAAATAAACTGAATTTCAACTGATGGCTGACCTTGTATTCCCGGAATAAACTCAACTAGTCATGATGTGTTATCTTATATTTATATTGCTAAATTTGATATCCAATATTATATACATGTATTTCTGTTTCTACGTTCTTAACAAAAATGGATCTACAATTCTTCTGTTATGTCCTTGATAATCTCTTGTGTCAAGTTTGTTCCAACCTCATAGAATGCTGAACTGCCCTCATTTTCATTGTCGTAAAAGTTTGTGTATTTTTTTTTTATTTTAATGCTTGAAAGAATGGACCAGTGAGGTCATCTGGGCATATAGATTTCTTCATAAGATGAATAGGTCTTTGATTACAAATTTAATTACTTTAAAATAAGGATGTCTATTTATATTTTTCATTCCCTCAAATTTCAGGTTTCATAAATTGTGTTTGCTCAAATAATGTTCATAATAGTCTCACTGTATAATGTCAATGGATCTCTAATGATGTTTTGTTTATTATTTTTGTTTTTGATAATTTATGCTTTTAAATAATTCCGTTTGTTATATATAAGCCTATACATTTTGTTAGTCTTATGAAAAAACAGATTTGGTTTTCTGAATTTTTCTATATTATATGTTTTCTTTTTCTAAAAACAAGAAATTTACGCATAATTTCCTTCCTTGTATTTTCTTTGGATTGAATTTACTGCTGTTTTCTAAGTTTTTGAGACAAAGAGTTTGATAATTGATTTCTAACTCTCTTTAATTTCTCATATTGTATTTAAAAATAAACTTTTCCTAAACAAATGTTTAGCTAAATTCTACCAGTTTTATATGTTCTCTCTCTGTCTCTCTTTTTTTTGGGTTTGTGTGTGTGTGTGTGTGTGTGTGTGTATTAAGGTATATATGTTTTTTGAGTTAATATAAGTTTAGAATTATAATATCTCCCTTGTGCATGGACTCTTATCATTAAAATATCTATTTACTGGCAGTAGCAAAGCATCATGTGCTTTCTTTTGGTTAGTTCTTGTATGGTATAGTTTTATCTTTACTTCAAACTTACTTAAATTTTATAATCTTTACTTAAACTTTTGTAATTTTTAATCTTTATACTTAAAGTATGTTTCTTGTAAGCAGTGCATTTGAAAATAATCTAGCATGAAAGTATTAGTCTTCTAATTAAACCAGGGCATTTTATTTAATATAATTACTGATATATTTATCTTTTTATCAGCTTATATTATTTTATATTTGAACCATTTGTCTTTTTTTCATTTTTCTTTTCTTCTATTAGATTAATCAAGAGATATTTTATGCAACATTATTCCTCCATTAGATTGTTAGCTATATCTTTTTAAAGAAATTAAATATCTTTTCTTCTATTTTCTGAATGTGTAATACATAGCTTTTAAAGATCTTTGTTCAAAACTTCAATAACAAACTAGACCACTTCTGAAACTGTTTCTCTGAAATTGTTCTTTATACTTCTTTTTTGATCATTTGATCCTATTTATTGGAGTGATTTGTTTTCTAAATGCTGTGCATTATATTAGAAAAATTGTAGAGATTTATAAAGTGTTTTCTTCCTGCAGATACAATGGAGTTAACTACCCTAATACAATTCGACCCTGAGTTAAGGCAAAGTTTTATAGCACTCTGTCACTCTCTAATTTTCTCCCGTTTCTGGGGTTTTTCCCCTTCAGGTGATCCTGAATAATGCTAATCCTTTTTTCCTTAGTTCTCAAGAATGTCAGGTTGTTTCTTTAACTTCTTGGTCTTCTGTAACAAGCAGCTTCAGACATGAGAATGAGATTGTGGAGTGGGTTAAGTGTTGAGTTCTCTGAGCTTCCTCTTTGCTTCTAGAATCCTATCTTCTCCAATGGTTTTTATTCTAACCCCTCCCTCTAGCTCTGCCACCCTGTAAACGTTTTTCAGGTTTCTCTGGTTCTTGTCCTTATTTTTGGATCTCAATTTTTTTTCACTAGGCCTAGAATTGGCAAATGCCCTGAAGGAATACTGGCTTACCTCTCTGGAAGTTTCCTGTTCTGGAATTTTGTACTTTTAGGTGCTGGCTGGTTCAGTATCTCTCCAATGCCCTCAGACAAGTTTTTCTCTGTGTACTTCATCTGGATTTGAAAGTTGTTTTTAACAGCAGTATTAGATTGCAACAACCAAAAAAAATCAATATGGGTATTCTGATCCTGGAGGCTCCCAGGTGGACTTTTCATTGCAGTGTAACTTTCCTAACTCACTTCCAAGAAACTAATTATTGGGATGCCCACCTGTAAATATAAACACATAATGTGCTCCTGGTCATCATGGTTTTAAACAAGTCCAACCTTTAGAACTGCTGTGAGATTAACAGAAATCTACAGTCTGTATCTTTCAGATACTAGGTAGGGTAGAGGCAATTAGGCAGGATGACTCCCTGAAATCTTTGACTGTCTTTATTTGAATACTAAAATAAGCTGGAAACCAAATTAAGACTATTATTTATACAATTGAACTCCTTCAACCAGCTTGATGAACAGTACTAATGCGGTCCTGTGTATGGCATTTTAATGCATTTTTGAAAAGACATCTGGAAAGTTCTACTTATATTCCACTTCACTAACAACATACGGCCACTCAAATTAAAAGGAACAGGAAGAGAAGGATCTCACAATTTCTATGATCCACTGGGCTGCTAGTTTGACAGTACTTTTAGCACTGGAGCCTGTCACAGAAACACTGGAATGGGCTCAGTAAGAGAAACTGTGACAAAGTTAAGAAATGAAGACACTGATGAAAATATCAATGCTGGCCAGCCATATTATTGGTGTTGGAAAGTGTGGCAGCATCTATGATGATTTGTGTGACTGATGAAAATAGCTGAAGGGGCCCGGGCGCGGTGGCTCACGCCTGTAATCCCAGCACTTTGGGAGGCTGAGACGGGCGGATCACGAGGTCAGGAGATCGAGACCATCCTGGCTAACACGGTGAAACCCCGTCTCTACTAAAAAATACAAAAAACTAGCCGGGCGAGGTGGCGGGCGCCTATAGTCCCAGCTACTCGGGAGGCTGAGGCAGGAGAATGGCGGGAACCCGGGAGGCGGAGCTTGCAGTGAGCTGAGATCCGGCCACAGCACTCCAGCCTGGGTGACAGAGCGAGACTCCGTCTCAAAAAAAAAAAAAAAAAAAAAAAAAAAAAGAAAATAGCTGAAGGGTATGGTGTTATAAGCATTCTCTCATTTTACACACGTTCACACAGTGGACATAGAGGAAAGAATTATCATAAATGTATGGTAACTCACTTGTGTGAAAGAAAGCTACCAATCTCAACTATCAGATGAAATAAACCAAAAACCAAAATGAGTATGGTTGACAGTGTTCAATGTTATCTGAATTCTTTGCTCCTGGAAAGCAGGAGCAAAGGATGAGAAATTTTCTCACCCTCTTGTGTTCTGAGATGGCTAACCTAAAAAGACCACTCTATATTTTGACATAAGACCTGCCTTCACCATTTCTCAAGGCTCACTCATTTATCTGTCTCCACAAAATCCTAGATCTTCTTTCTTTTATTCTGAAAGATTCCTTATTAATGAACATTTTCTCTATTACAGTAGTCTTAATCAAGTCATCTCCTTAATTATCTGGTACATTTTTGACAACAGAAAAGCAGAAGCTTTAATGAAAATATGAATGTTTTTCTGTATAATGAATGAGCAGAGTAATATGCAAAAAGCAACCTAAGTTATTTAAGAAATCATAAGTAAAATTTCCAAAAGAATACAATTCAAAGGTAGTATTTACATGTTGGTGATCTGGATGATTAAACGGAAAGGTATTCAAAAACATAGTGTAAAAAGAAAAAGAGAAGAAACTGAATAATAAAAGTGAGGTAAATGGCATGGAACATCTATTGAGAACTTCAATATCTACATAATAGGAGTTCTGTAGGAAAAACCTTAGGGGTAGAGAACAAACAAAACTCAAAGAAATGATTGTTAAAACATTTCAAGAACTAAGGAAAGACAGACTTTTAGATCCAAAGGCTTATCAAATACCCAGGTGAAATATGTTGGGAGAAAAAAGATTCACGCTTGGAGCCATCCTAGTGAAATGTCTACGTTTCAAGAAAAATGATAAAATCTTTCCAAGTAGAAAATCTTGGAAAGGTTACTTATAAAGTAGCAATGCACAGAATAACACCAGCTATTTTAAAGAATAATGTCATCGAATAATAATGATAGCTAACATATTTAGCACAGTCTTTGTTCTAACTTCTTTGTACATGTTTCTCTTTGAATTTTCTTAACAACTCAATGAGGTAGATATTTATTATTAGCCTCTTTTTTCAGGGAAGGAAGTTTAGACACAAAGATGTTAAATAACTTGCCCACAGAAACACAGCTGGTAAGTGGTGGGAAAGGATTCAAGTTCAGAAAGCCTGATTCCAAAGTCTGTGCTTTGGACTGGCTTGAGGAAAATGCATTTATGTAGGTGAAACTATAATTCAAATGTGAAAATAAATATGTTTTTGGATATGCCAAGACTCAGACATTTTGCTGGATGAACTCACACAGGAAGAGCATGTGGACACAGAGAAAGGGTCCAGGACTGAGCCCTGTGCATGTGAATGTTTAGAGGTTGGGCCAATGACTAGCCAAGGAGATGAAGAACAGTGGCCAGAATGGAGAGAGTGCAGCTCCAGACACTAAGTGAAGCAAGTGTTCCAGGAAAAAGGAAGGATGCCAATATCAAACACACCTATCAGGCAGAATGTGAGGGGAAGTAAAATGCAACCATCGGATTTGGCAATGTTGAGATCCTTGGAGAAGCTGGTAGACCTGACTAGAGTGGATTCATGAAGGGGAGGAGAGGCCTTGGGTGAGCAGGCGTGACCTCTTCCTGACAGCAGGTCCACCTGGACTCATACATGGCAAAGAGAGCCACGTCCAACTTGATAAAAGGTCTAAACTTAAATTACAGGTTTTAAACTATTAGACACAAGTATGTAGGGATGTATGTATATCTTACAGTGGGACTTTTTTAAGCAAAGAATGAAATTAAGAAGCTGAGCTACATAAAAAGTGAAAAGAATTTTTAAAAAAAAGTAAATAGGCAACAATATACAGGTGAAAGTATTTGCCATCAATAAAGCAGGAAAAAGATTTCAATTTTCAGCAAAAGGTGAACAAATGAATATAAAAACTTCAAATAGTTGAAAAATAATTTAAAGCTGAAAACCTAATTTAAAGAAGATGAAATAAGAATACATAATACAAATATAAAACAAAGAATTTAAAAAACTAAGAAGAAAACATTGGTAGATTGAAAAGTATACAATTGATACTATTTTGTTCATTCTGAAAAAATAAAGAAAACTTTAAATATGCTGAATTGAGATGAGGTAGGAAAAAAGATTACTCTCATACACTATTGGTGGGAATGTAGGTTGATACAAATTTTTTGGAGCCAGTTTGGAAGTCTTTTTCAAAAGTTAATTGATAATTTAAATCTTAGAATTTAGTCCAGCATACATCACTGCATCTGTGTTATCGGGGGAAACCAGCCCCCAATAATTCAACGTTATTTCACATAGGTTCTTTTCTATTTCCCTAAGTGCCAGCTGGTCTGAGAAATAAAGGGAAAGAGTACAAAAAAGATAAATTTTAAAGTTGGGTGTCCGGGGGAGACATCACTTGTTGGCAAGTTCCGTGATACTCCCTGAGCCGTAAAACCAGCAAGTTTTTATTAATGATTTTTAAAAGGGGAGGGAGTGTATGAATAGGGTGTGGGTCGTAGAAATTACATGCTTCACAAGGTAATAAAATATCACGAGGCAAATGGAGGCAGGGCGAGATCACAGGACCGGGGCAAAATTAAAATTGCTAATGAAGTTTTGGGCACACATTGTCATTGAGAACGTCTTATCAGGAGACAGGGTTTGAGAGCAGACAACTGGTCTGACCAAAATGTATTAGGCGGGAATCTCCTTGTCCTAATAAACCTGGGAGCACTACAGGAGACCAGGGCTTATTTCATCCCTTATCTACAATGGTAAAAGACAGATGTCCCCAAAGCGACCATTTTAGAGACCTCCTCTTGGCAATGCATTCTCTTTCTCAGGGATGTTTCTTGCTGAGAAAAAGGATTCAGCAATATTTCTCCTATTTGCTTTTGAAAGAAGAGAAATATGGCTCTGTTCCACCTGACTCTCAGGCAGCCATACGTAATGGTTAGCTCCCTTGTTCTTGAACATCGCTGTCATCCTGTTCTTTTTTCATGGTGCTCAGATTTCACATTGTTTAAACAATTTGTGCAGTTAAAGCAATCATCACAGGGTCCTGAGGTGACATGCATTATCCTCAGCTTATGAAGATGACAGGATTAAGAGATTAAAGTAAAGACAGGCATAGGAAATCACAAGAGTATTGATTGGGGAAGTGATAAGTGTCCATGAAATCTTCACAATTTATGTTCAGAGATTGCAGTAAAGACAGGTGTAAGAAATTATAAAAGTATTAATTTGGGGAACTAATAAATGTCCATGAAATCTTCACAATTTATGTTCTTCTGCCATGACTTCAGCCAGTCCCTCCATTCAGGGTCCCTGACTTCCCACAACACTGTGTAAAATGAAGCATGCACAGAAATATTTTTTGCAATATTATTTATAATAGTAAAAAAAAAAAACAAAACTAGAAACAAATTTAATACCAATCTATGGCTGCACAGTTAAATTCACTATGATGTTGGAATATTATGTAACTTTAAAGAAAAATGAAATAAATTACATTGGAAACATGAAATGACCAAGCAAGTGTTAAGTATGAAAAAGCAAGTTACAGCAAAACTTATTGATCAAATTTGATTAAAAAAGAGGAGATCTAACTAGCTGCTACGATCTGATTTGTGTCTACCTAAAATTTATATGCTGAAACCTAATTCCTAATGCAATAATATCAAGAGGTGGGGCCTTTGGGAGATGAGTAGGTCATAATACCACTATCCTCAAGAATAGGACTAATGCCCTTATAAATGAGGCCCAAGGGCTCCTTCCACCACATGAACACACAGCTAGCAGGGACCATACCTGAAGCAGAAGGCCCTCACCTGATACAAATCTGCTGGGCCATGATCTTGGACTTTCCAACCTCCAGAACCATGGGCAATAAATTCCATTGTTTATAAGTTACCCAATCTAAGGCACTTTGTTATAGCAGCCTGAATGGTACTATGACACTAGCCTACTAATGAGATATAAAAGAAGAATGTCTGTAAGTCTACATGAAAAATGTAACCTGTAATGACCTCTGAGGGGTGGGTTTAGTGTATGAGGAAAGAGGAAACAATGGATCATCATCTCATTTTACCCAAAAGTTCATCAAATCACTTGATGTTTTTAAATAAGTAATATTTTATTTTAAACGTTTAAAGGAAGAGGTTTTTTAATTTTAAAAAGATAAAAAAGAAAGAATAATTATATTCTTTACATTACAGAATATACCAAAACCAGTAGTACATGGACACAACAGATAGATCTAATGGTGAAACCTAAAAGATCTAAAGGGTTTCTCACAATTAGAAAGATCACTATAAAGATAAAGCATCTGAAAAATCACTGACTAGAGTACTTGCCTTTTCGTTTAATGTATATGTTTGCATAAAATATGCATGTGTATTTTAATATATGCATATAAAATTAGACACACATGGGAAATATGACAACAGGGCCAATTTTCTGAATGACAACATTTTTTACCTTATATGTATTTGTGTAAAGTTTCTTTCTTTCCAAAGAACAGTAACTGTGTTTAACCATAAAGTAAAAAATTAAATTAATTTTATATGATTGCTACATAACATCTAACAATCTGGTGTTGGACAACAGCCTGCACATAAGGAAGTGTGTCTTGTTCAGCCTGACCAAGGACAGAAGAAAGGATGCAGCAGCACAGGAAGAATAGATTTTCCTTCTACCCTTGTTTGCTTTGGCATTATTAGATCCAATAATGAGAACCTGGACTAGGAGATTGGTTATTGATTATTTGCATTCTTTGTATTTAGCTGCTGGAGAAGGTGAACTGGGGAGAGAACTGTGTTTGGTCATCAACTTCGCATAGCCCAGTAAGTGGATTTTTAGATTCTGAACACTTTCCCTTGAATTGTTCGACTTTTCTGCCTTGGAATTGCATCTGTCCCATGAAGGGGTAGGGTATTGCCTTTTGCATCTGACTAGTCACCCAGTTTCTGGGGAGAAATGAGGTTACTGCTAAGCTGTGTGGATCACAGACATTTTGTTTGGTGAGTCTGTTTGGGAATCTCCAGGCAAGTGGTGGGAAAACTGGTTCCAAGTTCATTGTATCCTTGTTTTTTTCTGACTATGATTTCATTCGGTAGGAAACAAGTGAACTTTGACCTCTCCATGGGGCAGACACATGGCAGGTGCTGCAGACTCAGTGTTGAGCACCACAGTGGAGAGTGCAGGGAAGTTCAGCAATAACTTATTTATAATTCTATCTGATAAAAGCTGCAATGCAGAAGTGTGTTATGGACTGTATTTTGTTCCCCCAAAATTGATGTGTTGAAGCCTTAATTTAACCTCTAACACCTCGGAATGTGACTGTATTTGGAGACTGGGTCTTTAAAGAGGTAAAATTAAAATGGTGCTATTTGGAGGGGCCTTTATCCAATCTGATTGATGTCCTCATTAAAAAAGTTGATACAGACATCCTGAGAGACACCAGGGATGCTCACATGCAGAGAAAAGGCCATTTGGAAGCCAAGGAAAGAAGCCTTGGGAGAAATTAAACCTGCTGACATCTTTGATCTTGGACTTCCAGCCTCTAGAGCTGGGGTTCTTTCTGTATTTGAGTAACCCCATCTGTAGCACTGTTGTATGGCACCCCTAGCAAGCCAATACAAAGTTCAAGGTGCTCTTAGAAGGAGGAAGGACTGCTTTCCACCGGGAGATCGATCTGAAGAATGATTGATGGTTAACTGTAGGGGTCCTGTGAATGCAGTACAGTGAAAGGATCCTAAGTGAAGGGAGAAGTCATTCAAATATTTAAACAGGGCATTCCTATGATCTCTTTGAAATTTTTTAAGTAAATATAGCTACACCATGGTAACCAGTGAGGATCTTGGGTCAACAAAAGAGACTGAAAAGCAGTGCACTGGCATCAGGAAACGAAACAAGAAGAGTGTGCCTTACTGAGAGCCAGAAAGTCGAGTGGTCCTCAAGGCACCTTGAGATCAAGAGGTTAACTAGATGTTGGAGAGCTTGGTGACTCTGACTAGAACTTCTGATGCAAGTCCAAAGTTTAAACCAGATTCAAGTGGCCCGAGGAGGGAATGGGAGTAAGGAACTGGATGTTCTGTTATTAGACAGCCCTTTTGAGAAGGGCGACTGTCAAAGACAGAGGGAGTTTGAACAGCCGCTGGTTATTTGGAGGGTGACACAGCTAGCTTCAGAGTCCTCTAATACCGTACAATGGTTTTCAGTGTGCAGAAGCAGCAGCAGCATCACCTGGAAACTTGTTGAAATGAAAATTCTTAGGCCCCGCCTCAGACCTACTGATCAGAACCTGTGGGGGCGGAGCCTAAAAATCCCCTGTCCTAGAACAGTCTTTCAGGTTTACAGAAATAGGCTGACTATAGTCAGAAGAGCCCTCATCCCTGATGGAGTTTCCTTCCCAAGTTTTAATGCCTTTAGTTCATTTATTGCTGTTTCATAAAGGGAGATATGCAAAGTGTACCCACACTGCCATCCATACAAGAAATAGTAGTGGGTGGGCCGGGCGCGGTGGCTCACGCCTGTAATCCCAGCACTTTGGGAGGCCGAGGCGGGCGGATCACAAGGTCAGGAGATCGAGACCACGGTGAAACCCCGTCTCTACTAAAAATACAAAAAATTAGCCGGGCGCGGTTGTGGGCGCCTGTAGTCCCAGCTGCTCGGGAGGCTGAGGCAGGAGAATGGCGTGAACCCGGGAGGCGGAGCTTGCAGTGAGCCGAGATCGCGCCACTGCACTCCAGCCTGGGCGACAGAGCGAGACTCCGTCTCAAAAAAAAAAAAAAAGAAATAGTAGTGGGTGAGTCTAAGAAAGGTGAAGCTTCTTGCCATAATAGTTTTGGGAGCTTACTGTCTTCAGTTATATGTTAGAAGAAGTTTGATTTTTTTTTTTTTTTTTTTTTGGTGTGCTTGTTTCTTCTCTATCTACTTTCGAATCTCACTTGCATTGACTTAATATAACTTTTGTTATGTGCACTCAGTTTATTTGAGGCATTTTTTTTTTGCTTGTATAACCTGTCTCTCCCTCTTACATACAGTAATTTCTCCCTTGAATAATTGCTTAACACTTCTTTCAATTTTAAGCTCTGAAACACTTATCTCCTTTATATTAACATCCATATACCCATCATCTTTTCATACCTTTTATTAATTCAGACTTTTGGAAATTCTGGCATTAACCATTTATTTCTCCTATGGCTTTATTTTGTATTTATTTGTGTTTATCATATCTCTGAATTTAGCAATGTCTTCTTTACCCACATCACACTATCACCATCAGCACATGTGGCTGATGGTGAGGAATACAGAGAGGCCTCGTGCCTGTGTGTCAGTGCAGAGCTTAGCATGTAATCAGACACAATGCCTGTTAGCCGTTCTTATCACCATGAGGGGACTGCAGCCAATGCTAACAATGGCACCTCACCAGACTGTGCTCTGCACTGGAGCTTCACTGTTAATTGACTCATTCAGTCTTTCAAACAGTAGTTAGCTTTTTGATTCCATGAGCTTGATTTTGTTTAGCTTTATAGGTCTCATGTGCACAAAGGAAACACCCCTCTTTTGTTCTTTCTTTTCTCAGCAAGAACGATAAAATAACCATAATCTTTTCCTTGTGTATTCAAAATACTCTGACTGAAAACAAACTTAAATTCTAGAAAGCTTTATAATGATTTAAATTACAATGGCACCGGTTTTTTTTTCTGCTTGTCATTATCTTCCTAGGCTTTGTCACTTCCATGGCAACACATACTGTATTTTACTTTGTTTTTAAAAATTATTTATGCTGAGCCATAAACTAGTTTTTTATGAATATTCAACAATGCCTTCCAAGTGGCAAAATGTTCTGAGCCTTGTCTTAAATCCTTCCCACGCACAACTTTTAAAATAATGCTTTGAAGTGCAGTGCTGATCATGTCGCTCCTCTGCTCAAACCCCATCAGTGGCTCCCCACTGTAGAGCAAGGAAAGCCTATACCCCTTGGTCTGACCTCTGCCTCCTTTTTTTCTCATCAGATGAGTAATGCACCAACATCATAACAAGGTTTGAGGATGGCACTTCTCACACATAAGCATGAAAACCCAATCATCACGCTTAGAAACTACGAAAGGATCAGACTTCTGCCTCCTTCATAATCTTGTCTCAACTTGCCTTTAATGTCTTTCCATCTCACATCTGACCTCCTAATATACATCTGAGAATGCCTCGTCTATAAACTACAGACGGCTTATTAAAAGTGGCATCAACAATGAAGACTCTATTACATCACAGAAAGGAAGTATGAAAATAGGAGGGCAATGACTGTTTACTTTCTCTGCAATTCTCTTGGTGTTCCCTTAATAGTCCAGGGATGGTTGTTCCCCTTCTAATGGTCACCTGCTGAAGGGGCAGAATAGAGAAAACTCATCTTTTGTCTAATACCATGAATGAGACAAACCTTCTCTGAGCCTTCCAGCAAACTTTCCTTGGTATCTATTAGACAGAGTGTGTTTCACACAGACCACACACCTAGACTGAAGAAGGAGACATTCAGAATTGGCCGAAGCTAATGAGTAAGCAGCTTGTGGCTCTGGGCAGATTCCTGCTTTCCACAAAGGACATGAGTACTCAGAGGAAGATGAAGAAAACCAGAGTTCAGTTGTTGAAGAAGGGAGGAGATAGCTACTGTGTGAACAGCTTTGTTGACATGAATGACACAGTTGGTGGTCTACACCCTAGTTTTCAGACTAGGGCCAGGTGCAGTGACTCATGCTTGTAGTTCCAGCACTTTGGAGGCTGAGGTGGGAGGATCACTTGAGCCCAGGAGTTGAAGACTATCCTGGGCAACATGAAAAATCCCCAGCTCAACAAAAAATACAAAAGTTAGCCAGGTGTGGTGGCGCACACCTCTGGTCCCAGCTACTTGAGAGGCTGGTGGGAGGATCACTTGAGCTGGGAGGTCAAGGCCGCAGTGAAGCATGAGGGCGCCACTGCATCCCAGCCTGGGTGGTAGAGCAAGACCCTGTCTCAAAAATAAATAAATAAAAATAAAAATAAACCAAAACTAAGACTAAGAATCATGTATTTCTTTGTCACTACAGTTGCAATCCTGGGAGAAGGAATTGTACTCACCCCTGGAAAAGCCTGTATAATATGTACTGTATCTACTTCTTTTCGAAATCAGATTCCTACACTAGGCCTAAGATACTTGAAGCCACTTATCTCACCTAGGGTCCTTCTGACCTCTTTTGGCTAATGTCAGTCTCTTTCATGGAATCCACCTCCTGCAGGTTTCTGAGGCAGAGCTTATTTGTGACTGATGGGTCCTAGGAATGCTTCTCCTCTGGATGCTTTCCAGTGAGCAGATAGCACTCAGGCCATCCTATGAAGAGACCAAGCTGGCCCATTCCTTCCGCAGGCTTTGGAATCAACTGGCAGCCCAAGACTCCATGACAGTTATTATGCAGCAGCTCCTGGATGTATCTACCTGTATGCTCTCCTATGTTGTTGTTTATACAATTTCTTTTCCCTGGATTGCAGCTGTTACCCTTCTCCCCTCCTTAAATCCAAGTGTGTATCTGATTTGTGTAGCCAAGTAATATTTTATTTAACAAATTTTCACATGATAAAAACATAAAAAAGAGGTGATTTTTAGGGGATCAATGAAGTTGGATTTTTTTTGTCACAAAGTAGAAGTATAGGTATAATAAATTTACACAGAATTATTTTTTATTTTCTTTGAGGTAAATCAATGACAAGTATATGACTATAGACTGATATTTGTCTTTAAAACTGTTCATTTATATATGTAGAGGTACTAACTTAATAAATGCATTAATGAAGAAAAATATACAAGTTTATACATATTGGACAGAATAACTTGAATTATTGTTAATAGAAACATCTCTAGAAGTGTTTTCTTCTTTTGAGATGTTAGAATTTGGTCATATAACCAACAACATAGAGAATCACTCACATAGAGGAAATGTGATACTAGCCAAATAAATCCCTTGCATTATTTACAAGAAGCATTAATTATTTATCCACTAATTTAATTGATTTGAACTATAACCAGGAATCAAACATAAGGGCTTTTTGCAGTAGGTTTAGAGCTTGAAGAATTTAATCTCATGAGTATAGTAAATGAACTTGTTCTCCATATTACTCCATCTCCAGTAAGCATAGCTTGAGAGAAATTTCTATATTAATTCTGTCAATGTTCATATTATTTGAAATGGCATGTAAAACACACATGATTAAAGTTAAAATTATTGTTTTATTATATCATTGAATAATTGAAAATAAAACTATTCACTAATCTGAATAAGACTGAATACAATACCTATTCTCTTTTACTAGATACCCTTCCTTTTTCAACATAATTGTGTTATTTGTTTACTTGTTTGATTTTTACTCTTTAGAACCTGCCTAATAAGTAGTGTATTTCTTGCAAACACCTTTAACTTTGATAAAGTAGGCACCACACACAACATTTTAAAATGCTATCTTAAAATATTGATAATACTTCCAGGTAAGAGGCAAAATGTATGTATTTCATGTTTCCAAATAAAGTCTATTTCTACTTGTAAAACGTTATTTTTTTTGAAAATTTTCTTTTATTGGGTACTCAGTGACTAATATATAACATAAAATATTGTAACTTTTTGCAAATTTTATTTTATTATAAATGAAGAAATTGATATATACTTTCATCTTCCTCTTAAAGTGTACCTTCCTAACTAACATGGCGCCCATAAAACCAAATGATCCAGTAGTCATTTCTAATGAATTATATGATATTCACATATTTGAACTGGTCCTGGGAATTTATAGTCTGTGATGACTTTTAATCCAGGAAGACTTGATTCACAAGCTCCCTGCCATTCTAGGAAGGTTCTTGTTTTAGTCTGCACTACAGAAGTGCCCCTGCAATCTCCCACTAATCGATCAACCTGAGCCTGCCTTGCCTCTACTCATATAATACAACCCAGGGAGTCTTCTGGGGCCAGAAAACCAATTTGCTTCTCTGTGAATCTGTACAATGTTTGGAATTTGTCTGAGTTGACAGTAAAACTACTTGACTGACAAGGTATGCTGACAGATCCCCCCACCCCCGCACACACACACTGCACACACACAATCTGATAAATGGGGGGAAAATATATAAAGCTGTGGTAAATTCACTAACGGCCTAACTCGGTAGGAGAAGAGATCAGCAATTTATAATTTTAGCAAGAATTTTTCACTTGCTATCTCTATATAAAGGAGGAAGCTTTCTCTATCTTAATTATTTTTCAAAATGTAGCCTCTGACAAGGTCAATCTTGACAGATGTCCTCTATAAAGAAAAATGGTTGCGGTATGTTCTCCCAGAACAGTGCTTTCTGTTGGGGAAGCTTGATAACAAAAGCGCTCGAGTGGAATTTCAGGGCATTTTCCTGTGTGCCACTGAGGAACACTGGTCCAGCGGCTTCCTCTGGTTACTGCAGCCATCAGTGTTCTTCTCTCTTTGTCAAGGAGGTAGTCTTCATCATGGTCCATATGTCTACCTCCCAGGGATATCAAGCATCTTCTTTTGTCTTAAATGATTTTTATAGCTTCCATTTACAACGATCACGGAGGCTTACAGTCTCAGCTGAGATTCTTCAGATTTGTGTATTCTTGTGGCATTTGGGGTGAGATATAGTTAGATCTAGGTCGTATTTAAGATCTATCTGAAAACTTTCTCACTATTAGTGGACAAATGCTGCATCTCATAAGATTCCCAGGAGCCTACAAGATCATGGCAAAAACTGTGGCTGGAAATTCCAAATATCATTCCTCCCAGTTGCAAGTAAAGGCTGAAGGCTTGTTCTGATTCTTCTGACTATCCTCCCACTGCCTCTGATGGGTTGTGGGTTGTCACAATGTTGGCTCAACAGTGAGGTTTGAGTGACTGAATACTGTAATGGGTATATGAAATATGGAACTTAAAGGTTTCCTCCTTTGAGCTGAGCTGGAGGTGTCTGGTAGGCTGCATGTCATGAGTAGGAGGTTCCACTATGTGTTCTGGCAGCACCATATACTTCTCTTTTGTAGCACTACTATTTATAGCACTATTAAATTACTGTCTCCATAATAAATCTGTGAGCCTTATGAAGGCAGAGAATGTACAATTTGCTCACCATAGCTTTTTTGGTACCTAGATACACTCCACTGAATCAATGTGTGTATGTATGAATGAAAGATTTAGTAGTTCAATGTCTTATATTTTAGAGACTATGGTATGCATATATGTACATTTTCAAACCAGTATATTAAGTCATGAAATAGTCCCCACTTATGCAGTCATATTTTAATTATTTGATTACTACCCTAAATACATTTGATTTCTAATAACTCAAATGCAGATATCTCAAAATGCTAATAATTACATTACATTTTCTTAAATATCAGACCTTGTGAACTACTTAGTAAATTGGGAACACAAAAATTCCAGGGGTTATTGGATTGCTTTCAGGCTACTTCATTTAGGCTACCTTATTCAGTAAATTATTTTATTTTGCACCTCCTTTACACTAAAAGAGATTAACATATCTTTATATTTCAACTTCTGTTTGGCCCCTTGTGTCAAACATGGCGCACTGCAAAATACTGGTATGATCTACCAGATTTGTCAAAGGATAGTTGATAGTGCTTTCAACTGAACACATCCTTTGTAACTTTTAATAAAGAGTAATAACATTTTATATGCAGTAAGGTACAATAGCCATTGAAAACACAATATTCTCCCCAGGATCACTGATATAATAGCACATCCCTTTTCAGTTGCTGAGATTTTTGTAATCGTCTTTTTCGTTCTTGGTTAGATAAAAACTTAAATGTTGTTTGCCGAATAAAAAATTATATATTGTTGATATTTCTCCAATACAAGGAATAATTTAAAATTATCAATCTTTTTTCAAAAATAGCAATGCAAGTGGGGAAGTAAATGTGGCCCTGAATACAGAATAGGTGAAATCATGTCATTACTTTTTTTCATAATCAAATGGCCCTGAAAAAAAAACCAAACACTCTTCACTGGTTAACATGATTAAATGAAGATAAGGTTCTCTCATTTCCTCTGAATGGGCAACAAATAAATAAAACACAAATACAAAACGCTCACGGATACTTTGTACAAGAAGTTAGAAGAATAGTAGTGGCTGTTTTAAGTGTAAAAGAGGGAGAAGAGAAACGCAGGGAAAGGGAAAGGGAAAGTAAGAGGGAAGGAAGAGGAGGGAGGTGAGGCCTCTCCCGAGTCATAAGCAGCCCTCTCTACATATGAGCATCCAGACACACCCATGCCCACCGGAAACAGCAGCCAGCCAGTCACACACCTAGGCAAAAAGCGGAAATGAATGGCTTTTATGGAGCTATTACTTCTAGGATGTATAATGCATTGTGAATAAGCAATTACTCGAATAAAATCCTAGTTCATTCCAAATGTTAATTATCTATTTTTCTAGATATACGAAAAACAAGCTTAGTCAATTCCCCTTTTTATTAATTAATGCATGTTTAGACATCCGGTTTATAATGTTAAGTAAAGCGGCTTGCATCTTTTTCCTTAAAGCTGTACTGACTGTGAGATGCGAATGTCCCAGGAGGCAAATAACTAGGCACTATCAAAACTACTGCTCCCATATTTCATTGGTAGGGCCAGAAAGAGACAGATACTCTGTCCATGCAAGTGAATCCCTCTTTCTATGTGTGTATCGCACATGGCCATGCCACCTTCTCTTTCCGTTTCTCCTAACCAGGCTCAGCCTGCACAAGAGCATCCCTGATCATGCAGAACTGAGTACAGATCTCAAAGGGAGGAAGGAAGGGGGTTAACCTCCCAGCTACCACAGCGCCTCTCTTCTCACATCTCCTTTAGGAGTCTTTCTTCTCCACAGTTGCTCCTTTCAGCTTCTTAGCTGCCAGTTCTGTCATCTTTCTGCCTCTGGATTCAGGGAAAAGCCGTCAAAGCCTTCTAGACCCATCTCTTTCATTTCCTAATCTTCCCTCACCAACTCCACGCAGATTTTCTTCTTTCCAAAGAAGGGTAATTTAAACTATGTTTCCGTCTCCAGCTCTAAATTTTGCATTCTTCCAGCCCTACTTAGGTATGTCTTTAAAAAGAGGGAGTAACTAGGAAATATGGGGCTTACTTATGAAGCCAAAGGACTTGGCCTTTGCTAGGGGATACCATTCTGAGTAGGCAGTGGAGCCATTTACATGAGGTAGAGCAAATAAATGAGGTTGAGTCACATGAAGTGACCAGTGTTGGACTGATTTTGACCTACAGTAATGGAAACTTCATATGATCAACCGAATACATATATTTTTCTAGGCACAAGTTTAAATTCAAAATGAAGAGTTTATTGCCTGCACTAAGCCATGGTGGGTCTGATAGAATTTTGTCAGCTTTAACATACACAGTGCTGTCTGTAGGAACTTGAACTGATTGTATCATCATCACAATGTTTATCTCCTTAGTTTTCCTTCTTGGTGAGGTCTGTTAACAGGAAAGCTATACTCTAAAATATTTTAGAAAAGTTTATTTTAAACCTCTTTTAAATACACATATTTAAAATATGGTGGTCAGATTACAGTTTGGTTTTACACATTTCAGGGAAGCAGGAGTGACAGGCAAGGATGTAAGTCAGTATGTGGAATGTATACATTGGCTTGCCCTAAAAAAGTGGGGGCTTACAGGTTATAAGTGGATTCAGAAATTCTTTAATTTTCAGCTGGTTAAAGGAGTACGGCTCTCTCTAAAAATTGCTGTCAGCAGAAAGGAATATCTAAGATTAGGATGCTATGTCAGAGTCAGCCACAAGATGCTGGGTCAAAATGCCCTGTTTAGCCAGATTGATGGCCTGCAGGCAGGACTTACCCTGGTCTGGCATCACCTTACATCTTGGTTTTAATTTGGTATCTTATTGTCCATGAAATCCATTCTATTAGTCTTATAATATTTATTTTAACATTAATTCTGGGCAATTTTGTCTAAGCTCCTTAAGGGAGGGGTTATAATGAGCTGTATCCAACCTCCCTTCCCATCATGGCTGGGAACTCAGTTTTTAAGGTTTCTATGGGATCCCTTTGGTCAAGAGGGAGCCCATTCAGTGGGTGGGGGATAAGGGTTTTATTTGCAGCTCACAAGTCCTCCTGACTTCCGTGGTCCACAGTCCAGAGGACACAGGCTTCACTTAACCAGACGTCCTGACAACAGCCCACAAAGGTCAACACTATTTGCTTTCTGTATTGGTGATATTCTTTGAGTTCTCCTCTGCTATCTGCATCAAATTTTCACTGTAAGCTGTAACTTAGCAGGTAGAATTAGCCTTTTAAAAATTATTTTAAAATATGTTATTTAAAACACTCTTTCTCAATGCCTTTTAGTTCTCACCTTATCACCACGGAGTGATAATGGCCCCTGAAACCATTTCCTTCATGACCTTTGCTTGTATCTAAAATTATCTTGATTGTTTTTATTTACTTTTATTCACAGTACTCACTTGACTTAATTCTCAAATAAACTATCTGAACAAAGAGATTTTTTGTCTTATTCACTGCTAATTTTTTAGCATAGAGAACAGGACTCAACAAAGATGTATCAATGGATAAGTGGAAGATTAATTGACAATACACTGACTTCCACTGGGAAACCACAGGGAGATGAGTATCCCTGGGTGGCTGGTAGACCTGCCTGTGGTCCTCCCCACCCGGTGAGCCCACCACCAACCCAGTCACTAAAAACCAGAAGGAGACTTGCCCAACATCCACATTGAAAACGAGTTTCTCCTGCCTCAGCCTCCTGAGTAGCTGAGATTACAGGCGCCCACCACCATGCCCAGCCAATTTTTGTATTTTTAGAAGAGACGGGATTTCACCAAGTTGGCCGGGATGATCTCGATCTCTGACCGTGTGATCTGCCCACCTCGGCCTCGCAAAGTGCTGGGATTACAGGTGTGAGCCACTGCACCTGGCCCATAATAATTGTTTTTAAAAGCTTATGCAGAAATGTAGACAATATGCTGTTGGTGCACATACAAATATGCATGAGCATATACATATAATATACATGTACAAGATATGTACAATATATAGTACTCGAATGTGTATATATCTCTCATACATAGTATATGTAAATATAAATTGCATATGTGTAATAAATACAAATGTATAATGTGTATTTCATATGTACATACCAAATATATATACATATACATATACATACACATACAATTGCAATGAGATTTAAAATTAATCTAAAAACATTAAAAAATTGAAAATTAAAATTTTGTATTTTTATTATGCATTGAACATATGGCATCATGTAATGTAAAAACAAAGCAAAATTCTGACTTTTTAAAAATAAAAACTGTAATCTGACCTCAACATTTTGTGTTTCAGCAACTGGGAGACCAAGCCTGCCTCCCTGCTGGACTTTCTCCCTCCTGCAGTTAATGCTCATCTAGAGAGAAGACAGATATTGTAAATCACCATGACTTTATACCTCACTTCTCATTGCTGAAGGTTTAGCATTATTATTTCCATTGGAAACAACAGAGTTAAGGAAGAAACCAATGATTTTCCCCATAAAGGGGATCAAGGAAGTAACCAAAGGAAGTGACATTTCGATTGTTCCTTTAAAGAGAAGCATCTTTTTAACACGTAAAATGTAAGCAAAAGTGCAACTCAAGCGCTAGTATCCACATGGCTAAAAGCAAGGAGGCATACTTGTTTTTGGCATCTTTAATGATCACAAAATACTAATAGTGGTAACACCTTTGGAAAAATTACTATGGGCCAGACTCTGTAATGACTGATTCACTTTGGGTTTCACATAAATCCAGTCCCCCAACATGGTAGGAATATTTTTCTTCTTTCTAATCTCTCTTTACGTCCCCTCCCGCACCCTGCTTTGGGAAAACGAATAGTTGCATTTGGCAAACTCTGCAGAAATGTTAAGTGGGATGAAATGTCTTTTGGGTGGGGGCAATTGGTCAGTCTCTTTTTCCTTTCAAGACTCTGAGAGGTGTAGATCAGAGGGAAGCACTCACTGATGAGAGGGAAGGTTTGTTGAGGAAGCTTATGATTAAAAGCCTAAGAATAGTAGTTTTTCTATACTGAAATTTTAGGTGCATTTATTAACTACCACTATGGCAAAAAGGCATTAACTGAGCACCCATTAAGTGCAAGGAATACTAAGAAAATTCAACATAATCCTTGCTCATAGAGATCTCCTGGTGGGGACAGTGTGTTGCACATTGTTTGGTGAGCTATCTGTTAATATGCCTGGCTGGCTGACTGAATGAGGAGTTGATGCCTATGCACAGAGGAGTGCAGAATGCCTTTGTGGGCACCGAGCACAGAGTTGAGACCAATTAGAGCCTCTATTTGCAATGAAATGAGCAGATACATATGTTTTATATCTGACCAAAAAAACAAAAACAGAAAAAAGAATATTTAGAAAGCATGTCTGCAGGTGATGTAGTTTTTGTTTGTTTTTTGTTTTGTTTTTTTTTTCTTTTGATAGAGTTTTGCTCTTGTTGCCCAGGCTGGAGTGCAGTGGTGTGATATCGGTTCACTGCAAACTCTGCCTCCCAGATTCAAGTGATTCTCCTGCCTTAGCCTCCTGTGTAGCTGGGATTACAGGCACCTGCCACCACACCCTGCTAATTTTGTATTTTTAGTAGAGATAGGGTTTCACCATGTTGGCCAGGCTGGTCTTGAACTCCTGACCTCAGGTGGTCTACCCCTCTGCCTCCTAAAGTGCTGGGATTACAGGTGTGAGCCACTGTGCCCGATGTAGTTTTAATGCCAGTTTTTGCATTGCATGCTCCATTACTGCAGCCTGTCCCCAGATGAGTACCTGCTTGCCTAGAGCATGATTACAGGCGCTGCACTGCAAGGGAGACAGTAGTGAGGATGAGCCACTCTGATCATTTATTTTGGCCACATGGAGGTGAGAGGAAGGAAACATTGCAAGAGGGAACAAGATATCGCTAATACAAAAATGCTTCTTTTTACTTGTCAGCTGAGATTCCACACATAGTGAGGTTTCGTTTTCATCACACAAATGTTTGAGGAAGAAAAATTCCTGACAAGTCATATTAAGACTGTAAAATATTTTATTAAATATTAGTATTTCATTAAAGAAAGAAATGGTAATGTCAAACATTATATGAGAAAGAAAAAAATAGCTCAATGCAAATGAAAATTTGATCAAATGCATACAAATTAGAAACATTTTAAAATATGTTAATTAAAATTACAGGCTTTATTCCCATTTCATGATTTACTATCCTGGAATGCTGTTCACATGTAATGAAGGAGGTACTATTAAACAAAAGTATTGAAAAATAAAATCCCGTTTACTTATAGGCAGTGGTCAGAACGAATCGCTTTGCTCTGGATTCCCGACTGCAGTACTTGGCAGCTGTTATTAAGAGCCTCACATCCTTTCCTCACGTCTTCCCACAACTCAGTTCTTTTTCTCATTGTTCTCTGCATTCCAACCCATACACTTCATCATTCTTACATCTGAGGCATCGGCACAGAACAGGGCATTCTAGGTGCAGGTCAGCAGAAGTGTCCTGAAATGGAGCGTAATGTTCCTGCTTCATGACATTATGTCCATATTGTAGCTCAAAACTGTATTAGTTTCCTTTTGGCTCAAGTCTTCAGACAAACAAATATGTACATTATTTGGCCTCCAATAAAATCACGACTTTTAGAACTTTGCCAGTATATCTTAACATATTAAAATTTACATACTCTCAAATAATGACATGAATTATTTATTGTTCCAGGCATTTGAAATCATATAGGTTAGCAAGGAAAATATTTTGTATATTAAGTATATGACATATTATTATATACTAAATCAAGAGTATTATTGTTGCTGTTGGAAAAATGCTATATATGATGGGTGTATTAAACAGGGTAAATGCACATAAATTTTTCCTTTTCCTTCCACAGTATAGACCTCCCTTTGAAGACTGGCAACCTGGCAAGGGAGATTATTTTCCAAACTCTTGAAAACATGTGAGGACTCATAATCTGTTACATCAATAGAACTTGAAGAGAATTGAAGAATATCACTTCTGTGCCAGGGAGCCTAACGGAAAAGGTTAAGCTCTTCCGTTAGGCTCCACCCTCTTTCCTCATCCAACAGCTGTATGGAAGGATACCAAGGCTTTAGGAGAAGGTAAAATCCCATGATGGGAGAGGCCTGAGCACCTCACAGTGTGTGGAAACCAAGTCCTCACCAGGAACACATGCAGTAGGCCTATGTGTGCAAGGCATTCATCTCCATTGTTGGAGCTGACCTTTTGGGTTATTTTGTAACAGCAGTTAAAATTACCTTGTTAACACAACAGAACACTGTCAAAGGAATGCTCTATGGTGCCAACCCACTATTGCCTCGAAACAGAGATTACTTCACATATTGGTCAAAAGTCTCCAGAGAAACAGCAGCAATAGGATAGATGTGATTTTCATAGATAGATAGATAGACAGACAAATAAATGGACAGACAACTAGGCACAGACAGACAGACAGAGATATCAATAGATAGACAACTAGACACACCAATAGATAGACAGAGATAGATAGATAGTTAGACAACTAGATACAGACAGACAGATAGAGATGGTGGATGGATAGATAAATAGATATATATATAGATCTAGATAGAGATAGATAGAGATAGATATAGATAGATATAGAGAGATAGATGGACAGATAGACAAATAGACACAGATAGATAAATAGATTGATAGATATAGATGGACAGACAGACAAATAAACATAGAGAAAAACAGATAGATAGATAGATAGAGATAGACAGATAGACAAATAGACATAAAAAGACATAGATAGATAGATAGATAGACAAATAGACATAGAAAGATAGATAGATAGATAGATATTTTAAGGATTGGATTGGCTTATGTAGCTATGGGGCTGGCAAGTCCCACATCTGTAAGGTAACCTGACATCTGGAAACTCAGCAGGATTTCTGTGGTAAGATCTGGAGGCAGAAATCCTTCTTCTTCGAAAGCCTCAGTTTTTGCTCTTAAGGTCTTTGATGGGTTGAATGAAGCTCATCTGCATTATCAAGGATGATTTTTATTTTACTTAAAGTCAATTGATTGTAACATTTATAAAATACCTTCAGAGCAGCATTTAGATTAGTGTTTGACCGAAGAACTTGACACCATAACCTGGACAAGTTGACACATGAAATTAACCATCTCACCCCCTCCGCCACCAGCTCACACAGAGGGCCAACTCCATCCTTACCTTTGATCATGTAGGAATGGGCGCCTGACCCTGGGAAAATCCAGCTAGGGCCGGTGATGTACATCTTGTGACCTAAAAGGAAAAATATACGTTTTACCCAAAGTATTTTTTGCAGTAATTTTCAACTGGGAAATACGAAAGCTGGGTAAACAAACAGGAAGGCAAAAGGCAGAAGCCTGTGTAACTTTAAGACAGGACCAAGACAATCAAACTTATGTACCAATCGGCATTATGAGGAAGCAGCAAATACAAGGTGTTCAACTACTGGAAAGAGCCTGGCTTCAGAGAGCATCAGAGATGATGTAAGGTAAAAATGGAGATACCAGAAAGAAGGATGATGATGCTGTGTCAATGCTAATTGCAGCTTCCATGAAATCTATCATAACTGAAGCTTCATTTTCAAATAACCTGTATATCCTGAAAGCAACTGCTAGTGCCCAACTAGTGATGGCTTGGGTATCTGCTTTTCTTTTAAACAAAAAGCGCTAACTAAGAGAAGCCAATAGGAAAGCTTGGCTAGATTAAGTGTTGTTTAATCTCATGTTTGAGAAACAAATGGGTGCAGTAAACAGAGGCAAAAGTTCAAACACATTGTGCATTTTTCTCCCATTCCAGTCTGTGCTCCACTTCGCAAGGAAAAAGGGAGAGAAGGTCCAAAAAAGAATTCTAAGGATGGTAAAATTTATGCTGTCAGCAATAGGAAGCCACAATACTCTGCTGACACTGATTAATCTTGAGTGAGTACAGTGTAGAGGTCATTCAGTTTTCACTTAAAAAAAATTATTTATTTATTTGTTTATTTTATTTATTTATTTATTTGTTTATTTATTTATTTATTTAGAGAAGACTTTTGCTCTTGTCACCCAGGCTGGATTGCAATGGCAAAACCTTGGCTCACTGCAACCTCTACCTCCTGGGTTCAAGCGATTCTCCTGCCTCAGCCTCCTGAGTAGCTGGGATTACAGGCACCCCCACCATGCCCAGCTAATTTTTTGTATTTTTAATAGTAATGGGTTTTCACCACATTGTCTAGGCTGGTCTCAAACTCCTAACCTCAAGTGATTCACCCACCTCGGCCTCCCAAAGTGCTGGTATTACAGGCGTGACCCACTGTGCCTGGCTCAGTTTTCACTTTTAAAAAAAATTGTCATTGGATTTTCTGTGAAGTAAGCATGTATTTTTTAAGTAAATACAATCAAAACAAAAATTAGGTACTTATCTTTGTAAAATATGATACAAAGGTAAAAAGCAAAAAAGTCGAATGGTAAACATGTAAGCAATGCCTTTAGAATTAATGAATGTAGATTCAAAGCAACCAAAATGTCAGACTGGATTTGCTTAAGATCCTTCTGGAATGTGTGGCTAGATTGTGGGGGTGTAGAGATGCACACAAGCCAAAGCATGAGTTAGAGTTGGCACCACAGTCTAGGCTGACGCAAGGCCATGGAGAGCCAGTCTGCGTTTAGGGCTGGTGTGGACGATGACAGATACAAAGCATGTCAGGTAGGCTTCGTGATGCTTTCCGTCAGCTACAGTGTGGGAGGAATGACGAAGGAAAGCTAAACATGGCTTCCAAGTGCCTGACTTCAGCAATTAAGCCGATATTAATTATTTCTCTCAGAACATAAATGCAAATATGTTATGGATAGCCTGCTTTAAAAGAAAAGGCAATAGGGTTGTTTTGAATTGAACAAACACATATAAATTCTCAAGTAATTAGGAATAAGAACTGGAATTACAAACGTTTTCAAAACGTTTTAAAAGATTAAGAGAGTTGCCCTCAACGGTGCTCTAAAATTTTGTTTACGAGAGAGCATATTTGGGGGTTTATGGCTGTAACATGAAGAGGGAAGAGAGAATACCACAAGCTGCTCCTTGCTTACTCTTTATTCTTTTCGACAATTCCAGGGAATTACTGGATATTGAGTTGCTTGGATACTACCATGTGAAACGCAGACCTGCCATGACCCCCATTTAAGTAGTGGAAGTTGGAGAACTGCACCTCTGGAGTTGGCTGAACTTCAAATCAAACTGCCTGAAACCAGAACTCTAGTGCTGACTAGTTACGTATGTTCTGCTTGCTAGTGTCTTGATTGGAACACACTCCATTTTAAGTCATCTACATTTAACATAAATATTTAATCAAAGTTGTCAAGTGTGCTTTGAAGTATCAGGCAACAGTCATTTTTCAACTCAGGTGTCTAGACTAATCAAACTTTAAGAAAGAGTGCAACATTTGTAATGACACTATCATTTTATTGAATCATTCTAGTTAAATTTGATTTCAGTGCAAAAATCACAACATTTGCTTTTCTCTGATAGAAATGCAGCTCAGAACTACAATTTTCATTTTGATTGAAGGGTATACAGCTTGTGGTGTTTTGGGCTCCACATGAAATTCAAAACTATGTGACTCTCATTCAGACCCACATTCCATGACCCTTCCTCTAAATTGAGAAAGGAAAGGGGAAACTTTTTTGACATCAATTCTCTACCTCCCCACTTCTGTCAGGCTAAATTTCTGCTTTGCTGAAAGAGGTAAATCTTTTGCTAAAGCTGTTGAACTGCACAGATAATATCTCCAAAATATTATTCTCAAAATATCAAGAGAATGATGTTATTGGAGGTTATATTATCCTTCACTGACTCCCAGAGTTGAGGTGAAGATTAAGTTAGATGGTATACATGGATGCTATTGATGGAATCACTATTAGAAAAAAAGAAACTATAAAAATGTTCAACTTCCATTACAACGTTATTGAAAAGAGCATACGTTTGTTTGTTCCAGTAACTTTTCTAAAATTCTTTAAAGAACATATTTGATTATATTGAGATATAGACTTTTTGTTATTGCCTGACTCATGAAAGAGGTACCTTTGGACATTTTAAAAGTATACGAGTTTACAGTACTAACAGATTGTTAAAACTGAGTTGCTTTGGTTTGGAGCAGAATTATTATTAAATAGTGGTAAAAATGAAAATCAAAAGAATGTTTTCAAAGCCAAGTAGAGAACGTTTGGTGTAATTTTCCAGCAATAAGTCCCAGGAGAAAGCCTTGCCCAAGATTTAGCCAATGGGGCAATTGCTCACTCAAGGCCTTGGTTTTTTTCTAGCCCAAGTGTATTTCTGTGACCAGCGCACGGGGTAGTGTGACAGGAGGCAGCCAGCCAGATAAAGCTATGGTGGTAAAGTAATGACATCAGGTTCAGAGAAGGAAAACTGCATATACTCATATGGAACAACCAGTAAATAGATCAGATCCCAAACAGCATTCTTCACAAGCCACAGGCAGAGATCGTGCTTAGCATTGGGCCGCATGTTCTACCCTGCCAGGTACAGGCATTCCTGCTCAGTCAATTGAGGTTGGATGTTTTCCATCAGAGAGGAGTCTGGCTCTCAGGTCCGCAGGAAGTCGTATGAAATCAACTACAGAAAACAGAAAGTAAGCTGGTGGCGTCTGTGAGTTCTAATGTGCAAAACTCTAAAATCCAAATGTCTGAAAGTCCAGAATTGTCTGTGTAAGTTTGAGGCAAAGCTGAAGAGGAGATCGAGTGACTAAGAGTGGGTAAGCTGGTGTCACTAGGTCAGGAACCGAAGATGACATGGCAGTGAAGATGTGTCCTGCAGGGCTGGGGCTGGACAGACATGGAGAGGAGGAGTCGCAAAGCTGGAAATGCATGCAGCCAGAAGCTTAGGTTTCAAAAGGCAACATATTTTAAGATGTGGTATAATTTTGTTGGCCAGTTTTAAGCTGTTTTCTCTAAATTGTGTAAGCTTCGGCAGATCCCCTAAACCTAGATACAGCCCTGAGTACATGTGTCTGGAGAGGATTGAGTGTTTGCGGGATGAGAATAAAGCAACTCACATCAGACTGTAGCCTCTTAAGGGCAAGGTATCCCACTAGTGCCTGTAAACAGCTGGCTTCTACAGAGACATGATGTGGACATTGACTTTATCTGTAATGTATTCTGTAATTTAAGTTAATATTTACCATTTTTATCAACCTTGGCTTGAGGACTTTAGGCTACAGTGAAATGGCAGATTTAAAATAATGTACAACACTGGGCAATTTAGATGAAACATTTTATTTTCCATATTAAATTTAAAGGACAAGTTGACTGTCCCTTATCCAAAATGCTTAAGACCAGAAGAAGTATTTTAAATTTTGGATTTTTTTTTTTATATTGGAGTATTTGTATTATCCTTCCTGATTGGGCATTCTGAATCCAAAAATCCAAAATTTGAATTGTTCCAATGAGTATTTTTTTTTTTTTTTGAGAGCCTTCTTGTCAGTACTCAGAAAGTTAGAATTTTGTACCATTTCGGACTTGGGGTTTTTGGATTTGGACTATTCAACCTGTACCAATTTGTACCTGCTACTATCCTACAATCTCATGTCTCCTTCTCCCTTGTGTGGCCAGCAGACTGTGAGTAAAAAATCCATGGGGTATTTCTGTGTTCATGCATTTGTGGGATGATTCATCCCTAAAAGACAGCTCAAGGCCTCTTCAAGAATCCTCCAACTTTCTCATTTCCTGAAGTTCTATATATTTTCATTTGCTACTGAAAAAGCAAACTAAATTTCATGATTTGCTGTTCATTGAAGAGTGTATTTTTCTCTGGAACATTGTCATATGAGTGTGTGTGTATGCATGGATGTGCATAGTTTACATGGGTATGCATAGTTTACACTGTACAATTTGTTTGTTGACTTATGTTAGTGTATTTCTGTTTTAATAGTTCCATGGAACAGAGGTCTTAATTATATCAGGCTGATTCATACATTTGACATTTTGTATTTTACACAAACTTAGTGGTAATGGTGATCTATTTTTTCTTAATTTTAGGTCACTGAAAATTAGATTTGATTTTTGTAGTTCAGAGAGTAACTCCTTTATCAAGTTTGATATAAGATGTTTCTTGATATCAAACAAAAATTATTAATATTGACCTTACATGTTTAGAGAATTGGGTTTTGGAATTTAATAAATATTTTCAAAAATCATAGGTAGATTTTACCAAGTATGTATATACACAGCCCTATATGATTTTGTCATTGATGCACTTTCTGAATGGTTTATTCCCATGCATTTTGAGAATGAAAGTTTTAGAGACATTAAAAAAAAAAAAAAAAAAAAAAAAACTAAGCAGCAGAATCCTATTGACTTGTCAGCCAAAGATGAACTCATTTTCTTCAACTCCTAATGCTCACTGACTAAAATCCATTTTTTTTTTTTCAAAAAGTCGAGGACTAAGAAAAGATGTTTTTCAAGAAACACTGCAAGTTACAGATTAGAGAACATTTAATCAATCCGATGATTGGAGATAATCCTATTACAACAACAATCTTATCTTGGTTGTTTCCTAACAGGAATGAAAGAAAATCTGAGTGAAATAAACCCCAAAAATTTAAATGATAAACTTACATTTATTGAAATAGTAACTCAAAAAATAGATCGAACTTGATGAGTATTTTGTGCTAGTTGCTAGGGATACAAAGATGATTAAAATAAACTCATATTAAAATCTGTTAAACCTGTAAAGTAAAATGAATTAAAATCTGTTCTTTGAAGAGTTAGATAAATAAGCAAAATAACAATTAGTGTAGGAAAAGTGATAGTTTTGGGTTAGGGCAGGTGTGTAGGGAAGCACTTCTCAATTTCTTCTCTAAGATTCTCACTTACTCTCCAAATGTCAATGTGCCTTAGGATTTTATCCCTGGCCATTTTTCCTTTACAGACTATTAGCAAGTCTTGTGTGAGATTAGTCTTAATTGGCAGCTGTAAGCTGAGAGTGTCCATATCTCTATCTCCAGCCCAGATTCTCTGCTAAGGGCCAGTCTCACATATTCCACCTTGCATTAGCCATCTGCCAAGTAGACAGCCTAGACCCCTTTCATGTTCATAATGGAGAAACAGAACTCATCATGTCCAATTCTTTCTCTCAAATTTATGTCCTCTCTGGTCTCAATAATTTATTCATTCTACACACACACACACACACACACACACACACACACACGCACACATATATAACTTATGTCGGATCCAGAATAAGTTATTAAGAATAAAAGTTTAATAGAACAAAATATGCATTCATGGAGCTTATATTTTTTTTTTACACAAAACTAAATTATCAGTCACTTTTCTGATAAATAATTTGAATTGTGGAGTGTTCTAATCAAGCCTAATCAAGACAAGTAATAGTCATCCAGGTTACTTAGCAGAGATATTACTAGCTTTGATTGGGAAGTGCAGAAAGAACTATTTAGTAAGTTGTATTCCAGTGATCAATCATCCCCCATCATATTTTATTATAATTGCAACCCTTATCATATCTGTGATTATTTGGATAATTTATTTGTTTACTCCAATGGTTCTCAAAGTGTATCCCATGTATTCACAACACTTTCAACAAGTTTACAAAAATTGAAAACAATTTTTAATTATACTAAGCCATCGCACTCTGCGATGGCTCAGTGCATGTTGTGCAGTGGCAGCAAGCTGTACTAGCAGCTCATTGAACTCTTCATTTGCAATACTTGCAGTAAAACAAATAAATAAATACATAAAGCCAGTTTTACTTAAGAATGTCTGTTAGCTGTGAGTGGTGGCTCACGACTGTAATCCCAGCACTTTGGGAGGCCGACGTGGGTGGATCACCTGAGGTCAGGAGTTAGAGACCAGCCTGGCCAACATGGCAAAACCTTGTCTCTGCTAAAAATACAAAAATTATCCAGGCATGGCGGTGAGCACCTGTAATCCCAGCTACTCAGGAGGCTGAGGCAGGAGAATCGCTTGAACCTGGGAGGTGGAGGTTGCGGTAAGACGAGATCATACCACTGCACTCCAGCCTAGATGACAGAATGAGATTCTGTCTCAAAAAAAAAAAAAAAAAGTCTCATGATGAAGCACAAAAAGTTAATTTCACTGTATTTTGAGCTATTAGTACCGGTATTATTAATGTCCTGTGCTATGAAATAGAAGTCTGTGTTAAGCACTTCCACAGCATACCAGAGTATGACGGAATTCTTGAGGAAAAGTGCTCGTGAAATTAAGTTGTGAACTGGACTAGAGACTTTTTCATAAAGAATCATCTTTGCTTAAATAAATGACTGAAGATTCTTTATGTTTTTGAAAATGAATAAAGCGAGCCTATCATAAAACTGATGGTATTTTGTTGCCAATAATAAAATTAAAGCTTTGTATTTGCTACCGTTGACAGTTTCCCAAGATTTAAAGTCTTTTTGATGATATTTGAGATGATACTAACAAATCCGATTATATATATAGTGTAATCAAATGTGTCAACATTTGGAAGATCTTCATAAACCTGTGATTCACTATTTTTCAAATGACTAATACATGATTTTACAGAATCATGAATGGGTAAAAGATCCATTCAAAGTGCAAGATGAAAGGATTTGTATATAAAGGAGTCTGGAAATTTCGCTGATACGACTTCAGATCCCACATTGCAATTCATCTTTATGAAGCTACCCTTCAGTGTAGTATCAAATAATAACTGAAAGGTTATTAAAGGTTATTAAAATATGCCTACCCTTTCCAAGGTAGATTTTCTTTATATACTTCATCCAAAACAACATATAACAATATTTAACGCAGACACAAATATGAGAATCCAGCCATCTTCAATGAAAGTAGATATTACAAAAATTTGCAAAATTGTAAAACAATGACACTCTTTTCATTGTTTTAATTTCTTTAAATGGAGTTATTTTTTCTTTTTTTTTTTGAGGCGGAGTCTCGCTCTGTCGCCCAGGCTGGAGTGCTGTGGCGCGATCTCGGCTCACTGCAAGCTCCGCCTCCCGGGTTCCCGCCATTCTCCTGCCTCAGCCTCCCGAGTAGCTGGGACTACAGGCCCCGCCACCACGCCCGGCTAATTTTTTTTTTGTATTTTTAGTGGAGACGGGGTTTCATTGTGTTAGCCAGGATGGTCTCGATCTCCTGACCTCGTGATCCGCCCGTCTCGGCCTCCCAAAGTGCTGGGATTACAGGCTTGAGCCACCGTGCCCGGCGGAGTTATTTTTTCATAAAAATATTTTCATGTTAATATGTAATGACTTTCTTGTTATTTAAAAATAAATAAATAAATAAAATCTTAAAATTCCACAGTGTTAATTCTGACTACAGTAAATATCAGTGGATATAACTCACATAAACAAAAGTTTTTACAAGATCTCAATTTTTAAGAATATAAAGTGGCCCTCAGTCCTAGGAGTTGGAGCAGTACTCACTGGCCAAATACACTGTCTCTCCCCATTAGAAGGTAAGGATCATGAGAACAGGGACCTTGCCTGACTGCCACCTCTTTTATCTCCGCTTTGTGGAACACGGCTGGCAAATAGCACTGAGAAGAATTTCCTCAGCTGTCCATGCTTGCACATTTGGTTTTAATTCACCACACCCCAGTAAATACTGACCTGCAGGCCAGCAGCTTCTTTCCAGCTATTGGCTGAGTCATTTTTACATGCCATGTCCAGGCCACTCAAATATCTCTTCTTCTTCCCTGGGCTAATCAAGTTCTCACAGAGCACATGAAAGCCAGGAGAGATGAGATGATATTTTAAAGTTCTACAAATATTATTTCTTTATTTAGGAAAAATGTACTTGCGGATGATCAGCCACAAAAATGGAATCCAAACTTGATTGGAATACTTTAAATTACCCTGCAGTTTTTAAGCATAGGGTCCTGGCAGAACTTTTAAGAATTAACTATATCTGCCAATTTCTTTGTCTAATTATATTGAAGATCGTATTTACTTTTCCTATCTTTCTATATTGTGGATTTGTAAGGATTGCCTTTCTGAGAGTTGTCACTTCTTATCAGTTAAAACTTCAGAAATGATGCAGGCTCTCTTAATATATTCCTATGGAAAATTACTCTGCAGTGGTGTTGTAACCACAATTAATTGGTTGCAATTTGATTTGGGATCCACAGGAGGAAAAGGTGAAACATGATTTCCAAGTAGTTATGTTTACCATTATGGTTTAGTGACATGTGTTAGCCATACAAATGCAAAAGCGACATAACCTAGGGACAGGATTCTAGTACTTTATGCATAGAAGCAGCCAAGTGATTCTCATTAATGTTTACAGAAGTTAAACCCACTGTAAACCTTAAGGCAATGATTAGAACATATTGCCTGGTGTTCTTACAAGTAAACACCATCTAAGAGAGAGTAGTTTGGTATATGAATTTCAAAAATGACTGTTATTCATGTGAACACCCACTGGAGATCAAAGTGCATCTAAGCACAAATAAAAGTTTCTTAGTTTTAACTAGTAGTTAGGAGTTTTTAAAAGCTGTAACTCAGTAGAGAATGTCTAAGCAGAATGATGATCACAAAAGTAGTAGCACATATCTGCTGCAGTGACTAAATATATCCAGGACCTAATTTCTTTTTCCTTAAATCTGAAATATTGACAGATTTTCTACTATGTACTTCAGACTCAGAGTAGTACTACACGTAAGTTGCTAAGTGTAGGGTGATTATTTTTTAAATGTCTCTCCTAGAAAGCTAAAAAGAACAGAAAGAAAGCCACAAAAATAACTGTTTATAAACTGTGTACTTAAAAGGAAATTTGATTCTGGCCTTTTGCCTGGCTGAGAATAAGCTGGGAAGTTGTTACTCCATCCTAACAACAAGTGAAAAGCTGAATGAATTGAAAATCAACAGTCCTTCTTAGACTCACAGAAAAGTGAGGTCTCAGGACAAACTACTATGCCTAAAAGTGGAGAAACAGACAAACAGGTAATGAGAATCACAGCATAGTGAAGCAGAAATCTCTGCAGGAAACAGTACCAGACACTTCATGTTATACTTTCAACAAAAAATTACAAGGCATACTAAAAGGCAAAACATACAGCTTGAAAAGACAGAACAAGCATCAGAACCAGACTCAGATATGGCAGGGATGTGGGAATTATAAGGCTAGGAATATGAAAGAATAATGTTAAAGGCTTTTTTGGTAAAAGCAGGCAACATCCAAGAACAGATGGGCAATGTAAGCAGAGAGTTGGACATTCTAAGAAAGAATTAAATACATTCTAGAATCAAAAACATTGTCACAGAAAAATTTTAAATGCTTTTAATGGACTGGACATGCCTGCGGAAAGAATTTCCATACTTGAAGATATGTCAATAAGAACTTCCAAAATTTAAAAGTAAAGCAAAAATTAAAATAGAATATTAAAGTATCTGAGACAATTACAAAAGGCATAACATACAAACACAGGGAATGCAAGAAGAAAAAGAAAGAGAAAAAGGAACAGAAGAAATATTTGAAATAATAATGACTAAGAACTTCACCAATTAATGTGACACCAAACCACAATTTCAGGAAGTGAAGAGAACACCAAGTAGGATAAATGCCAAAAAGAAAAAAAAGGACAAGAGGAGAGAAGGAGAAAGCCCTACACTTATATTCAGGCATATAATATTCAAACTGCGGAAAATTCAAAATAAAGAAAAAATATTGACTGAAGCCAGAGGGAAAAATATCTTATTTATAGATGAGTAACTATAAGAATTACATCAGATGTCTCAGAAACCAGGCAAGCAAGAAGAGAAGAGAGTGAAAAATTCAAAGTATTGAGGAAAAACCACCAGTCTGTAATTCTGTACCGTGCAAAATTACCCTTCAAAAATGAAAGAGAAACAAAAACTTTCTCAGATAAACAAAAACTGAGGGAATGTATTGTCAGTAGACCTGCCTTGAAAAAAGTGGTTTTTAAAAAAGTTCTTTAGAGATAAAAAAAATTATACGGATCAGAAACTTGGAGCTACATAAAGAAAGGGAAGCTTTAGGGAAGAAATCAGTGAAGATAAAATAAAATCTTCTATTGCCTTATTCTCAATTGAGCTAACAGACAACAGATTGTTCAAAATAATAATAACTGATACATTCTATGATTATAGCTTATGTGTAAGTGAAATGAATGAGGGTAATGATACATGGCATGGGAAGGAGGAATTAGGAATATAATACTCTAGTACACATATAAAACATGTAAAATAGAATGTCTCTATAATAGTCCTTTAACATAAGAACATGTGCCAGGTGTTGTAAGAGAGTTAAACAGTGAGAAGTAATTTAAATTGGGTGGCTAGGGAGGGCCTCTCCAGGGAAGGGTATTTAGGATGAGACTGGAAGGATGCATCAGTTAGCCAGATGGAGAGCTATGAAGAGTGTTGTGAGCAGAAGCGAGAGAATGTATCAAGTACCATGCATTTTGCCTCATGAGAGACACCAAAATAGAAAGAAGCTGTGAGATATAGAAGAGGAGCCCAGGGCAAGCTGGAGAAGGAGGTCGATTCAGTTCCCGCAAGGACTTTTAGGTAATGGGATGCTGGTGTGTTGAATTTTATGAGATGTGTTGACCATGGGTATGACATGATCTTAGTTATGTTATAAGATAATTATGTTTGCTATGTGGAGGATTGATTAATTGTGACAAAGCAAGATTGAAAGTACAAAGAACAATTAAGAAGCTACTGTGTAATTTCTGTGAAAGGTAGTAGCTATTTGCTCTAGGTACTTACAAGTGGTATGGAAAAAAGTGAATAGATTTACAAACACATACACCTGACATAAAAACAGAATTGTTATTTCTTGGCTTGTAAATTTCTAGCCATATTAGTTTTACTATAACATCGGCATAGAAGAATCAGGTGACGAAGGTTAAATTTGAAGACTCTAGAGCATGCTCAGGCCCTATCACAAAGTAATGGTAAATAATACTTCGTTCTCGAACAAAATAAGTGGAACTTTCAGTTTGGTTGTAATTTCAGTAGCATAGGTTCTAAGTAAAATCTGTCTTTCTAGATAATCTCTGAAATCATCTTTTTCTTTCTCTGAGAATCTGCCTTTTAAAACTCTATTTCAAGGTTCTCTCTCATTTTCTTCTATTGGTGACATGGCCTCGTTTTCTGTCAAGGAACCAACTGTTCTAAATTTCTTGAATCCCTGCCAATATCTTTGAATCTTCCAGATTTAACCATTTACCTTTATCTTCATATGTTGCTGTTCCTACATACCTTCAATGAATTTTAAATGATGTAGTATTTTGCTTAAGTCCATGCTGCAATAAATACCCCGGTACATGCCCCCTGATGCACTTGTGCAAAACATCCCTAGGATATCTCATTGAGCAATTCTCAGCTGGCTCCAGGAATTCAGAAAATATTATCCTGCTGTCTCTGGCTTCCATTAGTATATGGGGAAGCCCATTGTTGGTCTAATCACCATTCTTTTACAGGAAATCTCTGTTCTCTTGGCTGTTTTAAATTATTTTCTTTGCTTTGCTTGTTTTGTAGTTTTATTCTGTACTTTCATGTACCTGGTGTGATGTTTGCTAGCTTTCCTGAATTTAAAGATTCATTTTGCTCATTAGTTTTAAACAATTCTCACATGTTACCTCTTAGACTATCATCCTGCTCCATCCCTACCTTTTTTCTCTCCTCCTAAAACTCGGATCAGTAGTATGTTTGACCTTTTCGTTTTCTCTCCTATACCTTTCCATCTCTCTTTTATATGCTTATTTCCTTATCTTTGGGTTGCGTTCTACATAATTTCTTCAACACTAACTTCCAATTCAGTAATTGTCTCAGATGCTGTTTATTATATTGCTAGACATTCTGCTATGCTCAATTCCTAGTCTGCCTTTTCATTTTTAGTCAAAACCTTTGTTTATTTAAAAATCATATTAAGGAAACTTACTGTATAATCTATAACTGATCACTCAGAGACCTTCTGTGATGCTCAACCATAAAGAAAAACCTATAGACATACTGAAAATAGAATATCCTTACAGTTGCCTCAGCGGAAAGTCTTGTGCATAATTTCTGCCCGCAGAATTAAATTCTGACCCTTCCACTTACTAGTGAGGTGATTTTGAAAAATTTTGTTGACCATTCTGAGTCTTAGTCTTAATATCTGTGTAAGATAGTATTAGTTTCTATCTCCAAAGAATGTGGTGATGATTAACTTAGCAAACATATATTCAGTTTTCAGAACAGAACATGGAAAACAGAAAATACATTTGCAAAAAGGAAATATGAGGAAAAAGAATCAGCAACTGATTTTTTTAAATGTCATTTAAAAGCTACAGCTTTCTCTAATGATGGCTCATTGGCTCTGTTAGCCTTTAGAAATAACTACATAGCAAATCACTAACAGAGGAACAATTAAGTCAAATTGTGAGTCACTCATTACTGCAGAAAAAATTAAATTGGAATTTTTAGAAAAAGCTATATGACAAAAAAATTACCCTTTATTAAAATGTGAGAATATCTGCAACATTTAGATGGGAAATCAATAGTACATGCTAAATCAAGCCATTGCTATGGCTGCTCACAATCCACGCTGAGGTAGAATGCCCCTATGTGGGTTCTGGGAAAGAGGTTTGTTATTCGGTAGTGATGACAGCCGGGGGCCGCAGAGAAGGGAGAAACATCAAATGAGAAATGCATCCTCCACTTGTGGGCTGGGAAATGTACTTCAACACTGCAACTGTTGTTGTTTGCCCCAATTTAGCTGTGCTGGACATTGGAAGCAGGGGCCAGACACCTCATATCCACAGGGAATATAACTGAGTCTGCTTTGCAAGAAACTCAACTTTAGATTCAAACAGCACAATTATCAAAATAGAAAACAAAGTTAAAATTCTTCCCAAAACAAATACCTTGCCCAGATGGTTTTATAGGTGATTTTTTTTTAAACCAAACATCCAATACACAAATACTTAGAATTTTATGTAAATTCTTCCAGAGAATAGAAACAAAAATACTCAGCAATTTTATGAATGTAAAAGATGCCACTCTTAGATAATTAGTGTGAGGGATTTATTGTGTCTGTGTCCCAGTGGAAATACAAAAGAATGTTTGTGGCAACATTGGTTGCCATGGCCTCAAGGGGAAACAGTTCAAATGTCTAACAACTGATGAATAAATTTTGGCTTATTGACATAATATATCCAGAGGGGAAAATAGTGAATCAGAGCTAGACATCAGCCTGGACAAACTCAGAAATCGAATGTTGGGGAACAGAAAAAGAAAGTCACAGAAGGCCTGGGCATGGTAGTCCCAGCACTTTGGGAGGCTGAGGAGGACAGATTGCTCGAGACCGGACGTTCAAGACTATCGTGGGCAACATAACAAGATCCCTTCTTTATAAAAAAGTATAACAATTAGCCAGGCATGGTGGCACACATCTGTAGTCCTAGGTATTGAGGAGGCTGAGTTGGGGAAGACTGTTTGAGCCCAGGAGGTCAAGGCTGCAGGGAGTCCTGATTGTGCCACTGCACTCCAGCCTGGCCTGGGTGACAGAGCAAGATCCTGACTTGAAAAGAAGACACACAAAATGACTGGTTTATTGTAAAGTCCAACCAGGCAAATCTGAACAACATATTGTTTAGAGAATCATTCATAGGTGGTAAAACCTTTAAAGAAATTCAAGGGAGTATTTTAGAGGAACCTAGGCTAGCAGCTATTTGCCCCACGGTGGGGGTGGGGAGATGATATGATGTAAGGTGTGCAGGGCAGGTTTTAAAAGAATTGGTGACTGTCATGTGCGTCCGTGTGAAGAGACCACCAAACAGACTTTGCGTGAGAAATAAAGCTTTTTAATCACTTGGGTGCAGGCGGGCTGAGTCCGAAAAGAGAGTCAGTGAAGGGAGACAGGGGTGGGGCCGTTTTATAGGATTTGGGTAGGGAAAGGAAAATTACAGTCAAAGGGGGTTGTTCTCTGGTGGGCAGGAGTGGGGGTCACAAGGTGCTCAGTAGGGGAGATTTTTGAGCCAGGATGAGCCAGGAAAAGGAATTTCACAAGGTAATGTCATCACTTAAAGCAAGGACCGGCCATTTTCACTTCTTTTGTGGTGGAATGTCATCAGTTAAGGCAGGGCAGGGCATTTTCACTACTTTTGTGATTCTTCAGTTACTTCAGGCCATCTGGGCCAATACGTGCAAGTCACAAGGAATGCTATGGCCTGGCTTGGGCTCAGAGGGCTCACAGTGACATCATTTCTTAAGATGGATACATTGGTTTTAGTATCATTCTTTAAGCTTAAAATACACTAGATAAAATATTTTGTAATTTTGATATGTTTAATAAATAAAAAATAATAAAAGCTAGAGGACATTTGAAGGAAACAATTTAGACAGTTATTCCATATGTCATTACAATATTATTAAGATGCCCCTTTAGTCATTCCTGTTCTGAAATTCAAAGCATTTTTAATTTCTTCAAAAGGAAAGACAAATAAAAAATATTTTGCTTACACAATTGGCTGAATGATTTGGAATACCTTTGCAGAGTGGTTTTAATTCAAATTCAAATTAAGTGGATTAACTGTGTCCTCTCTCACAGATAAACACTTCCTTTATTTCCTCCATGTTGTACTCTAAGCATTTAAACTATTTGCTTTCAGAAAGCTATTACCTTTCTTGGCTTGATACATAATTTCCAGATATTCCTGGTCATACTCGTAGATTTGAATGGGCCCAGTTGACATCCACATCTCATGTGTCTTCTGAGATACTAACTGAAGCTTGCTTCACTCTCTGACTCTACAGAGAATTCCGGTGGATGTCAGATGAATGAACTGGAAATGCAATCATTTAACAGTGAGCCAAAATAGGCCCTTTCCCTGAAAGTGATTTTTAGAAACAGTGTTTTCTGAAGCAGAACATTCTGGAGTATACGTCCCTCAAAGCATTTGGATCCTTCAGCTTAAATGCATATCTCTCCCCAAAAGCCATTACGTACTTTGAAATTCCGGAGTGCAAAAATTTGTTGCTTATAAATAGCATATTTATCTGTTAAATATCTGCAGCTTATGGGCCTTCATTCCTTTTTTATTCTTATTGCCCTGAAGACAATTTCTAAAATGATTTTAGAGATGTGGAGTAGTAAATGAGGTATTCCTGAGAGACAGCCTGAAGTGAAAGCAGTTTAGTTTGAAATGTCCCAAGTAATCATTTGGTTTTATATATGTGCTTCAAGGTAGGTTAAGGTGGGACAAGAGAATGAGGGTTTGCTCTTGCACCTGTAATTAAAATGGCAGAATCTCAGAGTTTCCTGGAATAGAATCTCATGTCAAGTTACTAAGAAACATATAGTGCACTTTTGGCGTTACAAGCCAACTACTGACAATGTGATGCAGGTTTTGAATGAACAATTTGTTTTGTATTTTGACCTAATATGCTTATAAAATCATAAACTATTTGTATTAAGAATTACAATATTAGTTTCAGAATTTATTCATTTTCACGTGTATTAATTTTTCAGTGATCAGCACTTAGCTCTGTTTCCTGCTTTCCGGCGTGCTAACTGGTTCAAAATAAAATCTAGAGTTAATGAAAACTATGTTCTTAACATAATGGTTTGAAGTATGTAATTTTCTTCCGGTTAAAACAAAATAAGAGAAATCTTATGTGAACAGTCTATGATCTGAAACATTTATTATGGCTTTATCTTAAAATAATTTAATGGGTTACTGTGTCTACTTCAACAGCTGCCTTGAGGCTTTGTTTGTTTGTTCAAATGGCTACCATCAGTCAAAGGAGACAGGCATAGTTAGCTCATTACAGCCTTAGCTGATGTACTAATATAACTTCTAAGTAGGCTTAACATTACAGACTTTCAAAATGCTTAGCTATTAAACAATAATTTTTTCTTAGCTGTATTTAGAAAAAAATGAGGATTTTGATCCTTTCTATATGGAAATGATGACCTTTAGTAGAAGAAAATTCTTTTTATGTATTTACAATTACTAAACTCTACTGCTTACAAAACTTTGATTAGAAAATAATGTTTAAATCCTGTAGGTGGATATCTATATGCATATTTCTGAATTTGAATATGTGTGTATATATGCATAATGACAGAATAAAGTAACTTACATTTAAAATGTAACATTGATATATAATATATAACAAACATATATGAATGTAAATATAGATACATAAACATATATGCAAACATATAAATATAAATATAACATATACATATAAAATATATGTAAATACATATAAAAGATTTTTTACATACAAAGTATCTTAAAAAGAGTTTGCTTCAAGCTAAATATTTTATATGTGTATTTATATTTATATTTCTACCTTTCTCACTTTAATATATTTAAAGTGACAGTTCCTTGCTATTTTTGCATAATGTTTGAGTATTAATTTACTATTAATGTGTTATTTTCTTAGTATCTGTAATAAGAAATATATATCGTTGTCTTTACCCTCAGATCTTTATCCTGAGATAGAGTTCTTAAAATCCTTGCAGTAGGGGTGCTGAAGGAATCATTTGTTCTGTATTTGTTCTTTAACCCTAGTTTCTGACACAGAGCTCCTTTGTAATGTCCTGAGTGACAGGCGCACCTTTTGTTCTAACAGCGTGGCTCTCAGTGGGCTCCTGGATAACCTTAGCATGAGGGCTGGTTTCCCTGGGAACCAATCACCTGTGTAATGAGGGGGTTGGAACTTTCAGCCCCACTTTCTAACCTCTAGAAAGGGGAGAGGAACTGAAGATTGAGTTGATCATCGATGGACAATGATTTAATCAACTATGATTGCATAATGAAGCCTCCATAAAAACCCGAAAGGCTGAGTTCGGGAAGCTTCTGGATTACTGAACACATAGAGATGCCTGGAGTTGGCTCCAATCCAAAAGAGGGCATGGAAGCTCTGCTTCTCCCCACATTGCTTGCCCTGTGCATCTCCTCTCTCTGTCTAGCACTTGAATCCTTTGCAATGTCCTTTATGATAAATGGGAAGATGTAAGTAAGTATTTAGCTGAGTTCTCTGAGTTGCTCTAGCAAATTAATGGAACCCAAGGAAGAGTCCTGGGAACCCAGGTTTATAGCTGGTCAGTCAGAAGCTTGGGACTGTCACCTGAAGTGGGGGCAACCTTCTGGGGCTGAACCCTCACTTGTGGGGTCTGGAGCTTCCTCCAGGTAGAGTCAGAATTGAACTGAATCACAGGACACCCCGCTGGTGTTCCCAGAAGCATTGCCTGTGCTGGTGGGAGAAACCCTCACACACATTTTGGTAACCAGAGGTAAAGTGTTGCATTGAGTGTGATTGTGTAAGAATGTAGGCGGAGAAAAAGTTGTTTTTTTTTTTTCTTCTTCAAATTAATTTACTATGAATGTGTAAATGTGTTGTTTCATTGAAATATTTCATATAAGTTTCTTCTGAACCCCAGAATTAAATTAAATGTCAACTATATAGACCAGCTAGCTCTATGTGAAAGAGTTAAGTGCCATCCAATATTTCTTCTGCCTCTCTGTTGTCTCAGACAACCGATCCTGCCATCCCTCAGGAACCTTTAGACAGGTACTACGAGAGTCACGCCTTGTGAGCATTTCCCTAAGTTTCTGTTGTATGTGTAATTTAAGGCCATCTAAAACATGTGTACTCATTTTAGAGGAATCTGTGGTTAAAAAACTGAGCATGTAGAATCTGTTCTTTTCACTGAGTAATAATTTTAATAATCCAGAAGAACACTGACAGGCAGGGTTTGGAGAACAGCACACTGATGTCCCCGATTTTCAGGACAGCATATTGCTGACACCTAATCAGACACCCATGACAGGTCTGGGCATGTTATCATTACACAGAAATACACTTAAAGTGATTTTTAATTTGGGGTGTATTTCCTAACTGTTGAATTTAAGTAACCTCTCAGTTGAAATGTTCAGCATTATCTGGAATTTTTTTTTTTTTTTTTTTTTTTGAGACAGAATCTTGCTCTGTCTCCCAGGCTGGAGTGCAGTGGCGCGATCTCGGCTCACTGCAAGCTCCGCCTCCCGGGTTCACGCCATTCTCCTGCCTCAACTTCCCGAGTAGCTGGGACTACAGGTGCCTGCCACCACACCTGGCTAATTTTTTTGTATTTTTAGTAGAGACGGGGTTTCACCGTGTTAGCCAGGATGGTCTCGATCTCCTGACCTCGTGATCCGCCCGCCTCGGCTTCCCAAAGTGCTGGGATTACAGGCTTGAGCCACCGTGCCCAGCCATTATCTGGAATATTAAGTGTCGGTGACTCAAGAGTATTTTAGATTGCATTTATTATAAGTGAGTTCTAACTGCCATTCAGTATTGTAATAGAGCTCTCATTTTAATTATTTGTACTTTGCCTTGTACAAATAAATAAGTAAATAAATATGGTTTCTAGTTACACTAAAGCAAATTTTATGTCTAAATAATTTGTATATTGACTTATGATTATATTTATAACTCTTTGTTTAGAGACGTGTAATACAGTAATTTTACCACGTGCATAATAAATATTTGTTTAAAAATAGAAAACAACAAAATGTAGGGGTTTTAAAATAAGAATAAAAAACAAGATAACTTTCGTTTTACCTTAGTTATCTTTCTTCTTTCCTGTATTTTTTGTGAGTTTATTGATGATGAAGTGAATTCTCTGAATCTTCCTTGTAAAATACTTTTTAAAAGTACTATATACTTCTGAAGAGGCTTTACATATTTATTTGATTTTCATCTCATTTATTTATGAAACACATGAAAATAGATATAAAAGAAAAGGCATTATTGTAAAAGCTGTTTTGAATTTGCATGAGTGGATATGCACTCCATTGTTTTAACAAGAAATGTATCATAAACTTTTGTTTGTACATTTGTGGTTGCTTTTTGCCATTAAGGCTAAAGTATAGGATGTGGTGTATTCTGTTGTTCGGCTCTCACATATCCTTTTGTGTAGCATCCTATATGCTAAGAGCAGGTTTTGCAGACTGGAGTACATGACTCAGGCTCCTGGAACCTGGAAGTGGCTATGGCCAGGAGCACGTTGTAAGGTAAAGGCTGGCCTGGTGGACACTGCCTTCCACCGTAACCTCAAATCACTTTATGTGCAGATTTGTTGACTTTCTGAAGTTGAATGAGACAGAATTAAGCGATTCTTATTCTTACTATTTTTCACTGATATCATTGAAGTCAACTCTTAATCTCCAATTGAAAAACATAATGTTTTAGCTTTATTTGCCCTGCCTGGTCAGTTGTCCAAATGGTAATGTTTCAATTCTATGTCTTTTCATCTTGGTTATTTTCCTAATTATGATTGATTTTGTATTTTAAATCTATGTGCAGCTCCCAGAAAATGTTTTAGCAAGTGGGAAATGTGTAAAATATACTAAAAATTCAAAAATAATTTATGACTGTTTTGTAACAATGTAATCATTCAATACATGAGATAACTGCTTCTTTCTTGTTCTTTGTCTCTGCAAAATTATTATTTAAATATACTAATTTCTGCTTATAAAATATAACACACATTTATTTTGGAAAGGTTAGACAATAAAGAAAATATAATAAGCCAATATTTTTATCCAACATCCCTTCACTCAGAGAACCTCTGAAAACATTTTGTGTAGAGCTTTTCAGTTTTTCTTCCTTTAAAGCACACACGGCTCTCACACTACATTGTAGTTTCATGTCTATATTCAGCTTTATTCATACAGCAACATAGCATGAGAACTTGCCCCTGTGTTGATATATATCACAAGAGCTAGTTTTGCACGGAATTTAACTAAGAATTCTCCTCTTACTGGATTATGAAGCTATTTTATAGTTTCAACAACTTTCAATAATATGAAATTAATCATGGTTCATAAATCATCCTGTGCATACTCAATTATACACTTAGGTTGTGTCTTGAGATATTAAATTAATGAATCAAAGTGCGTGAACATTTTTAAGAATTTTTATATATATTAACATGTTGTCTTACATGTGCACACACCTACACATAATAGCATATAATTTCATCAAGAAATTGGTCATTTCATCAACCTCTACTGAACACCAAAAATGACCTCTACTGTATATTAAAAGTGAAAGGGCACAGTCAATTTAGAAATTAGGCCTAATGAGCCCATTAACCAAATGGGCATTAATTTGGTTCTAAACTTGCTAGCAAGCAACAAATGGCACAGGGCAACCTTATGACTATATAATTTGTGATGCCAGAGACAGAAATTCAATAGGAATTCTTAGAAGGCAATCTTTCTAAAGAAGCTAAAAATGATTATACATATTTATTATTGATACAAGCAGTTTTTATTAGGTGGTTTCTTTTTAAAATTATGAATATGGAGTGCTGGAAACAAGTTAAAATGTAATTCCATAAAATTAATTTTCCAGAAGGTCTATGCAGTTTTCTCAAATTGCCCATATTGCTTTTGGTCTCCAAAGACAGATATGTAGAAAAGTAAATTTTAGTATAGAGTTCCAGTGCAGACGGGTTGAGCTTTCTTTCAAAACCCTGTCTTCTAAAAGCATGTCTCAAATGAGCTTCTCTTCAATAATGGGTGATGGTGAGTCAGAGATTATACACTGTATTTTCAGTGGAACCACAGAGTAAATTTATGCATAGGGCTTTTTTTTTTTAAACATAAAAGAAAGGAGTGATGTAAAAAAAAAAAAAAAAAAAAAGCATTTTACAACTCAAGAAGACATGAATTTCATCATCTTTGTTCCCAGAAAGAAAATGCATATACACAAGACAAAGACTAAAGACTTTTTTTTTTTAAACACAGCTGCAGATTCCAATATAGAGCTTGTGAATTAGATAGCTTGAGTGGACACAGCTTTTTGCCAAAATAGCGGTGTCCTGGGAGTATAGCAACCAGAGAACTAGTTGGTCATTTGTTTTTCCTCATGCTCTACTGACCTCAATCTTTCTCTTACAATGCTCGTGTTTAAAGTATTGTAGAATAGGAAAAGAGCTCAAGAACGAAACAGCAGGTGTATACAATTCTCAGACTCACCCATCCTGGGCTTTCTCTATCATTTACATATACACTTTGCAAACAGTTCTAACTTTTAACATCATAGCCGGCCTTCATTCAAAAGATTATTAGGTAATTTAGAAACAAATTAAAGTGAGAAGGGGATGATACCAGAGTACCAGCAATATTTTATTGGAGCAGAAGCGTTTAATTGGCTTGTCTATAGATTACTCCCATAGTATCGATTTCGTATGTATAGAAATGTTATTAGGATTGTTCTCTATGGAATCATAGGTCAATAAAAAACCAGTAATGTTATAGATCCTTTAATGTTATTCCTTATAAATAGAATGTTCTAAAGTAGAACAATGTGTCTGAAGCTATTCATTCCTTATGTGTCACAGATGATGTGACAATCATCATGCATATCTATTATTTTAAAACAAGGCAGCATCAATTTATTTCTTTTCTTGTCATCCTGGGGGAGAAGAAAAGGTAAGATTCTCTTAATTAGAGAAGAGAAATTGTCATCTATATATCTTCTAATATTATATACACAAATTTATAAATTTGAATATTACTCATCATGATTAATTGGGGAAAATTCCCTTAAAGATTAAAGATTCAAGGATAAGTATTCTATGATTATTACATGCTGAAAAAGAATAGTCTTATATATGTAATGCTTCATTTTTAAAACTCTATTAAATTATTTCTTTCAGTGTGCTTTCATTATTTAAAATTCTATTTCATCCAGCAGAATCAACAGCTCTTTTTTCTGTCCTGTCTGTTCTGAGATTCTCTCACAAGCAGCTGCTAATTAGGAGAGCCTGTGGTCTCAAGCCTCTGTACAAAATCTCATTTGTCAGCACTGGGTGAAACAGTGCAATCCTAAGAAAACAAAGGTGTATAAAAGAAAAAGAAAAAACATAAGACATGGATTATAGGGGGAATGCAAGATTTTGTTTCTATAAAAGTGCTGCAAATGTTTTACAGTTTGTTTATCTTTCAATTTGGGAGTCAAATATTAGTTTTTAATTTAACTAGTTAAAGATATTAGTATTTTACTTTATGGGTTCATTCCTTATATTCATGATCAAAAACACTCCTCAACTTCCGGTGCAAATCGGCCTTCCTTTTATATTCTTATAATCTCCATTCCAAAGAGCTTCTCTGCGCGTGCTCCTCATCTCAGGCCAGACAACACCCGTTCACCACTATTTGGCTCAATTACCTATAGAGTCATCCTTGACTCTTTTTCCCTCACATTCTATACCCAAAACATAAGCAAAGTCTGTTGGTTTTACCTTCAAATACACCAAAAATCTGAGAATTTCTTCTTACCACTAAAGTCACTACCTTGGTGCAGGCTGATGCTATCTCTTGTTTAGATTATCCAAGTAACCTCCTCACTGGGTGCCCTGCTGTAAACCCTGTAGTCCTACCCCTTCTGCCACCTCCTCCCATCAGCTGTGCGAGTGACCTCCTGAAAATGTAACTCAGATTTTGTGTGCTTTTTCACTAATAACCAGCCGTCGGTTCCTCTAAGTGCTTTGTTCAAATGCCACCCTATCATCAAGGACCTTTTTGACGACTCAACATTATTAGTATGTCCTATTGCTCACTCTCCCAGTTACTCTGTTTTTTGTTTTTTACTAATTTTTTTTAAAAAACTTTTGATTTGCAAAATTATTGTAAAGATAATAGAGAGAATTTCCATATACCCTATACCAACTTCCCCCAGTAGTAACATCTTATATAAGGATGATACATTTGTCACAACTAATGGACTGCTATTGAATTTTAAGGAAATTCCTTACTTTATTCACATTTCCTCAGCCTTTTTCACAATGTCCTTTTTCTGTTATAGGATCCCATCTAGGATGCCACATGACATTTAGTCATCATGTGTCATTAAGCTTCTCTTGACTATGACAATTTCTCAGACTTTCCTTGTATTTGATTACTTTGACAGTTTTGAGGAATAATGGTCAGGTATTTTGTAGAATGTCCCTGCAATGAAATTTGTCTGATGTTTTTCTCATGATTACACGGGGCTGATGTGTTTATTGGAGGAAAAACGGAGAAAAAATATCAACCTCATCACATTGTATCAAGAATACCTCTTATCAGTATGACTCATGATTGCTGGTGCTAAACTTTATCACCTACCTTGAAGTAGCTCTTGTCAGTTCTCTTCTCTGCATAGTTACATTTTTAAAACAATTAATTTTCTATATTGTATTCTTTGAAAGAAGTCACTATGGTCAGCCCACGTTTAAGAAGAGGGAGTATGCATTTGGAATTTTTCTGCATAGAAGATTTATCCTTTCTCCATTTTGTTTGTTTTTATTTATTCTACCATGTATTTATATCTACATAAATATATGGATATTTATTTTATACTTAACATTAGACTTCAAATACTACTTCATTTTCTTGCTCCAATTGTTTCAAATTTGGCCCCTCGGAGCTCTTCATTTTGCTTCTGAGTTCCTTTGATATGCGTGTATCTTTGTGGGTTTTTTCTGTTTGTTTGTTAGCACTATTTTACTTTCTGGCACAACAAGGTAATCCAGATTCATCTTGTGGATTTCCTACCACAGTACTAGATACAATCAGTCCTTTCTCCAAGGATTCCTCATATTTTTTATTGGAGAAATATGTTAGAAACCAAGATCAAGGCACAAGACTGTCTCCAGGGTATTGTTTCCAGGCCCTATCAGCTGACAGAATAAAGAAATGTACGTGTATATACACATCTGAAAAGATGTATACAAATATATATCTTGGAAAGATATCTACACTCCCATGTTCACCGGCAAAATTATTCACAGCAGGCGAGATATGGCAACAACATAGATGTTCCCTGATGTATGCATGGAGAAAGAAAATGTCATACATACATACAATGGAGTAACATTCAGTCTTAAAAAGAGAAAGAAATTCTGCCATATGCAATACCATGGATGAACCTGGAAGACATCATTCCAAGTGAAATAAGCCAGTTACAGAAGGACAAATACTGCATTATTTAACTTCTATGAGGTATCTTAAATAGTCAGACTTATAGAAACAGAGTAGGATGGTAGTAGCCAGGAACCAGTAGGAGGGGAAATGGGGAGTTGATGTTCGACAGGTATGAAGATGAATAAGTTCTAGAGAACTGTATGACACTGGGCCTAGATTCAAAAATACTATATTGTGTACTTAAAAATTTATTAAGTGTGTAGAGTTCATGTTATGTGTTTATACCACAATGAAAAATGAAATAATACAAACAAAATATTTAAATATAATGTATATTTAAATATAAATAAAAATAAGTGATAGTGAAGAAAACAAACAAACAATAAACATGGATTTTGACACATACTTAATGTATTATATTCATCATTATATCATCATGTAGAATAGTTTTACAATCTCAAAGAATCTCCTGTCCTTCACATACTCAACCCCACCCTCCCAAATCCCTTGAAAAAACTAATCTATTTACTGTCTCTATAATTTTGTGTTTTCCAGAATGTCATAGAATTGTAATTACACAGAATGTAGCCTTTTCAGACCGCCTCTTCCACTAAGCAATATGCATTTAAGATTTGTCCATGTCTTTTCATGACTTATTTATTTTAAAATTATTAATAATATTTCTTATAGATCTTAGTTTTTTAGGCCAGTTTTAGGTTCACAACAAAATTGAGCAGAAGGTACAGAGATTTCCCATATCCCTCTAACTCCTCTATGCATAGCCTATTCCATTATCAACATCCCCCACCAGAGTGGTGCATTTGTTAGAACTGATGAGCCTACATTGACACACCATAATTGCCTAAACTATGTACTATACTTTAGGTTCACTCTTGGTAATGTACATTCTAGAGGTCTGGACAAATGTATAATGACATGTATCCACCATTGTAGATCATACAGAATAGTTTTATTTCTCTATAAATTATCTGTGTTTCACCTACACATGTCCCACTCAGCACCTGACACCATTGATCCTTGTACTATCTCCATAGTTTTGCCTCTTCCACAGTTGCATGTAATTGAAATTATACAGTATGTAGCCTTTTCAGATTTGCTTCTTTCACTTAACAGTATGTATTTAAGTTTCCTCCATGTGTTTTCATGACTTCATAGCTCATATCGCCTTAGCGTTGAGCAATATTCCATTGTCTGGATGTACCACATTTTATTTATCCATTCACCTACTGAACGGTATCTTGGTACATATGAATAAAGCTGCCATAAATATTCATATGCAGGTTTTTGCATGGACATAAATTTCAACTAATTTTGGTAAATACCAACACCAAGGAGCATGATTGGTGGGCTGTATAGTAAGAGTATGTACTTTTTGTAAGAAACTGCCAACTCTCTCATTCTGTAGGCAGTTTACTCTGTTGATAGTTTCTTTTGCTGTGCAGAAGCTCTTTAGTTTTATAAGATCCCATTTGTCAATTTTTATTTTTCTTGCAATTGCTATTGGCATCTTTGCCTGTTCCTGTTTCCAGAATGGTGTTTTCTAGGTTTATCTTCTAGTGTTTCTGTATTAGACTGGTGCAAAAGTAACTGCTGTTTTGCCATTTCACTCTGTCACCCAGGATGGAGTGCAGTGGCATGATCTCAGCTCACTACAGCCTCTGCCACCCGGGTTCAAGTGATTCTCCTGTCAGCCTCCTGAGTAGCTGGGATTACAGGCACCTGCCACCGCACCAAGCTAATTTTTGTAGTTTTAGTACAGAGGGGGTTTCACCATCTTGGCCAGGCTGGTCTTGAACTCCTGACCTTGTGATCCACCCGCCTCAGCCTTCCAAAGTGCTGGGATTATAAGCGTGAGCCACCAGGCCCTGCCCAGCAATTACTTTTGCACCAACCTAATAGTTTTAGGTTTTACATTTAAGCCTTTAATTTATCTTGAGTTGATTTTTGTAGATGATATAAGGAAGATGACCAGTTTCAATCTTCTGCATATGGCTAGCCAGTTATACCAACATCATTTATTGAATAGGGAGTTTTTTTCTCTATTGCTTGTTTGTACTGACTTTTTCAAATATCAGATAGTTGTAAGCATGTGGCTTTATTTCTGGGCTTTCTATTGTGTTCTGTTAGTCTATGTGTCTGTTTTTGTAGTAATACTATGCTGTTTTGGTCACTGTAGCCTTGTATTAACAGTGTAATTTGAAGCTGAGTGATGTGATGGCTCTAGCTTTTTTTTTTTTTTTTCTTTTTGCTTAGGATTGGGTATTTGGGCTCTTTTTATGTTTGATATGAATTTTAAAATAGTTTTTTTTTTCTAATTCTGTGGAGAATGTCATTTGTAGTTTGATAGGAATAGTACTGAATCTGTAAAGTGCTTTGGGCAGTATGGCTATTTATCAATATTGATTCTATCATTGAGTATGGAACTTTTTTTCATTTGTGTTTATCATTTCTAATTTCTTTCAGCAGTGTCTTGAAATTCTTGTTGTAGAGATCTCTCACCTCCCTGGTCAGCTGTATTCCTAGGTATTTTATTATTTTTGTAACTATTGTGAATGGCGTTGTGTTCTTGATTTGGCTTTCAGCTTGGATGTTGTTGTATAGAAATGTTACTGATTTTTGTGCACTGATTTTATATCCTGAAACTTTGCTGAAGTTATTCATATCTAGGAGCTTTTAGGCAGAGTATCCAGTTTTCTAGGTATAAAATCATATTTTCTTCAAACATAAATAGTTTAACTTCCTCTCTTCCTATTTGGATGCCTTTTATTTCTTCCTCTTGCCTGTTTGCTCTGGCTAGGACTTCCAGTACTATGTTGAATATGAGTGGTATTCAGGGGCATCCTTGTCTTATTCTCAAGGGGAATGCTTCAAACTTTTGCTTTTTCCATATAAGGCTGGCTGTGGGTTTGTCATAGATGAATCTTATTATTTTGAGGTATGTTCCTTTAATGCCTGATTTGTTGAGGGCTTTTAACATGAAGATTGCTGAATTTTATTGAAAGCCTTTTCTGCATCTGTTGAGAAAAATCACATGGTTTTGTTTTTAGTACTGTTTATGTGATGAATCACATGTATTGTTTTACGTGTGTTGAACCAACCTTGCTTTCCAGGGATAAAGCCTACTTAATTGCAGTAGATTAGCTTTTTAATGTGCTGTTTGATTCAGTTTGATAGTATTTTGTTGAGGATTTTTGCTTGTATATTCATCAGGGATATTGGCCTGAAGTTTTATTTATTTGTTGTGTGTCTGCCGGGTTTTGGTATTGGGATGATGCTGGCCTCATAGAACAAGTTAAAGAGGAGTTCCTTCTCATCAATTTTTTGAAATAGTTTCAGTAGGAATGGAACCAGCTCTGCTTTATGTATCTGTTAGACTTCAGCTGTGAATCCATTTGGCCCTGGCCTTTTTTTGGTTGGTAGGCTTTTTATTACTGATTCAATTTCAGAGCTCATTACTGTTTATTCAGGAATTCAGTTTCTTCCTGGTTAAATGTTGGGAGGTTGTATGTTTCCAGGACTTTATCCATTTCTGTCTCTGAGGGATATTTTGCATCTCTGTGGAGTCAGTGGTAATGTCTCCTTTGTTGTTTCTGACAGTGTTTATTTGGATCTTCTCTTTTTTCTTTGTTATTATAACTAATGGGCTATTAATCTTATTATTCCTTCAAAGAACAAACTACTAGATTCATTGACTTTTGTATGATTTTTCTCTTCCTTCAAGAAGAAGTTTTTACTTTTAATTCCAGCCAAATTTGTTTTTCATGAATTTTACCTTCATTATTGTAACTAAAATGTTAGCACGATACCCAAGGGGAGTAGGTTGCCTCATGTTATCTTCTAGATAGTATTTTCAGAAAAAAATTTGAGGGGACATTATACTTAAAATCAATAATACACTGTTAAAAAGAAACTGAGAGGGAAAAACATCTTACATATTAGGAACACAAATTCAAAAACAGTAAAAATTATATTTCTGAAAATTGGATTAGATATAAAGAATATAAAACATGGCCATTCTACCATACCTTAAAATAACAGAAAGAGTTCAAAATTAGGAGTCAAAATTTCTAGGATAGATGCAAGACATATAACAGTACTCTATATTGTAAGAACATATGAGAAAATATAAAGAAGACAAAAGAAAAAGATGCCATCAAAAAAGCCAGGGAAGAAAACTTTACTGAACTAAGAATAGATGTAGTACTCAAATGGAATATGTCTATTGAATATTGAGAAAATTCTCACTTGATAGGATAAGGAAAACCAAGAGAATCTCCTACAAACTTTCAGAGAGGAAAGAAAATAAGCAAGCACTTGCAAAAGAACAACAACTAGCTTAGCACAGGATAAATGCAATAAGGTGATGAAAACATTATATAGAACTCATAGAAAAAATATATAATTTTAATTTATTATTCTACATTCCCAGCCAAACTTCCATTAAAGTGTAAGTTTAAGTCAATAGGAACACCACAATGCACAAATTTTGGAATCAGAAATACATTTCTCAATTTAGTAATAATGTAAATAATGCAATAATGAAAAAATTTTAAAAATAATAAAATAAGAAAGTCATGAGGTACAATTTTAATAATGAGAAAGAAATACTGATCATACTTACCTCTTACATATAGCAGTAGAGGGTTGTGTTGATGAGTTATAACATACATTCTACAGTTTTTTCTTGTACATACTAGAGTGGAAAGAGAAGGGGACCATAAAAACTTTCATGTGTCTGCTTGTGTGTTGCTTCTTCTATAGGATAAGACTTATTATAAATTACTTAGGAAGTGCATTTATAAGACACTTAGGTAAATGAAGCCTGGAGCCAAGCAGAGGTTATGCAAGGAGGGCAAGAGGGAGAAGGTGAGTAGATGTGGGTGTTAGAACAGCTGTATTTTGTGGCTACTTTAAGCTGATTATCAACCTAAACAATTAACAAAGTATGCTCGGATACAATACCTCACGTGTGAGATTGAGGGATTGATGTTTGACATGATACAGAACTGCACTGCACCTAGACTGACCAGATGAGTCCTACATTGGACACATCTGGCAATCAACTAAAGTGGAGTTTGGATCCAAAAGTTGCAGGGCAGCTGTGTGAGGCACTACCACTGCCTTTAACACCCCCGCACCGTCCTTCCATCACACCTGGGAGAAGTCATCTAGGTTTAATCTGAACCACAAGTTACAGTATACATTAGCTAACATATGAGTTGATGTTTTTTAAGTATAAGAAACATACTTTTGATCATATAATTGTGATGCTCAGTGCGTTTGTCAAGCATATTTGTAAAGTGAAAGAGGCATGATGCACCAATTGCTGACATAAACACAAGTAATAATCTAGAACTCAAATTTCAGAAGATTTAAAAAAATTCACATGAAATAAGGGAAGGAAATAATTCTACATTCTTCTATTCTTGCTTGCATGGACTAATTTTTTAGTTTGTTAGAAAAATAAAGACTGATAACAATTAGTAAAATATGGAAGGTATCCATTAGGAGAAAAAAGTAACATCCAGAGCAGGCAAAGGTTAGTTGTAGTCTAGCAAAAGTTGAGAGATGGGAAAAGTAGAAGTGTAAAATATATGTAAGACAAAGTAAGAGCAGAATTAAGAAGTACATAATTACTTGGTTTAAAGGCAAATAATGCCGGGCGCGGTGGCTCAAGCCTGTAATCCCAGCACTTTGGGAGGCCGAGACGGGTGGATCACGAGGTCAGGAGATCGAGACCATCCTGGCTAACACGGTGAAACCCCGTCTCTACTAAAAATACAAAAAACTAGCCGGGTGAGGTGGCGGGCGCCTGTAGTCCCAGCTACTCAGAAGGCTGAGGCAGGAGAATGGCATGAACCCGGGAGGCGGAGCTTGCAGTGAGCTGAGATCCGGCCACTGCACTCCAGCCTGGGCAACAGAGCGAGACTCCGTCTAAAAAAAAAAAAAAAAAAAAAAAAAGGCAAATAATTTCTGATTGAATAGTTTTTTTAAAAGAGATACATACTACACTCAATGATTATATTTAAACCATAGAAAGACTAGTGTGAGAAGGTGATACATACTACACGCAATGATTATATTTAAACCATAGAAAGACTAGTGTGAGAAGGTTATGTGTCCCCTCCAAATCTCATGTTGAAATGTGATCCCATTGTTGCAGGTGGGGCCTGCTAACTCGTGGGTGATTGCATCACAGGGACGGATATCCCATGAATGGTTTAGTGCCATATCCTTTGTAATACGTTAATTCTCACTCAGTTTATGTGAGATCTGGTTGTTCAAAACCCTAGGACTACCCCTCACCACTCACTCTCCATGTGACATGCCTGCTCCCCCTTCACCTTCCACGATGATTCTGAGTTCCCTGAGGTCCTCACCAGAAGCAGATGCTGGCACCACACTTCCTGTACAGCCTGCAGAACAGTGAACCAATTGAACCTTTTTTAAAAAGTAAATTACTCAGCATCAGATATTTCTTTAGATACAGCAAAAATGGCTATAGGCAAAAGGACATATTTGGGATGTAATGGCCCAGAAAATAAACCACCTGTATTATTTTTTTCCATAAAATTAAACAAACAAAGAAAAAAAAAAGCAAAACAAAATGAACCATTATAGTTTAGCTCCAAAGTTTTGGGACAAGTTTTCTCTGTTTTGTCAGAATATAGAAATGTGCTTTTCATTTTGACTTAAAATATTTTGTACTCTGAAAACTTAAAGTTAACCTGCATAAGTATGTATTTTCATTTCCAAAATGAACAAAAAAAGAGGAAAAGGAGAGAAATAGAGAGTGAGGGAGACAGTGCAGAAATGTCTCCATTACCCTGGTGTGTAGGGTGAGAGCCTAGTTTTCAAAATTCAGCATAAATTTAATGGTAGATCAAAAGAGCAAGAGAAATGGAGCAAAGACAACCAATTTGCTGTAATGTCTAGCCCCATAACTCAGAGCTAGATTTGCTTAAATCCTGAGCTTCAAGGAAAGATGGGCTTAAGGCTCTGTGAACCTATGTGTAAGGAGCACCTGGCACATTAGAACCAGCCTTGCATGCAATTTCTGTCAATGGCACCACTCAGTTCTGTTAGAATTAAATCTAGTTAAGAGTCTATGAAATATCAGACTTCTTTCAAATCTTAGCCTTATCATTACAGAATCCTGGGTTGTTTCTTTTCTATCCCACACTTTCTCAATAAAATCCCTTAACATCTGACTCTAATTTTGTTCTACTCTTTTATATTAAAACAATTAGATAATCCATTAAACAAATGGGAGGAAATAGCATTAATGATATGTTGCACTTGCATTATGAAGTTAATTGGATTAACTAAATTAGCTCTTTTATATTCAAGCTTGCATATGTTTTTAATGTTGAAAGCAAGAAATCATCAAGAAAACTCCCATTTCTGTGATTTTCTCTCTTCATTATAAAGCAGAGGTCAGTGACACCACATACTGTCAACAAGCCTAAAGTTTAAAGAAAACAGAGAGAAAAAAATAAAGTTAAGGAGAATACAAAATAAACAAGAAAAGAATCATAGAAGTTTAAACAAGATATAGGATCTGTAATTCCATCTAACTTTGCTTAGGGAGTAAGAGTAGCAAAACCGTGCAGCAAAATGATTCTGGACATTTTGTCTGGCTTCAAAATAACACGACATTCCTGGGTAAGACAGCATTGGGATCACGGATAAATTCAGGGTCCATAGTTTTCTGTGGTATGAAAGGGCTTTGCATGAGAGTAAAACCCTACTCAGGAAATCTTGGATACCTTGCCTCAAGGCCCGGATCAGCCTTAAATTCAAGTTATTCAGACACTAACAACTGTGGTTGTTTCATGACACAGCCCAAGTTTCCCAGTGAGAGTTAATGCTGGAAATTTCGAGTCCAGGTAGAAGCTGATGTGTCCTCACTATCCACCGGAGAAGCCTGATTATTCACCTGCACATCAAAGAGCACATTGCACTTGGAAATTGTACTTTCTAAAGTATGTAGATGATTCATTCCATGGAGTGTTCAAAAATAATAGTCTAGTTCTAACATTTGTATTATAATATTCAATTATTTTATATTTAGAAATAAAAATTGTTTTTGAATTATATTAAAATTTTCTGTTAAGAGGCAAACTTGGAATGCCTGTGAGTATACAGTTCTTGATTCAGAGCAATGCTAGTCATCACCAAGGTGCACAGATACCCATTAAAAGGTAAAAAGAGGTAAGAACTTATGATGTGCAATACTTTCATTTTATTATTATCGTTCTAGTGAATAAAGCTTGGTGTTCTTAGTCAAAGACTGAATCTGACTTTTATAGAGGAAGGTAGTAAAATTAAATGATTAATTATGTATAATACTTTCAATAATTTGCCTAAAAATTCAGATATTAAGATGCAAGTCTGAGTTGCAAATAATAAAAGACTTCAGAAATTCAGAATTAAGTGTGTTTCTATATTGTAGATAATTATAGGCATTTTTTCCCATAATTGTCACACTGTACACACACATGTATATTAGCATATGCAGTTACATTTGAACACTTACTTTATTTACATAACATATAGCATATGTACATCTTAAAACAAATCAGGGATCTCAGTCAATTGTAAATTTTTTATCCAAATGATTGCAACTCTCAACAAATTACTTTTTGCCTTCAATTTTTTCACGTAAATAAAACCTGGATTATGTCTACATAAAAATATAGTAGATTGCCCAGATAATAATAGAGTAAAATACTAATTCTGCTTCTTTTTGTTCCCTCAAACTAATCACATGCAACAAAGATCACAAGAATCAGTAAACTCTTTTTACTCTGGAACTGGGAAACATTCATAACCAGAATTCCATTTATAAGAGAGCTCTGACAAGTGCTTTGGAAATAGGTTAAATTGCAGAAATGCTGAGAGAAGACGGAAGCCTCCTGGGTCACAGACAGACTAGGCAGAGTTCAGTGTCCACATGCAGTGGGAATGCTCTGTGAGGCAGGACCAGTGACCCCCCACTCCGAAGTTGCAATCATGTGGACAAGGGACAGGAGCTGCCTGAACCTCCTGTGCCATTGCTGATAGATGGATGTGTTAGCAGATACCATAAATGAAGAGTTTTATAAGTGCAATATTACATTTTGGCAAGAGTGGCTTGAGATTAGTCCTTCCATACACTTACCTTCTGAATAAACTATTCTAGTAAAGTGCAATTTGGTGAGAACTGAACTCTGATCATTTTGTCTAGCTCAAATTCCTTTCTAAGGGGCCTGGGGAGTCACACCTTACATACCATAAAATCTCATTAAATAGGTTTTGTTGTTGTTGTTGTTGTTTGTTTGTTTGTGTTTTGACTTGGAATATTGTGGGTGACTTTCCAACCTGACTCTGCTATGGCAGCACGTGACGGATAGCAGACTCCATTTACTCAACTTACGTATTCCTTTCTACTGAGCCCAAGTCTTTAGACAAAGCTGAACTTTTTCAACCAATTGCCAAATAAGAATTCTCAAACCCACCTATGACTTGTAACTTCCCACTTCAAGATGTCCCACCTTTTCAAGTTGAACCAATGTATACCTTCCATGTATTCATTTATGATTTTGCCTGCAATTCCTGTCTCCCTGAAATGTGTAAAACTAAACTGTAACCCCACCACTTGGGTGGTCTTTTTTAGGACCTCTTGAAACTGTGTTACCTGAGCCGTAGTCACTCATGTTGGCTCAGAGTAAAAATCTTAAAATATTTCAGCAGAATTTGGTTTCTTCTTCATCACTGGCAATCCACCCTTAAAATGTGAATCCAGTTGGAATCCCACACTGAGGATATGCACTGGGTGTTCTCATTTTGTTCATTTTGCTCCAGTCTCTATCCTTTACCCCAAGCCCAGCCCTGGGAGGCTGACTTCTGTTTGCTATGTTCTCCCTTCTTGCTTCCGGTTAATTCGGTCAGCAGCAACATAGGTAGAAGATTAAGACTCGGAGAAAATTAGAGCTGTGCTCCTCCAGGGAAAGATAATCACATGGAGCGGCTATGTGGTATGTGTGCTTTGTGTGATAATGTTTAAAGGATACCTCCTCCCACCAAGTGGAATTATTTGATGGTGTTTTCTACCCACTTTGCCAAATTATAAGCAAGTAGTTCTTAAGAAATATAAACATATTGATACAAAATTTGCTTTTGAACAAGTTGTTTTTGAAAATCTTAAAAAAATGTGGAAAACATGCTTTTACCTTCAACCTGTTTACAAGTTGCTTTTGTAATGTAAAGCAGTGTAACTAAGTGGCTTGTGTTTGAGACAACTGAAGCACTGACAAGGAGCTGTGAGAAGACTCCAGGGGGCTCCTTAGCCAAGTTTCAGCACAAAGGCTTCATGACTGAATGCTGACAAAGCATCAGTCTCAGTACATCTCACAGAGAATAGAGTTTTCAGCGGATCATCACACAGACTGCAAGCAATTCCAAACTCCTCGTGCAGACTAGAGAAAAATGTTATACAATGGATGCATGTATCAAGACATCAAATTGTACCACATAAATGTATACAATTACAAAGTATCGATTCAAAAAACTTAAAAAGAATAGAGAAATGTTGTTAACAGAGGTCACTGGAACACAAGCTGAGATCAGCAGCTGGGGCAGTGAAACACTGATTTCCCTGACAGCATACTGTTATCACCTATCCTCATCTCCTTCCGTCTCCCTCATTAGCTCACTACACGCTTTGCTTATCAAGAACATAGTCGTTGTACTAACGAAGTGTGTATGTTATTAGAAACATGACAATGTATTGCCTATATTTTACAGCCCAAAGCCAAGGGTTTTACATTTAATTTTGCAATAATAAAAATAAAACAGTCAAAGAGAAATTTGGTTTCAGACCAGGTGTGGTGGCTTGCATCTATAATCTCAACATTTTGGGAGGCTGAGGTGGGAGGATCACTTGAGCCCAGGAGTTAGAGACCAGTTTAGGAAAACATAGAGAGACTTCACCTTTATAATATTTATAAATAAATAAATAAATTTGGCTCAACATCCAAATAAGGGGCGTAAAGTTAAATTCATAATATATATATGTATATATATACATATTTTTTGAGACGGAGTCTCACTCTGTCACCCAGGCTGGAGTGCAGTGGAGTGTTCTCGGCTCACTGCAAGCTCTGCCTCTGGGTTCATGCCATTCACCTGCTTCAGCCTCCCGAATACAAAATTTTATTTTTAAATGACTTTTTAATTACATAATTAACATATGAAGAGACACAAGCAAATAAGCACAAAATCCATTACAGAGGATGATTAATTCTCTCTGTTGGCTTCCGATCAAATTCTAGTTCCATATTTATTTTCTGGAGCTGATCATATATGTTAGTTTCATATGATACATTTAGACACGTGTCTATGCATATGTGTACTGATATAAATATATGTTACTGTGTTTAGGTGTCTTTTTAAAGGATATATGTTGCAACATAAACATATTTTTTATAATATATTTTGGGAAGCTATCCAAGGAAGTTTATGTGGATCTAGCTATCTACTGTCAACTATGAAAAAGTATTCCACAGTACAAATACAGCAAAATTTAATAGCCAAAAATTAGTATTTAGCATACGTTGTATATTTTGAGTAAATATGTATATACATACACACAAATGTATTCTCAAAATATTTCATTTGTTTTGAATTTTATGAAGTCCTTTGTTCCAAAAATTTACTTAATTTAAGTAAGTTAATAATAATAATTCATTTTCATTATGGCATTTTTGCTATTTGAGAAAGACTTTTCCTACCCCCAAGATTCTATATCTATGTGGTTAGTAAACTGCATTTTTTTGTTTCATTAATTATATTCTTCACTATTCAAATTATATAAATACTTTCTATATATTAATATAAATAACAGTGGAGTTATAAAAATTAAAAATAATAATAAACATAAATGATAAATTTACATAAATCTCAACCTCATTAGAAAGTAGGATAAAAATTAGAACAATAATGAAATAATATTTTTCATTGCTAAAACAAGACAGTTTAAACTTTGATTATATATTAAGTTTTGATTTATGAAATATTAAATTGATACAACCTCTCTCAAGAGCAATTTTGAAGTAATAAATTATTTCTCTCTGCAATATAATTTCTAGTTTGATATCTAAAAATATAACTACACAAAAAAGCACAATGTTATCTATTTAACAATTTTTAATAGCCAAATTTTTGAAGCAATGTAATACCTTTAACAAGAGAATGTTAAACCTTTTGTGTGATTATGCAGTATTTGTCTTTCTGTGACTAACTTATTTCACACAGCATAATTTTCTCTGGGTTCATCCACATTGATACAATGGTGGAATTTTCTTCTTATGTCATATTTTCTTTAATCATTCATCAGTGGATATTTAAGTTGTTGCCATATCTTGGCTATTGTGAAAAATGCCACAATGAACATGGAAGTTCAGATATCTCTTTAAGATAATGAATTTATTTCCTTTGGATAAGTATCCAGACTGGAGTTACTAGATTATATGGTGATCCTATTGTTAATTTTTTGTGTAGCCTCCGTATCGTTTCCATAATGGCTGTACACATTTACATTCCTGTCAACAGCATATGAGGTCTTCTTCACATCCTTGTTAACACTTGGTGACTTGTTGTCTTTCATAAAAATATTTTTATTTTTGATGCATTACATTTGTATGTATCTATGGGGTACATGTGAAATTTTGTTACATGCATAGAATGTGCAATGATCAAGTCAGGGTATTTAGGGCATCAGTCTCTTGGGTATTTATCATTTGTATGTGTTGGGAACATTTCAAGACTCCTCTTCTAGATATTTTGAAAAATGCGTCACATCGTTGCTAACTAGTTACCCTACTCTGCTATCAAACATTAAAACTTGTTCGTTTTATCCAACTATGTACCCGTAAACCAACTGCTCTTCATCTCCCCTTCCTTCAAAACCATACACCTCTCCCAGTCTCTGGTATCTATCATTCTACTCTCCACCTCCAAGGGATCAAATTTTTTTATTTCCCACATATGAATGAGAACATGGGATATTTGTTTGTCTGTATTTGGCATAATTCACTTAACGCAATAATGTCTAGTTTCATCCATGTTGCTGCAAATGACATAATTTCATTCTTTTTTATTATGGCCAAATGGTATTTTATCAGGTTGTATGTATATCATATTTTCTTTATCCATTCATGCATTGATAGACACTTAGATTGGTTCCATATTTTTTCTATTGTGACTAGTGCTGTAATAAACAAGGAAGTGCATGTATCTCTTTGATATATTAATCCCTCTTTGTTTCGATAAATACCCAGCAGTGGGATTGCTGGATCCTACAGAAGTTCTATTTTTAATTTTTTGAGATATCACCATACTGTTTTTGATAGTGACTGTCCCAATTTAAATTCCCAGAGTTTTCTTTTCTGCCCATCCTTGTCAAAATCTGTTATGTTTTTTCTCTTTGAAAGTAGTCATTCTAATGATTAGTGATATAAAGTGTTTTCTCACATATCTGTTGGCAATTTGTATGTCTTCTTTTGAGAAATGTCTATTCATGTCCTTTGACTGTTTTTAAGTTTTATTTTTTTTTTTACTGTTGAGTTATTTTTATATTCTGGATGTCAGTTTCCTGTCAAGTGAGTAGTTTGCAAACATTTTCTCTCATTCAAAACGTTGTCTCTTTACTCTGTTGTTTCTTCAGCTGTGCAAAAGATTTTTAGTTTAGTCTCATTTGTCTATTTTGTTGTTGTTGTTGCCTGTGCTTTTGAGGTCTTAGCAGTAAAATCCTTGCCTAGACTAATACCAACCAATACCCTGAGAGTTCTTACCAGTAAAATCGTTGCTTAGACTAACACCGTGAAGAATTTCCCGTATGTTTTCTTCTAGTAGTTTTATAGTTTTAGACTTATGTTTAAGTCTTTACATCATCTTGAGTTGATTTTGTATATGGAGAGAGATAGGGGTCCAGTTTCATTCTTCTGCACATGGCTATCAAGTTTCCTCAGAAGCATTTATTGAAGAGAAAGTTTTTCCCCCAATGTATATTCTTAATGGCCTTGATGAAGATCAGTTAGCTTTAGTTTAGTCATTCTAACAGGTGAGGTGATATTTCATTTTGGCCTTAATTATCCCCTGCCTATTTGTTTGTCTTCTTCTAAGAAATATCTATTTATGACCTTTGCTTATTTTTAATCAATTGTTTGTCTTTTTTTTCTATTAAGTTGTATGAGTTCCTTATTATATTTTGGATCTTAACACCTTATTGGATATATGGTTTGAAAATATTTTCTCCCTTTTCATAGGTTGCCTTTTCATTTTATTGTATGTTTTGTTTGACATACAAAATCATTTTAGTTTGATGTAGTCCCACTTGTTCATTTTTGCTTCGGTTGCCTTTGTTTTGATATCATATCCAAAAGACAATTTTTGAGACTAATATCAAGAAGTTTTTCTATTTTGTTTTCTTCTAGGAGTTTCACAGTTTCAGGTATTATATTTATGTCTTTAACCCACTTTGAGTTTACGTTTGTGTGTGGTTTAAGACAAGGGTACAATTTTATTCTTTTGCATGTGAGTATCCTGTTTTTCCAACACCACATATTGAAGGGACTAACTGTTCCACATTGTGTATATTCTTGGAAACTTTTTCAAAGAGTAATTGACCATACATAAGTGGGTTTATTTCTAGGCTTTCTATACTGTTTCATTGGTCTGTTTTTATGCCAGTACCACACTGTTTTAATTACTATAGTTTTGTAATATAATTTGAAATCAGGAAATGTGATGGCTATAGCTTGGTTGTTGCTAAAGATTCTTTTAGTTATTCAGGGTCTCTGGGGTTCCATTCCAGTTTTATTTTTTTCTATTTCTGTGAAAAATGTCATTGGAATTTTGATAGGGATTGTATTGAATATGTTGATCACTTTAGGTACTATGGATATTTTGCCAATATGTATTCTTACAATCCATGAGCATGAGATATCTTTCTATTTATTTGTGTCTTCTTCAGTTTTATAATCTATATTTTAAAGTTTTCAGTGGACAGATTTTTACAATCTTGGTTAAATTTCTAAGCGTTTTATAATTTTTTATGTTGTGAGTTTGTTTTCTTACCATATTTTTCAGATAGCTCTTTGTAAGTGTATAGAAACACAACTAATTTGTGTATGTTGATTTTACTAAATCAACTGAATTACCAAATCAACTTTACTAAATTTGTGGATCTAACAGTTTTTTGGTGGCGTTTTTAGTGCTTTCTGTACGTAAGTTAATGCCATCTGCAAACACAGAATATTTTACTTATTGACTTCCAATATGGTTGCCTTTTATTTCTTTTTTCCCCCTTTTTGCCTAATTGCTTTGGCTATGATTTCTAGTATTTTATTGAGTAGAGGTAATGAGAGTGGACATCTTGTCTTGTTGATAATTTTAGAGAAAAAAATTTAGTTTTACTTCACTGAGTACATGGTAGGTATAGTCATATATGTTCTTTATTATTTTATAGTACATTTCCATCTATACCTAATTTGTTGAGAGTTTGTATAATGAAAGGGTGATGAATTTTATCAGATGCTTTTTATGCATCTATTGAGATGATCATATGACTTACAATCCTTCATTCTATTAATGTAGTGTATTACATTTATTAATTTGCATAGGTCAAACCATCCCCGCATCCCAGGGGTAAATCCCTTTTTATTTATCATAACGTATGATCCTTTTAATGTAGCTTTGAATTTGGCTTAGCAGTATTTTGTTGAGAATTTATGCATCTATGTTTCCAGGCTGGAGTGCAGTGGTGTGATCTCCACTCACTGCAACCTCTGCCTCCCAGGTGCAAGCAATTCCCCTGCCTCAGCTTCCTGAATAATTGGGATTACAGGCAGGTGGCCCCCGCACAGCTAACTTTTTGTATTTTTAGTAGAGATGGGGTTTTGCCATGTTGGCCAGGCTGGTCTTGAACTCCTGACCTCAAGTGATTCACCTGCCTTGTCCTCTCAAAGTGCTGGGACTACAGACATGAGCCACCCCACATCTGGCCACTTTGTCTGGTTTTGATGTCTAGGTAATATTGGCCTTGTAAAAGGAGTTTGGATGTGTTTCCTCCTTGACAACATTTCAGAAGAGTTGAGAAAGACTGGTTTTAATTATCTAAATGTTTAGTAGAACTCACCAGTAAAGCAGTCAAATCCTGGGTTTTTCTTTGTTGTGGGTTTTTAAATTACTGATTCAATCTCTTTATTTATTATTGTCCTCTTCAGATTTTTTTTTCTTCATGATTCACTGTTGGTAGTTTGCATATTTCTAGGAATTTATCCATTTATTCTAGGTTATCCAATTATTGGAGTATAATTGTTCATAATAGTCCTTTATATTTGTGATTTATGTGCTATTAATTGTAATGTTTTTCTTTTTTTTCTGAGTTTATTTATTTGAGTCTTCTCTCTTTTACTCCTGGGACTTCCATAATTCATATATCAGGTCTCTCAATAATCTAATAAATTCCATAGGCTTTTATTTTCATCCTTGTCATTCTTTTGTCTTTTTCTACCTTGACTGGATAATTTTATCCACAGGGTTCCATATTTTCCATATGCTTCCCAAATTCTTTCTATTTCTTTTTTGTTGTTGTTGTCCTCTGGATTGTTTCATGTGACCTGTCTTTGAATGTATAGATTCTTTCTTCTGCTCGATCCAGTCTGCTGTTGAAACTCTCAATTGCATATTTTATTTCATTCAATATATTCTTCACCTCCAGAGTTTCTGTTTGATTGTTTTTATAATTTCTATTTCTTTGTTGAATTTCTTGTTTGTTAATATATTATTTTCCTGCTTCTTGTTGAGTTGTTTATCTGTATTCTTTTGTAACTCACCGAGCTTCTTTAAAATTATTTTGAGTTATATATAAGGCAATTTATAGGTCTCAACTTTTTGTGTTTGGTTATTAGAAATTTGTGCTCCTTTGGTGGTGTCATGGTTCCTTGACTTTTTGTGTTCCTTTCAGTCTTGCCTTGTTGTCCTTGCATTTGAAGAACAGGTAACCTTCTCTCCTCTTTACTGACTGGCTTCAGGACACAAATGCCTTCATATGTCAGCCTGGCTAGAGATTCTTAGGCTCTTTCTGACCTTTTCTATGGATTATCTTCTCCACAATCTTTGATCCCTTTTGAAAAATAATTTTTATGATTGTATGCCTTCTCTCAATCCTGCAAAGCCAGGCTGGTTGCTTGAAGTCTTCAATTTGTTTTTCCTGGAGTGATGCCCTGCAGTACATAACTTTGTGTCCTTCTTCCCATCTCACAATGTTAAGCCCACTGTCTAAGCATGCTCGAGAGCTATTTGTAGAGGCTCACAATTGCTCTCTGCTGTACTGTGTGGGGAGCCAGCCTTCGAGTGACAGGGAGTGAGGTGTGTGATGCATTGGGTATGCCCGTGAGGCCTTGGCAGGTCCTAAGGTAAGTTTTTTTGAAGTGGCTAATGTGTGGACTTACTGATGTAGTACACTAAGTGGTTAGTAGGATCCAGCTTTGGTTGAGTTCTGAGCCTCTGTGGCTATGTCTTCTCTGTTCCCCACTCCCAGCCCCTCCCAACCGTGATGATTACCTCAGCATTCTGGGTGGGATGAGAAAAAGTGGATTTTTGGGGCAGCATCTCGCATAGCTGGGAAAGCTGAGTGCTCACTCACTACACTCTCACTTTATCCTGTGAAGGAAATCGTGTGTCAACAGCGTTTGTTGACACGGAGCTGTGCTGCCTGTGGGAGGGGTGACAGGAGTAAAGTATCCTCTTCAATCCATCTATTCTCAGATTTTTTTTGCTCCAATAGTGTGTTGGATTTTCCTGATTTGACTCCTGGACTTTCATATAGGTACTCTCGTCTGCCAGTGGCTGTCAAAATTGATGCTTCTGTGCAGAGATAACAGCAAAATGCTCCTATTCTGTCATCTTGCTGATATTACCACAACTAGCAGTGGTTTTAAGCATCTTCATTTTATCGATTTAATATTATTTTAATTTTGTTTGCATTAATTTACTAAATCGCTTTAACTCCGTATTTTCACAGAAATCCAAAGTCTGAGAAATTCGCAGTTTACATTGTGAATATTCAAGTAACAGTGAAATAAAGATAATTCAAGTTAATATGTAGATTCCACAATAATTTAATATATTTTTAAACACATTACTCAGAAGAGAGAAATACTTTACTCTGAGGGTTATAGACACCTGAATTTGGATGTCAGATCTAACACATTTGTTGTTCATTCTTATTAATGAAAAACTATGTGGGAGAGGAAGTCACTATAAATTATTCATCAAGGAAGGACAAAATTAAGAAAACACACTAGGAAGTATTAACACATGTGCTGTGAATGTGGAAGAAACTTGGCAGGAAGTCAGCTACAAGCTAGCCAGACTGTCTCGGTACAAGGGGCAAAAACCAGCATTCAGTATTTGAGAATGAAGAAGTAGTTAAGACACTGGAAGCTATGGTCAAATGCTTCTGACTGATTCAATTTGCAAGTGACATAGAATATAGGAGAACATGCCCCATGTCTTCTTTAAAAGCATTGAGGCTAATTTCATTATTCTGTTAAGAATTTATACCATTTTGGCAGTCCTCTATGCTATGACAGCAGTTGATTACTTTGCTATGACAGCACTTGATTTCTCTTCAGTTTGCCCACAACACACAACAAAGGAAGATGCAGATAGTGAGAATGAGGGAAATCCTAATGAAAAATAATGTAGATGACAGATACAAACAAAATAGTTCACATTGTCATGGCAAAAATTTAATACTGGACCCAATAATAGACTATATTGATAGCAAGAGGATCTATTTTACTTTTCACTCCTTTCTGTGTTGCTGTAGCATAATTTAATAGAAGGAAATACATTTAACTTTTTAATCATAAATATCTATGTATTTGAAAATGTTTCTGAACCGCTCAATATAGTCACATCTAGGTAGTTACAATAATTGTAAAAATAAGTAATGTAAGATATAAAATTTTAAATAGTTTAACCCTAAAATAACCTATTTTATTTATTATTTAATACTATTTTAATATTAAAATAACCAATCATAATAAACAAAAAATATTAGCCACATTAAAATTCACCTTAATAAATATTGAAGAATTTAGAAGTTTAAAAAACTCTCAGGACAGGCCAGGCATGGTGGTTCACACCTGTAATCCCAGCACTTTGGGAGGCTGAGGCAGGCGGATAACCTAAGGTCGGGAGTTCGAGACTAGTCTGACCAACATGGAGAAACACCGTCTCTACCAAAAATACAAAAATGAGCCGGGCATGGTGGCACATGCCTGTAATCCTAGCTACTTGGGAGGTTGAGGCAGGAGAATCACTTAACTCCGGGAGGCGGAGGTTGCAGTGAGGCATGATTATGCCATTGCACTCCAGCCTGGGCAACAAGAGCAAAGCTCAGTCAAACAAAACAAAACAAAACAAAATCTCAGAACAAAAAGTTGTTATATGACTATAAAAGCTGTATTTTATGTTGAAATTCCTAAGATAGTATGAACTTTTTTATTCCTTCTAAAAATATCAAATGTAGTTGTTTTTATAAATGCTTGTAATAGAGTTATTTTGGAAGTCGAGATTGTTACACATTTTACCTTGGATATTTAAACCCTTTTTTGTTGCTTTCTCATTTAGTAATGATAAAAAGCATTCATTTCTTGTTTCTGTATGCGAAGCTTTTAAAAATTTCCTGGTATATTGTCGGCAAGGGACCATTAGAATACTAATAATGGTGGAATAGTAACTTTGATTTTGAAATTCTATTGCTTAAGATTTTGTTTCATTCCCTTAACATGCTGAATATTGAAGCATGTTAGTACAATAATTACAAACATTTCCTTGAAGTCATTTTATCTGTCCAAATTTAAATAGGGAATTGGCTTCTGAATATAGAGCACTAGTTCTTTTGATTATCCTCTGAGTGCTAAATTTTAAAGCAGTTTTTATGAAAGCCAGTGGAAGTTTTTTCTGGTACCAATTCATTTTTATTTTGACTTGATAATGAGTGCTTATGATCCTGATATGAACTTGAAGCAAAATACTTGAATGTATAATATTTGATGAATTAACAGCAAGGATAAGAATGCATTATTATGTTGTATGGATTTACCTTTAAAATAAATCAGTAAGTATTTAAAGCAGATAATTATCTTTTTATTAAAATGCAATACTATTCTGTTGGTCAATTTTCTAGAAATCGTTCTGAATTGCTCTTTTTGTCATTGTGCCAAATTATTTGTGACATAGTAGAAATAATTATGGGAAGTTATTCATTTTGCCATTTTACTTTTAAAAATCACACCGTATTAAAAAATTGGTGCCACAGTTCATCTCATCTCCTAGCCAAATGAATAGTTTCTCCCCACGTACAAACAACGTGATTTAAACTTCCAGGATAAAATTGATCTAGTCAGCAGTGGATTCTCAAAATATCCTTCCATCTGGGCTGGGCATAGTGGCAAGCACATGTAATCCTAGTGCTTTGGGAGGCTGAGACAAGAGGACTGTTTGAGGCCAGGAGTTCCAGATCAGCCTGGGCAATGTAGTGAACCCCCTCTACCCTCCATCTTTAAAACAACAACAAAATGCAGCATCTGTAGTCTTAGCTACTCCAAAGGCTGAGGTGGGAGGGTCGCTTGAGCCTGTGCGGTCCAGGCTGCAGTGAGCTATCATTGCGTCACTGCTCTGCAGCCTGGGCAAGAGACTGGGACCCCATCTCAAAGAAAAGTGCTACCACTTGGGAAGGGATAGGAAAAAAAAAAAGCTGAGAGTCACAACAAAGAAGGTAAAGGTTACCTGTGCACTTATTTCTAGATTTTGGAAAGGATTTCCTCCAAAAAAAGGGACAGTGAAGGAGGAAGCAAACACATAATTAGCTGCTGAAGGTCTAGTCCTATACATAGGAGGGATTTAGGCCTCCCTGTTTCCAGCACTTCAGCTTAAAGATTCATAAAACCAGGCAGCCACACCTTCTCTGCATTTGGGATGCCCACAGTCCTCTGAGTCCAATTTTACCCATCGTGGTTCAGTGTCCCACATCTATGAGGAACTCATGTTCAGGGACAGAGCACAGGATGGGTAGAGAAAAACAGGCCTGCCCCTTGCACTCTGGGACCCATAGCAGGGGCTCCTGGAGCTCCCCGAATATTTTAGACCACATGAGCCTCTGGAGAGAACAGCTGAATCAGGAACAGCCTGGTTCCATAGAAAGGGAGTCAGCGGCAGAGACCTTGTTGTTAATCTTAATGGGGGAACTGAGCGCTGGAGGGTTTGGGGTATCGTGGGAAGGAAGGAGGATCAGGATAGAGACCCATGATGTTGCCCTTCAAGGAAGAATGAGGTTGTGTTTGTGTGTGTGTGACTTCATGAAGCATTTTCCCACTAACTCTAGTCTCCTATCTGCATCAACAGTGAGTCCCAGCAGCAGGCAGGATTTGGGTTCTGCTATAGTTTAGATTTTAGCCTCCAAACGTCATGTTGAAATGCGATCTCCGGTGTTGAAGGTGGGGCCTAGTGTAAGGTGTTTGGCTCATGGGGGTGGATCTCCCATGAATGGATTGGTGCCGTTCCTGCAGTGCTGAGTGAGCTCTTACTCTATTAGTTCCTGAGAGTTACTTGGAGAGCTGGTTGTTAAAAAGGGCCTGGCATCTTCACTCTCTTTCCCTTGCTTCCTCTCTCACCATGTGATTTTTACACATGTGGATTGCCTTTCACCTTCCATGGTGCCTGGAAGCAGCCTGAGTCCCTCATCTGAAGCCAATGCTGGTGCCATGCAGTACAGCCTGCCAAACCATGAGCCAAATACATGTGTTTTCTATATAAATGACCCAGCCTCAGGTATTCCTTTATAACAACACAAGTGCTGAAACAGGTGCTTATAGAAATACATCTTTCCATTAATCAGTAACCAGGTAACCTGGAGCTGTAAGGAGAACAGAGGCTGGAACAAGAAACAGTGGGCCAACGTCAAAAAAAGTGGTGTCTGATATTTGAATTAAAATGAGAGAGCACTGGTATTAAAAATACAAAAATTAGCTGTTTGCTTAGAGCTTGATGATGTGTAGACAGATGTTTAAAAAGTCAGAAAAAACCTAAATACTATGTGCATGTGAAAAAAATGCGTACAAGTTGTGGGCAGCTTCAGTATGCTAAATCAGTATTAGTTATAATGCTTTCTATTTTCTTATGTAAATTTTTTGTATCTTTTGTGTTCTCTTCAAAGAACAATTATTTTAAAAATGAAACAGGTTATTTAAAATATGGAGGATTAAATGGGTCTTAAGGTGTTTAAAAATGCAATCCATATTTAATCTAGAGAAAACATTTGGTGTCTTCTTCTTCTTCTAATATAATCTTTTACAGTTGCATGTTCTTCATGCTGTGTGATTGACTTTGTCTTTACTAAAAATCTATTTTTCTTTTTTATTCATCTATTCTACATAATCTCACTGTTGTAGGAAAAAAAATGGGTTCTTGCCACATGACCAGGACAATTTAGGCACCTGAACACACTGTAGGGTGAATAGGGCAGGGGCTGTCGGGTGAAAAGGAAAAAAAAAGGAAACAGGGACTCTTAGCAAAGTGAGAGAGAGTCCTGCCTGAGAGATTGAATCCCAGGTTCCCACACAGGAACAGAGAGACCACACTCCTCCCCGCTGCAAATGGCATGAACTTCCGGAGGCTCCACCTTGTCCTGCCAGTGTGCAGGTAGGTCCCTTTTTACTTGGCTGTTTCAACACCTAATATTGGAAAGACTTCCCTAGTTCACAAGACAGTATGTATAACTTCTTATTTAATCTTTGCAACTGTACTGAGACATAAGTAAAGTGGGACTGACTCTCACTGCTTTAGAGATGAGGAAGCCAATCAAGAGATAGAGGAAGAGATTGCCTGGTAACTTAAAACTTCACTTAAAAAAAAAGCTGGCTCAGATAGCTTCATGAGTGAATTCTACTGAAACTAGGCCTCATAAAACTTAGAAACTAGGCCCCATATAGAAAAAATTAACACCAGGTGGCTCTGGATAGGGTCCCACCCTGATAGTGTCCCACCCTGCCAATTCCGGGAAACAACCTCATGGGGTCCCACCCTGCCAATTCCGGGGGTCCCACCCTGCCTCGAAGTTCCCGGAATCAACAACTCCAGGAAAAAAAACCTCATAAGGTCCTGCTCTAACCAATTAGCATAAGACACCTTGCTCAGGCCATAGACAGACCCAATTACCACGCGCCTAAAGCTTTGTTTGAATTTCGCGCCCTAAGCTGTGTTTGAACTTGTATTTGCCTATATAAACAGCCTGTAACAAGCAGTCGGGGTCCCAGGGCCAACTTAGAGCTTGGGACCCTAGCGCGCTAGTAATAAATAACTCTCTGCTGTGAATCTCGTGTCGGTGATCCTTCGCGGCGACCCCTGCCCAGGAGGGAATCGACAGTTCGGTTCCAACACTCCCATGCATTTAAAGAAAACCAGTCCTTAACAATCTCTTCAAAAAAAAAAAAAAAAAAAAAAAAAAGAATAATACTCTACACTTCCCAACTCATTCTATGAGGTCATCATTACCTTGATAACAAAACCAAAAACATCACAAAGGAAATAAAGGAAAATGAAATAAAAATAAGCAACAAAGCTACACCCTAATATCTTTTATTAATACAGAGGCAAAAATATTCAATAGACTACTACTAGCAAATAAATTCCAGCAACATATAAAAATCATTATATAACATAATCAAGTGGGATTTATCCTAGGAATGCAAAATTGGTTTAATATCCAAAAGTCAACTAATGTAGTATACTATATTAACAGAATGGAGGGTATATTAAATGTGTCTTTTTATTTTTCTGTTTGTTTATTTCTTCTTTTTGATGCTTTCACATGTGGGCCTTGTAGACACTGGAGGAACTGCTCCTCCCAGGGCTACCCACTTCCTAGAGACAGCAAACCATCTACCTCCAAGAACACATTTTCTGTGGAAAAAACCCACCCAGCGCCCACACATCCACCCACCTTTTCCCTTGGTCTGTCACTATTCCCCAGGAGCAGGTGTCCAACAACTAGATTACTGGGACAGTTCTTAAGCCTCAGAGCCTGCTAAAATGATTCAAACCATCCAATTCCAAGCCTGCTTAACCTTCCTTGCCTGATTTTTGTGGGAACCAGAACAAAAGTCGCCACCCACTTTTCTCCTCAATCCCTCTGTCTTCTGACAGATCGCATTGCTTCCCCGTGTGCCCTGCATGGCAAGCCATCCATCCTGCTTCTAGGAAACTCTGAGGAAACTAAACTTTTTGCTTCATGAAAGTCATTTTCATGTTTGTGTGTCTTACTTGTGAAAGGAAAATATCTTGGCCCCTTTAAGCTGGGAACTGCTCAGGGCAAATCTGCCTCCCATTCTATTCAATTCTACCTCTTTTTACTGAGGTAGGTGCATATCTGATTGCCTCCTTTGGAAAGGCTAATCAGAAACTCAAAAGAATGCAACCATTTGTGTCTCACCTATCTGTGACCTGGAAGCTCCCTCCCCACTTCCAGTCTTCCTGCCTTTGCTTCAAGTTGTCAAAACTTTCCTGACCCAACCACTGTATTTCTTACATATATTGATTGATGTCTCATGTCTCTCTAAAATGTATAAAACTAAGCTGTGCCCTGACTACCTTGGGCGCATGTCAGGATTTTCTGAGGCTGTGTCATGGGAATCTGTCCTCAACACGGGCAAAATGAACTTTCTAAATTAACTGAGACCTGTCTCAAATTTTCAGGGTTCACACACTATACATGATTTTTAAAATTGTAGGTATCCGTAAGACATAGGGAAAAGCCACATGATTATCTCAGTAGACACAGAAAAAGCATTTGATGAAATCCAAGGTCATGATAAAAATACTCAACAAACTATAAATAGAAGGGAATTCTTTCACTATTATAAAGACAAAAACACCCACGGTTAACACCACCAGGCTTAATGTTGAAAGACTGAATGTTCATCCTCTCAGAGCGTAAACACAAAGATGTCCATTCCTACCACTTGATTCAGAATTGAATAGGGGGCTCCAGACAGGACAATTCATCAAGAAGAAGTAAGAGGCATCCAGATTAAACATAAGGAGGTAAAATTATCTCTATTTGCAGATGTCATGATCGTATACATAGAACATGTTAAGAAATGTACTAAAAAAATTTTTAAATATGAGTTCAGCAGGCTGCACCATCAGTATACAAAAGTCATTTTTCCCTATACCCTAGTCTATTAGTTTCCTACTATTGTTATAACAAACGATTACAAGTTTGGTGGCTTAAAAAGGACTTAAATTTATCATCTTTTAGTTCTGTAGTCAGAAGTATGGCATGAATTTCACTGGGCTGAGATCATAGAAGTATCAGGGCTGTCAGCCTTCCTGGAGGTGCTGTAGGATAATTTGTTTCCTGGCCTCTTTTAATGGTTATGGGCTGCCTATATGCCTTGCCTCATGGTTTTTCCCTGTATCACTCCAACCTCTGCTTCCATTGTCCCATCTCCTTCTCTCCCTCTAGGAGTTGGCTGGAAAATGGGAGTAATTAGTCCTGTGTACGAAGTTTCTTTTTAGAGTGATACATGTATTCTCAAATTGATTATGGTGATGATTGCCTAACTCTGTGGATACACTAAAATCTATTGAATTGTACACTTTAAATGGATGAATAGTATGATGCGTGAAATTATATCTCAATAAAGCTGCTAAACACAAAGAAAAAATAAGGACATAAGCATGAACAGTATCTTCAGATAAAGAAATACAAATGAATATCAATTTCTGCAAACTGATAATTTTTACAAAACTCACTTTTATTATTCACAATTGTATAATTCCTTTATAAATATTTTAAATTCACAGCAAAAATGAAAGGCATGATGAAAGAAAACAAAAGGTAGAAATCATTGAGAAAAAAATACCACCAAGAAATAGTTATAGTTCAAATATTAGGATATAACTAGGATTTTCTATTAAGATTTTTTGTAATGAAGACAAGTTGAGGAAATCTTGTATAAGTTGTACAGATACAATTGTTCAAAATTCATTGTAAATATGTTTACTTTGGTAATTTTAAGCATAATTTAACACCTAAATGAACAATTATTAGAATAATCTCATGTGTTAGTATGCTTAAACAAAATGTGCAGAGTATGACAAAAAAGATCCATGATATTGCAAGCACTTATGAAAAAGAAAGAGATAAACCTCATGAATTGATGAAATATTTTAATTGTGGTTTTAAAATTTGGCATTTAAACCTGCTAAGGTCTAGGGCAGCTCTCAGCAATCGGTGAGAGCATAAATGTTATTATGGTTTTTAAATGAGTTATGAGCAACAGGATAAATGAGTGTGGCTTTCCAAATGCCTGGGTATAAAGTTTCTCATTGAGACACTGATGGAAATTAAGAGGGTAGTAAATTTACAGCATAGTAAGATAAATTTTTTTTTATGCAACAGATAGTCACCTTGTAAAATTCATAGCCACAGTAAGATAGCTAAATAAATATTTAGTCTTGGTAATTTTATGAGTAATAATAAAGGTTTATGTTAACAAAGACATTGATAAAAGTGCTGGCAAACAGATTGTAATAAGTGAGCTGTGATAAAAACATAAACAGAAGCTAATATATTCATGAGAAGACATTTGGTCCTGAAACATACCAAAGGGAGAGATTTGAGATTGAGATGCGCTTTTGGCTATACTGAGCGATAAGGTTATTAACCTATGAGTGTTCATTTACCTGTGTCCTATCCTAGACATACCAGGCTAGAAATGTTTATTTTCTTTGTGCCATTCCTTAGTATATATGGGTGACTTTCTCACCTGGAAATTATGTGGAAAGGACTTGGCTTAACTGATGAACTGTTACATGGAAGAACAAGAGGCTCTTTATTGTTAAGAGAAGATTATTTATCCAAATGATGCTTTGGGAAAAATATTTAAAGGAGGGAGTAGTATAAGAACATTATAAAGACAAGTATTTTTCAACTGAATGGTTTTGCTGAAAACTTGACTTGGAAGGTTTAGATTAACAGAATATAGTATCAGATAGTATATTTTTAATTTACTTTTTCAAAATATTCCATTAGAATACTCATGAAAAGTATACCAATCTCCAAAATAGTACCAAAATGTATAGAGAATATTTTAGGCCAGAGCCCATCTGTAATATTTACTAATTTTAACATTGATGGTAACAGAATACTAAAATTAATAGACTAATAACTATGTGTTTTTGCATCTGAAACAGAGTATCAGTGCCCCCAAAATCATAAGAGCTAACATTTATTTACTACTTACTATGCACCAGCAGTATTATAATTATTTTTACAAGTATTAATACATAGAATTCTATAAGGTGCATAGCAGTATATCACCATTGCAAATTAGGAATGAGGATCTCAGCAAGAGGGTAAAATAGGAAGCTTTATTCCCCATTGCATAAATTTTAACTAGCAATGACACACAGATAAGAACATCTTGGTGAAATTGGGAATAAACCTGAGTCAGTCACCTGCATCATCCACAGAGTTGTATATGTACATAAAAAATGCATGGAAAGGGTAAGATAAATAATCCCACTTTGATCACATTACACCTCTCTCCCAAGAGGGCACAGCACCACAGAGAGAATTTCCTAGGATCATGATTACTATGGAGGAAAAAGAGAACTGGAAGTGGAAATCTAGACTCTTTAGCATTCTGAAATGCTTCGCAGGAAGCCCACTTCAGTCTCATCTGAAGGGAAACACAGTGAGGAACAGCACAAATAGGTCACCTGGGGTCAAGTAGAAACAAAGTGAGAAGGTAGAGCCTGCAGGAACCACCATGAAGATCTTGGTGGTAAGTCTTTCTTCGTAGTTGGCAGCAGTGATTCCTGATCAGAGGTACCAGCTAACAGCATGGCCCACGTGCAAAACTGAGCTGGTCACTCTCAGAAGTAGAGGGATGTACTACCTGGCTTACAATCTTAGATAGCTAGTCTCCAGGACCAGCTCTGACCCTGTCCTGGGGCCCTAACCAGGGAGGGAGATGGCCAGTGCAGCAATTTCTGGCAAAGATTAGGAGCTAGATCTGCCACACCTGGAAATTTAAACAATCCGCAGATAAGCCTCAAAGCCCACTCCATGGTCCAGCCCAGACAGAGAGGCAAAACTCAAACATGCATTTCTAATGTGCATAGCAACTGGTCCCATCCATTCTGATCAGCAACTCCACCTAACCTCAGGGCCCCTCTTGCAATCCTGTCCAGCTGCTGAACTCAAAGAGTAGTGCCAACTGGCCAGGGAATGCACCCTATGGCCAGCTTAATCAGAGGTGATTTTAGGGCCCATCCAGCAACTCAGCCTTATTGCAGAGCTCAGCCAGTAGTTTTGCTGAATAGCAGATCTCAACCATGTCTCCCACCCAAACCCAAAGCAAAGACAGCAGCCCCGGCATCTAGAGAAACTAAAAGCAACCTCTTCCTACCCAGGGCCTACCAGCTGGCTTATCCAGAATCATAGGCTACACTAAATAGTGAAAGACTATCCCTGCCAAAGTACAGTTGTAAAACCTGCAAAAGGAGGCTCCTCAAATGTGTAGATGTCAGAGCAAGAACACAGGGGTTACAAAGACTCAGAAAATCATGACGCCTCTAAAAGAAACTAACAAAGATCCAACAATGAACTCTAAAGAAAGGGAGATCGATGAAACAAAAGAAACATAATTTGAATAATCCTTATAAATAAGTTCAGTGAACTACAAGAACACATGGGTTAATAAATTAAGTAAAATTTGAAAAACAATGCATTTATAAAATGAGTTTGACAAAAAATAGAAACAATAAATAGAAATCCTAAAGATGAAGAATAAAATGACTGAACTGAAAAATGTAATAATAGAAAGCTTCAACAGCAGCCTTGATGAAGCTGAAGAAAAAATTAGAACATTTAAAATTATTCTGGCGGAGGAGCAAAAAAAAAAAAAGAATGAAAAAGGTTATGAGAATCATGGGGGGAAACCATCCAGAGACCTAACTAACTTATAATGGATCTTCAAGAAGCAGAAGAAAGAGAAAATGGGCCAGAAAGCATATTTAAAGAAACAATGACTCACAACTTCTCTAATCTGGAGAAAGGACAGAGGTTTCCAATCAAATTCAACCCAAAGAGAAGCTTATCAAGATATATAATAAGCTACCAAAGACAAACAAACGGTTCTGAAAACAGTAAAAGGTAATAAATACACCACATAAAAAGAGGGTCCCAATATGACTATCAGCATATTTGTCAACGGAAATCTTGCAGGGCAGGAGAGAGTGGGATCATATATTTAACGTGATATGGTGAAGGAACAAAACCTGCCAACCAGTAATATTTTACCCAGCAAAGCTGTCTTTTTGAAATGAAAGAGAAATAAAAACTTTCCCAGACAAATAAAAGCTAAGGAGTTCATTATCACTAGATCTGGCTTAAAGGAATTGCTGTTTTATATATATATATATATATATATATATATATATATATATATATATGCCCCCAACATCTAAGTACCTAAATATATGGATAAAATATTAAAAGATCTGAAGAGGGTGGCAAACTGCAATACAATAATAGTAGTGCAATATCCCTCTTTCAGTAGTGGACAGATCATCTAGGTAGAATATCAACACAGAAACACTGGGCTTGAACAACACTTTAGATCAGTAGACTTAACAGACATGTATAGAACTTTCTATCCAATAGCAACAACATACACATGCTTCTGAAGTGCACATGGAACATTCTCTAGGAGAGATCATGTTAGGCCACAAGTAAAGTCTTAGAGCATTTAAGCAGATTGACATCATATCAAGTACAAATGAGGAAACAGAGGGACAAAGAAGAAAAGGAACCTGCCCAAGGCCTTTACATATAATAACTGGAGGAGCTTTAGTTCAAACCCTGGAAGCCACAGTCTGTGTTTTCAACCACTCTTCTGTACTGCCTTTTTGAAGGCATTCACCCCACCCCACCCCACTTTAGCTTCTTGTTCTCCACATTTTCTCAGAAATTCACCTTCTGTGCATCTAAATTGATTAGAAGTTGGGGCGGGGCAGCTTGGCAGGCTGGGAGCAAGCAGATGCACAGCACATGGGAGCCCTTTTCAATTTACAGATTCAGACCTATCTGTGTCAGACATAAAAATGTTTTCTTTTAAATTTAACTATTGTTTCTAATTGATTTATTCATGTTTCTTTTTTGTGAAGTGCTACCACTGCATAGGTTTCATATTTTCTATTTCCTCTATCATCTCTGCATTAAAAACATTATTATCATTGTGAACCTTGATTCACATGTCTTCTGTCACAAGGCCGATTAGAGATACTCTATGTTGCAAGCTACTTCTAATTTGGATTTGACTTTCTAAAATTAGTTTACTACTATTTCTTCTTAATTCAGCTCCTCATGTTTCTTTCCGGCTTGCACCTCGGTTTGTTGCCTTGCCATACAATACCCAAGGTGTTTCTGACGGACCCCTTCATCCTCCTTATGCCACTGAGTAGCTGCTTTGCTGTCTGGTTATCTGGGATATCCCCTTCAGCTGGGTACACATCTCTGATTCTCCTGGGCAGGGTTTGGTTTCTCCTGTGCTGCCCATGGTGTTGTGCTATTAATTTTCAGTTTTCAGCCATCTGTGGATATAAGAACTAAGTGACCCAGGGGCACAAAGAAGTACTGTGAAGAATTCCTCTGGTGCTGCTCACTGCCCAGCTAGAGGTAGAAAAAGTCCTTCTTTCACATCAAAATCTCTCATTTCTTATGGGACTGTATCATTCTCAGCCCAACTTTGTGTTCCTGGAGCAGAGTCCCTGTGGAGCAAGCAAGATGGTCTCAAGACACTTTCTGGCTTCTTTAGCCATGAACAAGCTGAGATGAGAGCTTCTTCACATATTTCCATGGGACAATATTTCTAAAATCTACAGGTGATAACGCAGCTGACGCTTCCCACCCACATCTCCTCAGCAGTTGCGGTTCCTGTTCATGCCAGTCGTACTATGCCACCTATGACCATGAGTACTATTTTCTTTCTGAGGCAAGCCAACATCCCAGAGAGGTGATCTCCCAGGTGGCATCCCCACCCAATGACCAATGGCAGTTGGTGGAAGAATTACTTGACTTGCTATTTCCCAGGTCAGATAATACTGAGGCATGTTCAGCTCTGTCTGCCAGATTTCTCCAGAAGACCAAACTTCAGTTACACACAGCAGGAAAATGCTCACCAATGCCCACTTCCTTGGCCTCTTTCCCTCCCCAGTTCTACTTTCCCACCCCCAGGCCCCCAACTACTGCTTCCTTATATCACCTCCTGGATCAGTTAACTCTTAGTATGCAACACATGACCCCAGTACTTACTGGCCTTAAGCAATTTCTTGGATCTGTGGGTTTGCTGGGTTCTGCCAGGCAGTGTTTCCGGACATGTGGTGTCAACTAGGCTCAATCATACAACTGTCTCCATCGGAGTGCTCAGCTAGGGCTGGAATACTGGGTAGCTGGAATGGCTGGGGCTTTTCCTTGTGATCTCAGCATATTGTGGTCTAACCCAAGCTTCTTTACCTGTCAGCTTGAGTCCAAACTGATCCAAAGAGTACAAACAAGAAAGAAATTCTGTTATTTGCAACAACATGGATGAACCTGCAGGCCATTACGTTAAATGAATTAAGCCAGGCACAGAAAGACAAATACTGTGATTCACATATAGTCTCACATGTGAAATCTTAAAAAGTTTAAACTCATATACGGGAGAGGAGAAGGATGGTTAGCAGAGGTGTGACGGGGAGGTTGGAGAGGGTTCACCAAGGGATACACAATTTCATTTAGACAGGAGAAATTCATTCAAAAGATCCATTATACATCATGGTGACTATAGTTACTAACATTTTATTTTTGAAAAATGCTGAGAGTAGATTTTAAGTCTTCTCACCAGAAAAAAATGATAACTATGTGAGGTAATGTATATGTTACTTATATTGCTTTAATGTATACATATTTTAAAAAATTATGTTGTACATGATAAATATATACAATTTTTATATGTCAACCAAAAAAAAAAACCCCAAAATGTTAAAAAAAATTGCTGTGAGAAATCCTTCTGGTCCTGCTCTTAAAGCTTGGGCCAGAAGCTTTTAGAACACCACCTCTGCTGTTTGTTATTGGTCAAAACAGGTCACAGAACCAGCCCAGATTCAGAGAGCAGAAATGGGCTCCATCTTTTGGTGATAAGAGTGGCATGTCTGCACGGGGATTCAAATAATGATTGGTAGCCATGTTGTTGGCAGTCTACCATGCCTCCCAAGTAAGTCATTGGATGGATCTGAATGCCTGTGTCAAGGCTCTGCTTCCGAGGGAGCCCAGCTGAAGGAAGCATCTTAAACAGGTGGTGCTGGGCCCCAGGTGCTCACCACTGGAGACTCACATGCTTATTTCATCCATGATAGTCACTCCCAGGCTTATCTCATGTCGACATGGTTTATCTGCTGTAGCACAGCACCAAGACGCCTCCACTTTGCCCTAGACCATACTTACCTCTTCACAAGCAGCTGGCATGACAGAGATTCCTGCCTCCTCTCACCTTAAAATCAGGAGTCTAGGCAGCACCAAATGATGCCATGAGCATTTTCCTGAGCCAGCTGCTGGAGAGAGCCATGAGACATGTAGGGTGGATAACAGTATTGAGGAATGAATTATTCCAGGAGTGGGGGACAGCACCCTTGGGACATATGGGAAGTCACTAAATCTGAGAATGGATGGGTCACTGGTGACAATCTGGCTCCAAGGTCTCTCTGTGGAGCCCTTATATCCCTGAGGGAACAGATCTTAGAAATACCAAAGCAGTACATTTACTGAGAATGGAGACACAGAATTGCCTTCCTGTTCTTATCTGTTAATTCCTTCTCATGTTTCTGAAACCCCATTTTTTGACTTTCCTACTAAGAAAAAGGAAGAAGGTACAAAAGACTCCCAGCCTCTAGGATGCCAGGCAAGGGGTTGAAGCAGCAGCCTTTTCTAATACCATCTGGGTTTTGGGGGGATCTGAAGAGGGCACTGGCCTCCCTCACAGTCCTGTGCTGTCACGTGAAGGCTCGAGTTGTTTGTTTATAAAATTTCTGCTAGGAAAGAGTGTAGACAGTCAGTGGTGGTTAGTGCAGAGTTAATAAAGGGCAGCCTACTAAAAATGAATAATCTAACTGGAAATCATGAAGGGCAGGCATGGCTGCTCCAGTAAGGCAATTATAATGAGATTGCAAAGAGGCAGCTTTGCATGTGAGTGTGGAAGTCTAAACATTCCAAGCATCTGGAAAAAATGGGACCGGGAAAAAAGGAGAAGGTAAAGCAAGACAAGAGAAGAGCCCGGTCAAATTCTCAGATTTAAGAGTGCACCTCTGGTTCTTAAATGTAGGATTTGCTCAGAAGGAAATAAATGGAATAAACACAGAAAGTCCAGATGGGAAAGCAGGCTTAGCAGAGCCTGGGGATATGGCAGTACACCTGTCTAGTAGTGCCTCGAGCTCCGTCAGTCTGGCTTGTTACAAGAATGAATCACTAGCCATGCTCACTAGGTCAAGTTCCTCAGAGGTGGGTGAAAAGACAGAATCAAGAGAGATGTAAGGAAGGGCAAAAGAGGATCAGCAAAAGAATGATGAGTCTCATCTAGAGATTAGCCAGTACTTCTTTTTTTGTAGCAGGCAAGCAGGCATCTTCCCATACTCTTAAAATGTATGCATTCCTGCTATGCCATAAAATGCTGAAAGGAAGCCATCAGGTCAGACTACTCCCCATTCCTTGAGGTTTTGTCCTCCTTAATTTCAGTTCTGAGGTCCAGCCCACTCTCTGACCTGGCAGAACTCTGGTGCCATTGGTTCCAAGGGTGAGATGGGAGAACATAATCTCTTATGGCATAGCTGATGGTGTCCCTCAAAGTTCAGTTGCCTTGTATTTGCATGAATTCTTGGGACTTTTCCATGGTGGAAAATCCTGTTCCATTAGCAGAATCCTGGCCTTCAAAGTTGTGAAGTGCCTTTTAGGTAGGGTGAAAATGAATGCTCCAGCCAATACCTTACCCTCTGCTCCTATTGTGACTCTAAATGATAGAGCACTGACCCCGGTTACTGTGTAGAATGATGTGGGTACCTGGGGCTCAGATTTCTCTGCATGGACCATAGGATCCTGAGGGCAAGGGAAAGGAGGTGATGTGGCTTCCCAGCAGGGCTGAACTTGGCCCCACCTCCACCCATGATTCGGAGCTTCCTCCTCTGTGGGTGAAACCTATCCTTTGACCATTGCTCAGGCAGGAGCTGCCCTAGGTCTAGCTGGATCAACAACTGGAAAAGTGCTGTTTGCTGTAGTGGACACAAATTCAGTTAAAGCCCACTTGATTTGTGCAGAAAACAAAGGTGGGTTGAGGCAACTAGCCCTCCCTCTTTTACTTTAGATAAAGAGAGGTCAACAAATTTGTGGCTCCAGTAGAAAGAATCATGTTTGATGACGATATGGATTGATGGTAAAAAGTGGTATGTGATCAATTACATCAAAAGACTCATTCGGGGTTGCATAGAAATGAGCCTCATGAGACAGACCCTGTTCCTATAACTTCCTGTGCCACTAAAATCATACGGGGACACCTAAAATCATACGGCTTTGCATCTGAGCCTAGAATGGCTAATGTATCTCTGCAGGTGACTATCAGGAATGCCCCTCCAAAAGAGAAGCTACAGGGGCCAAATGTCCCTTTGATGAGGTACAAATCCATAGTGAGTCCTGATGGGCTGTGCCAAACACATCTCTCCACAGAACACAAAGAGAATGGGCAGTGCACACTCGCACACTTGCAGACATCTGTTCTCTGTCCCATTGTTTCAGCCTGTAACAAATTAGTCCCGCTTTGTTTTTGTTTTTGTTTTGAGACTGAGTCTTGCTCTATTGCCCAGGTTGGAGGGCAGTGGTGCAATCTTGGTCCATTGCAAACTCCGTTACCCAGGTTCAAGTGATTCTTGTGCTTCAGCCTCCCCCGTAACTGGGATTACAAGTGTGCACCACCACGCCTGACTAATTTTTGTGTTTTTAGTAGATATGGGGTTTCACCATGTTGGCCAGGCTGGTCTCGAACTCCTGCCTTGGCCTCCTAAAGTGCTAGGATTAGAGGCGTGAGCCATCAAGCCTGGTTAGTTTCACTTTCATCTCGGGTGTAGAATACAGCTCTGCCCAACCTCATGATAAAATCTTCCCTTGTTCACTACCTGTTTCAGCGATAAGAAATAAAGCTAATACACTCAAACTATGAGCGATTCTCTAATTTCTCAACAAAATTTAGTGCCTGAAAATCTACAAATAATGTGTATGCACTCCTCCCAGTCTTCTAGACTATATATCTCAGGGTGGACTAAATGACCACCAGTCTCTTTCTTTCTGGTGTCCTGTGGCGTGGACAGGACATTTCCAGCAAGACGCGAAAGAAGCAGTACTCCTAAACTGTCAGGTGGCTGCCTGTTTTTTGAGTGGCTTAGAACTGAGGTTTCCAAGCTGTGATAAAATATGAGGTAACAGGACATAGTCCTACATATTCCTGCTTTATTCCCACAATGTTGCTATTATATTTCAGAGTATAAGAAATATAGGCCACTGGTTATTATTTTGGTTTTTAAAATCTTGTCTGTATTGCAGTTAGGGGAAAAAAAAAATCCTCCCCAACTCTGGAAAATCCTGACTTCTTATCCTCATTTTCCATAGTAGTTGTGGTCATGTGCTCCTTGAGACTGCTGTGTGGGGGTGATGGAGGCCCAATCCCAACAGGGTCTTCACTGACATGGAGTTGGGGCCTGGGGGCAACAAGGATGGGTTGGGGGCCCCTTTTGGGGAAGTTCAGGCTCCCGAATCAGCCTTTACTGATGTTACCCCGTAAAGTTAAGTTAGTGAAAATGAAGGTATGATATTTTTGTGACCAGGTTCGTGAACCAGCTGGGTTCGTTTGACATGGCCCCTTGGGTTGAGAAACTCTCTCTCACTGCATGGTGTGGGGACACGGGAAGATTGGGGGTTGGATCAGGAAGAGCCCAGTCAGAAACACCAATCCCCTTAGCAATGCCCTACCAGGAGGTCTTGGATTTGAAATACCGGTTCTTCTGCTAGGAAATAACAGGAAGAACTACAACGTTGGTAGACACACCTCAGGATGTGATTCCAGGAAGAAAGATACCCTAAAGAGAAAATTTTGCTGCATGCCTGTTATTCTAGGGTATAAAGAAGGATTTGGTGTTGGTGATCCTTGCCATTCTTATCTTTTCATCCTCTACACTAATCTCTCTTCCCCTTTTCCTTCTCAACCCTCAGTTTCCAGGGACTGGGTTCCTGGTTCGATTCCCAGGCTTCTGAGTGTGAACACCCCTTCCTGCCTCTTCCCCTCTCCTGCTCTTGTCTTTCTCCTGCTGGTTTCTCTTTCCCTTTCTCTTTTTCTCTGCAGCTCTCTTGTCCAGTCCCACAGCCTCTCTATTTTTAATGTTTCCTCAGGGCACATTTCAAAGGTTGCCCTCTTTATGTGAACATAAATATCAGAGACTTTTATAATTACAGTATAGGAACAGCGGTGTCTATTGATCATTATATCATTCCTCTTCTCTCTCGGGTAAACTTGAACAAGGAGAAAATCCTGGAAGGAAATTGGCTTCTCCATTTCTAATGTAGATAAGAAGTGAAAAAGAAGGCACAGAATTCAAAGATTTGGGAAATGGTTCTAATACACGTATTTAGTCACTTCAAAAATAAAACTTAAAGTGCTGTCAGAAGGATACATGTCAAAATTAATTCAAATTGCAATCACATATAAGCTACTGCATCTCTGTTTATATTAATGCTTTAGAAAACTTGGTGAAGTATTGATGTTTATTCACTGACATTAACATGCCATTTTGTATTAAGAGGCATTTCCTTATCTTTTCACACATACTCAAATCATAATTTCATTAAAAGATAAGTATCTGTGTTGAAAAATTATAACATTAGCTACAATTACAATGATTTTTTTAAAAAGGTAATACAGTTCCCTGATAACATCAGGTTTATATTGTAAGGATTCAATGGCAACACTGAGTAAGAATCAAGATATATGTTGTTATGTTGACTGAAAGATTAACCCAGAAGCCTATTCCTGATTTAAACAAACCCTAAAGTGACCAAATTCTGTTTTGATTGTTATATGTTTTTAAATCCAATTGCCTTTTACCTATAAATTTTATAAATTCAAATTATCAAACATTTTCTTATGTAATATTACAAAGAATACTATTTATGTAAAAACACATTTCATGGATTTTTAATCTTTAAATAAACACTTTCTGAAATGCTTTGTTCTCAGAATATGATAAGTATTGATGATAAAGAACATTCATCAATTCTCACTTGCACAAAATGATCTCACCACATTATTTGCTAAACGAGTATTTTACTTGGTCTCATCTTTGAAGACAAGGAATGAGGAAATATATATCTGATAGTATCTTCAAAATATCCTCAAGTCTGAGACCTCCCCTCCTGGAAAATGAAGTAGACACATGTTTTGTTATTCCTTCCCACTATGTTCCCACAGAAGCCCTGGGGTATATATATATAAAACAAGTCATGGCATACCAATCCACAGAGACCTGTGGAAGATTCTGAAAGGTTCAGACTGGCTAGGGACCTCAGGACACAAGGAATGACATGATCCTGTGTTCCCTGGATTTTCTTGTTACCACCATGCTGAACAAGCTGGTAACTGGCACAGAGAGAAAACCCCCAGCCCCTCAAGAACTGCCAGTTCTCTTTAGCCAATGGATGAAGAAAGGAGCATTCTAGCAAGACAGAGTGCTTTTAAATGATAATGGCTACTCCAGCCAAACATCACAGAACACACATTGGCTCCACTCCTTACCTGGTCCACAAAGGCTGAGTGGGGAGAATAGTCCCCCATCCTAAAGAGGCTGCAATAAGGTACCTTTCAGCCTCCTGCTGGGTGATGCCAAGGGAGGCTTCATGGAGAGTCAAAACTAGAGTTCTAACCCAGGCAGTAGGGCAAGAAAAATGTCACACAGATTCCACAGAAAGAAACTGTCTCTGCAGAGGACATGGTCGTCTACACAGAAAATAGCAAGGAAGCTGTACAATAACTCTTAGAATTATTGAGTTCAGCAAAGCTACAAGATCCAAGTTCAACAATGTTTCTATTCAGTAGCTGTGAACATGTGGAACCGAAATTATAATAATACAACTCACCATAGTTTAAAACATGAAATAGGTGTGATCGAGTTTGGCTATTTGTCCCTGCCCAAATCTCATTTTGAAATGTAATCCTTAGTGTTGGAAGATAGTCTGGTAGAAGGTGTTTGGATGATGGGGGTGGATCCCTCATGAGTGGCTTGGGCCTTCTGCTTAGTAATAAGTGAGCTCTCACTCTGTTCACACGAGATCTGGCTGTTTTCAAGTATATGGCACCACCCCAGCCATGTACTCTCTCTCTTTTGCTCCTGTCTTGGCCATGCAATATGCCTGTTCCTGGTTCACCTTCCGCCATGATTGTGAGCTTCCTCAGGCCTCCCCAGAAGCTGATGCTGCTATGCTTCCTGTACAGCCTGCAGAACTGTGAGCCATTAAGCCTCTTTTATTATAAATTACCCAGTCTCTGGTCTTTCTTTATAATAATGCAAGAACAGCCTAATACAAGGTGCAAATCCAACAATACTTATACACAAATTATATGCTGAAAACTATGAAACACTGATGAAAGAAATTCAAGATTTAAGTAAATGGAGACTATTCCGTGATTATGCAGTGGAAGATTTAGCATAGTAAAGATGTCAACTCGTTAAAAAAAGATATACAGATTGAACACAGTTCCTGTCCAAATACCAGAAATATTTTTTATAAGACAAGTTATTATGAAATATATATGAAGAAGCAAAGAAACTAGGATAGCTAAAACAATTTTGAAAAAGGTAATAGGATAGCTAAAAAAAAAAATTAAAAAATAAAATGAAGTAGGAGGAATCAGACTACCCAATATGAAAATGTACAGTAATAAAGATTGTGTGTATTTGTGGAAGGAGACATACACAGATCAAGGGAATAGAATTGAGAATCCAGAAGTGGGCCCAAGCAAATATACCCAAACCAAGTTTGGCAAAAATTCAAAAGTAATTCAAAGGAAGCACCTTAGCTTTTTCAACAAATGGAGCTGGGGTAATTGTACATCCGGAGGCAAATAAATGAATAAATGAAGAATTAGCAGCAGCTTCATCTAGGTCAGATCAGAAATTATATAAAAATTAATACTTTACAAAATTATTATATAAAGATTAACTCAAAATGAATCACTGTAGAAAATGTAAAACTATAAAACATTTAGGGGAAAAATCTTGAGAGAAAGCCTTCAGGATCTACTACTTAGCATAGAATTCTTAGATTTAACACCAAAAACATGATCCATAAAAGAAAAACTAGGAAATAGAATTTCATCAAAATTAAAAAGTTTTACTGTGTAAAATATCATGTTTAAAGGATGAAAGGACAAGCTACAGAGAGAGAAATATTTGTGAAACACATGTGCAACAGAGCACTAGTATCTAGAATATATGAAATAAATTATCTAAACTCAACAGTAAACAATAAAACAATCCAATTAGAAGATGGGCAAAATGCATGAATAAGCATATCAGTGATAAGAATATAGAGATGACAAATCAGCACATGAAATGATGCAGAATATTATTAGCCATTAGAAAAATGCCAGTTAAAACCACAATGAGATATTGTTACATAACTTTTAGCCTGGTTAAAATAGAAACTGTGACTACAGCAAATGCTGATGGAGATTAAGGAAAACTAGTGATATTGTTTGGATTTGTGTTCCTGCCCAAATCTCATGTTGAATTGGAGGAGGGGCCGGGAGGGAGGTGGATGGATCATGAGGATGGAATTCCCCCTTGCTGTTCTTGTGATAGTGAGTGAGTTCTCATGAGATCTGAGGGTTTAAAAGTATGTGGCACTTCACCCTCATCTCTCTCTCTCTCCTGCTTTGCTATGGTAAGACATGTTTGCTTCTCCTTTGCCTTCCGCCATGATTATATTTCCTGGGGCCTCCCAGCCATACTTCCTGTGGAGCTGTGATTCAGTTAAACCTGTTTTCTTCATAAATTACCCAGTCTCAGGTAATTTTTTATAGCAGTGTGAGAACAGACTAATGCAACTAGATTACTCATAAATTGTTGTTGGAAATACAAAATAAAACAGCCACTCTGGAAAAAAAATTTGACAGTTTCTAAAAAACTGTGATTTTCATATGTTGTTATCATATGACTCATCAATTCACAGAAAGCCTGTATGCTAATGTTTTTAGCAGTTTTATTCATCATAGCAAAACTCTGGAAGCAGTCCAGATGTTCTTCAAAGTACGCTGTGGTACACCCATAACACTGACATAGCAATAAAAAGAGACAAACCATTAGTTTGTACACAACCCAATGAGTCTCCAGAAAACTATGCTGAGTGAAAATAGCTGATCCCAAAATGTTACAGTCCACTTACATAATGTTCTTAAAATGGAACGTTATAGAAAGGGAGAATATTTGCTGTTGTGAAATATTTGGGATCTCGACCTCATTAACAATGTCTTGGCTGTGATATTGCACTACGGTTTTGCAAGGTGTTACCATTGGGGGGATCTGGGCAAAGGGTACGCAGGGTCTCTCTATATTACTTCTAGCACCTGCATGTAAATGTACAATTATCTTAAAATAAATGCCTTAATTGAAAACTTTGTCTCTTTCCATTCTATGCCTGCATGAGGCTGAATTTTCTTCTCAGTGCAGAAGCTAATATGAGAATCCAGTTGACTATTTTTAAGCCAGGCTTAAAAACCTTTTCAAAATGTAAAACAATAACACTGTTCTGTTTTATATACTTTTGTTTCAGAAAGTATGCTTATTTTTTAAAATATGCTTTTTATGGTAACATGTAATGATTATTGTCAGTAATTTATACATAAGTATTTAGAAAATGCGTTTATTTTCACTTCTGGTACAGTAAAATAATAATAGATACAATCTAACAATTCAAAGGACTCAGAAAAGCATAAACTTTGAGAACTATTGAATTAGGCATTGGGCAATGCTCATAAACATATTCAACCTGTAGTTCATTTTGATTCTGTGGACATATTAAAATATATTATTCTCCAAATTGTAATATGTAATTATTCTCTAAAATATAATATGAAATGTGATGATCAGAAGCTTAAACACTGGAGCCCCATTTAATTTAAACACAGATAACCAAATATTCCCATACAGAAACCATAACAAGATTTTTTAAAAAGATGTCATGTTAACTCTGCCTAATTTTCTGATTGGAAGTTGCAGACTTCATAAGCACTTATTTATCTAAGCATTTTACAGTCAAAGGCCCCCAAATAGCAACAAATTGCCCCAGAGTCAGCAGGGATATTAATGTTACTCAGTGATACATCTTTCTGATGAGGTCTTAAATATTGATTTTTCAAAATTTATTATGCAGGAAGAAGACATTTTTACCCCTGAAGGCAATTGGCAAGAAAATTGCAATTATTAGACCCCCTGAGCACCAGTTTTTCTTCCTGTGTGTTCCCCTGCATATTACAAAATATTCTCATTTGTGATTTTTCTTACCTTATCTTGCCCCCTTACCACAGATAAATTAGTTCACAACAAACATAACAGATTCAGGGGTCAGCACCTCGTTAGCAAGTGTTTAAAGTGAAGTTTTGCTTTTGTGGTAAGTTACCATGAAGAGAAGTCTGGAACTCAGACTGGGCTGACATTGACAGATAGGACTTGTCTCTGATGTATCTGTGTCCACAGGGCTCTCTGCTTGCAGGGCCACTGTGACGGCCCTTCCCTTGTGCATATCTTTCTGGCTTTCAGGCATGTTCTACCCCATGTGATAGCACTGGGGTGTGCCACCCAGATCTTATCTCCCCTCCAGGACCCAGACCTCTTGGGTCTAGGGACTGGGAATGTCGACAGCTGTGAACTTGGGGATTTCCTCTCTAGAGGATTATTTTACAGTGACAAGAACTGCCACGGCCAAGGTGACATCCCCGCTCCAGAGGCAGCCCACCTCCAGTGACAGGTAAGTGGGGGCTGGAGAAAGGCCTGCCTCTTTCATCCTGTTCAGGACAATTGGAAGGAGGCAAGCATCCGGGCTGTGACCTCCTGCGGGACAGGCTGAGGCCCCTGTAGAGAACGCCTCACAGCTCAACCTCTCCCTCTGCCCCTCCTCCTCCTACATCTTGGTCTGTGTGTGTCCCCATCTCAGAATCTGCTTCCCAAGTCTCTTGACCTGCACGCAGCACCTGGGTGAATGTTGGATGAGGAACACGATGTTGACATAGCTTCAAAGTACTGACTCATAGATAATTAATACTGATGAATTATGACATACTTATTAATAACTTTACAGTAAGGAAATCTGACTGACACTACCTTAACCAGGAGGAGAAAGGGGCATCTGGATAAGATGCGCTGAGTAGAATGCGTCTCGTCTGTGGTATTCCTACCAGAAATGCAAATCTGCATTAAAACTTTAGTATTAATATGGAAAATGTGTCCCAATTATTTATCATTTTTTGTGCTTTATAACAGGGTTCCATTACACAACCATTTTTTTTTCAACTAAACTACTTAATTTCTCAGCATAAAACACCAGCTACACCTGAAATGAGGCACATTCTACATGGGAACCAGCCTGTGTTTTTCAAAGATGCTCCAGTTATTTAAGACAAGGAAAGACAAGGAAACTGTTCCAAATGAAAGAAGACAAGAGAGGCACTAATGGTGTCAAACCCTCAAACCGATGTTTACTACTTACCACTATTTTTACAATGCTAAGTTTATTTTAGTATTAATATTAATGTGGAAAATGGCAAACAAAATAAGACACATTCCCAAATGTTATTTTTTGTCCTTTATTACAGGGTTCCATTATACAACCATTTTCCTTCAACTAAAATGCATGATTCAAGTCTTAGGTTGTTTAATTGTAAAATCTTTCATTCTGAAGCTTTATTATTTTGTCACTTGTCACTCTTCACCTTGGTTTTCTATTCAGATGGTGTTGTGTCTCTTTTTGTAACTTAGTTTTCAGGAAGTTTTTCTGAGGGACTTTTTTCCTCAGGAAGATTCATTAGCTAGTTGTCCTGAGTTTGTATCTTTAATTTTGGACACGTTTTCCCCTCAAGTAATATCTACCTGGTTATATAATTATAGGGCCACAAGAGTTCACATATCTCAGTACTTGGATCTTAGTGCGATTTGTGTTAGGCATGATGTCCTTCTGACTTTAACTTCATTCATCCATTCAACTAAGAAATATTCAAAATATTTATTAGGCACCAACGATTGTTTGGTGCTGTGTTGTTTTGGCAATATGATGGCAAACAAAATAAGACACTATGTTTTGTGATTATACACTTAAAAAAATTTTCATTTTATTCTTGAAATTGCAAGTGTTCACCAAGTTGTGTGTTCATGTTGGTATACTTAATATTGATCGCTCCTCTCTTTCAAACTGCAAATTTACTGTTTCCTCCTGCTCCATAAAGTTGTTACTAGTTTTATTCTTCTTTTAATTTATATTTCTAGTTTATGCAGAATAGATGTTCTTGTTTTAACTATGCTGTCATTAATGTATTATACTTTTATTCTGACATATTTAACTTTTAAAATTTTTTCTCTGATCTGTTTCTTAGCATCCAACTTAATGTCCATTGGTCCTACATAGTTTTATATAAAGCCATTGTGTAATTGTTCCGTTCTTAGACTGTTTCCTTTTTTATAATAGTCAGCTGTTCTCCATTATGGCAAAATTTCTAAAAATTTCTTATTTTGCTGAAGAAATTGTTATAAAAGAAGAACCTAGTCTGATTTCTTAAAGTAATACAGCTCTCCATAATTTTAAATTTCTTTTATGCGACCTTTGCACACAGTCATTTGTCTTCATCCCATATTTGAAATGTAGATGGTCTTGAGTAGTGTGAATACAAGCTAAGGGGATCTGAATACGTAAAGGATATTTTCAGTTTACTTCTGCTCTTTGCTGTCCCACAGGTCCAGCAGTGCAGGTGCTTGGGGGAAGGAGTTCATCTACAATCAAGCGGCTCATGGCAAGGCTCAGGTAAGTGGTATTCCTACACCTTTGCTGTGGCATTCAGAGTTAGTGAGGAAAGTGCTAATTTTTGGCTAAGATAATTGTCATAGCAGGCCGGGCGCGATGGCTCACGCCTGTAATCCCAGCACTTTGGGAGGCCGAGGAGGGCGGATCACGAGGTTAGGAGATCAAGACCATCCTGGCTAATGCGGTGAAACCCCATCTCTACTAAAAATACAAAAAAAAAGTTAGCCGGGCGTGGTGGCAGGTGCCTGTAGTCCCAACTACTCAGGAGACTGAGGCAGGAGAATGGCGTGAACCCACAAGGCAGAGCTTGCAGTGAGCCGAGATTGCGCCATGGCACTCCAGCCTGGGTGACAGAGCAAGACTGTCTCAAAAAAAAAAGATATTGTCATAGCACCGATTCTTCAACAGATATAGGTTTAGCCTAAATTTTACTTCAGAGTTTTTAAGCTTTAAAAAATAATTATAATAAATACTCCCTTAGCAAAAATGCTATAACCAAGAGAATATACTTCGAAAACAAAAAAGAGCAGATGACTAAGAATGTGTGATCAAATCCGGATATGACAAAAATCAATATTAAATATACTATAGTCAAAATAACAAAAAAAAAATCGAATTCAAAATTTGAAGATATCATCATCAAATGATGATAAGAAGCAACATGCAGCCTGTCTTCACATGCTCAGTTTGAAGGCCACGTGATGTCTGCCACTTTTCTCTTTTGTAATAATAAGTGGTTTGTAGAATTACAAGGAGTCTCAAATAGCAAAAACTATACTGAAAAAGGTAAACAAAGTTGAAGTACTCACATTTTCTGACTTTAAAAGGTACTACAAAGCTACAATAATCAATATCAAGTGGTACTGAACAGAAATGTAGACTAGAGAGAAAGAATTGAGTCAAAAAATAAATCCAAAAATCTATGGCCAACAGAGTGCAAAGACTATAGAGTGAGGTAAAGAATGTAAAATAATGAAAGCGAACCACCAACCTCACTTCATATACAAAAATTACTTCAAAATGGATCAACAACCTAAATATAAAAACTAATGCTATAAAACCTTTAGAAGAGAACACAGGGGTAAATCTTTATGGCCTCTATTTAGCAATAGATTCCAAAATTTGACCCCAAGTCATGAGCAGTAAAAGAAAAAATAATAGATAATTGGGCTTCATAAAAATTAAAAGCTGTTGAGCATCAAAGGACATTTTCAAGAAAGTGAAGACAATCTACAGACAGGGAGGAAAAATATTTGTAAATCATATACCTTATATGGGTTTAGTATCCAGAATATATAGAGAACTCTTTCAATAACAAAAAGACAAGCAATCCAACTTTTAAAAAATGAATAAATGACTTGAATAGACAGCTCTCTAAAAAAAAATATCCAAATGGCCAAAAAGCATATGAAAAGATATTCAGTTAGCCAGGCATGGTGGTGCATGCCTGTGGTTCCAGCTACTTGGGAGGGTGAGGTGGGAGAATCACTTGAGCCTGCGAGGCGGAGGTTGCAGCGAGCTAGCCTGGGTGACAAAGTGAGGTCCCAGGTCAAAAAATAAAAAATAAAAAAAAATAAGGACATGTTGATGAAGGAGAAGCAAGTCAAAACCACAATGAGTTACCACTCCATACCTAGTAGAGTGATTAAAATCAAAATAAGGTAAAATGATAAGTTTTGGGGAGGACATGGAGAAACAGGAACTCTCACATACTGCTGTTGAGAATGAAAATGAAATAGCCATTACGAAAGACATTTGGGCAATTCCTCAAAAAGTTAAATATAGAACTGCTGCACAACTCAGCTATTCCACTCCTAGGCATATACTTGAGAGAGATGAAAACTTATGTCTGTATGAAAGTTATACACAAATTTTATAGCAGCATTATTTATAACAGCCAAAAGGTGGATGTCCCAGATGTTCATCAAGAGATGAGTGGATAGACATATTGTGGTATATTAATACAGTGGAATATTATTCATCTTTCAAAAGTAGTGAAGTACTGACACATGCTGCAATTTGGATGAACCTCAAAAGCATATGCTAAGTAAAATAAGCCAGACACAAAAGATCAGATAGTGAACGATTCCTTTTACATGAATGTAAATATCCAGGATGGGCAAACCCTTTAGAAATGAGGCAGCATGTTAGAAGTTGTCATGAAATGGGGCGAGGCAGAAATGTGTATGGGTTGTCCTCATAAGTGATGAAAATATTTGACATTAGAGAGAGGTGGAGGCTGCAAAGCATTTTGAATGTAGTAACTGCCACTGAATTGTACACTTTATGATGGTTAATTGTATGCTATGTGAATTTCATCTAAATTTAAAAAGTGCAAGAGATCAAACAAAGTAGTTCAAAAGAAACCTTGTTTTCTTACAGTCTCCTTTATGTTACTGAGTAGTACGTACATACGGTGACATTCTGAACATCATTAATTTTGAAAAAGGAAATGATTTCTTTCCATATAATGGTTACCATTATAATACAGAAATTGTGTTATTAACATAAAATTCTTTTCAATCAATTTTTAAAGCCATACATAACTTCTCTATCAAATTAAGAGTTTTTCTCTGTCCAAATAGTTCGAGGTGTTATGATCTATGAATGTTTGTACATAGTTTTAATATTTGAGATGATATAATAATGTAAAATTATCAGTAACTTCCTCTCAAATGTTTACAATGTAGAATAAAACTGAAGAAACTGAACTTTTAAGGTAATTTTAACTTAAAAAGATAAAACATGGTATGCAAGTGTCCATTCATTAATTCTGAAGATGTTATTGCGCACTAATTACCACAACCGATGTATCAAGTGGTAGAAAATCATCCAATCGCATTAGTCTTCTGAATCTTCATACAATTTGGGAAGATATCAAAACATGAAAAAGAAAATAATAACATTCTGTTGCTGTTTTTAAGAATACAAAAAAATTGAACTCTCTCTGTTCTGACTAGAGTTACTTCACATGTATGCTGCCAAGTAGAATATTCCTTTTGATGAAGCTCTTCTTACCCCGTCCTTTGTAATCCAGAGATTCTCCTGGTATTTGCACAAAAAGAAACAATACAGTGTGGAAGCTGCTGTCTACATGGGTCACTGGAACTCGGCAGCCTTCAGGACATTTTAGAAGAGAAACTACTATGCATGAGCAACTTTATAGACCCAAACTGTGATTGCATTTAGAGTTGAATGTACACATTTTATTTCAGGTACAAAAACAACAAATATATCCAACCAATATAGAAGGGGAGTTTCAGATTAAGCATCTTTATTTCTTAAAAATAAAGCTAAGAAAAATAACAATTCTTTCTAAGGCTATCTTTAGAAATGTGCTTATGAGTATAAATGAGATTGATAAATAGAAAATACAGAAGGCCGTTAATTTGAACTGAGCTCCTGCACTAGGCCCCAACGTGCCAAACCAAAATGCAGTCACTTAATGCTAAAGACCCACATCACCAAAGCAAAACCAAGTTGTTTATTTGACCTTCTGAGAAATCAAGAGATGATAGTCAAATCCCCAAAAAGGCCACTTTTAAACAGGCATGATAAGGAATTCCCTCTGCTTTAGCTCTTACAAAGAAAATGACCTGAAATAATCTGATATTAACCCACTTTTTGTTTTATGATGTGTCCTAGTTCTTGCTCAAGCTACCTTACGAAAGCCACCTGTCTGTCATGCCCACTGTAGCATCTCTCTATTTTTAGATGAGATGCTACCTGAATAAAAAATCAAAGCCACGTAGGTCATTTAATTAAATTTGTTATAATTTTGTCTTTTGACAATATCATATGATGAAAATAAGAATAAAGTATGTGGTGGCCTCAAATGCTTTAGAATTTTCCTAGTAATAAATGCATAAGTTTAATAGTTATCATTTTTGAGGAAGAGACTCTTTTTACTCTGCTACAAATTCTTTGACCTTGAAAATAAAGTCACCCTATTGAAAGTAATTTAATCAACAAATGTGTTGAACTACTTGGAAATGAATTTCTCCCTTTAATTTGTGAAACATTTCCCTTTTGCTATTAAATCTCATAACATGGCATTTGCATGAAAATCAATTGTAGCATCTTAGAGGTGACTTTGAACAAGTCTCCATTGAATAACTCTGAATGTGAGCTTCAGTGAGTAATCCACAAATGTTATCTTCATTACAAAGTACATGCAATTATTTTTTAAGATAGCATTGCCCTTAATTCTACAACATTATTTTATTTTTGTAAGGCGAGGACAGTACCTTAAAATTTTAATGAACTTACCCATACAAACATTCTAGGATAATAACAGATGGTGCCAGTATTTTTACATAATCAGACCCAAGATAGGATAAACTAGTCATGTGTAACCAACAGATGTGTGCTTATAACAAACATACTTTGGAAACCGCTTCTTCTCTGCTAGATGCACATGGATTAAATATTTGTAGACACTTGGCTTGAATTTGTAATGGTTCTCCGGACTATAATCATGGTACATAGAATGTTTTTAAATAACCTAATCTTTGTTAAATAGCAAACTTGCCTTTTTATACATTTAGCAGCTATGTTCAACTTTGTACAATATTTAAGTAGTTGAAATTGAATAAGGTAAGAAATAAGATTCCAACCTAAAATAGGCTGTCAGGATCATCCCCTTGCTTATTGGGAAATGTTATCAATGTTTGCTCAGTTGTCAACTTTGACCTTAATCTAGCAGCAATGGCAAATCTGACAGGTACCCGAAACAAGCAATTGCTTGACATATTAGGAAGCATTTTAATTTGACAGAAAGGAACAAAAAACATTTTCTTTAATAATGTGAACTGTCAGAGAACACAGACCAACACTGACCCCTGAGGATTCATTGTTCATTCAAGATGGTTTAGGGCAGTGCTGGGTTCTGGCAGAGCTATACTTCTATAAGCCAACTACTCAGATTTAAATAATAAAACTAGTATGTTTGTGAGAAAAAAAAACAAAAACAAAAACAAAAAACTAGTGTTGTCATATAAAATGTTAGGGAAGTTGTTGCCTAGTAGATTTCCTGATGCCATATGTATACCAAGCCTGCCAATGCAAAGCCACTGGGAACCTAGACTCCTGAGACCACAGACAGGAGTGGCTAATCCTATAAAAGAGGACTAGCCCTCCACCCGCCCCCACACATTGCCACACTGTGAACTGCTGGTTCTACAGAAAAAAAAAAAAAAAAAAAAAACAGTTGCCAAGAAAAGGGCAGTCCCTTGCACTCCAGTCTTGAAGAGTGGTGCATAATTACCTAAACATTCAGCTCATCATGAAGAAAACTAAGAATCGTCTGACATTGAAAATCAAGATCCTAAAAGAATAAATTTATATCTGAGTTTCATTGTGAGACGCTAAAAGGAAAGAAATTCAGGCTGAGTAACATTCTAGCCACTGTAATGAAGAAATATCATTAGTTCCTTAATGAGAAGGAACAGAAGACACATATTTGAATAGACCTTAAATCCTTTACAGTCCATTGTACAAGTCTTTATCACCAATTGTCTGTAGTTTTCATTGCAGAATAGGTGTTCCATCTCTACTTGTTTTTGTAAAATTGGAAGTGAAAGAACTCTGCACATTTCTGTAAGTACAGACAAATATTGGATAAAATATGCCTCTCTCATTAATAAAATCAACCTTGTAGCTCCCACCCTGGGCAAATCAGTTAGAAATTACCTTTTCATTGTGGCTTCTGAGATCTGTGCAGATAGAGCGTCATTCACTAGGCAAGTCAAGGTGCCAACTCTGTTTATTTATTCATTTACTTGTTTTCATCACATTGTCAGTGAGCTAAAGAATGTAGTGAGTATTTTGTTATGTTTTAAAGTACCCAGAAATACATAAAATTGATCAAAGTGTATGCAATTTTTTTATATCATAAAGAAGGTATTTATGAACAAGGAGAAACTCAAAACAGTATATTCAATATTCAAACAGCAGTCCTATTTTAAAAGACAGATTGAAAAAGGAGAAGCAAAAATAGTTAAATAACTTCCCCTTTCAAATATAGTAAATGAATTAAAAGGAAATAATAAGAAATCATAAACAACAAAGTGAAATACTGATACTTTTACTATCTTGAAGCAAGAAGGCTTTTCTAAGAATATTAAAAGGGAAACCATATGTAGGAGGTAGAAAATTACCATTAGCACAGTATAAAGTTAGGTGACAACTTGTACGGGATACAACACATTTAACAAGAATGGCATCCTTAATGGAAACGTTCTTACAACTCATTTAGAGAATATACCCACCCCCCAAAAAACAGGCAAAATTGTGAACAAGTATTGCACTAAAAAAGCACACTTGGCTGAGAAAACTTACAAAAATAAATATTCAAATACCTTAGTAATTGAAGAATGCACCTTAAAGCAGCAGTGAAATTCTGTTGAGGTACAACTAAATCAAATTAGCAAATACACCTGAAAAAGAACAGAGTCAGCATTGACAAAGAAAGGACAATGGATTCTCAGACACTGCTAATGGCCTTGAATATTGGTCAATTTTTCCAAGAGTTATGTGGCACTGTGCACAAAATTAACATTTAAAGCTGCTTCTAGGCATTTGTTTTAAGGTACTCTTGTAGCTACTAGTAGCTTAGTAAATCTTGTTATGTCCAGGCAATTGAGTAATTAGGATTACCAGAAACATTTATAACATCATAATAATGGCTTTTTTTTTCCCCTCAGGAACTAACAGTGATTTTTATTTTATATTTTTCCTTTCTCCATTACTATGAATTTATTTTAACAAAATGACCTGGCATTTTTATGTGTAACAATCCAAAGCTTCCTATAGGTCTCACATTTGGAATCAGTTAATAGTTATGATGCATGGCTATAAAACAGCCTTTGGAAGAGATGTTTCAACTTTCTCATAGTACATCATTATCATAAAGTGTATGCACACATCTTTGCACACATAGTCACATTCAGTTATATGTTATACAGAGAAAAATGGCTGTGAAATGTACAAGACAATTTTAGTTGGAGATATGTTTAAGTAGCATTAATTGGGTTCTTTCTGTCTACTTTTAAGTACTTTCTAACTTTAAAAATAAAAATGTTATTCCTGACAAATATGTATTAAAATTATGGTTAATGTTGTACTAATACACGTTTAAAGATTAGTTTTAAAAAACAGACTAAAATTTTTTTCGGTACAATATGAACAAATTTATATTTAATTTTGCCTATAGATTGAAATATAGCATAATTATTAAAGATTAATTTCTTTATATTTGTTCACATTTTTAATGTAAAATTAGGAATATGTGAAATAAAACAAGAAAATTTTTCTTCCGAATTAAAGTGGAACAAAAGCTCAATGCAAAAGCCCACATTTTATCTGAAATCCATACAGCATTTCACTGTACCCACATTTATTTCAAAGTAGATACATAACCAACTTTGTGATGTTTTAGAAACGTTGCCAGATATCGGTTTCTAGAGTCACAAGATGAGAAATCTTGCTGGCATGATTTTTATCTTTTTATTACGAGAAGATCATTATATGGATTCCTGACCCTTAGAATTACCAACAATTGTATTGGGCTGTCCATTACATATTTACATGATTCCAGAGATTTGCTGAAAACATACAGCAGCAGAAACCAAGCAACATATTTCCAACGTGCTGACTATTTAAATGAAAATAAAGCAGATAAATTTCAAACAAGAAGAAGTCTCATTAGCCACAGCAACACATGGTGATGGGTCTGCTTTAGCTCATTGTAGTTCTGTGATGCATATTGTGATAATGAACTGAAACACAGCCCTTAACTTAATTACAAGGTCTTTGGTGGAAAATAGCACTCTGGTGTCATTGGACAAGTTAAATTGACCTATTTAAAACACTTATAGTATTCATTAGACACCCCAGCATTATTCAGCCTTGACGACTTTGGACAGTATTGCATAGAGCTTCATTTGGGATAGTAAAAGTAAAGATTTTTTATGACATTCTGTAAGGGGGAAACAAGAACATAAAACTCACAGAATACTCTGAACCATTTTTCTTTCTCATGATTTCTTGAACAATAATGTTTTTTATTTCTGCATCTTGTTTTAAGTTAATATATGCCAGTTGGAATATATGTTTATATGAAACCGGTTATGATACATAACATTACAGCCCTTCTTACTTTCTTCATTTTATTTCAAGCTATATGAATCACACTATAGTTTGGATGTGTATTCCTGCCCAAATCTCATGTTGAATTGTAATCTCCAGTGTTGGAGTTGGGGCCTGATGGAAGGTGATTGCATCATGGGGGCCAATTTCTCATGATTTAGCACCATTTCTCTTGGTGCTGTCCTTGCCATAGTGAATGAGTTCTCACAAGATCTGGTCCTTTAAAAGTATGTAGCCCCTCCCTGCCTCGCTCTCTTGCTCCTGCTTTTGCCGTGTGGTGTGCCTGCTCCTGCTTCACCTTCCGCCATGATTGTAAGCTTCCTGAGGGCTGCCCAGAAACAGTGCCAGTGTTATGCTTCCTGTAGAGCCTGCAGAACTGTGAGCCAATTAAACCTCTTTTCTTTATAAATTACCCAGTCTCAGGCATTTCTTTATAGTAATGCAAGAAAGGCTTAATACACATCATTAACTTATTAATTTCTTTTTGAAAAGATTTGTTGATGATATATTCAATTAACTACCTTTATGGATTCTTACCTGTTCTATTACTTTTCATTCTATTTTTTATTTGGGTTTGCAATCATATCATGTACCAGCAATGACCAAAAATTCCTTGGAGATTTTTGAGGTGAACTGTGAGGCCAATTACAGTTTGGGATTTGTGTTTTACACTTAAAGAAAACATACTTTGAATCACTGGATACTACATGTACTTTGCTCAGAAATTGACTTGGATTTTACCTGTACTTAAATAACTTAAATATCCATTTCATTCTACTTTTAACAAAATGCTTTTTTTCACCTCTAATTTGAAAAATAATTCATATTTATTGGAAAATAATTCAAGTATTACAAGAACCTAGTTAGAAGAAAGCAATATGACTTAACAAACTCCCTAAAAACAAATTGACATAATAATGTGTAAGTTTCAAATTGTTTACTATGAGATGTTCATAAACACGAGATCCTTTAAAATGGGATTATATTACTCAAATCATTTGGTATACTGCTGTTTTAATGTAACTACATGTTGTGGACACATCGTCTTAACAAATAAAATATAGACTTACCTCATTATTTAAATTACTGAGTAATTTTCATTTGTGTGGATATATCTTGCTTATTTGTTTTAGCCCACAATTTAAATATTCAAGTCATTTCCAAATGTTGGCTTAGGCTCTAAGGAAATATATATTAAAATGTGTGTGTGTGTGTATATATAGAGACAGAGAGCTATATATAGTTATATGCATATATAAACATACATGTATATATAATTATATACATCTATGCATATATGCTATATATAATTGCATACATATGTTATAAATAGTTATATACATATATGTATATGTTATATACATGCATATGTTAGTTACATATACATCCATGTAACATGTTACATATAGTTATATACATACATATATAGTTATTACATACATCTACACCTACATATGTATATATGTATACATACATATATATACTTATGAGTAACTATTATATAACATGTATACATATTACATATATACATGTATATAACTATATACATATACATGTATAGTTATATGTGTATATAACTATATATTTATTTCCTTAGAGCCTAAGCCAAAATTTGGAAATGACTTGAATACGTGTATTAACGGTATATTGTGATGTATGTAATTATATATGACATACATACATATATAACTGTATATCTGTATATAAAACAATATATAGTTATATGCATATATACAACATATATAACTGTATATTATATATACATATATAACTATATCCATATAACTATATACATATATAACTATATACATATATGTATATAACTATAACATATACAGTTATATACATGTATACATGCATGTTTATATACAGTAAATATAGTATATAACATATATAACTATATGTGTGTGTATGTATGTGTATATATATGCATATATAAATCTTCTCTGTCTCTAGCTCTTGTTCTCTCTGTTTCCCACTCTCCAGACACACACATGATGCAAGGAATATCCCCCAAGATCAGAAAGAACACAAGTAGTAATGGCTTACCCTGAAATGGCCAGGGTAGTGGGTAAGGGAGCAGAGACTGAGATTTACTATTCACATAGGCTTACAGAAAAAAGACTCATACCTTCATGCAAAAAACAAGAATGATAACTGAATATAACTTAGAACAAATGAGTGAATTTAAAAATAAAAAGTAATGAATTACCCCGATGGCTGGAAGATTCACCTCAAACTATGAACATCTAAAAGATGTAGGGTTATCTTTTAAAATGATGGCTACAATCCCACTACTTGATTGTGCAATGAAAATTATTGGCATAATTATATATCTTAAATTCAGCTTCTTTGGGTTGAACCTATTAGAAAAATATTGAGGAATTAAATAATTTATACAACAGAATATACTCATTACAATTATTCATAATATGAAATTACTCATGTATAATTAAAGCAAAAATTCTAATGATTGATATTGGTGAAGAAGTAGGTATAGAAGTATTTTTTTTAAACCAGATGCTTCTTAAAATCAGTGTTAGTTCATAGCAGTAAGTGTAAAGACTAATAATGGAAAACAAAATAACAAGACTTTTAAGGAACAAAATTCGTGGAAAGAGAGCAGGACTGTATTGAAAAAATTAATTCTGTGATATCAAACAAAGTGAGAGAAAAATGTTAGACTTTTACATGGAGCTTATGGTAATATAAACAGAAGATAAAGTAAACTTAGGTAAAGAAAGAGAAATGCAGCTGTTTGTTATATATACTTTCCAGAGTGTCTACTCCACTCTGGTGGATTCAACTGTTGATTAAGGATTAAACAGTGAGCAAAACAAAGTATTTCCCCCTAAGAATTTACAGCACGGTGAAGGAGACCCGCAAGAAGCGTTTATTACATAATGCCTCCAGTGAAGACAAGGGCTGTTGATAAAACAAAGTCAGCCCCAGGGGTGGGGAGATCCCCGGGGCAGCAGGTGAGGAGAGCGCTGCTTTGTACAGAAGGGTCAGAAGTTCTCTGCTAAAGTGACATTTGAGTAGAGGTCCTGAGGAAGTGAGGGGCTTGCTGACAGAGTCTATGGTAAATGCAAGAACCCTGGGGTGAGGTGATGCTTGCTGTGTCTGAGGCGTGGCTTGAAGCCCAGTGGCTAAAGAGGAGTAGCCAGTGGGAAGAAGGACAGGAGATGAGATCAGAGAGGCTGTGGCAATGGATACCACTTCTGATGGCTCTCGGACATCAGTTCCTTTGCCTGACAGTGATTCCTAACTTCAGCTGCACGTTGGAATCATCTGGGGGAGTTTGTAAAACTATGGCTGCTTTTGTCTCCTTCTCAAGGATGGGTCTTAGGTATGGCCTGAGCATTGAGAATTATTACTTTTTGTTTCCCCAGGTGATTATAATTTGCAGCCAAGATTAAGACCACTAGTTGAGAAGGAAGGAAAATGAGAGAGATATGACAAAGGGAAGCCAGGTGAAATAAGAGGCAAATCAAAGGAGAGTGATTTCTGAAGGTCAGGTGAGGACTGGGTTTTGAAAAGAAGAGGGGTTAGCTGTGTCAAATGCTGCCTGTCTTAGATCCAGCCGGATGAAAGCTGATTTGATCACTGGAGCTGACAATGTGGAGATCATTAGTGATTCTGGTAAGAGCTGTTTGTTTAAGTGGTAAGAATGAAATCCTGATTGTTGTGGGTTCAAGAGAAAAAATAGGGGCAGAGAAGGAGAGCATGCTAAGTTTATACTATCTTTTCAAAGACATTTCTGTGGAGCTGAACAGAAGAATTTCCCATTGCTGAAGCAGAATGTTTGCTTGTGAACGCTTCCTTAAGATGTACCATGTTTTCAATAATAAGAATGCAGTAGGCAGAAAAATCTGATTATAAACCTGAGTTAATAATTGTAAATTACTTTAGAACATTTCCTGGCTCACAGTAAATGTTTCACACATATTTGTCAAGTGAATAAATTATTCAAGAGAATGGGTAAGGAGGGGGAAATTCCAAGGGAAAAAATCATTGAGTAGCTTAGAAGATGTGACCTAACTCAGTGTCAGCAAACTGTCTTCAGCTGGGTGCTGAGGTTTCCTTTTTAACAGAGTATTAGTTATGTTACATTTAGTGGTAGGACTATAAAGACGCTTTCTTCAGAATTTTAAAATCTAAGTGCAATAAAAGGTAAAATCATCAGCTGGAATATGGGGGTGGAGTTTTGGGGTTCTGAGAGCATGGAGAAAACATGAAATAGTTTCAAACTCTAAGAGGGTGAATTGATTTGGATAATTCAGTAGGATTCCCAGGAGGCAGTGAGGACCCATTGGAGGATTTTGTCAGGAGTCAATGTGAAACCATCCAGCAAGGTTGTGTGTCTCTCTCCAAAGGCATTGGTTTGCCTTTCTCCATAGGTGTTGGTTTGCATGTTTTATTTTTATTTTAAAAATACATTAACATATAGAGCTCTCCCTAATTCCATTTTAATAACCTGTATAACTTTCTATTGTGTGAGTATATTAAAATTTATTCCACCTGCGTCAAATGGTAGATATTTGTACCGTTTCAGTATTCTGGCATTAAAAAGAATGCCAAACTAATAACTTGACTTGTGTCATTTTACATTTTGCCAGTTTTTATTTGGGAGCATGCTGGGTCAAAGGATAAATGCATCTGTTACTTTCCTAGTTGCTTTTTACTTGATATTTGGACAATATCAAAGCATGAAACACTGTCCTAGAAAATCATATAAAAAAAGAGACAAATACTTCCAAAAATTTATGATAATCAACCTCACATAGTCTCTCAACACTACTCAGCAAGCCTACTAGTTTTCTCTGCTTCTCTCCTCTCTTCGCACCTACTACACCCACCCCTTACATGACCCCTCATGCTCATGGAGGGACCACAGCCTATTCTCCTGATTCATGGGGAGAGTCTGAGCCTGCAGATGGAGACTGTCTGCTGCTGCATCTCCAAATGCACCTGCATCTGCACACTTCTTTTCGTGGCTGTTCTATAACAGGGGAGGTACATCGCCTCCAAATAAAATCCAATTATGCTCCCTTCTGCTTTATGAGAAACCACTCATTATCAATGACCAATTCTCTCTATAGTCTCTAGTAAACTTATTTTTCAATTGAATCATTCATCAGCATCTAAATTCTTAGAGTTTTTCACATCTGAAAAATGATCTCCGTTAATTTCCCTTAATTTCCGTGATACCATATTCCTACTGTGTTTATATTCCTTCTCTTCTAGCCCTTTTAGTACTATTTTTCATATTCCTTCTCTTCTAGCTCTTTTAGTACTATTTTAAGGCTTCTCTTCCTCTAGTAGACCATTATGCATTAGAGTTTCTCAAGGCTGAGTCACCATCTCTCTTCTCTTTTCATTCTTTGTCTCCCTAGGCCAATTCATCTATATCCACAGCCTCACTTATTCCCTAAGCACTGATGATAACTGAACCTAAACATTCATGTTTCTGGCTCAGAGGTCCTTCTCCTCACTCCTGACACTCTTATTGATTTCTTAGGACACAGTCCAAATCCTGCCCCTGTTCTACTTCCCAGTAGCTAAGAATAATTTTTATGTTGTAAAGAGTATCCATAGGCATAATAAATAAGTACATAAATAAATAAATAGAAATATATGCAATAGTGACCATTCATGGCATGCACAGCCCCAAATATTTATTTACTACCTGGCCTTTAAGAATCTTGCCAAACCCTGTTTTAGATGACTCAAACTCTCATAAAAATCAGTACATTAAGGCTGGATTCATAGTCTGGATCCTCCACCTTCCTACAGCATATTTCTGCATGAATGACATCATTATTATTCATGGATATAAATCTCAAACCTAGTGCTTATACCTGCACACCTCACTCTCCATTACCTCCTATATCCAATCTATCATCATGCTTTATATTTTAAATAATTCTTTAATACATCTACCAGTATTTATTTCAATGTCATCATCCTTTACACATTTACATCTCTAGCCTTCCCATAGCCCCTGCTCACCCTATCTTCGTCTGCCGTTTATGGTTCTTCTAGGAACACCTTTCCTCCACAAATTGCTGATCATTTAACCCCTCTTTAATACTTCTCAGTGGATTTCAATTGATTACAGGACCAAGAAGTGGTCATGATCCAGTTCTCCAGGCTTAACCCCACCTCCCTGCCCCTCCCGTCTCATGCTGGCCTCACCTGTTTTCTTTCCCCAGCTTCATCAGGTTATTTCCCTCCAAACGCAGGGCATTTCTGTAATGATTCACTGGTTGGAACCTTTCACCAGCAATATTCCTCTTTGTTTATTTAATTCCTCCTACTCATCACCTAGATTGCACCTAAACGTCATTTCTTCGAAGACTTTCTTGACATTCTATTTAGGTCACGTTCATTTACAAAGTTCTTCTTCAATATTCCCATATGTGAACCTGGGCTAACATATCTTCCCTCTTGATGTGATGAAGTTTATGAGGGCACATATGTCTGTTTGCTTACCATTGTGTTCCCTGAACTTAGCGCTGTGCCTGATAACCATAGCACTGAAAATAAACATGTCATCAATGAATGGATTGAGTCTCTGGCAAAAATTTATTATAGAAAATCAGTTGAGAAATAATAATGCAATAAGTAATTATGTACAATGGACTAATGATTTTTTAAAAAACACAATTAGGTATTTTTCTCATACCATCATTCAAAATAAATCCAGGAGGGTAAGATAGTTCATACAAAGTAAAGTACTAGGAGGCAATGTGTTTGTGGATTATTTTCTAAGCATGATCGATCCCAGAGGCTGAAAGCAAAAAAGAAATAATGACAAGATTTGACTGCATTAAAAATTTCAGAAAACCACACACAAGACCTGTATTAGTCTGTTTCCATGCTGCTGATAAAGACATACCCAAGACTGGGCAATTTAGAAAAGAAAGAGGTTTAATTGGACTCACAGTTCTACCACGTGGCTGGGAAGGCATCACAATCATGGCAGAAGGCAAGGAGGAGCATGTCACGTCTTATGCAGATGGTGGCAGGCAAAGAGAGAGCTCGTGCAGGGAAAGTCCTATTTTTAAAACCATCAGATCTCGAGAGACCCATTCACTATCACAAGAATAGCATGGGAAAGATCTGCCCCCATGATTCAATCATCTCTCATCGGGTTCCTTTACAACATGTGGGAATTATGGGAACAAAAACATAAGATTTGGGTGGAGACACAGAGAGTCAAACCATATCAACCCCATACAAACTTCTGCATAGAAAAGATGAGTAAAATGCAAATTGAAAAACAATTTATATTACAGGATATTAATAGTCTTTAAACATGTAGAACTCACTCCATTGCCTTATTTGTTACAGGATTTCAGGTAAAATCCTAGAAAATATAGATTACTGTGTTTACCTATGTGGCTTTATACCTCTATAACTTTCACTTGGAACTCATTTTATATTAAATCTATCAATGAATTTTTAAGAATCAATTTAGACTGATAACCCAGTAATAATCATGACTGTGGGGAGGAATTTAGAAGTTAATTTTTCAGCTCCTTCTGAAATGCATTATTTTTTCTGAGATTATATGAACTGCAGATGGAAACAGAAAAATTCACTCTATTCAATGGATAATATTCAACTAAGACTTCTTAAATGAATAGAGTGCTTTGAGAAACACCCAGTGAGGCCTGCCTGTTCTGTTTCCCAAGAGACCATTCTTTTCCTACAGAGAAATGATCCCATCTTTTGAACCATGGATCATTAAATTTTCTGTGTTCTGTATCTTAAATTCGCTAAAGATTTTTTTCTTTGCCCTCCTGTGTATAAGTGATTCTAGATTAATCGGTTGAAAAGTTAAAGCTCCACTCATTCTTTTAAATATTTTCCATGGAGTTTAAGCTTTCATTGACTGTTCGGTATTTTATAGCTAAACAAATGTTGATTTAAACATAAAATAATTGTATTATGGGGATGATGAAATACATAAAATATTCTATTCCTTTTACATAAATATGAGTAGATTTAGGATTAAAATACATTTTGAGGATAGATTTTTATTCCCCAATAGTCATACTTTTAAAAGGAATCATAACGGCTATATTTATTTTTCAGTGACCAGTGTTTAAATGTTTTTATAACTATATTTATTTTTAGCATTTTATTTTTCTACAATTTTTAGATCAAAGCAAAACTAAAGGTAGTAGCAAATAACACAGGGGAATGCATGAGCATTGAAACAAATTTCATGGACTGTTGTTACCCAAATGTCATGTTATATTGGAATTTTGGAGATTTATGTTCAGCCTTCTTAAAGCTATAATTATTTAGTATAACATATGCCCTCTTCAGTTAAGTCCATGTTTTGTTAACCAGATTAAATCTAGGGCACATGTTATAGAAGTCGAAACCTATCATCACTTCATTAAATTTATATTTTAACTGATAATCTGAAAACCAGGGAACTGAATAAAATAGCCCAGGACAGGTAGATAGATAAATCAGATTCATCACAAAATTATTAAGCATATTAGGAAAAAATTTAACTTATTAAATAGTTCAGGAGAATATTCTTCTCATCATATTTCTTTATTATACTTAAATAAAAGCTTTATGTTTATTAAGGAATCCTCCCTCACAAAAAAAAAAATTTACAGGAAAATGGCTCCTATTACTGTATAATTTAAAACATGGTGTTACAATGGATTTTTTGTTGTCGTGAATTCATAGCACAGTTCATTGCACTGGGGGAAACTTGGTTGAGGGCTTGAGGTAGCAATGTTTTGGTTTCACCAACCCAGTTTGTAGAATGAGAAGCTTAAACTACAGCATGGTCTGCTCCCAGTGATCTCTTCTCATTCAGCCTTAAGTTAGCAACCCCCTTTCCATATGTAAATGCTTAGGCCAGGAATCTGTCTGCCCACATTTAAACAATAGAGATGATGATTTTATATCATTCGATCTAATGAGAATGCAGACAACGGGAGAATTTCTTAATTTACTGTCCTCATAGATATAAATATATCTATTTGACATATTAACATAGAATACTGAAATTTTCCTTGAATTCCCTTGTCTTTTCAAATGATTGATTTCATAAATTGATGACTACAAAATTTGAGGTGGAAAGGACTTTTAAATATACATAAGCCAAATTCTCTAGTTCTATACCTGAGGCAGTATTGCTATGAAAAATAGTGAATTTTTCTTGAACATAGAAAACATAGTAAATTTTTCTTGAACATAGTAAACACTCAATAGTTTACAAAATGCTTTGCATAAAACATCTCCTTTAATTTTCATTAAAACCCTATGATCCCAGCTCACTCCAACCTCTGACTCGGGTTCCAGCGATTCTCTGCCTCAGCCTCCTGAGTAGCTGGGACTACGGGCGCCCGTCACTATGCCTGGCTCATTTTTGTATTTTTAGTAAAGACGGGGTTTCACCATGTTAGCCAGGCTGCTCTCAAACTCCTGACCTCAAGTGATCCACCAACCTCTGTCTCCCAAAGTTATGGGATTACAGGTGTGAGCCACTGCACTTGGTGTAAAATTCCACTTTATTCAGCTTCTTTGTTCATACTCTTAACTGCTGAACCATAATGCCACCATTTGAAAACCTAATGAGACAGCTTTCTAATCTTAACCTCATTTCCTAGATGAAAAAACTTAAGCCAAGAGAGGTATGCTCTTACCCCGGGTCACATTTCATACTCTGTTCCAACTCTTTTCACAGGTGGGTCTAAAATAGCTTTAAATGTCAGAGCAGTGTTCTTTGTCACAGATACATACTTAAATCAATCTTCTGTTTATTATTTCAATGACACTAGATGATAGTATCTTAATTATATGCCATTTTGTGGATCTTATTTGCTAATTGGGGCTTTTTAATGTTACGAGTATTTTAAGTAAATGCAACAATGTAAACAGGTTTAAAAGATATAAAATGAATGTAATTATTCATAAAACTGTGAAGTCCATATGTAGGGCAAGCAAATACCCAGTTTCTTTGTCTCTTCAATTGAAAGTGTTTTTTTTTTTCTCTCTCTTTCTCTCTCTCTTAAGGCTAGATCCTCAAACCTGTTGGGAAAATATGTTGTAACAGTTCCAAGCTTCTGATTCATGACTTTAGATAATTCTTTCAAATGATTAAAAAGTGTTATTTCACAAAAGACTCAACAAATTTCAGTTCATGGTTAGGTTTAACTGGATCAGATTCCAATTCCTGATTTAGATTTTTAGTCATAGCAATTCTGTGGGTAGAATGGCTTAGTCCTGATGGATTAGTTCAGATTCTAACTAAGGGCATTTCCTTAATTTGATTTCAGCAATAAGTGCTCAATTATGAAACTAGATCAATGACCCTCCCAAATCCACCCATCAAACATAAAAACAAATAAAAAACAGAGACTGCCACATAACAGGAGAGGAATAGCATGACTGTTGAGACACACGAACGCCAGCAAACCTAATGGCCTAGAAAATTCACAATGCAAGAGTAATCCTTTACCTTTGGTGCCCTGTGGAATATTTATGTTTTGTTCTCATATTTTAAACTTTTTAAATTGTGAAATATAATTGGCATACTGAAAAGTCAGTTAAATATAAATGGGTAACATCAGTAATCATTATAAGTGGAATATTGGTGTAATCTTTACCTAGGTCAAATGAAAACACAGCCAGCCAGAAAAAGGTCTCAGTATTCCCCTGCATAATTGCAATCCCTTCCAATCTCGCTAAAAATTTACCCTTAGTATAAATATTATGGTAACATTTCTTTGCTTTTAAGTATACTTTTATCATCAAAACATGAATCCATAAGCAATGTATTTCAGTTTTTCCCACTTGTGGGACTTTATAGAAATTGAATTGTACAACACAAGTGACTGGCTTCAAAAACCTGTGAAGTTTCTTGTTGTCATTGTGTATTTTATTTGCATGCCACTGAATGAAAATATTACATGTTATTTATACATATTACTGTTAATAGACATTTGTGCTGTTGTGAATATTCTTGAATATATTTCTTGGTGCATACTGGCCTTGATTTCTGTTGGATGTATGCCTGTAGATTTGTTGAGTCATGGAAAATATATCTGTTTAACATATTAGATACTGCCAAATGATTTTATAATATAGTACCAAATTATAGCCTCACTAGCAGGGGGATAGTTTCTCTCCTTCCACACCATTGCAAAACCATTCCCTTATCAATCCTGTTAATGTTGGACATTCTGGTGGAGTGGATGTCTACCAGTGATATCTCATTGCAGCTTTACTTTGCCCATCACTGGCTATAAATGAAATTGAGTATCATTTCATGTATTTTATTGGCCTTTACGTATATTTTCTTTTGTGACGTGACTGCTGAAGTCTCTCATTTTTTTAAAAAAAATTAGGTTGCCTGATTTCTAATTAATTTGTCAGTTTTTATGCCTTCCAGTATGGGCCACTTGACAATTTTTGTTCTGCATTTCAAATATCTTCTTCCACTCTGTAAATTCATCTTCACTTTCTGAATTGTGTCCTTTGGCAAAGAGTTTCTTTTCTTAATTAAAAAAAGATAGCTTTTCGGGTAAAAGTAGCTTTTGGTTACATGGATGAATTATATAGTGGTGAATTCTGAGATGTTATTGCGTCAGTCACCTGAGTAGCGTACGTTGTGCCTAATATGTAGTTTTAATCCCACATCTGTCTCCCATCCTTCCCCTTTTGAGATGCTATATTAGTCCATTCTAAAACAGTTATAAAGAAATACCTGAGACTGGGTAATTTATAAAGAAAAAAGATATAATTGGCTTAGAGTTCTGTAGGCTGTACAGGAAGCATGGCGGCATCTGCTTCCAGGGAGGCCTTAGGAAGAATTTACTCATGGCATAAGGCAAAGGAGGAGCAGGAATCTTCACATGGCTGGAACAAAAGGAAAAGAGAGACAGGGGAAGTACTACACCCTTTTGAAACAACCAGATCTTGTGATAACTCACTCACTATCATGAGAACAGCACTGAGGAGATGGTGCTAAACCATTCACGAGAACTCTGCCCCCATGATCCAATCACCTCTCATCACCCCACCTCCAACGCTGGGATTACAATTTGAGATTTGGGTGGGGACACAGATCCAAACCATATCAATCTCCAAAGTCCATTTTATTGTTCTGTATGCCTTTGCATATCCATAGCTTAGCTAGCTCCGACTTACAAGTGAGAACATATTGTACTTGGTTTTCCATTCCCGAGTTACCTCACTTAGAATAATGGCCTCCAGTTCCATCCAAGTTGATGCAAAAGACATTATTTTATTACTTTTTATGGTTGAGTAGTATTCCACAGTATACATGTACTACATTTTCTTTATTCACTTATTGGTCAATGGGCAATTAGGTTCATCACTTATCTTTGCAACTGTGAATTAGGCTGCAATAAACATGCATGTGCAAGTATCTTTTTTGTATAATGACTTCTTTTCCTTTGAATAAAGACTCAGTAGTGAGATTGCTGGATTGAATGGTAGATCTACTTTTAGTTCTTTAAGGAATCATCATACTGTTTTCCGTAAAGGTTGTACTAATTTACATTACCAACAGTAGAGTAAAGCATTCCTTTTTCATAATATCTGTGCCAACATCTATTGTTTTTTGCCTTTTTAATAATGAGCCTTTCTTGCAGGAGTAGGGTGATGTCTCATTGTGGTTTTAATTTGCATTTCCCAAATGATTAGTGATGTTGAGCATTTCTATCATATGTTTGGTGACATTTGTATATCTTCTTTTGAATAATATCTCTATGTCATTTGCCCACTTTTTGATGGGATTATTATTTTCTGGCTGATTTCTTTGTGTTTCTTATAGATTCTGGATAGTCATCCTTTGTCAGACGCATAATTTGTAACTATTTGCTCACATTCTGTGGGTTATCTGTTTACTCTGATGATTATTTCTTTTGTACTAAAAAAGCTTTTTATTTTAATCAGGTTCCATTTACTTACTTTTGTTTTTGTTGCACTTGATTTTTGAGTTTTAGTCACAAATTCTTTGCCTAGGCCAACATCCAAAACAGTTATTTTCAAGGTTATCTTCTAGAATTTTTATGGTTTCAGGTCTTAAACTCTTTCATCCATCTTGAGTTGATTTTTGTATAAGGTGAGAGACAGGGATCTAGTTTCATTTTTCTGCATGTGGCTAGTCAGTTTTTCCAGCACCATTTATTAAATAGAGTGTTCTTTCCCCACTGTATGTTTTTGTATCCTTTGTCAAATATCAGTTAGTTGTACGTATTTAAGTATTTGGTTTTATTTCTGGATTCTCTATTCTGTTCCATTGCTCTTTGTATCTACTTTTATACCAGTACTATGCTGTTTTGATAACAACGGCCTTGTAGTATAACTTAAGATCTTGTAATGTGATGCCTCCAGATTTGTTCATTCTGTTTAGGATTGCTTTGGCTATTCAGACTCTTGTTTGGTTCCATATGAATTTTAGAGTTTTTTTTCCTAATTCTGTGAAAAATAATTTTGATATTTTAATGGAAATTGTATTGAATCTATAGATTGCTTTGTGCAGTATGATCATTTTTACAATGTAGGTTCCTGCAAGCCATTAGTATGGGATGTTTTTCTGTTTGTTTGTTGTCATCTGTGATTTCTTTCAGCAGTGATTTGTAGTTCTTGTTAAGGACTTCCACCTCCTTGGTTACATATATTCCTGGGTATTTTATTTTATTTTTCGCAGTTGTTGTAAAAGGGATTGAATTCTTGATTTGATTCTCAACTTGGTCATTGGTGTATAGCAATGCTACCGATTTGTGTACATTGAATTTGAAACTTGAGCGTTTACTGAATTATTGATCAAATCTAGGAGTCTTTTGGATGAATCTTTAGAGTTTTCTAGGTAAATGATCCTATCATCAACAAACAGTAATAGTTTGACTTCCACTTTTCCAATCTGAATGCCCTTTTTTTTTCTTTCTCTTGCCTGATTGCGCTAGCTAGGACTTCCAGTACTATATTAAACTGAAATGATGAAAGTGGGCATCCTTGTCTTGTTCCATTTCTCTGGGGAAATGTTTTCAACTTTTCCCCATTATGTATGATGTTGGCTGTGGGTTTGTCATATATGGCTTTTATTAATTTGAAGTAAACCCCTTCTATGTCTAGTTTGTTGAGAGTTTTTATCATAAGGAGATGCTGGATATTATCACATGCTTTTTCGCATCCATTGAGATGATCATATGTTTTTTGTTGTTAATTCTGTTTATGTGATGTATCACATTAATTCACTTGCATATGTCAAGCCATTCCTGCATCCCTGGAAAAAAACCCACTTCATCATGATATATTATGTTTCTGATACACTGTTGGATTCAACTAGCTAGTATTTTGCTGAGAATTTTTGCATCTATGCTCATCAGGGATATTGGGCTGTAGTTTTATTTTTATGTTATGTCATTTCCTGGTTTTGGCATCAAGATGATACTGGCTTCATAGAATGATTTATAGAGTCCCTCTTTCTTAATCTTTTGGAATAATTTCATTAGGATTGACACCAATTCTTATTTGCATGTCTGACAGAGCTCAGCTGTGAATCCATCTGTTCCTGGGATTTTTGTTGTTGTTGTTGACAACTTATTTATTTATTTTTATTAGTGATTCAATGTTGCTGCTTTTTGTTGGTCTGTTCAGGGTTTCTATTTCTTCCTGATCTAATCTAGGAGAGCTGTATGTTTCTAGGAATTTATCTATTTCTTCTAGGTTTTCTGGTGTGTTTCAAACTAGTAGTCTCAAATGATCTTTTGTATTTATGTGGTGTTGGTTGTAAAGTCTCTAGTTTCATTTATAATTGAGTTTATTTGTATATTCTCTCTTCTTTCCTTGGTTAGTCTGGCTAATGGTTTATCAATCTTTTTTATCTTCTCAAAGAACCAGTTTTTGTTTCATTGATCTTTTGTATTTTTTTTTGTTTCAATTTCATTTAATTCTGCTCTGATATTTCTTATTTCTTTCCTTCTGCTGGATTTGGGGTTAGTGTGTTCTTACTTCTCTAGTTCCTTGAAGTTTGGCAGTAGGTTGTCAATTTGTGATCTTTCAGACTTTTTGATGTGCACACTTAGTTCTATAAAATTTCCTCTTAGCACTGCTTTTGCTGTATCCCAGAGGTTTTGATTACTTTCGTCACTATTATCATTCATTTCAAAGAACTTTTGAATTTCCACCTTGATTTCATTGTGAAACCAAAAGTCATCAAGGAGCAGATTGTTTAATTTTCATGTATTTGTATAGTTTTGAGGGTTCCTTTTGGGGTTGATTTCTAGTTCTATTCCACTCTTGTGTGAGAAGACACTTGATATGAGTTCAATTTTTTAAAGTTTATTGAGATTTGTTTTGTGACCTATCATATAGTCTGTCTTAGAGAATGTTCCACATTCTGATGAGAAGAATGTATATTCTGCAGTTCTTGGTAGAATGTTCTATAAATATCTGTTAGGTCCATTTGTTCTGGAATGTAGTTGAAGCCCATTATTTCTTTGCTCACTTTCTCTCTTGATGATCTGTCCAGTGCTGTGGGTGGAGTACTGAAATACCCCACTATTATTATGATGTTAATCTGTCTTACTTCTTGATTTAGCAGTAATTGTTCATGAATTAGGAGCTCCAAAGTTAGGTGCATACATATTTAGGACTGTGATATCTTCTTGTTGGATTTATCCTTTTATCATTATATAACTACCTTCTTTGTCTTTTTTTTTACTGTTGTTGCTTTAAAGTTTGTTTTATCTGATATAAGTATAGGTACTCCTGCTCACTTTTGGTTTCCATTTGTATGGATCTTTTTCCACCCTTTTACCTTGAGTTTATAGGAATACTTACAAGTTAGTTGAGTCTTTTGAAGACAGCAGATATCTGGTTTGTGGTTCTTTATCCATTCTGTCAGTCTACACCTTTTAAGTGGAGCATTTAGGTTATTTATATTTAACATTAATATTGACATGTGAGATATTGTTCCATGTATCAAGTTAAATGTTACCTAGACACTTTTTTTATTGTGTCATTATTTTATAGGCATTGTGAGTTTTATGCTTTCAAGAGATTCCATTTTCATGTATATCAAGCTTTTGTTTCAAGATTTAGAACTCCTTTTAGCATTCATTGTAGGAATGACCTGGTAATAAATTTTCTCAGCATTTTTTCGTTTGAAAATGACTTCATATCTCCTTTGTTTATGAAATGTGGTTTTGCTGGCTACAAAATTCCTGGCTGACAGTTATTCTGTCTAAGGAAGCTAACAATAGGACTTATCCCTTCTGGCTTGTAAGGTTTCTGCTGAGAAATCTGCTGTTAGTCTCTGATATGTTTTACTTTACAGATTACCTGATGCTTTTGTCTTATGGCTTTTAGATTTATTTCCTTCATATTGACTTTTGATAGCCTGTTGACTGTATGTCTTGGTGATGATCTTTTTCTAATGAGTCTCACAGGAGTTCTTTGAGTTTCTTATATTTGAATATCTAAATCTCTAGCAAGGTCAGGGAAGTTTTCCTCAATTATTCTCTCAAATAAGTTTTCCAAACTTTTTGCTTTTTCTTCTCCCTCAGTAACACCAATTAATTTTAGGTTTAACCATTTTACATAATCTCACATTTCTTGGAAACTTTGCTCCTTTCTTTTGATTCTTTTTCTTTTAATTTTTGTCTGATTGGGTTAACTCAAAAGCCTTGTCTTCTAGCTCAGAAATTCTTTCTTCCACTTGTTCTCATTTATTGTTGAAACCTTCCACTGCATTTTGTAATTTCCTATGTCTTTCATTTCTGGAATTTTTGATTGGTTTTGCTTTAAGATATCTATCTCTTTTGCAGATTTTTCATTCATATCTTGAATTTTTAAAAAATTATGTAGGTTTTCACCTTCCTCTGGTATCCCCTTGAGTAGCTTAGCAATCAACCTTAAAAATTCTTTATCTGGCATTTCAAATATTTCATTTTGGTTTGTATTTACTGCTGGAGGGCTAGTGTAATCTTTTGGGATTGTTAAAGAATGCTGTCCTGTCATATTACTAAAATTATTTTTTCTGTTTTTTTCTTACTTGTGTAGACTATTTCTTCTAATTAGTCTGAATGTATTTTTTATTTAATTGTGGGTTTTTAAAATTTTCTTGTTTCCCTCCCTAAGAATGTGACTTTCATATTTATAGTTTATTGTCACCTAATTTGGCTCTTGGTTCCTTCAGGGGTGAAGACTGTAGGAGTTCCTTGGTTATGGAGTTTTTGTATGATGGATGATGGTTGTAGTAACAATGTGCTCAGTGTATGAACAAGTTCACTGTTTTCTATAGGGTTGCAATGGCAGAAATCTCTTGAAGCTTAACTCATTCCCCTATTTTGTGTACTTATTCATTTATTTACTTGTTCCCCAGTATTTTATTTACTGGGTTGAATATTTCAGGCCAATAAGGGGGATGTCCATGAGTAAAAACTGGCTATGGCTAAAGCAGATGGGTAAATGCAATACCCAATGGTGGGCAGAGATCCCAGCCTTGACAGAGGTGGCTGGGGAAGCTCTCAGTAAAATGCACTGAGGTCTTTTCAGAGGGAAGGACTGGATCCACCTCAGCTTCCTTACCAGGGCAGCAGAAAAGCTATCCACCACCTAGACACACTCCTTACCCAGTGTTCTTGCTATTCAGATTAGATAGGCACATATTTTTATCTGCAGGAATGTTGATGTTCTGAGTAGAGAGGAATTGTGACTCTACCTCTCATGCAAAGCAACCTGCATTTGGAGGTTTCTCCTTCTGTGGGGATGATGTCACCCTGAAGTGTTCCGGAAAGGCTGTCTCTAAGTGTACTCATGCTGAGCTCTTCAAAAAAGCCACAACTGTGTCCACAGGGATGGATAAGGGAGAAAAAATTTTCCTTCTCCAAGACCCTTCACAAGCACCAGGACTGCCTGAGTGTTGGGGTAGAGCACCTGGGCTGTAGACATTCCCCACTGAGCCCAGCACTCCAACTATGCCTCTCCTGAAAGAAACTTCCCAACAGGAGAAATATTTGGGACTTAAGTCCTGCTGTTTGGATTCTTTTGTCCCAGGGATGTTCCCTTGATGTGGTACCTTCCCCATTCCTCTAGGAGTGGGAATCCCTGAGAGCCCTACTGCTGTGAATGACATTGCTTGTCTGAGTCTAGCTACCCAGTGAAGTTGCCACACTCCAGGCTACTCCTGGGGAATGTTTACGAGGGATCTGGTGATGTACCTGTCCTTAATCTCCCCCAGCAAGTGGTATCAGCACCAGCCCTAATGGTGGTGGCTGGGAAGTGGCAGAGACTTTGAGACTCCTTGGTTATAGGTAGCCTTAGTGTGCTGGCTTTCTCAATTGTGGGTTGTAGTGGTGATGAACTGGTCATGTGGATAGGCTCATGTGGTTAGCCAGGGTGGTTAGCCAGGGTGATGCAGACAATGGTGATAGTGGAAGTTGCACATGAGTTTTCTTCTTTCTGGGCACAGTGTTATTCTACTTGAAGATGCTATAATGGAGTACACAGTCCATTTGGTTGGCTGGTTGGCCTCCAGCCAGGAGGTGGCACTTACAAAAGAACATAAGCTACAATAGTAGTTATGGGATTTCTGCTTGCCTTATGTTACCCTGGGGAGGCACTCTGGTTTCTCAGGTGATGAGCAGGGCTATAAAGCTCCCGAAAGATTCTATCCTTTGTGTTAAGCTACCATGGTGGTTAGAGGGGCAAAGCCAGATGGGGGCTGGGTCAGGCAGGTTTGTGTCCTGGCTCTCTGCCTGTGGGGCAATCAGCAACTCCTATGGGAGTCACAAGGCAGTTATATGATCACTGTCATAATGTGTTATAGAGGAACATAGCTGCTTCTGCTGAACAGAAGAGTTCATGCAGGCAGTTTGTAGTAGCAGGTGGCAGTAAGCCTCACCCAGCTCCCAGATAATTGTCAAGGCAGGTCTCACATCAGTAGTTTTCCACCTGCAGCAGATAGCTAAGTTGCAGGCTGTCTACACTCATAACTCACAACTGCCCAGGCCATAAACTTTCCTCACAGAGATAGCAACCACAGGTTTCAGGCCATGCCCCTCCCAATCCACCTACACAGCTAGGGCACCCAGCTCCTGACTGCAGCATACTTCCCACTCATTCCTTGGTTCTGGCCAAGGGAGTTCTTCTCCATTCAAGGCTATATGGTGGAATTCAGTTGGAGACTTTTTTCAACCTGTGATTGCTGCCTGAGTTAGTTGGGAGACATTTGTGAGGTTCCTGTGAGGCATAATAAGGAATGGCTTCTCTTGGTCTGTGTTGGACACTGGAAATGCATGCAAGGCTCTTCCTGCTACCACTTCCACTTTTAGATTCCTCACCACTCTAAATCAGTTCTAGTGCTAGGTAGGGCTTCCCCCATGCCCTGTTTCCAGGTTCTCCTTTGAGGGTGTATATCCTGGAGGCAGCCTCTCCCTCTGTCAAACTCTGGGGACTTACAGTTTTTCTCCTGGCTCAAGGTATAGACCAAGCCTGCAACTTCTTTCAAAGTGTCTGTGGATTTCAGTTTTCCTGTTATGTTCCTGCATTGCTTCTTGGAAAAAAAGTTCACAGTTAAACATCTAAACCCTACTTTTTCTTCCCAAGTGGGAGAGGCCTACTAACGCTCCCTCTAATCCAATGTCTTGGACTGGCAAAGAGTTTCTTAATGATGTAGCTAAATGTAGCAATCTTTTAATTTGTGTTTATTTCTTTTTAAGTTCTTTCAAAATATTTAACTACTGATTGATCAAAAACTATTCTATATTACTTGTTAAGCTTTATTATTTTTTCTTTACTATATTGCTATAACCAATGTGGAATTGCTATTTGTGTATGGTGTGTGATAAAGAGCATTTTATAAACATCTGTATATATATAGATATCCAACATGACAGCATCATTTAATAAAAAATGCCATTTTTTTACTTCTCTGCAGTGAGTTTCTTTACACAAATCTATATTTATATATAAATGTAAATTTTCTTTACATCCTTGCCAGCATTTGTTTTTGCCTGTCTTTTGAATATAAGCCATTTTAACTAGCGGGAGATGATATACCATTGTCCTTTTAATTTGCATTTCTCTGATTATTAATGATATGGAACACCTTTTCATATACCTGTTTACTATTTGTATGTCATTTTTTGAGAAATGTTTATTTGAATATTTTGCCTATTTTTTTGTTAGATTATTAGATTTCTTCCTGTAGGGTTGTTTGGACTCCTTATATATTCTGATTATGAATCCCGTCTGATAGGCAGTTTTCAAATATTTTCTCCCATTCTGTGGGTTGTCTTTTCACTTTGATGTTTGTATCCTTTGCTCTGCACAAGCTGTTTAACTTGATGTGGTCCTATTTGCCCATTTTTGCTTAGGTTGCCCGTGCTTGTAGGCTAGTGCTCGAGAAATTTTTGCCCAGACAAATGTCCTAGAGATTTTCCCCAATGTCACAGTTTGAGATCTTAGATTTAAGTCTTTAATCCATTTGAATTTGATTTTTGTACACAGTGAGAGATAGGGGTCTAGTCTTACTCTGCAAATGGATATCTGCTTTTCCTATCATCATTTACTGAAGAGACTGTCTTTCACCGAGTGTATGTTCTTGGCAACTTTTTCAAAAATAAGTTCTCTGTAGGTATGTGGCTTTGATTCTAGGTTCTCTTTTCTGTTCCATTGGTCTATGTGTCTCTTTTTATACCAGAACTGTGCTGTTTCGGTTAGTATCACTCTGTAGTAGAATTTGAAGACAGGTAATGTAATTCCTCAAGATTTTTAAAAAAAATTTTATTTGCTTCAGGTAGATTTGTCTATTCTGGGTGTTTTTTGGTTCCATATAGATTTTAGGATCAAATTTTTCTATTTCTGTGAAAAATGTCATTGAATCTGTAGATTGCTTTGAGTAGTATGAACATTTTAACAATATTGATTCTTCCAGTTCATGGACATGAAGTGTTTTTTCCTTATGTTGTGTCCTCTTCAATTTCTTTTATCAGTATTTTATAGTTTTCATAGTGGAGATCTTTCACTTCTTAGGTGAAGTTAATTCCTATGTATTTAATTTTATGTGTGGCTATTATAAATGGGATTACTTTTTAAATTTCATTTTCACATTGTTCACTGTTGGCATTTAGAACCACTACTGATTTTTGTTTGTTGATTTTGTATCCTGAAAATTTACTGAATTTATCAGTTCTAATAGTTTTTTGGTGGCATCTTTAAGTTTTTCCAAATATATAATATTATCTACAAACAAAGATACTTTGACTTCTTTCTTTCCAATTTGGATGCCCTTTATTTCTTTTCTTTTTGTTTTTGAGATAGAGTCTTGCTTCATTGCCAGGCTGGAGTGCAGTGGCGTGATCTCGGCTCACTGCAACCTCTGCCTCCCAGGTTCAAGCAATCTTTCAGCCTCAACCTCCTGAGTAGCTGGGACTACAGGCATGTGCCACTACACCCAGCTATTTTGTATTTTTAGTAGAGATGGAGTTTCACCATGTTGGCCAGGATGGTCTTGATCTCTTGACCTCGTGATCTGCCCGCCTTGGCCTCCCAAAGTGCTGGGATTACAGGCCTGAAACACTATGCCCGGCCTTGGATACCCTTTATTTCTTTATGTTGTCTGACTGTTCCCGCTAGGACTTCCAGTACTAGGTTGAGTAACTTATGACGGTGGGCATCCTTGTGGTATTCCAGAAGGAAAGGCTTTTCATTTTTCCCCCATATTCAGTATGATACTAGCTATGGGTCTATCACATATGGCTTTAATTACACTGAGCTATGTCCCATTTATATTCAGTTTTTCAGTGTTTTTACTGTAAAGGGATGATGAGCTTTATCAAATGCTTTTCCAGCATTAATTGAAATGATTGTATGGTTTTTGTCCTTCATTCTGTTGATACACTGTATCAGATGGATTGATTTGTGTATGTTGAACCATCCTTGCATTCCAGGGGTAAATCTCACTCTGTCATGATGAATGATCTTTTTAATGTGTTGTTGAATTTGGTTTGCTAGTATTTTGTTGAAGATTTTTGCATCAATATTTATCAGAGATATTTGCTTGTGGTTTACTTTTTTCGATGTCTTTGCTATCAGAGTAACGCTGACTTCATATAATTAGTTTGAAAGTATTCCATCCTCCTCTATTTTAAAAAATAGTTTAATTCAGATTTGTATTAGTTATTCTTAAAATGTTTGGCATCAGGTCTTGGGTTTTTTTATTTTTATTTTTTTACTGAAATACTTTTTATTATTTATTATAGCTTCAATCTTCTTACTTGTATTTGGTCTGTTCAGGTTTTAAATTTCTTCCTATTTCAACCTTGGTAGGTTGTATATATCTAAGAATTTGTTCATTTCTTCTAGATTTTCCAATTAAGTGGCTTGTAGTTGCTTATAGTAGCCACTAATGATCCTTTGAATTTCTGCAGTGTCAGTTGTAGCATCTCCTTTTTCATTTCCGATTTTATTTATTTGAATCATCTCTCTCTATCTCTGGTTTTTGTTGTTGTTGTTGTTGTTGTTTGTTTTGTAGTTAGCCTGGTTAAAGGTTTGAAAATTTTGCTTAACTTTTCAAAAACCCATCTTTTTGTTTTATTCTTCTTTTGTAATTTTTTTTGTCAATTTCAGTTTTGTTTGTTTCTCCTTGATCTTTATTACTTCTTTTCTTCTACTAATTTTAGATTTTGTTTGCTCTTGCTTTTCTCATTCTTTAAGATGCATTATTAGATTGTTCATTTTAAGTTTTTCCTCTTTTTTCATGCAGGCACTTTTAGCTATAAACTTTCCGATTAGTACTGCTTTTTCTGTATCCCATAGGTTTTGGTATGTTGTGTTTCCATTTTCATTTGTTTTAAGAAAGTTTTTGATTTTCTTTTTAATTTCTTCATTGACTCACTGGTTATTTAGGAGTATATAGTTTAATTTTAATGTACTTGTATAGTTTCCAAAATTCCTCTGTTATTAATTTCTAGTTTTATTCCATTATAATCAGAGAAGATGCTTTATATTATTTCAATGTTTTGAGTGTTTTAAGACATTTTGTTACCTAACACATGGTGTGTCCCTGAAAATAATCCATATGCTGAGGAAAAGAATGCATATTCTATAGCTTTTGGATAAAATCTTCTGTAAATATCTATTAGATCCATTTAATCTACAGTACAGATTAAGTCTGATGTTTCTTTGTTGATTTTTCTCTCTGGAAGATCTGTTCAATGCTGAAAGTGAGATGTTGAAGTTGTCAGTCACCATTGTAGTGAGGAATATGTCTCTCTTTAGCTCTAATAACTTCTGTAATTTTGGCTTTATATATCTGGGTGGTTCAGTGTTGAGTGCGTGTGTATTTTAAATTGTTATATTCTGTTAATGAATTGACTCCTTTATCATTATATAGTAACCTTCTTTGTCTCTTCTTATAGTTTTGGTCTTGAAATCTGTTCGCCTGATAGAAATATAGTGACTCCTGCTCTTTTTGATTTCCATTGGCATGAAATATTTTTCTATTTGTATATTTTCAATCTATGTGTATCTTTATAGGTGAAGTATGTTTCTTCTAGGCAACAGATCAATGGGTCTTATTTTTTCATCCATTCAGCTAGTCTATGTCTTTGCATTTAAGAATTTAGATTATTTACATTCAATGTTGTTATTGATAAGAAAGGACTTACTTCTTCCAAATATTTGTTATTTGTTTTCTGGTCTTCTCTTCTTTCTTTCTTTCCTTCCTGTCTTCCTCTAGTAAATAGGATTTTGTCTGGTGATATGATTTAGTTTCTTGCTTTTTATTTTTTGTGAATTTATTGTATATTTTTGAGTTTGAGATTACCATGAGGCTTGTAAATACTATCTTATAACCCATTATTTTAATCTGATAACAACTTAAAATTGTTTGCATAAACAAACAAGCAAAAAGAACACTAATAAAAACTCTAGGCCTTAACTGTATCCCTTGACTTTTAAACTTTTTGTTTCTATTTATATTTTGTTGTACTACGTCTTAAAAAGTTTTTGTAATTATTATTTTTGATTGATTCATCATTTAGTCTTCCTACTTAGGATAAGAGTAGTTTACACACTACAGTTACAGTGCTATTATATTCTGTGTGTCTGTCTACTTACTACTACCTGTGAATTTTGTACCTTCCGGTGGTTACATGTTGGTCCTTAGCACCCTTTTCATTCTGATTGAGGGATTATCTTCAGCATTTCTTGTAGGACAGGTCTGGAATTGACGAAGTCCCTAGCTTTTGTTTGTCTGGGAAAGTCTCTATTTCTTCTTCATGTTTGAAGGGTATGTATTTTTACTGGATATACTATCTAGGGTAAGAAGTTGTTTTTTTTTTTCCTTCAATACATTAAATATGTTATGCCACTTTCTCCGAGCCTGTAAGGTTACCACTGAGAAGTCTGCTGCCAGATGTATTGAAGTTCCATTTTATGTTACTTACTTTTTTATTCTCTTGCTGCTTTTAGGATACTTTCTTAATTCTTGACTTTTGGGAGTTGGCTTATTGAATGCCTTGAGGTAGTCTTCTTTGCGTTAAATCTGCTTGGTGTTCTGGAACCCTCTTGAGCTTGGCTATTGATACCTTTCTTTAGGTTTGGAACATTCTTTGTTATTATTCCTTTGCATAAACTTCTTATCCCTATCTCTTTCTCTACCTCCCCACTAAGGGCAATAACTTTCAGATTTGCCCTTTTGAGGCTGTTTTCTAGATCCTGTAGGCATGCTTCATTGTTTTTTATTCTTTTTCTTTTTCTCCTCTTACTATATATTTCCAAATAGCCTGTCTTCAAGCTCACTAGTTCCAGAATGTCTGCTTAATTCTTTTTAATTATTTTAATCTCTTTGTTAGATTTATCTGATAGGCTTCTGAATTCCTTCTCTGTGTTGTTTTGAATTTCTTTGAGTTTCCTCACCACAGATGTTTTGAATTCTCTGTATGAAAGGCCACATGTCTTTGTTTACCTAGGATTGGTCCCTGGTGCCTTATTTAGTTCATTTGTTGAGGCCATGTTTTCCTGGAAGGTATTGATGCTAGTAGATGTTCTTTGGTGTCTGGGCATTGAAGAGTTAGGTATTTATTGTAGTCTTTGCTGTCTGGGCTTATTTGTAGCTGCCCTTCTTGGGAAGGTTTTCCAGATATTTGAAAGGGCTTGAGTGTTGTGATCTAAGCTGAATCTGGTTTAGGGAGCACCCCAAGTCCAGTAATGCTGTGGTTCTTGCAGACTTGTAGAAATACTGCCTTGATGTTCTTGAACAAGATCCAGGAGATTTCTCTCGATTATCAGGCAGAGACTCTTGTTCTATTCCCTTACATTCTCTCAAACATACACAGTCTCTCTCTGTGTTCTGAACCATCTGAAGCGGGGGGGTGGAGTGACACAAGCACTCTTGTGGCCACCACCACTGTGACTACACTAGGTCAGACTTAAAGCTAGCACAGCACTGGGTCTACCCAAGGCCTGATGTAACTACTCCCTGGCTACTACCTATGTTCACTGAATGCCCTGGGGATCTGCAGTCAGATGGTGTCAAAGCCAGAGAGGGCTGTTCTCTTCCCTTCATTGCAGCAAGGTCCCCCAGGCCCTGGATCAGTCTAGAAGTGCCATCCAGGAGTCAGGGACTGGAGTCAAAAACCTTAGAAGTCCACCTGGTGTTCTATCGTATTGTGGCTGAGCCAGCACTCAAACCACAAGATGCAGTCCTTCCCATTCTTCCCTCCCCTTTCCAAATGCAGAGGATCCTCACTCTTAGGCCCCGAGGAGCACTGCCAGACTATTGCTGATGTTCCCTTAAGGCCCAAGGTTTATTAAGTCAGCCTGTGGTGAATGCTGCCTCACCTGGGACTCCTGCTTCAGGACAATGGGCTCCCCTCTGGCTCAGGAAAGTCCAGAAATGCCTTCCAAGAGTCAAGTCTTGGAAATGGGGACTCCAAGAACTCACTTGTTACTCTACGTCTCTGTGGCCATGCTGGTATTAAAGATGTAATAAAAAGTCCCCTTTACTTTTTCCTCTGCTTTTCTCAAGCAGGAGTTTTGTCCCACAACCACCACAGCTGGTAAAGTGCTGAGTCTCACCTGAAGCTAGCAAGTCTCAGAGGCTCATCTGAGGCCCTTAACATACTACCTGGGTATCACTGTTGGCTGTTTAGGGCCCAAGGGTTCTACAGTGAGCAGGTGATAAATCTTGCCAGGACTGGGCTCTTTGCTTCAAGGCAATGGGTTCCCTTCTGCCCCAGGTTGTGTCTAAAAATGTCATCTGGGAACTAGGACCTGGAATGGGGGCCTCATTAGCCCTATTCTGCTGTGACTGAGCTGGTATCCTCCATGCAAGATAAAGTACTCTCTACTTTTCCCTCTTCTCTCATCAAGCAGAGGGCAGGGGTCTCTTTTGGAGCCATGAGCTGTGCAGGCAGGGGCTAGGGAAGGGGCAATGCCAGCACCCCTTGGTTGCCCCAGCTGGTGTCTCAGTATGTCACTTGTGTCCCCAGTCCACTGTCTCTGGGCCTATTTTGGCACTAGGACTCATCTAAGAGTTGCAGTCCTTATGGCTTAGGGTGCCTTTCATGTTTATTTGGGAAGACACAGAGTTCTGTACTCTTGGTAGTGAGTTTTGTGGGCCCTCAAGTTTGTACCACTGGCATCAGTGATTCCCTTCTGGTTAGGGCTGGTTTAAATGCTCCCTCCATAGGTGGACATCAGCTGAGTTTAGTCTGATTTTCCTTTCTGCTCTAGCAGGACAGCACTGAGTTCAAGGCCTCACAACTGCTGTGTTCTTCATCCCCCAGGTCCCAGACTCACTGTCTGTACCCCACTGTGGCTGGGAGGTGGGTAAGGGGTGGCAATGGTGATTCAGGACTGTTTTTTCTATTTATCCAGTGCCTCTTTCAGTGATCTGAAGTTAAGGCAAGGTACTATGAGTGCCCACCTGAGTTTTAGTTCTGATGAAGGTGTTTCTCCTGCATAAATAGTTGTTAACTCGGTGCCCCTACAGTGGGAACCATCCGTGAAGCTGTCTATTCTGCCATCTTGGTCTGCCTCCGCTCTGCTCATATTTTCATTAGAATATTTGCATTTATGTTTATAAGAAAGAATGAACTTCCACTTTTATTTTATGTACTATTAAAATGTTTGTATCAAGATTGTGAAGTGTAATGAACATAATATATATTGGGCAGTTACCATTTAACCCACTATTGTTAGAGGTGGAAATATTTTGTCCTTGAATGTTTGGTATCATTTCTTAGAGAAGCCAGTGGAAACTAGACAGCATTAGAGAACATGTGTATGCGTGCATGTGTATGTGTGCTCATCTTCAAAGGTTTTTGGTTGCTAATTCAAATAAATAAACATAAGCAAATTAATTTGCTAACTTATCACCTGACTTGATAAGTTACATTTTTGAAAATATTTTCATATTTCATACATATTTCAATTCATTGAGGTAAAGGCATAAATGTGACCATATTATTATCTTATATTATCATTTTTTACTTTATAATGGTTAAAGGGTTGGAAGCGATATACCCTTACTCATTTCAGCTATTGGCTATTTATACCTCATTCAATGCTCTTTGGATTTAATTTGTTATTGCCACCTGCCCCTGCCCCCTGCCACAATCTCTTGAGATTTCGCAGCCTCTGTTCTTTTCTAATATATACATCCAAGATTATAAATTTCCCTCTAAACAATGTTTGTCCACATACCACACTGTTTGATGTGTGACCCTTTTCTTATTCCTTTCAGTTTTCTTTGACCTAAGGCTTATTTGGAGGGATACATTTTAATTTTGAAACACCTGTATTTCTTTTATTTATAATGTAATTAAATTGTGGCCGCCGGGCGCAGTGGCTCAAGCCTGTAATCCCAGCACTTTGGGAGGCCAAGACGGGCGGATCACGAGGTCAGGAGATCGAGACCATCCTGGCTAACACGGTGAAACCCCGTCTCTACTAAAAACACAAAAAATTAGCCGGGCGATGTGGCGGGCGCCTGTAGTCCCAGCTACTTAGGAGGCTGAGGCAGGAGAATGACGTAAACCCGGGAGGCGGAGTTTGCAGTGAGCTGAGATCCGGCCACTGCACTCCAGCCTGGGCGACAGAGCGAGACTCGGTCTCAAAAAAAAATAAATAAATAAATAAATAAATTGTGGCCAAAGAAAGTCCTGCTTATAGTTTCAATCTTTTCAATATTTTAAGACTTGTTTATGAACTAAATATATTTCAAAAATTTCACATGATTGAACAGAAAGTGTATTTTGCATTTGTAAGCTCAGCACTTTATATATGTTAATTAGATTGAATTTGGCTATATTGCTTAAAAATTACATATGTCAGCAATATTTCTGATTACTTTTGTAATGAGTTACTTGGGCTGGGCGTGGTGGCTTGCACCTGTAATCCCAGCACTTCGGAAGCCAAGGCGGGTGGATCACGAGGTCAAGAGATCGAGACCACCCTGGCTAACATGGTGAAACACCGTTTCTACTAAAAAGACAAGAATTAGCCAGGCATGGTGGTGCACGCCTGTAGTGCCAGCTACTCAGGAGGCTGAGGCAGAAGAATTGCTTGAATCCAGGAGGTGGAGGTTGCTGTGAGCCAAGATTGTGTGACTGCACTCCAACCTGGCCAACAGAGTAAGACCGTGCCTCAGAAAAAAAAAAAAAAAAATCTCTTAGTTTGATTTGTGGATTTGTCTTTATCTGCTGATATATGGTCAATTCTGAGCTTTCTATATTTTGATGCCATGTGTTTGGGTACATACTTATTTAGAATTGCAAAATGTTTCTGGTGAATCCATTCTGATGAATACATTTTTTGCACTTTTAATCTCTGTTATATCTTCTGTTAAATATGTCTTTTTTTCTCAAATGATTATAGGTACTTGTGGTTGAAGCTTAAATGATATATACCTCTTATCATCCTTTGACTTTTAAGCTTCCTTCATCCTGATGATTTAGACCTGTTTTACCACAATACAGTGCTTTATTTTGTTTTGCTTTATAATTCAGTCTAACAATATTGTCTTTTCATTAGAATTTTGAGTTCGCATTTTGATGCTTTATTTTAAATCTATTATCTTTTTTTTTTTTTTTTTTTTTTTGAGGCGGAGTCTTCACTCTGTCGCCCAGGCTGGAGTGCAGTGGCACCATCTCGGCTCACTGCAAGCTCCGGCTCCCGGGTTCGCGCCATTCTCCTGCCTCAGCCTCCGGAGTAGCTGGGACTACAGGCGCCCGCCACCGCGCCCGGCTAATTTTTTGTATTTTAGTAGAGACGGGGTTTCACCGTGTTAGCCAGGATGGTCTCGATCTACTGACCTCGTGATCTGCCCGCCTCGGCCTCCCAAAGTGCAAAATCTATTATCTTAATCTATGATTTCTCTCTCTTTTTCTCTCAGATGACTTTAAACTGAGATATAGTACAGGTGAGTGGTGGTTTTATTTTCAGTTCTTCTGGATCATACTGCTTAAACTTTTGGCATTTTCCTTCAAAACATACAAACCCATCTCCTCCCGCTGGCGGCCCCTGGAATTCAACCTGTATATCTGTAGCAAGTCATGCTGACAGAGACACTACACAACCTCTGAGGTGTCCCCGTGGAGACACAGTGTTTTCAGTTGCTGGGTTTATTAATCTGAGTTTTTGCTTTCCCTTGCATCTGGATTAAATAATTGCTCACTAATGAGTGAGCTGCCTGATGCCTTTGATGCTTCTGCAAACATTTCATTTTTATTTTCTCAAGTTTACTATTTATCCTCAGAGGAGGGGTTTGTCTGATTTACCCAGTATAACATTACTGGATGTACAAGTGTTCACAGAATCTTTAAAATATATAAATATGCTCCATTTGAATAATTTATCTTCTGATAGACTGAAGGAAACTGATATAGCCAAGGTAATCTTTAAATATACAGTAGGAATTAAATAAATATGTCATTGAAATGTATACTTAAAACATTCTATGCAGTAAATATTTTTTTTTCTCTTGCAATGTTCTATTGAAGGGAAGAATTTCTCAAATTTGAGCTGTACTTATTGTTTGTAACATTTCTGATTAAAATAGATCAATATAATTTTTCAATTTTTGAAGACTGACAGACAGAGCTCCCTGTAAAAAAAAGGAGCATTATTTTTTAGTACATATTTTTTCTCAAACAATGGTACCATCCTCTTAAGTTTCAATTATCTCATAATGTCTCTAATGAAACTATGTCATTTTGGTGTACTTTAAACATAGATAACATTATTCTTTAACAACTAGCCTTAAAAACTAATTTGCTCCTTGATCTCAGATACATTCATTGGTCCTTAATGTCATTCCATCAATTATTTTGAATAGCTACTGGGTTATCATTACTCACCACCTGAATGCTTCCTATCAGCTTTGCTGTACTTACGCACATAGGAGTTTTGCAAGGTAAGTCAAATTTAGAGTCATGAAATTGTAATTAAACTATATCAGTATAGCATGGGCCTGGTGGCTCCTGCCTGTAATCCCAGCACTTTGGGAGGCTGAGGCGGGTAGATCACGAGGTCAGGAGTTCAAGAACAACCTGGCCAAGATGGTGAAATCCCATCTCTACCAAAAATACAAAAATTAGCTGGGTGTGGTGGCACATACCTGTAAACCCAGCTACTCAGGAGGCTAAGACAGGAGAATCACTTGAACCTGGAAGGCGGAGGTAGCAGTGAGCCGAGATTGTGCCACTGCACTCCAGCATGGGCAACAGAGCAAGACTCCATCTCAAAAAAAAAAAAAAAAAAAAAAAAATTTATATTGGTACAGACGAGAAAGTAAATAAATGTCTAAATTACATGTCTTAAATATTAATGGACATGTGCTGTGGAACCAAGTTCTATAGCTTCAGAATGAATCCTAAGTAGCCTTCTTTTAAATCTTTTAGGCTACCTTTGTAAAGTAACTCATCATGTAATTATAAAAATTTAGTTCTGTGAACACATTATAATTCACCATGGGAATACCTCTCCATTGATTGTCATTTTAAGTACTTAAAAATGCTGGACTGTGTATAAATATATCAATTCACGTATTTGGAATGGGTAAGAAAACATTTAAAGTGTATACATTTAATGTATTTTCAGAAATACATGCATTTCCATATAAAATACGTAACGTTTTTAATAATATTCTGTGGACCATTTTCCTTTCAGTATGTTGTGTATCAGTAATTCATAATGGGAGAAAAAAAGTATCCATCTTTGTGAATCATTGCTACCTTGCACCACTTTATACTGATATATGTGGCTCCTAGCCACCAAATTTGTTAGTGCTGGTAAAGAAAAAGTAAAGACTTAGGACCGCTGGTAACAATTGCACTGTTAAATTTTGGGGGAGGGGATTTAAGACGAAAAATTTAAATTGACCAAGATGGATGTCTCTTTGGAATCCTTTAATACAACCTGACTTGAACATAGACAATCACAATTACAGATGGGTAAATATTTTCTTGGATCATTTAAACAATACATGAAAAACTAGATAATGTTGCACAGTGGCTGAACCGGCTGCATAGCAGCAGCTTAAGGATCCTCAGTGCAGAAGTGTGAGTGCTTGGGCTGAAGAGTTTGTGTGATGTGGCCCCTCACCTACTGACCAGAAGAACCTCTTGGTAATTGCTACCCTGGCTCAGTGGCCCTCTGTTAAGTTTACCTCAATGGAAATCTTTTTCAGAAGTCTTGGTTCACACTTATATTTCATCACAGAATACAAACTGACCTAAGTTTTACCAGGTGAAACAGGCCACCTTGCTTTGGGCAACTCCAGTCTAATTAAATTGCTTTTAATATATACAGCCATCAAGGACTTGAGATTTTTTTGGTGTAGTAAATACTACCTTTGTTCAATGGGAAAATACCTATTTACTTCTTTGACTAAAAAGAAAAGACCTTTGAATTGTCCCTTGAGGCAAAGCATTTCACCCAGGTACTGCCCCATATATTTTTGCCTGAGAAGTTTGTATCAGGATATTAGGTGTTGATTTGTACTTGGGAAGCTTTGGTGTATGTGTGTGTGTGTGTGTGTGTGTGTGTGTGTGTTTATCATATACATGTGTATATACACATGATATATACATATACACATATACATATATCATGTATATACATGATATATATGATATACACATATATAATATATGATATACACATATATAAGATATGTCATATATATAACATAATATGTTATATCTATGCATATACATGATATGTCTTGTGTGTGTGTATGTGTGTGTGTGTATATATATCTTTTTTTGAGACAGTCTCACTCTGTCACCCAGGTTGGTGTGCAGTGGTATGATCTTGTCTCACTGCAACCTCCGCCTCCCCCATTCAAGCAATTCTCCTTTCTCAGCCTCCTGAGTAGCTGGGATTACAGGTGCCCACCACCACCACACCCAGCTAATTTTTTGTATTTTTAGTAGAGAACAGGGTTTCACCAGAACTCCTGACCTCGTGATCCACCCGTCTAAGCCTCCCAAAGTGCTGGGATTAGAGGCATGAGCCACCATGCCTGGTTTAGCTTTGGTATATTTTTAAGATATTTATGAATATCTCTACTCTGCATATTGAGATTTTTCTTCATTCCTAAGAAGTCTGAGAAAAAAAAAGATTTTTGTTTTTTGATGCCACCTATGGTCCCGCATAATATTATTTATTGTTCCCTTTCATCTTAGGGTATCCTGTGAATGGTTGCTAAATAATATAATAAAATATATTTAGTTTTAACTAAAATGATTTGACAAAATTATAAAAAACACCAAGTATTTTTCCTTACAAAAATGGCTCGGTGATTTCATTCAGAAAGAACGCCCCTGGACCATTCCTATCATTCACCCTCACTTTTTAATAAGCAATAAATTATCTATGAAATATAGCTGTGCTCAAAAACTTGATGTACCTTATGAAGAAAAAAAAATGACCCGATGTTCCTAGCCGAAGCCTGGGGCTGTAACAATAGGCCTCTGGGACAGTGGGACCAACCCAAGAATTAAATAAAAGCTCAGCTCTTGGGAGAGAATAATTTAAAAAACAAGGAGGAGTGCCAGACCTGGATGCTGAGCACAAGAGGAGGCTGGAGGAGATCCCCTTGCCTTTGAATGAGGGCTGAACATGACCATGGCCACAGTTCGGTACCACCTGTCATGAGAAGCGGCTACCCTGCAAGGCAGTAATAAAAGAGAACTGAGATAGACAGCCTCAAATTGGAAACCAGGCCAATCCAGGCTGATGAGAGCTCTCTGATTCCATCACAACATCTGGAGCCTCATCCAGGATCTTGAGAATTTGGGTAGAGGTAACAGCAAAACCTGCAGAAATAAAGGGATGAACAAAAGAAAAAAATGAAACTCACATTTCAAACTAAACTTTTTAAACAAAATTTTATATATGTAAAAATCATACATGCGTTATATATGCATGTTAAAATTTTATCTATCATTGTATGTCTATACATATATTTATATTTATATACAAAAACCAAACCAGGAGAAATAACAACAGAAATAATGACACAAAACACAAAAAGGTACCCTAAACGAATGAGTTTATAATCCTTAAGGAAATAAAGGAAGGAAAACATCCATAAAAAATCAGTGAAAAATGAATAGGCGAGGTGATGGACAAGGCGGCAGCAGCAATGGCGTAGTTTTGAAATTCTTCGTGATCCGCACCCTGCCCCCACGTACACACATTATATTAGGCAAACCATCTTCACTATCTATAGGACATCAGAACCAATGGCCTACAGACCATATCTACAATAATATGTGGTGACCAGGTAGCCCTATGCTTCTCAAAACACGCGAGGGTTGACACAAACCTCAGACTACACCAGAATCATTTCAACAACCGTGAATAAAGATGGGGAGGGAAAATAAAGCAATTTCAAATGTCCTTGTAAACCAGAGATCATAACATTCATCGACACACAAATTTCTATTAGTGAAAGAGAGGGATAGCAGAGGACAACTGAACTGGCCGTGAATGGTGCAGGCTGCATTTGCAGGTGTGTGAAGGATGCTGTAGAAACAATCAGTGCTGGGGCAGTCTCAGTCCCAGGACCTCTCTAAATTCATCAGCCAAAGAGCCCTCCAAGGAAAAGCCCCACACAGAGGGGATGTTTCTGTGAGTAGAATCCACGGTAAGAAGGACAGGAACACTGAAAAGCAAAAGAAGATTCAGACAAAGGGTGGAGAGGGAGCTGAGTTTGAATATGTTAGAGTCTGATGACATATTTTTGAAAACTATTGTAACAATAGGTGAGAGTTCCAGAACTTGAGAGTTCTAGAGTGATGAATCTAGAAGGTTATCAAGTTCCAGTCACCTTCTAAGAACAGAGAAAAACCCATGTCACTGAAACATGGGCAGTAGAAAATATTACAGTCAGATTCCATAAAGGTTTTGTAAAAACATTATGAAGAGTAAACAGAATAACAACAGTCTTACAAAATGATACCGTACTGGAAAGACATGGCCTCAGAGGAGATATAATCTGTAACCTAATAGTTCAAAACGAGGTAAAATAAATTAAGAAAACAATGAGTTTTCTGAAAGCAGCAATGGAGTCACAAATACAAATAAGAGGAATACAGAAAGGGGAAATTTGAAAAAAAGAGCTGACAGAACTAAGGACATGTTGCTAATGAAATAAAGAAACAAAAATTGTTTAAAGAATAAACTAGAAGGAACATAAGAGTGAGTTAACACCAGGGATAGTGCCAAAAGAGAAATAAAATAGAGATAAAAACACAAGTGATCAAGATTTGATAGAAAGTGGTATCTGTACAAGACACCTCTGCTGACCTAACATACATGTGGAAGGACACACTGAAGAAATGGAGCAAAAGGCAAAAACTATAACTGAAGAAAACTGCCCTGAAATAAATCAGACTTAAAAGTACATATTTGAAGAACTCATTGTATACTTGGGAAAATCAGCTCTGTGTGGCTAATAAGAAGGATTTTAGTAACACTTTCAACTCTTAAAAAAAAAAAGAATTAAAATCTTTTAGCAACTCCTGATCTTGTCCTTAAATCTAAAATCATTCTCATGCTTTCTTTGCTCCTTGCATCTTATTTCTTCCCAATGTGAAGATATCCATTTCAAAGTTCTTGAATAATATTTGTGTTTATGATTTTTCCAAATTAATGATCTGTGTAAAGTAAATTCAGTCTCTCTCTAAAGTACCTTTATTTCACCTTTTGTCATGAATCTGGTTCATATAGATATCAAATTTTAGTTTTATCATTATTCTCCTCCACCAATTTCAACACATAAAAAACACTGTCTACCTGGCATCTCTCATTACTAATGAGAGTCTGATGTAATATATTATCTTATGATTTTGGCAATATTTATTTTCTCTCTGATGGTATTGAAAATACTGTGGCATTTGATGCTAAGAAAATTCACTACACTGTATCTAGGTGTTAATAAGCTTGTTTCTGATTCTACTCAAGATTTTGTATGATAAAATTGTCTTCAATTTTGGGCATCTATTTTCCCATTATAAATTATCAATTTAAATATACTACCTACTTCTCCATCCATCTTCTTTTCTAATAAATACCCATTGTCTCTCTTTCCACCCATAACAACAACTGTGTGTGTGCCCAAGCATTCTCGTATCTATGCATGTGTCCTACTATGTATGTCTGTGTGTGCCTGTCTGTGCCTGTTTGTACCTGTGTGTATGTGTCTGTGTGTATGCCTGTGTGTGTGTCTGTGTGTATGCCTCTGTGTGTGTCTGTGTGTATGCCTGTGTGTGTGTCTGTGTGTATGCCTGTGTGTGTGTCTGTGTGTATGCCTCTGTGTATGTCTGTGTGTATGCCTGTGTGTGTGTCTGTGTGTATGCCTGTGCGTGTGTCTGTGTGTATGCCTCTGTGTGTGTCTGTGTGTATGCCTGTGTGTGTGTCTGTGTGTATGCCTGTGTGTGCCTGTGTGTGTGTCAGTGTGTGTGCCTGTGCATGCCGGTGCGTCTGTGTGTGTGTTTGTGTGTATGCCTGTGTGTGTCTGTGTGTGTGCCTGTGTATCTGTGTGTATGCCTGTGTGTCGGTGTGTGCTTGTGTGTACGTCTGTGTGTGCCTGTATGTCTGTGTGTGTGCCTGTGTTTATATCTGTGTGTATGCCTGTGTGTGTCTGTGTGTGTGTTTATATGCCTGTGTGTGCCTGTGGCTGTGTCTGAGTATGTGTCTGTGTGTGCGACTGTGTGTGTCTGCCTGTGTGTGCCTCTGTGTGTCACTGTGTATGTGTTTGTGCGAGTGTTCCTGCATAGGAAGCTACAGCTTATTTTTCCAGATAATTTTTCTAGATTTAAGTTCCACCTTCATTTTTAGGATATAAGGACAATCCTTTCCTAGCTTTGAGCTTGGATATGAATTTTTTAGTATTATATATTTGTAGATGTTCCACTTATCTGTCGCAGAAGCATAGCTGAGAAAAGTGAACTGGTTTCCCTCGATATCGTATTAGTCCTAGAACATACCTAATAGTATGTCCCTTAGTTAATACTTTCTAGTTCTTTTTTTGCATTGAAATATTTTACTTCTGTGATTTTTATTTTTATGAAATTATTGATTCTCCAAGTGGTCATATTATCCCTAGAATAAAATTTGAAAAATCACTTGACTCTTTCGTGTCCCAGGGACTGAAAGGAGCCAATGCATTTAGTGGGTATGGATGTGGCTTCTAAGTGCCCCCATGACACTGGAGAAAGTCTTGCTTATGAATTGTCATGCATCCCACATGACAATTAAATGTCTCCTGGAATATACATACAGGCCAAAAACTGTCTACAATTACCTAATCCCAGACTATCTGTCCATTTTAGTTATCAGTAAATTTTATTTTGAATCATTTATCATACACCAAAGTGTCCAGATATACAACTCCTTGCTGTACTGGGGAAATATATTTTTGCTTGGAATATTTTCAATAATTTGTTATTTTGGGAAAATATGTCAATAACCATTAGTATTTGTGCCACTGACTCAACACACCTGTATTGGTGTTCAATATTTTGAGATTATTCTGTTTATATGTGTAGATATATTTTGAAAACATTTCTTTGTAAAGGTTAAACATTGACATTCAGTTGAATAATTAAAATTATTTTTATATCGTTTTGCACAGTTTGTACTCTTCTAAATCATTTTTTCAGTGAATCCAAACAGTTGTCAAGATGAAGTAAATATTTTGCTAACGTGTTGATAAATATGGGAAAGGTATCTCTTAGTTGTGACATGAAGAGAAAAACCATGGACTATTTGAAATGTTTAAAAACCTTCTAACCAGAAGGAAAAAAGCATCAATTTTATGTAAAAATCACATAAAAAGTAATAACTCTCGTAAGTGATGGAATATTGGAGGAAACTAATGTTATGAAGTGTGATAGAAGTTATTAATATGATGATAAAAGTTCAGATAATATCTTCTGTCCAATTGAGCAATGATACTGTTTTAATTGTTTTTTAATTGTTAGTTTTTATGGATATATAGTAGGTGCATATATTTATGGGTACATAAGATGTTTGGATACAGGCATTCTACATGCAATAATCACACCATGGGGAATGGGGCATCCATCCCCTTAAGCATTTATCCTTTGTGTTACAGACAATCCAAAAAATCAATGAGATGTTAATAAGTTTCAAAAGAAAAGGCCACACAACAGACTACAGTCTAACAAATTTTTATTACAAGTCAACAAAATCATTCTGTGTGACAAATGAAGTTTAACTACATATATATAGAAGTTGCTTAAGGAGTAAAACAGTCATGGAAGAAATGCCATCTTATTGTAATTACCAGTGATGGATACAGAGATTACCAGTACGCACATTCCTTAACAATTATTTTGTAGAAAAAACATTTTTCAATTAATGACATCACTCCTGTAACAGAGAAACAATAGTTAGGATTGGTCCACGGTATGGATTCAGAGCACTTTTAGAGATCTCATCAAGTATTTAAGCTATTTATTTTATCATTACTGACAACAGTTATCTATTAAAAATTTTAATAAAAATCTTATAAAATTATGGATAATAATATCTGTGTTACCAATTGACTTAACATCAACCCTTTAAATAAACTGCAGCAATGCTGACAAAGAATTATAACGTGATCGACATAGAAGTGATATATGTAGGCCGGGCACGGTGGCTCACGCCTGTAATCCCAGCACTTTGGGAGGCCGAGGCGGGCGGATCACAAGGTCAGGAGATCGAGACCACGGTGAAACCCCGTCTCTACTAAAAATACAAAAAATTAGCCGGGCGCGGTGGCGGGCGCCTGTAGTCCCAGCTACTCAGGAGGCTGAGGCAGGAGAATGGCGTAAACCCAGGAGGCGGAGCTTGCAGTGAGCCGAGATCACGCCACTGCACTCCAGCCTGGGCGACAGAGCGAGACTCCGTCTCAAAAAACAAAAAAACACCAAAAAAAAAAAAAAAAAAAAAGAAGTGATATATGTCTCTAAAGAAAAATTTTAAAGATATAAAGTTAATTATTTTCTATAATATTAATAATATTTTATACGATTACTTAAAACTCAAGGATAAGACTTCTGCTTCTATTTAGAGTCTAAAATATATTAATAATCTTCACTTCCACTAAAAAGGCAAAATAAAGTTCATGGATAAAGTAAAATCATATTTTTCTATAAGGCTTTTGAAAAGCAATGGGTACAAAAAGTCTTGTTGATTAAATTCAGATTAATACATATCCTTCAAGAGTGTCCCCATGACACTCATTTCAAGAGTGATTAGTGGGCCATGGCAACTTTCATACCTTGAGAAAGCAGAAGTGTGGGCCCCTCACAGACTGGGAGACTGAAAACTTTGCAACACTGAGGAGAAACAAGTCAAGCATTGGGTGATATTATGAGCTAGTGGAATGGGTTGGTATCTGAAATTTCCAAATGGAAAAATACATTGCTAAACCCTATAATTCTCCATTGCTTTTCCATCAGACTGTAACCAAGAAAGCGGAAGTAGAGAAAAAGTGTAAATAAAAGAAAATTTATGCAATGCCTTGCATTCTCAATGTGTTTGGATTCCGAGGTTCTTGCACAATTGAATTCAAAGTTTCAATTAAACTTTCTGAAACTGGAATAACTCCTTCTCTACTCAAACCATACAAAGTCAAAAGCTTAGTCCTTTGTTAATGGTGGCATAGAATTTAAAGATACTGTTAACCTGAAGTGAACTCAATCTAAATAAGTATATGTCCCATTCTCAGTTCAAATTAGTCTTGGAGGAATTGAAATGATCAGCCCTTCATTGTAACTGCCAATTACAGGAGAGGACTTTCACTGTCCAGGAAAACAATGAATAAACATTATAAAATATATTTCATTCTTCAGTATCCTTTTAAAAAACAGTGCCTGGAATAAAATACAAAATTAAAACACATAGAAACAAAAAAATTCACTCCCTAGTCAAGAGAAAAAAAAGAGAGATAATAGGAGCAGACTCATGGGTATCCAGCTGTTTGAATTAATACTAAATAGCTTTAAAATAATTATTTGAAATGTTTTTTAAATAGATAATAGGTGAAGAGCTATGGAGAAACTTTTTAAAGAATCAAATGCAAATCGAAGAAGATAAGTTAAATAAAAATTATTGGATGGGGAAGTGCTATTTAGAATAACAAAAATGTAGAATCAACCTAAATGCCCATCAACAGAGGACTGGATAAAGAAAATGGGGCACATATACACCATGGAATACTATGCAGCCAAAAAAAAGTATAAAATTATGTCCATGGATACAACTGGAGATTATTATCCCAAGCACACTAACACAAAAATAGAAAATCAAATACTGCATGTTCTCACAAGTGGGAGCTGAACATAGGGTACATATGGACATACAGATGGGAACAATAGTCACTGAGGTCTAGTAGAGAGGTGAGAGAGGGATGGAGGCAAAGGCTGAAAAATTAACTACTGGATTCTATGCTCACTACGTGAGTGACAGGTTCAATCATGCCACAATCTTTAGCATTACCCAATATACCCATGTAACAAACCTGCACATGATTCTAAAACAGAAGTTGCATAAGAAAACAGAAGAGAAGTATTTTAGCCTCTACTCCCCCTGTTAGGACAATTTACCAAGTAGTTTTTTTTTTTTTTTTTCCCCCGCCTGGTCTCTTCTGTGATCTTTAGGTGTAATTTCCCAAAATAAAATAAAATAAAACATTTTTAAAAACGGGATAGGCTTAACTATGCAGAAAAATGCTTCAGTGAATTTAAAGACAGATTAAGAGAAAATCAATTGAAAGTACCCAACTTTAAGCTCACAGGAAAAATAAAAACTAAAAAAAATAAGCAGAGAGTTAATAACCTTTGAAATAATATCAGACAGCCTAACATATATGCAATTGGAGGTCCCAAAAATTGGAGGAAAAAATGAGACAGAAAAATACACTTTAAAAACAATAGACATGATTTTTATAATTCTGATGAAAAAAAATTCACTGGAGTCCAAGAATCTCAGTGTACCCCAAGAATGATACATAAAAAAGAAATACCACTTAGGCAAGTCAACCTGATGAAAACTAAAGGTGAAGAGAAAAACCTTTTGAAAAGACAGAAAAAAATCCCCAACACATTGCATACAAGAGAGAAAGAAACAACAGTGTTATTTGACTTCTCTTCATAAAGGACTGAAGCCAGGAGACAATGAAATTACATCCTTAAAGTGTTGAAAAAAAAGTACTCTAAATCGACTATTTTATCTCCAGGTAAAATATCTTGGAGAATGAAAACAAATAAGATTAACTAGTATTTCCAGATAAATAAAAGTTGAGAGAATGTGTCACCAATTGTCATATACAGCTTGTAGTATAGTACAAGAACTTGGAGTATACTACAAGAACTTGGAATTTTTTAGATTGAAAGATGGCAATAGTTTTCTCATAATTTTTATTAAATGTCAAGTGACCTTTGAAACGTTTTTCTATTTGAATTTTTTATTTTGAAAAAAAATTCGAACCTACAAAACATGACAAAAACACATTTTTTATATTCTCCTACCATTTTCACATACACCCATACACATGATTATAGGTATTTTCATATCTATACATCTTTATGTATATAATAATTGTTTCCCTGGGCTAAGATAAGTTATTATAAACTTGGTGGCTTAAAACAATAGGAATTTATTATCTCACAGTTCTGGAGGACTGCAGTGAAAAATCAAGGTATTGGTGGTGAACTTAGTTCCTTCTGGAGGCTCTGAGGGAGAATGTATTCCATGCCTTCCTCCCAGATCTGTCAATTTTAGCTGTACCTTAGATGTTGGCTCCTCTCCAATCTCTACCACCATCTTCACATGGTATTTTACTCTCTGTGTTTCAATCTGTCTCTTGTAATAATATATGTCATAGGATTTAGGGCCCATCTTAAATGTAAGATGATTTCGTTTTAAGGTCCTTAAATGAGTTACATCTGATAATCCTATTTCCAAGTGAGGTTACAATAATGAGTACCAGTGGTTAGGACTCGGGCATATCTTTTTGGAGCCAGTATGCAACATACTACACTATATAATTTAGTCCCTCAAAATTAACTTCGATACCAAGTACAAAATTCATGCACCCCATCTCAGCATCAATAAATGTCTCAACCTTTAAGCACTAACTCTAAGTCGGATATCTCATTTAACTATCATCAGCTCAAAAAGTCCGAAATTCCATTTTCCAAGTCACCTTAATCAGGTAATGTTAAGGTTCTCTGTATGACCCATCTTGGAGCCATATTTTACTCCATCTGTGGCCCCCTGAAACTAGAAAATAAGTTATTTGGCTCCAGGATAAAAGAGTATAACAGGCACAGGATAGATATTGCCTAGTCCCAAGGGATAGTCATTAGTCTCAAGCAGGTTTGAAACTTTGCATGCAAATTTCCCTGCGTATAACTTTCTGTGGCTCAGTTCTCTGCTCTCTGGGCCAAGGACGATCCTTATCTCTGAGTTCCCGTTTCTGGCCTCTCTCTCTTATTGGCAGTTCTACCCTCAGAGCCATATTTTCGTTTTTCTTGACAGATAGTACATGTTTGCTCCCTAGTAACTATCAAGTCTGCCTGTAGACTCCCAGAAGTGCAACAGTCTTCTTGTATTTTATCCCATCTCTGTCACTTTCACTCAAGGCTGGCATTGTTTTCTGTAATATAGTATTGTCAAAACCCTTGTGAGTGTCACACCATTGGAAAAGACCTTTCCTAGACACAACTTTTCTGGATAACCCCATCCCTATTCCTGGCTTCTGCTGAGATAATCAGTTTATTTCATGACTCCCACATCTAACCTCTTCAGCAAAAGTTTTTCCAGCCTCACCCTTGAACTTCTCTCCAGAGCTTGCTTTCTGAACCATAAATGTCCTAATTTTGGCATCCTTTGCAATGTATATAGGCTGAGAATTTCTAAAATCGTGAAGTCTTGATTCCTTTTTGTGTAAAACATATTCTTCTTCAGTCTTTCTCTGCCCTCTCATATTTTATTATAAGCATGAAGGAGAAACCAGGCTGCACCACCAACATTTTGCTTAGAAATCTCCACAGCTAAATACTAAGTTCATCACTGACAAGTTCTGTTTTCCACTCAAGTTTCTGTCTTTTTATAGCAAGTCTTACCTTCCCTTCAGTTCTAATAACATGATGCGCATTTCCTTCTGAGGCCTTGTCAGAAGCAGCTTTAACGTTTCTATCTCTACCAACATTATGTTCATGGCAATATATGCGTCATCTAAGAAAACCAAAACTTGCTTCATTGTGTTCATCACTTCCTTTTGAGCCCTCACTATAATCACCTTTAACATTCGTATCTCTACCAACCATATGTTCAAGGCAACCTAGGCTTTTTCTATCATGCACCTCATTTCTTCCCATGCCTACACATTTGTCAATTTCAAAGCTACATCTACATTTTTGGGAATTTGTTATAGCAGCTCCAGGTCCAGTACCAAACATTATATAGGTTTCCTGGGCTGCCATAATAAATTACCACAAACTGGGTGGCTTAAAACAATTGAATTTTATTTGCTTACATTTCTGGAGGCCAGAATCAAAAAATCAAGTTGTGAGCAGGGTTGGTTCCTTCTGGAGACTCGAAGGTCCAATCCATTCTGTGCCTCTGGTGGGATCCTTGGCATTCTTTGGCTTTCATCTGTCCTTACATGATTGTCTCCATGTTGACAAGTCTTTTTCTTCTGTATGTTTCTATGTCTTTTCTACAGATACATGTCATTGGATTTAGGACCCATCCTTAGCTTACTTCCATCTACTAAACCTCAAGTTTTAAATGATATTCACAGGTCCTAGGGATTAGCTCATGAACATAACTTCTAAGAGCCAGTATTCAAGCTACTATATAGATCTGCATATTTCTGTGTGTGTTACTATATTTTGCTAGAAATTCTCTTTCTGTTTTGCAACTACTAAAATCTGTCACTTTATCAAGAAATGAATTCAGCCATAAGGTATATTTAAATAAGTGTGCTTGGCTTCTTCCAATAAAACTTTATTTACAATAGTGATGACAGGCAATAGTGTATCATACCATGTTTTAAAATATCACGATTACTTGGTCTTTGGAGATGTGATAGAAATTCTAGAACATCACCTGTAGTTTCTTAGTAAATTTTTTGATGTAATTCATAGAAAGTGTAGTTGTTCTGGTTTCTTTCTTCTCTAATGGCATTAATTGTCTTAGTCTATATTTCACCAAGAAATTGTCCATTTCATTATAGTGTTCAAATGTGCAAAAAGGTTTTCAAAAAAGCTTCTTAAGGTTTCAAAAATATTTCCTTCTATCCCCTTACCTATTTCTTATTTTTTGCTTTTGTGCTTTATTATTTAAGAAATTAAGCAAGTGGTTAGTGGTTTGTATATTTTATAATATTGTTTGCAAACCAGGGTTTTCTATTTATTCATTATGTCTTCTAGTTTTTTATTTTCTATCTTTTCATTTATTCTTTTGTTATTTCTTTTCTTTTGCTTTCTTTTGGTTTACTTGTTGTTTGTGTTTTAGGTTTTTAGGCTGAGCACTAAATTCATTTATATTCATCCTGTAATTTTTATTTATGAAAATGTATAGTAGTATTGAATTTCTTCTGATTGATACTTTTAATACATTGCGTAGATTCTGAAACATTATTTTTATATGACTTTTTAATCAGAAATTAAATCATTTTAATTTGTTTACTTCTTTTCATATAAGCATTATTTAGCAGAAGGTGCAACTGACATTTTTAAGCAAAAATTATAAACATGTATTATGGGGTTATAAAATATTTGGAAGCAAAGCATATAAAAATAGTAGCACAAAGTATGGGAGGGGGTGTAAATGGAATTATGATATTGTAAGACTTTTGTATAATACATAGAGTAATATACTATTAAAGCAGATTGTGATAATTTAAGGATTTGTATTGCAATCCCTAGTGTACTTACTTAAAAAAAATTGCAAGTATAGCTAACAAAAAGAAAAAAGTATATAAAAAGGAATGCTGGAAAAATAAAGCACTTGATTAACCAGAACAAGGCAGGAAACGAGGAGAAAATACACAAAATATGGAACAAATTGAAAACAAACTATAAGATGGTAGAGTTAAATTAAACCACAACATAGTTTTATTAAATAAAATTGGACTAAATACTCCAGGCTGATTTTCAATCTGGGCTACAAAAAAAGAAAAGAAAAGCATGTCTCAAGTAATGCTATTTAAAAGAGAGATCTTTAAAATATAAGGACATAAGTTGAAAGTTAAATGATTGAAAAATATATACCCTGCAAATTTCAGGCATAAGAAACTCTGTCAAGAAGATAAATAATTCTAAACATATATGCATCTATGAACAGTTCTTCAAAATAAATGAAGCAAAATTAACATACTTTTAAAATTCTGTAGAAGGAAATTACTTAATGGGGCATTTCCCAATTACGTATTTGGTTGAAAAAGGTTTCAGTGCAGTTATGCAGTAAATGCAGAGACAACAAAATCAACTTGAAAGTCCTTGTAAGATATTTACCCTTAATATCATTATAGTAACACCACATTAATAAAGGGATTATATTAATTTTATTAATAACTTTAATCAAAATTGTTATTTCCAATCTATACATTTTTATATTTGTTGAAGATGAATGAAAAAATGTGTTTTGAAAATTGAATATTTAATGTGTTTATTTATTTTGGAGTTACTTATCGTTCTTCAGGATACCCTGATATTGTCCACCAAGGTTGCTGTTAAATTGTATACTATCACTCCACTTTCTTATCATCTATTTAAAAATATAATCTGTAACATTAAATGTATCTGTCTATATGTGTAGGTCATAAGATACAAAATGTATTTTCTATAATATTTAGTTCCTACATAATCCCATCCTGTGATGGAGAAATGTATTTTGATATTATGCTTTAAATAAGGGCCAGATAACTTGCTAGAATATCTCTCTTTCTCTTCTTTAAATGTAACTTGTAATTTGTAAAATATAGATGGTTTTGGCTTATTATCTCTGTTTAATTTATGGTTATTTACCGCTTCTCTTGTCATGCACCAAAATGAATGCTTATTCTTCCTTAATCTTAAACTAATCTTTATTCTAGCATCTGATTTAAAATCTGCATCTGCTTCTTCATTTCTTTCTAATTTTTGTACAAAATGGCATATGATATTTTTACTTCCCTTAAATCCAGTCTTATTATAAACGGATATAAGCATCTGATTGTTCTTTATATCTTCTAGTTTTAAAATACATTTTAAAAGTGTATTTTAGGGGGGCTGGGCATAGTAGCTCACACCTGTAATCGCAGCACTTTGGGAGGCAGAGGTGGAAGGATCACTTGAGGCCGGGAGTTCGAGACAAGCCTGACCAACATGGCGAAATCCCATCTCTACTAAAAATACAAAAATTAGCTGGGCGTGGTGGTGCATGCCTGTAATCCCAGCTACTTGGGAAGCTGAGACAGGAGAATCACTTGAACCTGGGAGGCGAAGATTGCAGTGAGCCGAGATCATGCCACTGCACTCCAGCCTGGGCAACAGAGCAAGACTTTGTCTCTCAAAAAAAAAAAAAAAGTTTGTTTTAAAATACACCTTTTTCCATAAAACACTTTCTGTATGACCCTTATATTATGATGAGGATACTATAAATTATTTTAGGATTGTATAGATAGTTTATTATTAATGAATTCTGTTTCCATTTCAATGTCCAAACACATATTATGAAATATTGGCTAAAATGGGAGAATGTATTGCTTCTGATAAAGTTGATAGCTGATTTGACTTTCTAGCAAAATTTATGGCTTAGTTATCATTGCTCCAAGTTTTATATTCATAAATTTTCTTAAATATGTTTCTCTAATCCTCTGATGTTGCATATTTTAGTCTCTATGGTAATTCTTGAGGGAGATGCATATTCATTGGGTTCTCATCTTCCACAGAACAGTTTCAGTTTCTGACTGTAATTGTATTAGTTTTTCTTTCCTCTATTTTGAAGCCCCATCATTGTTTTTGTTAAGCTTTACACCTATAATTATGTAAATTATCTCCCAGTAGGTTTATTTTAATTATTTCTGCTTGAACTTCTTTTCAAAGTAATTAATTTTGCTACATGTATTTTTTTTATATATAATAATATGTCTTTTTTGTTCAAAATGTCATCAAGTTAGGATTTTTTTTTTGCGCCAATCAGTGGGAAATTTTTAAAATTAAGAAATGAAACATGTTTATATTTACTATAAATTTGAAAGTGAAAAATAATTTCAATATTTCAAAATGCTATGTCTTTGAAGGAATCAAGGTATAAGGTTTTTTTATTCGATAAACAGCAGAAAGGGAGTAGGTGAAGAACCTGCCTCCTCACTCCTCCCTGGTTAATAAGGAGAGTAGACGTGTTGCTCAGTAGAGGTGAGTAAGCATGATGTCTGGTGGCTTGGAGAGACCTGTTTCTGCCACCCTACCTGTCACTTTTAGGGCTGGATAATAGAACCAACAGATATCTTTCATAAAATCAGAGATAATTATATCTCTTTCCAGATAATTATGACTTAAAGCAGCAAAACTCATTAAAGAAGGTAGTGCCTAAAGGATTACCCCAATTTCCTTGACCCTTAGGATATTGTGGGTGGGCCACCCTGCAGCTGAGAAGGACGTGGCATTTACTTGAGGGAAAATGTTGACCCCAAAATGCGCTCAAGTGAGAGGATACAGATAACGGCAAGGAGTATGTGAGGTGAAATTCATCTCAGGACACGCCCATCTCAGCAGATGCTCGCGCGGGAAGGACCAGACACTTCAGGGACTGCAGATGGGCGAGGTGCCGCCAAGTACGGATCAGAAGGTACCATTAAACACTGTGAATAAGGAAACCACAAGATGACGGTGGAACAGATGCATTCCGTGCGACCATGATAAGACTCAAGACCCCCAGCATCGAGGTGTCATTTGGAGGAAAAAAACAAAAAACAAAAAACCAGAAATGAATTCCTAAATGTGTCATTAAAATAGAACAACTTTAAAAGCTTTTCCATTAGATTCATATTTATTTGCTATCAGGCAGAAATTGAGGCATAAACTAAAAAATTGGGACTTTTCTAAAACTTTGGAAGAAAAAAATGATACAACTTTTTGTTTACTCAAATTTCTGGCATAGGAATTGTACTAGATATTAGAAGAAAAAGCATCTTGCTGGGAATGTGTGCTTCTTTCACCATCACAGGTGGCTCTTTCTTCAATAAATTGTATTGGATAACTCAACAAGTAGATGACACCAGAATGGTGGGCACCTGAAGAGAGTGGGGTGCTCTCCAGAAAAGGCATGATGGAGCAAGGGCAGGAAGACTAAAAGCTAATCAAGTGTGGGTAACACAGTCTTCCTTCTGTGAGACCCTTTGTGAATCAAATCCAACGGGAAACAAGTCAACACATATGATTTTATATGTATGTTACATATGTATTTCATATATTATGTACATAGTGCATTTGATAAGTAAATTCTCATTTATGATAATTTCAGTCTTCTAAATTGTAATATTTTGCTTCACAATATGGCTTGCATAAATATTTTGAGATGTTTACTTTCTAAGAAAGCTAATTTTCTCATCAGTTTGCAAATATGTAAATATATACAAAAAACTTTATATATGTGTAAATATTCAATACGCAAACTAGAATTCTAAAATATGATCAGTAGAGCTGATGGCGGTTTATGTCATGGGAAAGGAAAATAGTGATTTCACATTTGTCTCCCTTGGTGAAAGTCTCCAACAGAAAGATCATCTATTCAAATACCTGTCTACTTTCCTTTGTGCTCTAGTTCTTACTCAGATTGGACTCTAACAGTGGATACTAAAACCTTGTCTGGAGAAAGCTTCCTGTGCTCTTTTTGAAGTCTCTAAACATGCATGACAATGCTGAAACTTTAAAGTGCATAGGAATCATCTGGGGCTATTGTGACAAAGCAGATTCCTGGGTCCCAGCCTCAGAGATGCTAATTCAGTGTAGCAGGGAATGCTGTTGCTGAGGGTCTGTGACCACCCATTGAGCAGTGCTGGTCTAATTCACTTCATTCCTAAATGGTTATATCCAACTCTGATGCAGCACGTACTTGAATTCCACCTCTAAGACTTCACTTCATGAGTTATATTTTCATTTCATCCTTTCCCTATTTTAGCTCTTTCCTCCCATACTGGGAAAACCTTGTTTAAAAAAACAACAGTAACAATATCCCCTCTTTCTATCTACCTCACCCTCCTTTCTTGCTACTGTTTCTCTTTGCCTCTCCCAGCTCCACTTTTTCCAACCAAACGAGTTGCTGGCATCCTTAGCCTCTGCCTGGATCCTTTCTTGCCTGATAACTCATGGCATTTAATCTGCCCTACCTAATGCTGCACTGCAATGGCTCTGATGATAACATCCCACCAAACACAACAGTTCTTTCTGTCCTTACTTCCCTGTACCTCAGTCTGATTTAAGCTATTGTTTCTACTGTAGGTCTCTACTCATTCAAACTCTATCCTCTTGACTACTATTACCAAGCTCACTCATGCTTCTGATCTTTTAAGTTCCCACTGTTCTGCTTTTTTCATAAAATCCTCTTCCTCCTTTGATTGTGGATAACATGCCTATTTCACCAACCTTCTGTCTTTAGCCCACACTCTTCCTAATTTTGCAGTGGTTGGCTCCTGGCTGTGTTCTTACATCCTTCCTGAGTTTCTGACTCAAGTGCTTAAGTGTTACCTTGGATTTCTTACAATCAAGCTTAGAATATTCAATATTTTCCTTTTCAGTCCTGTTTTTCCCATCTCAATATGTCGAATGATTCCACTCTGACTCTAATCATGAAAGCCAAACGTGTCCCATTAAGCACCACATCTAGCCATTTGTACTTAGATATTTTCCTCCGAGGCCTCCTCCTCACCAGCGCTGTTTATGTTTAAAAAAGCGTCATCTCTCCTTGGGACTGTTACTGCATTCTCCTAATTGTTTTCTCTGCCTGTCTCCTGCTTGATCTCTTTACCTTGTACATTGTAGCCAGGGTAAATTATGTATAACAGGAATTATCATCCCTTATTTCAAATTCTTCAAAGAGCCATGCACCTCAGATTCACTAGCCTGACAGATGTTAACCTGATCCTATTTATTTCTCCAGTCCCATTTCCAAATACATCTTATTTTGCCCCATACCTGGCAGTGATAGTGAAAACACATTGCTGTCTTTGGCCTCTACAGCTCTGCCTACTTAGAATACATTTTGCTTTATTTCTTATTGCTAAAATATGAATATAGAGATATTTATAGTTATATAACAGAAACATCTACCATCAAAATTAATGCTGCAATTTTCTCATATTTGCAGCAAAAACAAATATATTTAATGTGTAATTATTAAGGGCATAGACTTTGGAATTGGGTAATCCAAGTTTGCAACCAACTAGTTATGTAACGTCAGGCTTGAGACTTGAAATTTCTGTGCCTCGATTTTCTTATCTATAAAATTGGGATAATGGTAGATTATTTGTGGGCATATTGCAAGGATTAAATAAGTTACTAAATTAAATTTTCCTGGCTATTCTGAAAATAAACCTTCTATGAAAATTTCAGAAATACTTTGTTCTATTGGGACATTTTATTGCAATTTCATTAAAATTTTAGCTTATGTAATTAAAAAACGGACACCCCACCTCTGTTCCTTACTTTCACTGTGACCATCAAAAATTGTTTAAACCCTACTGGCCTTGGCTTCTCCATCTTTAAATGAGCATAATCATTTATAATATTCAAAATAATATTGTAAGAATTAAGTAAAATGATTTTTGTAAAGTACTTGGAAAAGATGCCTGGCCCATAGAAGATGTGCAATAAATGTTGGTTTTATTATTATTATTATCACTACTAATTGTATCAGAATTGAATTCCCTCATTCATGAAATGGACTATCTACTTTATTCAGTTTGTCTTTGGTGTATTTCAATGGCACTTTTATAAGCAAAATTAGTTTTTAAATCAAAATAGGTTTTCTAATATAAAAATTAAGATATTTTATTGCTGGTTTTGCTCTCCTAAGTAGCTACTGCTGTTAAAATTCTGTTGATTTTCCACATTTTAATTTATCCAGCAAATCTGCCTGAATATACATTTTCCTGTATATTTTCTATTTTCTGGATAGACAGTATTATTTTAAAACAAGGAAAAATTAGGTTTTTATTTCCAAATCTTTTACTAGATATGTACATACACATTTGGCTTATTTCAGCGTTTGGCTTGATTTCTAATAAAATGTGGCTGTAAGACACTCCTCCTTGACCAAGCTTTCATCGGTCTCCTCTAAGCTTCTTCTCTCCTAGGCCTTAATCTTGGCTCCCATCCTTGCCAGACCTGCATTGCCCGGTTTTAGCAGGAATCCTGGTAAGTCAGTTTAGAGAGGATCCCCTCTACCCTTCAATCTGAGCCCCCTGGCCTGTCTTCAGCAAGAATCCCGTGAGGTTGGTCTAGCAGGAATCCCCCAACACTTTATGCCTGCTCTTAGGAGTGTTCCATCCACTGACCTCTCCCTACCCCTTAGCTGTAAAACTCTAGCAGCCTTTACCGTATTTGGAATTTATCCCAGCTTTATACTGAGGCTTCTTTTCCCCTGTTGCAATAGTTTCTGAATAAAAGCTGTCTTTACTGTGTTAACTATTGTTTGACATTGGTTCTCTTTTTGACAGTTTCTTGCTACTGAAACTTGGATCTGGATCAGAACCACCATCAAACCCTTAGATAGGATCACTGGACCTCTCAGAGTGTGCATCAAGACTTTTTGTCTTCAGTCTACTTGCTTGTTTGGGTTTGCAGTGATAAGTCTGGCTCTAAAACCCAGTGCTATAGATAAATGTCTGTTTACAGACTTTGAGTCTTAAGATTCTCAGTATAGCTTGAGGCTGGATTACAGTCCCAAGCAAACAGAGACTGGGACAGAGCCGTAAGCACCACTGTGTGTAAGAGGCCAAGTTTCTGTAAGAAGCAGAGGCTGGGATACTGTCCCAAGTTTCTCTGTTCTAAGTTTAAAGAAGCTGTGTTCTTACTCTACTGAAAGCTCTTGTCCTCGGCCAAGTTGTGCTGCTGTAATGGAATGCCACAGACTGGGGAATTGATAGTGAACAGAAATTTATCGGTTCATGATTCTGTAGTCTGGGAAGTCCAAGGTTGAGGGGCCAGCATCTCGAGAGGGTCTTCTTGCTGTGTCTCTCTCAGTTTTGGGGGAGAATATGCTTTTCTTTTCAAACTTAGATATGTGACACTCTACAGTTCAACGCTGGCACACCTGTGTGAGGCTTAACAACACTAGGAGCTGACAGCCAGGGATACACAAATCCAGCACCTCCCTCTCCATTTACTCTGTCAGGCTATACATGGGGAGCAACAAATATGGCTACGTGGCAGCAAGATAGTGAGGGTCTTTTTAGGAGGTGACATCAGCAATGACACAAACACACCACTCTGCAATTGAAGGCAGGGAACCAGAATCCAAGGGCTACACAGAGATGCCAGACTTCAGAGGCGTTTGGGGACTTTTATTTCAGACCAGCATCACCATTGGAAACCCCAGGGCTTCTCTCCAGTTCACTACTGCTTGGGCAGCAGCTCCAACTGCTTGGAAGGACAAAGAGATGGTGAGAGAGAGAAAAAGGGGGACACATTCATCCTTTGAAAAGGAACTCACTCCTGTGATAATGGCATTCACCTCATCACGAAAGCAGAGCCCTCCTGGCCTAATCATGGCTCATTAGGCCCCACCTCGTAACATCGTTACATTGGAGATTGTTTCTAGCACATGAACTTTGGGGGACACATTTAAACCACAGTACCCCCTCTTCTCAAACTCCTGTGGACGGTATGCTTTGCCGCTGTGACTGTAATACCATTGGCTTTCTTTCACCCTGGAAAACCTTTACTAAAAACCCTCTTGACCTACAATGGCCCTTCTGGGGATCCTTGTCTGTCTTGATATTAGCTCACCTAGAAGACACCTAGACCAACAGGAAACAAAAATCTTGGATGCACAATTCACTTATTCTGCTTGGTATGAAGAAGCTGAACAATGACTAAATGATTCAAACTGTACTCAAAACTCTTAAGAAGAAGTTCTTAAGGTATTCAGAAAACATTTTCTGACCCAGTAAGCCCTTTGTATCCCTCCTATGACATTCCTGGAGTCCCCTCGCAGCCCTCCTCTGTACCTTTCTTTCTCAAAATGTCCCCTGCACGTCTCACCCCTAGTCCTTCAGCTCCTTAGAGCTGTCAGGCTCACTGGGCCCTCTCTCCTGTAGGTGAAGCCAGAGATGCAGCCTGTACTTGTTTCCAAGTGAGGCCCATCGAGGAGATAATACTCAATTACTTGTTATCACCAAGGACTCTCATGACCCCCAGGAGGTAAGGAAAAGGTTTACTGCACAATTAAAAATTTTTCTGAGAAAATACTCTCTGTAACTGTCTGACTCATCAGTTTATCCTTATTCAAGGGGCCTGGAGATGCCTCCCATTGGTTTGAAAAAGCCACATGTTTTGTCACCCTTGAGAGCCATTAAAAAATCTCAGACTTCTCCTGATTCCCATCAGACACTGAGGGAAGTAAGAGGAAAAAGTACTAGGTACTACCCCTCAGGACTATCTCACCGAAATTGATTGGTCATGCATTCAAAATTATAAAACAGAAAGGGCTGAAGCTGTGGTTAACCACCACCATCGATTACAAACAACATAGAAGAACATTTGAGGCTGGAACTTACTTCCCAAGCAGCTTCTGCTCTGGCCACAAACTGTAAACGGTCTGAGACCAGAGCTGCATGACACATCACAGAATAATAAAATTAATTGGTAAATGCAAACATATCCAAACTGCAGATGTTAGCCCAGTGTTATGAAAACACTATTTTTTTTTTAATAAAAAGAAAAATAAACAGCATGAGTTTATGGCATTTCAATTGAAATAGAAAAACCTGGAAAATGTAACCAATAGCAAGCTCTGAAACTGTGGGCTCCCACTGACTGGGACACTTGCTGGCATTATCATAAAAGGGGACAATGGGCCCGAGGTTGCCAGGACACCAAGAGGAGGGAAGAAGCCTGAGTCTTTGCCTCACCAGGAAATAACTGACACCCCTCCAAGAAAGAAAATGTCCAATGCCCTCAACCGCCACTAACCTGTAACGGGAATAACCTCGTTTCCTCTTCCCTTCCTTAGGGCCACCACAAGTTACCAGTGCTGGGTTTTTATAATTTTCTTCATTTTTTGCCTCTGCCTCAATCTCTTAATATTCTTATGGGACTCCTGAAAGCTAAACACAACTCTCTGCTCAGCTCTGCCCCCAGGAAGCCTGTTAGGAAGAGATCCTCTCACCACAGGGGTGTCAAATTCACTGTGCCCCAGGGGACTCCTTAAGTCCCCCTCCCCCAGTGGCTCTGCCTGACTTCTCTGAGTGCATTTTCCCCTTCAAACTGCCACACATTTAGCTAAAAATTTAAATCAACTACTAAACAGAGTTTTCTCTTCTCTATGGACAACAAACAAACAAACAAACAAACACACTTCACTGATACTGGATTTGTAAGGAATGTCCAGTCCCTTAAAATAGAAGTAGGTCCTTCCATGCCTGTCCTCAGGATTCTCCAATATCATTTAAATCAGAAGGACATGAGGGCTCTACTCAATAGTCCCAGGTTTATTTGACAAAAACTGTTAATCTCAGGCAGGGTGTGGTGGCTCACACCTGTAATCGCAGCACTTTGGGAGGCTGAGGCAGTTGGATCTCCTGAGGTCAAGAGTTCAAGACCAGCCTGACCAACATGGTGAAACCCCATCTCTACTGAAAATACAAAAAATGTGCTGGGCGTGGAGGCACATGCTTGGCACATGCTGGTAATCCCAGCTACACAGGAGGCTGAGGCAGGAGAACAGCTTCAACCTAGGAGGTGGAGGTTGTAGTGAGCCGAGATCATGCCATTGTACTCCAGGTTGGGCAACAGAGCAAGACTCTGTGTCAAAAACAAAACAAAACAAAATAAAAAACAACTTCTAGTCTCCACTTGTAGTTTATGAATGCTCCCATCTTAGTCATTAAAATCCCAAATGGGAAGGGTATCATTCAATCCAAGATCTAAGATCTTCAATAAAATGGTCAAACCTGAGTTTCCCTGAGTGCCGACTCCTGCCACTGTACTGTCTGCTATCACCTATAACACCCAATGTTTCACTGTCATCAATTTTTGTTCTGCCTTTTTTAGTATACTCCTTCATAAGGAATTCCAATACTTGGTTGCCTTCACTGGAAATATCCAACAATGTATGCAGACTAGTATGACCCAAGGATTTACAGAGGTCTCTACCTACCTTTTGAATACTCTAGGTGTCAACTTTAGTCTTCCCAAGTGACTCCACTTTACTCCAGTATGTGGATGACCTCCTTCTACGTACTGAGAGTTAGGTCACTGAGCACCTCCTTAAGGCATGAGCAAGAGAGGATCACAGGTTCGCTAGAGACAAAATTCAGTGGCGTTCACTATGTCTCTGGTATCTGGGCTGTGGTAAAACTCTCTCCACAGACCAAACCTCTACTATGTAATACTTTCTTTTCTTTGAAACAAAGTAATGCTGAGGAGTTTTTGGGCCTTGTGAGATGTTGTAGGATGTGGTACCTAATTTCTCCATGATTGCTCCAGTGCTCTGTGCTCTGACTAGGGAATCATCTCCAAGCCCAGACTTGCTATCCAAAGATGCTTTTCATAACCTTAAGGGCTGTCTACTTTCACACGCTTCCCCCATGCTTGGACTCCCCATTTACTTCCTGACTTTTCCCTTGTTCGTGGATGAATGAGGAGGTCATGCCCTGAGATATTATTCTAGAAACATAATGGTTACCAGAGACCTCTGTGATATTATATTTTGGCCTTGACCCAGTAGCTTGACCCATTAGCTAAGGCCTTTGAGCCATGGCTGTTGCCTTTGAGCTGTGGCTAGAACTGCCAAACATGTACAAAATACCACTGATGTGGTATTAGGTCAACCACTTGACACACATATTCCCCTTGCTATGCAGGCCCTTCTTGCTTAATGAAAACACATAACACTTTCTGCATCTTGACTTACCTCATGAAAGTTTACTGCACTCTCCCTCTCAAATCACCATATATCATCATCAAAACCCTAACCTTGCCAACCTTGCTTTCTTTGCGCATTGATGGGATGCCCCCATGAACGTGTAATTAACACTAGATCTTGTCCTGGGCTAGATTTATCGGAGAGCCTCTCTGCCAAGTTGACGTCAGTCTTTGTGTCTATGGCTCCCTTTTTAGAGGGAGAATGGTACCTTCTGGAATGGATATGTCATCACTGAGCAACACAAACCTCTTGAATATCAAGCCCTGACATATGTTAAATCAGCCAGGGTGGCCAAGTTATTGCTCTCACTCAGGCTTGCAAAAAAGCAGAGGAAATAAAGGTTAGGGTTTATAGTACTGTCATAGCCATTGTACTTTTGAGGTAGTACATGATGCGGGTAAGTTGTAAAAGAGGATTCATGACAGCAGCTTGTGCACCAGGCAAAAGGAGATATCTAACAGCAGAACCTCCAGAAGCATTGTTAGCACCCGGGTAGATGGCTAGTGTTAAAACTGAGGGACAAAATAGGAAAAGCTCGGCTGATGCCTGGAGAAATAAATTGGCCACATAAGTGTGTTAAATTAACAGCCCTTTTCCCAACCACTCAAGGCAGCCAGACCCTTTCCAAACTTCGTAATGAAGAGTCTGGGTCCCACTTCAAGGCCCTGAGCCCCTGGTGGAAGTATTCATCCCCTCCTTGGCTGTGTGGCTCAGACAAATGCTTCAGATGAACTTAGGACACACCAAAGCAGCCATTTGGCCGCTCTGAATTCTACTGCCTGAGCCACTGTGTAGTCACACAACATGACTCAGCATGGAAAAGACAAAATATGAGATATTTTGAGCAAACAGTAGTTTGGATCTTTTCATTTGTGTTTGGACAAAGTGATTGCCACTTGCCTCATCTGCCAGAAACATAACCCTGGAAAAAAACTGTAAAGTTAGGGCAAGGATGGCAAGCAACTTTCACTTCCTTCTGCCAACCCGGACTCTTCCTGATGAAATCCCTCAGGAATGTCAGTTGCCTCAGTGTTCCTAGAATGAATTTTTCCCCACTTGGGGTATCCCCTATACCATCTCTAGTGGCAAAGAATCACATGCTTTTGGCAGAATTATACAGGAAATTCAAATGACAATAAACATTAGACAAACACCCCACTTCTCTTACCAATCTCAGTCCCCAAGCACCATAGAAAAAGCCGACAGCATCCTCAAGACTAAGCTGGCTAACCTATTTAAAGAATTGAACTGCCCATGGCCAACAGTGCTGTCCATTCGTCTATGACTCTCAGATCCTCCCCACTGTCTCCACATAAGCTGATGCCCTTTCAAATTATCACAGGAAAGTGCATGCGGATGCTTTAGTCATCTGGGCTAGAGGAAGATTCTAAGGGACTCATCTGACATTCTTAGATACTGTGGAGGGCAATGAAATATACTCAGGACTGTGATTAATGTGTCAGGGCTGCCTCCTTTTAGAACTTTCTGATTGTCCCTTATACAGCTTTACCAGGGGATCTGGTGCTCTGGAAACACCACCATCAAAAAACTAGAATTTATATGGAAGGAAATTTATACTGGTTTACTTATTGCTAACACTGTTGTTAAATTACAGGGTGTTCAATTTTGTGTTTCAGTTTTTCCATTAAAGAAATGCAGAAGTTATTAAGACTGGAGAAGTATTCCAATCAGAGACCTCAAACCAAGCTTTATGGAGAGTGTCTAGAGGCAAATGACAGCGAGAAGCATCAACTGTCCTAATATGTGTGGAACAAGCAGATGATGTTGTGAGGGGGTCAGTCAGCTTCTGCCCAGGACCAGGGAGCAGCACACACCTAATTCCCCTTCCTACATCCTCCTGCTTTTTCCTTGCCCTCTGCCTAGGAACCCCCTGCTCTTCCCAACTCATTTCTCAAGAGTAGTTTCTGCTCACAGTAACTTCCTGCCTTCAGCATAACTTTTCTCACCTGACTGTAGCCTTCAGCTTCATGTTTTTGTCCCTACATTTAGGATTTTCTGCTCCTTCCCTGCCCTTTTCTTTTCTTACCTCTCAGCAAGACTTCTTCACCCACACCACCTTTGGAAAACTTGGCCCCACTAGTCACTTCTTCCCATAACATCGCAAACCGTATGCTGTGCCCCTTTCCCACGGACACATCTAGAATTTCCCAGACTTCTTTGATCAATTGAAATTCTTTCTTTTTCTTTTTTTTTTTTTTTGGCTATGACCCTTTCTTTCCCTTCACCTTTCTAAACCAGACTACTATACATCGTGAGAAAACCTTGAATCTATGCCTTTCTATTTCCACAAAGGTCATGTCTGTATTATTTTAGTTATACCAGTGTCCACTGTTCCCTTTCTGGGAATGAGAATTTGCCATTACACTTACCTAGCATTCCACTAAATCCAAAATAAAGCCTCCAAGCTACAGATTCCTGAGACATCCCTCATATGAATGGAATTCTCCTCAATGCCCCCGCCGCCGCCCCACCAACCTAATTTACTGGACCCAAATGAACCACAGGTGGACTAATCACCTCTGGCAAATTATTTTCCATCCTCAAAATGTGACTTATGTTGGCAACTTCAGCAATCGGCTAATTATTTATATGATTCTGGCTAGCTCCTGATGGTTCTAACTTTTTCTGTGGAACTCAAGCCTATTGGCTGTTCCTGGCCAATTGGGCAGATTCTTGTTATCTCTCCAATCTTGCTATTCCCTTTATCATACTCAACTCTTCATAATGTTTTTATTTTTGAGAGAGAACAGAGACCTGCCTTAGGAGCCTGCCAGGACTCTTTCCCCTACCAAGCACAGAAATACAGGAAAATCTTGAATTCCGTCTAGGGACACTCCAGGCATCTAGCTAGCCCTGAGAAGTAAATGAGCCGCTTGGTAGCAATTAGGCAATAGCAGATTAAAACAACAGCCAAGGACGTTAGTCATGAGATATTCCCTGTAGCAACTAAAGATAGCATTTTAACATAGGTCTCTGAGTTGTTTTTCAGAAGCCCAGATCCCTACCCAGTGGATCCATGGACACATAGACCCTGGATAAGAGGGAACTGAAAACTGAACTCTGGCCATCATTCATTGTTCTTCCTGAGGGTCTGGAGGAAATCACACCCATGAGCCAGAGCTAACATTCTTTTCTGCTGACCCTAAGTTTTAAGACAAATCTTTGCCTCCTTAAGCAATCACAAAACAGAAACTCTACCTATGACCTGTAAGCTCCCACTTCAAGATGACTCACCTTTTAGGTCAAACCAATGTATAGCCTCCATGTATTGATGTATGACTTTGCCTATGCCCTCTGTCTCTATGCCTTTAAAAATTCTTACTTGCAAGCCATTGGGGAGATTGAGCCTTAAGAATGAGCTGTGTGATTCTTCTTGCTTGGTGTCCTGCAAATAAATGCCCGTTCTCTCCCTGCAAACCTCAGTGTGGGTGTTTGGCCTTACTGCACCAAGGGAGCTGACCCTAGTTCAGTTCAATAACCTTTTCTTGAATTATTTCTAAACCAATCAGTCACTGTCTTCTGTTCACCTTTCTCTCATCATGGAAACAAAAGAGGTGTCCAGGACATCACAAGTTCCTTTGTAGATGATCTCTGCTCCGGTAGGTTATTTATAGAAAGCAGCTACAGAACTGGGCCTACATTCCATCCATGATCTCCCTACTTTGTGGAAAAGAATTGCCACTTTTTGGAAACCATCCCAAGGAACCTATCATGTGACTGAAAAAGTTCAATTCCACAACAGCATCATCTACTCATTGCAGAAGCAACTCTCCTTTTCCCTGAACAGTGCCACCAATGGCCTCCAATTCCTGGTTCACCCATGACAGGAAAACCCTGCATGCTGCCCTCCATAGCCACATTGTCCTCAACAGGATCCTGGCTGCAGAAGTGGGTGCTTGAGTGCTGGTTGGAAACAACTGCTACATCTTTCTCCTGACAAAATGTCTTACATCTTTGCTATAACCAAGAAGGTTCTAGAGGCAAAAAAGAAATCTGTTTCATCACTGCCATTGTACTAACACCAAGGAAAGATTGTAGGTCCTGGGATATTTTTGAGATCCCCGAAGACCTGCAAAGTTGGGCTTATAGATTGACTCAGCCTCTTATCTTTGCTGTTTCTCTTTATAGCTATTCTTCTCTAAATGTCATAAGGCTTGCATGCATAGTACAGCAATTGGAAGCTTTCACCAAGTTGCAACAGGTGGTTCAGCTGCTCCTAATGAACAAAAGATGCTTGAATGAGAAAAGGACTTAAATTATTCAGAGGAAAAAGAATTCATCTGGTCAAGAGGAGGAACTGACAAGACACTCTCCATGACCAAACTTTTGTCCAGCTCCTTGCAACCTTCTTTTCTTCTAGGCCTCAACTGGCCCCAATTCTTGCAGAACTGCATAGCCTCGTTGTAGCAAGAATCCTGCTAAGTCAGTTTAGAGAGGATTCCTGATCCCCTAGCCTGTCTTCAGCTGGAATTCTGTGAGGTTAGTTTAGCAAGAATCTCCCTTACCTTTTGTGTCTGCTTTTTGCAGTTCCCATCCACTGACTCCTACTGCACACACACATACACAGGCACACACACTTGAGTTTCTTTACTGTATTCAGAATTTAGCTCAATTCTATACCAAGGTGTATTTTCCTTTATTGCAATAGCTTATGAACAAAATCTTTTAAAAAATTTTACTTAACTAATGTCCAGCTCTGGTTTTCTGTGGCAACAGTGCACTAAGGGTTACAACGGCTATTATTGTCTTCCATCTGACTTTAAACTATAATATTGTAAAAATTGAATTCCAACTGTGATATAACTAAGAGTTTGTAAAAAGTGGTTTTCATTTTAAAGTTATTTATTTTGTCTACTTGGAACATTTTGTCACTAGCATGTGTTAAAGATATCAAATTTTTCTGTTATTAATGTTCATTTTATTTTCATGTATTTCCTTGCATCCTTCTGATCATAGTTTTTCCCACATAAATCCATTAATGTGATAATTTACATTAATAGATTTAACACATTGAAATATTTTTTCACACCTGAGACTAAATTTATCTCGTAATGACATTTTGCTAGTTTTCATTTACTATTTTTTATTTAGAATTTTTCACTTTGCTCATAAGTTAAATGGGGCCTTAATTTTATTTTTTTGGCTCTAGTTGTCTTATTTTCTTATCAATGTAGCATTATACTCCTACAAAAAATAAAAGTTTTACATTTTTCATATTCTCTGAATCAGTTTGAATTTCGTAGGAATTGTTTTTTTCTTGAAGATCAGAACTTGTTTATAAAACCGTCTGTAATTAGTTCCTTTGATTAAGGAGTAAAGATGACTAACAATTTAAATTCTTCATTTTGTTGTTTTAATCAGATCCTCTTTTAAAACAAATATTTGTAATTTATAGCTTTTTAACTTTATTCCTTTCATCTAAGTTCAAAATAAAATATTGACATAATATGTTCAAAATATTTGTTAATCATTAAATATATTTTAGTTATAATCATGCCCATTTTTATTTCTTTTAGTGTTTATTCTGCTTCTTTCTTATTTAATTATTCTTGTTTGCATTTTTTTCTTTGGATGAATTTTGAATTTTGCTGCTACTGCCACTGCTGTTGTTGGCTGTTATTTTTAGAACTGGTTTTTGTTTGGGGGTGGACATTGCTGCTTGCTAGTTAGTATCCATACTCCTCCATCTTTCCCCAAAAATCTATAATTTGTTCATCTATGTCTTCCTTTCCACTCCCTGGGACACAGAGAAGCCAACCATGGCATCACCAACAGCATGAACCTCAGCACCGTAGGAGTAGTTCTGCCTTCCTAGACAGTGATCAATTCTCAAATGGGTGTGTGAAAACATCCGTCCTGATGTGATGCCAGTAGACATTTGTAAAATAATTTGAGAATATTATTTTTCTAAGTGAGTTATTGGAAGACATCTTTTCTTCTTCTAGGATTTATTCTGCAAAAATGTAAGGCCTGGAAATACTGTGATATCTAATTACGTCTTTAAAGGTGAAGCCAAAATATGGAAGGACTGCTGAGAAACGGGCCTGAGGTCAGTGGCTGCAACACACTTGAATCCTATTCTAACTCTGCCTTCACCTGTGTGATGGTTCATTTTCCCTGTCAACTTGGCTAGAGTAAGGTAACCAGTTGTTTGGTCAACACTAGTTTAGATGTTGCTGTAAAGATAGTTTTTATATGTGATTAACGTTTAAAATCAGTTGATTTTAAGTAAAGCTAATGACCCTCTATAATGTGGGTAGGTCTCATTCAATTAGTTGAAAGCCGAAGAGGCAGGCCTGAGGTTTTCCAGAGAGGAAAGAATTCTGATTCTAAATTACAACATAGAAAGTCAACTTGACTTGGCAGTCCCCATAATTGTGTGAACAAGTTCCTTAAAATAAAAATAACTCTTTCTCTCTTTTTATATACATATACGTATACATATACATATACATATACATATGTGTGTGTGTATACAATGTCCACTTCCAAACAAAAACTGGCTTTAAAAATATATATATACACACACGTATATATGTATATATGACACATATACATACATAATACATACACATATGTGTATATATAGAGTATATATACACATGTATATACTCATTGTTCAATTTGGTATTTAATATTTATATGTATGAAACTATATTACATTTCTATATAACAATATACAATTATATATATTACAAAATATAACAGAATATATATATGCTGTTTTTTTGGGAAAACCTACCTAATACGGTGAGTTATACAATTTTCTTAATTTTAAGCCAATTGGAGGTGAACTTTTGATACTTGAAGCAAAAGTATCCTGATATTTCATTACATCTATAGTTCCTCTTTTCCTGTTTTATTAATTTCTACTCTTACCTTTATTATTTTTATTTTAAATTTTATTTAAAATATTTAATTATTTAAAATTATTTAAATTATTTAAAATAATAAAATTTATTATTTTTATTATTTAATTTTAATATTTAATTTTTACTATTAAATTTTTCTATTTCCTGTGGATTTACTCCCTTTTGTATCTTTTTGAATTAAATTTATCTCATTTAATTTCAATTATCTCTTTCTTCAGTTATACTACAAAAGATTTCATATTGTTACTTGCTTAGAATCTTGCTACAAACCTTGCCTGGGTAAGTAAACTTTGACATTAACTTTGGATTTAAAGGATGTATTTATGCTCAAACTATTAGTTAGTGCCTTAGGTCTCTGCCTTCAATGAAAATTTAATAACCAGTACTGAAATTTTAAAACAATATATAAGAGGGCACATCCAGAATAATCATGTAATGCCTCCAAAAATTTATTTCTCTATAAAAGCAATGAGAATACTGGTAAAAAAAAATTGTGAAAATCAACTTTTACAGAACCCTGGAAAATAATCAAAGGCAGGCAATAATCTGAAAACTGCTTAATCAAGAACAAAAGCTGAATCTTAATAAGATTGAGCTTTGAGTCATTTTAACTTGCCCTCTTCCCCTTCTGCTTTTCTCAGCACCAAGGAAACCTTCAAAACCACCAGTCTTGTAATCACGTAGGGCTGAAAACCAGCAGCCAATCAGCCACTATGGGTGGAAGAAAGTGTTGGGGGTTTTTCAAACGCCTCATTTCCAGAGGACTGTCGTTATTTGACCTGTCTGGCAGTTTTCCGAAAAGCCATTACATGGAGCTTGTCTTTATTAGAACTGACTCAGAGCTTGTCCAATGCAAATAGGCTTCTCCCTGGGATGTTTATTGGAAAGAAATCAGTGACAATTGGTTTAACTTCACATCTGCCTAAGGCAGTGATGTAGGTAAGGCTAATAAGAAACTGACTAAAAAACTTGAAAAGCTGGGGAATGAGACCATCATAAAGAGCTTTGAAAAGTCTAGAAATATCCTGGGAATCCAGAGAGCCACATCCATGTGCAGATCTGGGCACATGGTGAGAAATAATCTGACAAGGTTCCAATTTCTCATCTCTGACTGATTTTGAGGCTCTGTGAAAGTAGGAAGTAAAGAATAAAACAGTGTATATAAATCGCCTGCCAGAGCATCAGATACATGCCCCAACAGCAAGATTGGGAGCCTTATTGGTTCAAGAAAATTAATGTCCACTCATTAGCTGACCACGGAACTACAAAAACAGAGACTTCAGTGGCCATACATAACAAAGAATGCACACGTAACAAAATTAGCTTAGGAAAGTCACTACAGGAATAACAGTAACATCAATATGACAAACAATAATAACAAAAATGAATTACAGGGAGTAGAAATCTGATTTTCAGAGTTGCAACATTATATAATTATGAGATACAAAATGAAAAAAATGAGATACAAAATGAAACAAAAAATATGGTTCATATACAGAAAACAAAGCTCAATATAAACTATCCAGGGAGAACACCAGAGATTTAACTTACTAGATAAAAATGTTAGATCAGCTATTTAAAATATGTCCAAATAATTAAAGGAAACTATAAAAGTAAATCAAACAGAGAATATCAATGCAAAAGATACAAATTCTAAATAAACCAAATAGAAATTTTGAAGTTGAAAAGGACAGTAAGTAAAATAACGTATTTATTAAAATGGCTCAACAGGAGATTTCAACTGGTGATTAACGTATCTTCAAATTTGGTGAACTTGAAGATACGTTAATTTAGATTATCTGGTCTGAGAAACAGAAAGAAGCGAAATGAAAAATCAGCAAACCGTGGCCACCATGAAACACATGAACATGTAAATGTTGGCAGTTCCAGTAGGAGAGAAGAAAAGGAATGCTTAAGGAAATAATTGCCAAGAATTCCCAAATTCAATGAAAACTTTGAATTTACACATCAAAAAACCCTGAAATAATAGCAAGTAGAATAAACGCAAAGGTTTTTCACAACTAGACACATCATAATCAAAATATCAAAAACCCAAATTAAAGAGAAAATCTTGAAAGGAAGAGGAGAGAAATAGCTTGTCATGTCCAGGAAATCCTCAATAAAATTAACAGCAGGTTTCTCACAAGAATTATGGCAGGCAGAAGGAAGTGGATGACATGTTTACAATGCTTAAAGAAGACTGTCAACAAAGAACTCAATATCCAGCATAATTTTGCTTCAAAAATGAAGCAGAAATTAAGACTTTCCTAGGTAAACAAAAGCTGAAGGGATTTATCTCTAGCAGATTTGGTTTATCAGAAATACTAAAGAGAGTTCTTTAGGCTAAAATGAAAGGACTCTAGACTGTAATTCAAACACACATGAAAAAATCGTAGTACCAGTAAAAATAACTGTAAAATACAGTATAAATACATTGTCTGTTTATAAAAAGCTATAAACAAACTTGTGAAGTTGTTACAAATTAAGATGCTCATTTTAGTCTCATGCCAACTACTAAAAATATAACTAAAATAATATTTTTAAAAATGACAATGGAATTAAAATGATATACCAGAAAATATCTATTTAACATAAAAGACAGTAATAGAGAAATAGACTAACGAAAGGGAAATAAGATGTAAAAAAACAAACAGCAAAATGGCAATCATAAATTTTATCCTAACAAAAATTATGTTATATGTAAATGAATTGATTGACAGATACAAAAACATAATCTAATTATATGCTGTCTATAAAATACATAATTTGTATACAAAGACAAAAATATTTAGAAATAATAAGATGAAAAAGATATACCATGTAAATGATAAACAAAAGAGAGCTAGAATAGTTATGCTAATGGAAAACAATATGCATTTGCAGACAAAAATTATTTCTAGAAACTGAGAGGGAAATTATATAATGATACGTTCAATCCATGAGAAAAGCATAACAATTGTATAAACACCTATGCCCTAACAACAGAAGCCTGAAATATATGAAGCAAAAACTGGTCAAAATAAAGGGAGAAATAACAATGTAAGAGAACTAGTTGGAGACTTCAATACCCTACTTTCAATAATGGTTAAGACAACTAGACAAAAATTAATAAGGAAGACTCAAACAACTCTGCACATCATTTGACCTCTACAGATGGCAGATGTTATCTATCATTATAGATGATAAGACATGCACAGAACACTCCATCCAAAAAGAACAGAATATAAGTTCTACTCAATCGTATATGGTAATTGTCCAGGACGGAGCATACGTTAGGCCACAAAATAAGCCTCAATTAATTTAAAATAATTTAAGTAATACAGAGTATGTTCTCTTACTGCAATGAAATAAAACTGGAAATCAAAAACAGAAATAACTGGGGAATTTAAAAAATGTGGAAATTTTAAAAAGACCCCCACACACTGCTAAATAATCAGTGAGTCAAAGAATAAATGACCTAGGGAATTATAAAAATATTCTGAGATGAATGAAAATCAAAACAAAATATAGCAAAGCTGCCGGGCGTGGTGGCTCATGCCTGTAATCCCAGCACTTTAGGAGGTCGAGGCGGGTGGATCACGAGGTCAGAAGTTCGAGACCAGCCTGGCCAACATGGTGAAACCCCCATCTCTACCAAAGATACAAAAATTAGCTGGGTGTGGTGGCGTGTGCCTGTAATCCCAGCTACTCAGGATGCTGAGGCAGGAGAATTGCTTGAACCCGGACCCGGGGGGCAGAGGTTGCAGTGAGCCGAGATCACACCATTGCACTCCAGCCGGGACAACAAGAGTGAAACTCTGTCTCAAAAAACAAAAAAAACAGCAAAACAAAAACAAAAACAAAAACAAAAACCCATAGCAAAGCTTATGTGAAGGAGCTAAAGCAGCAGTAAGAGAGAAATATGTAGCTGTAAGCAACCTATACTTTAAACTGTCTTAAAAAAAACTTTAACATTCCACCTAAAGAAACTAGAAAGAAAAGAACAAACTAAATACAAAGCAAGCAGAAAGAAGGCAGAAACAAAGATTGGAAAGGAAATAAATGAAATAGAGAGTAGATAAGCAATAGGGTACATTTAAAAAGTCAAGTTACTTATTGAAAGACCAATGAAATGGACAAACCTTTATCAAGGTTAGTTGTAAAATGTAAATAATGATAAGTTTTGGAGACTCAAATTGTTAAAATCAAGAATGAAATAAGAAGCATTATTACTTAACCTGATAAATAAGGATTAAAATGAAATACCATAAACAATTGTATTTCATCAAATTATATAACCAGGATAAAAGTCTAGAAATTCATAAATGATCACAAATGAATCAAGAAGAAATAAAAAACCTGAATAGACTGAAAACAAATATATTTACTTAGTAATAAATTTTAAAACCTGCCAAAAAGAAATGATCAGGTCCAGATGGCTTAATTGATTATTTCACCCAAATGTTCTTGGAATAATTAATACCAATTCTTCACAAAAATCTTCCAAAACTAGAAGAGGAAGGAACACTTCTCAACTCATTCTATGAAGTCAGTATTACCATGACACCTGGCAAACACAACTACATTTCAGTATCTCTTATGAAAGTGCACACAAAATCCTCAACAAAACAATAGCGAATCAAATCTAGTACTGTGTCAAATGATTATAAATTGTGACCTAAGCACGATTTATGCCAGGAATGCCAAATTGTTTCAATATAGAAAAGTTAATGAATGTAATATATCATATTAATAGAATAAAGGAAAAATAATAACCCCAGTTAATGCCAAATAAAACCCTTAGAATACAGTACACTTTCATGATATAACTGTCAACAAACTAAGACAAAAGGGGAACTTTCTAAACTTGACAAAGGAAATCTACAAAAAAAAAAAAAAACAACTCATAGATAACATTATACATGATGGTGAGATGCTGAGTGTTTTCTTCCTACATTCATGATTAAGACAAAGATGTCCGTTCTGTCCATTTATACTGAATATCATACCAGCAATTTTAGCCTGGGAAACTAGACAAGAATTAAAAAGACATCAAGGTTGAAGAGGAAGAGGAAAAATTCTCTCTTGGCAGATGATCTGATCATATATATATAAATTCTAAAGAAAACACAAACATTACTAGAGCTCATAAGGCTAGTAAGGCTGCAAGAGATAATATAAATTTGTTTTTGTTTTGTTTTTTGTGACAAGGTCTTGCTCTGTCAAGCAGGAGGGCAGTGATACTGGATTGAGGCTCACTGCAGCCTTGAACTCCTGGCCTCAATCAATCCTCCCAGCTTGGCCTCCCGAAGTTCTGAGTTTACAGGCATGAGCTATGATGCCTTACCTTGAATTTTTAAAGAATGTTGTATTTCTATATCCTATCAATAAACAATGAAAAAATGAAATTAGAAAACAATTCCTTTTACAATAGCATACAAAACAACACTTAGGAATAAATTTAACAGACATGATTAGTAAATGGTAAGACATCCCATGTTCATAGATCAAAAGATTTAAAATTGTTAAGATGACAATACTTTCTAAATTGAATAGAATTGAGAGATTCTAGAAGCAAATTTCCACATTTATACTCAACTGATTTTTGATAATGTCTATACAATTCAACAGAGAAAAGCATAATCTTTCGAAAAAGTGATGTTGGAACAACTGTAGCTCTATGAGTAAAATAGTAAAATTGAACGCCTGCTTCAAACAATACATGAAAATGAAATCAAAATGGATCATTGACCTAAATGTAAGAGCTACAATTGCAAAGCTTTTGGAAGGAATCACAGAAGTAAAACTTGTCCTTGGGTTAGACAATTTTGTCTTAGATATAATAGCAAAATAACATGTGGCAAGACAAAAAAGAGATAAATTGAGTTTCATCAAAATAAAAGAAATGCTTCAAAAAGACACCATCAATAAAGTGAAAAGACCACCCGTGGAATGAAGGAAATATCTGCAAATTATATATCAGATATAATGTTACAGTTACGCCAATGCACCTCATCGTAGCAGTCTCTCATTGTGATGTATCACCTGGAGTTCTTTGTGTCTAGACCAAGAGAATTAAGGAACATGGACACAAAGGGTGACGCTGGAGCAAAAGTTTAATAAGCCAAAGAAGAAAGCTCTCTGCTGCAGAAAGGGAATCCGAAAGAGGGTTGCCGGTTTTACAGTTGAATGCAAAGGCTTATATAAGAAACTGTTTAGGGCTGGGTGTCTCATTTGCATAAGGTGCAAATTTCTGATAGCTCCACCCCATCCTCCTAATATGCATACCCTCACTTGAGTTACTCCATAGTGCTTTGCTCCCCTTGCAGTGCATGTGTCAGGGGACAGAATTTTCCATTGCGAGCATGTCTGGGCAAATCACCTGCATTGCCTTTCTTATCTGTGTGGCTACGGGCATAGTTAGGCAAGCCCCCCCGTGTGAGTTTCCTTATCTCTGCCTGCTGCTTGATTTTTCAGGCTATTCTTTTGTTTGAAAGAATTCAATTGAGGACCCAACCACCCTAACTGCCTGACTGACTGGTTTCCTTTCTTCTCTATCAGAATGACTTGTATCCTAATATATAAAAAACACAACACAACAATAAAAAGACAAACAACCCAATTTTAAAAATGGGCCAAGCAGTTGAATAGACATTTACCTAAAGAATACATATGAATGTATAATAGCGAGTATATATACTAATAAATTCTCTTAGTAGTTATTAAACTACCTTAATATTATTTTTACTCTTTAATATTTAATTATTGAACATAGATTTCTGAACTGACCATTACTTTATGCAACTATTCCAAATATATTATTCTGATAACTTCTAGCTTCTGTATTTCAAGATGCTCTCATTACAATGTTTGTTCTCCTTTAAGTGGCCTATATTCTCTTTCTAGGACTCTAATCTTTTTCAGTATGCTTGCTGTTATGCAGCGTTACTAGATCCATCCAGGGATGAATTTAGTTTTATTTATCTTTTCCAGGATACAGTGTGCTTTATTCTATCTTAAAATGTACTATTTTCTCATTTCAAAAAAATTTTTCAGGTTTTTTTTTAAATACACTTTTTTCAATATCCTCTTTTTGGTAGTTTTAATTTTGTGAAAGAAAAAAAGCAACCTTGATTTCTAACTCTTGTAAACAAAAAATTAAATTCTAAGGCCTTTCCTCGTGGCTAAGGGCATTCCAGAGCTAACCTGAAAATCTAGTTCAGGCCATGATGGAAGAGGGGGTTGGACATGCCTCGTTATACATTAACATCAACACAGCATTAACTTTAACATAGACATTAAGTCTGATAAGAAGCATTTACAATCTATACTGTCTGAAGTCTGCTACATGGAGGCTTCATCTGCATGATAAAACCTTGGTCTCCACAACCCCTTACTGTTACCCAGACACTCCTTTCTACCGATAATAACTCTTTCAAGCAATTGTCAATCAGAACATTTTTAATTCTACCTATTACTTGGAAGCCCCCACTTTGAGTTGTCCTGCCCTCCCAGATTGAACCAATGTGAATCTTACAGGTACTGATTGATGTATTATGTCTCCCTAAAATGTATAAAAGCAAGCTATGCCCCAACCACTTTGGGTACATGTCGTCAGGATCTCCTGAGACTGTGTCATGGATGCGTCCTTAACCTTGGCAAAATAAACTTTCTAAATTGATTGAGACTTGTTGCAGATACTTTTTGAATCACAAATTGGTAACCACAGAAGGATTCTGAGTGGAGGTTCTGAGATTTGACAAATCTCTTATCAGTGCTTGGCATCAGCTTGAGCTATCCTTGTGGCTAAAACCAATAGGACAATTTGCTGAGGCCTGGGAGTTCTCCTCCCTCCAGAGAATCCCTGATCTCCCAAAATTTGGTTGAGATCCAATGTTTATTTTGCTGTATGATTCTTTTTCTGGAGTTTTATTTGCTTCCAACAAAAAAGGCAAATTTTCCTGCTTCCATGATGATGCAAGACAGGTAATTCCTTTTGGAGTTTCAGCTCACTTCCAACAGGGAAGACTAGTTTCAGTTTTTTCCTGCTTCTAGGATGGTAGAGAGCAGTCTTCAGCTGGGACCCCAATCCTAGGTCAGTAGCTTGAATTGGGGCTTTTTTGTGTGTGTGTTGGAAATTCTCCTAAATGACTAATGGTTGAAATTGACAAACAGCTGGTCTTAATTTCACCTTACCATTAGAGCTCTCAGTAATCATATTTTTGAGGTTCTTTTTGTTGTTCTGGTCTTTCTGTCATTGGATTTGACCAACTGTACTTGACTTGTGTAAAGGTAAACTGAGGCTGGAGCCGAACCAGGAACGAAGACACAAGGCAAATGGCAGTGAGAATAGCCTTTATTAGGACTCGCGGGTGAGGTTCCTTCGTCCGAAGGTGCAGACCGAGGAAGTCGCGCTGAGGGAGGAGGGTAGGGACTTTTTATAGCCCGAGAGGTAGGGAAGCTGGTTGTACAAACAGGGCCTGGGGGATCTTGAAACTACTAGGGCAGGGGCTGAGTAAGGGTCATGAGGGAGGGGTCTTTGGAAACTGTTAACCGAAACTGCTGTTTACAAACTTGTGGAATGCAGGTGAGCTGCAGGTCATGGGGGAGTGTGGTTGTCCAGCCGGAACCTCTGACGTATACAAGTCTGCGGGTGTGTTCAAAGAGGAAGGGAAGTCTCGAACAAAGGGCCTGCTACACTGGGTGGCGCCGCCATGTTGGGTCTAGATCCCTGCCTAACATTCCGACCTCTTTCTAATAAGAAAAAAGGGGCGACGTGTTCATCTGGCTGCTTCCTGCTGGTATGGGTCATCGTGGGGTTCTTCGGAGGTCGGAACTCGGGTATAGGGGTGGAGCAGCATCTGATTGAAAGTGACCTGGGAGACTTCTTTCATGCGGTCCTGGATGAAGCGGAGGGCACAGGGAGCTACGAGTAGCAAGAAGCCAATGATTAGTAAGGGGCTTAGAAAGGGTAGGACTTAACGGGCCACAGACGACTGCCACCATCTAAGTGAGGGCCTTGATCCGAGGTTTTTCTGGTGGAGTCTTTCCTGAATCCTTTCTAGAGTGAGAAGATTGGTTTCTACTAGTCCTGACTCATTGATGTAGTGTTCGGCCAGGAAGGGGAAAGGAGGGGTTAGGTTAGAGGAGTTAAAAGGGCTGGGTAAGGTACCGCAACCAGTGGGGGCTTATTCAAGGCTGCACACAAGAAACAATGAGAGATGTTGTGTACCTCGGCCATGTGTACCACTTGAGCCCCTTCCCTGACTAAGGTTAGCCAGGAAAAATGTTGCTGCTGTCCTGGGGCTTGCTGCCTGGGCTAGAGCTGAGATGACTTCCTCCTGTTGTCTGATGTCAGAGGCCAGGCTGACGAGGCTGCTTATGACCTTGATGTAGGCCTTAAAGATCTTGAATTGGGCCACGGGACAAGGCTCACTATGCCCACCAGTCCTAGGAAGGACAAGATCTCTTCCGCATCCTGAGGAGGCTGGAGAGTTTCAATGAGGCTTATTCTATCTGCTGTGAGGCTTTTTGTAGCGGGTGTGAGGGGTATGCCTAGGTAGGTGACAGAAGGGCTGCAAAGTTGAGCTTTAGCCGGGGTAACCTGATAACCTTGATCACCCAGAAAATTTAAAAGTGTAGCAGTATCTGTAAGGGAGCACTCCCAGGAAGGACTACATAGTAATAAGTCATCCACATACTGCAATAGTGTGCTGTGGGTCAGGGGACAGAGGGCGACATCCTGTGCCAGTGCGTGTCCAAAAAAATGGGGGCTATCACAGAACCTTTGAGGCAAAACAGTCCAAGTCAGCTGGGAAGAAATATGAGTATCTGGATCTTCCAATGTAAAAGCAAACAGAAAGTGGCAGTCTGGGTGTAGAGAGATGGTAAAGAAGGCATCCTTCAGGTCAAGGACAGTGAAATGGGTGGTGTCGGGGGAACGCGCGAGAGGAGTGTATATGGATTAGGAACAACTGGAAAGGTAGGGACTACTGCCTCATTGATGAGGCGTAGGTCCTGCAATAGACGATAGGCCCCAGAGCTTTTCCGTACAGGCAGGATAGGAGTATTACATGGTGAGTTGGCAGGAACTAGAATGTGCTGCCGGAGCAGGCGTGTAATGATGGGTTTTAGTCCTTGTCGGTGTTCAAGGGAGATAGGGAACTGGGGTCTAGAGGGGAACTTGGAAGGGACTTTTAGCCGGATGCAGACTGGAGTGTGGTGCTGGGCAATGATCAGGGTGGATGTGTCCCACGTCTTAGGGTTAATGGGGACTGGAAACGGGAGTGGGGGGTCAGCCTGGTGGGATTTGTCAGGTGAGAGAAGGGGGAAGAGGAATGGGAGGTGTGGGGAGGGGTTGGGTCAGAAGTGAACTGAGGCCTTTAGCTTAGAGAGGAGATCTCATCCTAACAAGGGGACTGGGCACAAAGGAATGATAAGAAATGAATGCGAGAAGAGGGAGCCATCCAAGCAGCAAGACAGATGAGGAGTCTGGCGGTAGGTGGAGGGAGTGCCATCAATTCCCATGACCGTGACAGTGGAGGGGTGGCTGGGGCCACTGAAGGAAGGCAAAACAGAGTAAGTAGCCTCCGTGTCCATAAGGAAGGATATGGACTTACTCGCTACCTGGAGCATAACCCTGGGCTCGGCCAGAGTAAGAGGGGTTCCCTAGTCTGGGCCTCTTCAACCTTCATCGGTGTCAAGCAGCTGGAAGGTGCCTCCAGTACCTGGAGGAGGGTCGTCACGTGGAGGCGCAGCGACCATCCTTAGGTCAGGGCAGTGTGACTTCCAGTGGCCCATCTGCCGAGAGTTCGGACAGGGGCGAGTTGGCTCCTTTGGGCTAGGGCACTGCCTGGCCTAGTGGCTGTCGTTGACGCACTTGAAGCAGGCACCAGGTGGCGTTCAGGTAATACCTCCTTTCTGGGAGCTCCTGGAGCCGGCTGGCCTCAGGGCTGCTACCAAGGCCTGGGTTTGGAGTTGTACCTTCTGTTTTAGCCTGGCCTGTCGTTGGGCCTCAGCTGCTTCCTCCCTGGAGTTGTAGACCTTGAAGGCCAGTTTGACTAAATCCTGGATGGGAGTTTGAGGGCCGTCCTCCACCTTTTTTAACTTTTTTTGGATATCGGAGGCTGACTGAGAAATGAAATATGAGGCCAAAACAGTCCCCCCTGAAGGGGAGGCAGGGTCAAGGTGGGTGTACTGAATAAGTGCCTCAGTCAGCCGGTTAAGAAAAATGGCTGGATTTTCATCTGTGCCTTGGACTACCTCCTTTAGTTTGTTAAAGTTGACTGATTTGTTAGCTGCCTGCATGCCAGCAAGAAGGCACTGAACCATCATGTCTCGGCAGCGGCGGCCTGCCTGCCCCACCTGGTAGTCCCAGTCGGGCTCAGCCGAGGGCACTGCCTCGGTGCTGACTGGAATGGCAGGGTCAGTTAAATGAACCTGATTAGTGTGCTGCCTGGCTTCTGCTAGGATGTGCTCCTACTCCTCAGGAGACAGGGTTGAGGTCACAACGACATGGAGGTCGTGCCAGGTGAGATCATATGCCTGGCATAGATACCTAAACTCTTTGATATAACAAATAGGATTGGCTGAAAAGGAGCCTGCACGCTTCTTAACCTTAGACAAGTCTGCTAATGAAAATGGCACATGGACCCGGACTACCCCTTTGGCACCTACCACCTCTCGTAAGGGACACAGGAGGTCGGTCCTGGACCAAGTATGGGCTGAGACAGGTGAGGAAGGGGAGGAGGTGGAGGTAGGGGGAGACAGAATCTGTTGGGTTTGGTAAGGGCACAGGAGGGGGTGAAGGGTGGGGAGGCATTGATGAGGATGGGGATAATGGTGGGTCAGGGTAAGGAGGAGGTTGGGCGGGAGACCATAGGGGTGGCCAGGATAGGGTGTCAGGAGGCTCAGAAAAAGAGGAGGAATCATCCCTCTCCTTGCTCGAGGGAAGAGACTTTGCGAGTAGGACCTGAGCTAACGAGCATTGGGCGCAGACATCTGGGTGAGAACGCAAGTCTCAAAAGGCTTGAATATAGGGTATTTTGTGCCATTTACCTAGTCTCTTGCAGAAGTTGGTCAGATCCGTGAGAATGTTAAAGTCTAGAGTGCCTTCTGCAGGCCACTGAGACTGATTATCCAATTTATACTGCGGCCATGCTACTGTGCAGAAGAAAATGAGCTGCTTTCGTTTTATTTCTTGGCTGAGACTTAAAGTCTGGAGATTCGCCAAGAGGCACCCCAGAGGGGATTTTTGGTTTGGTTTGGACTGGATAGTTCCCATGGTCTCGAGGCGGGCAGTCTGGTGGCAATGGGAGTGTCCTCTCACTGCCACACAGAGTGCGGGGTACGGTGGCTTCCGGGGAAGTTGGACGTCTCCTAGTCCCCAGTGCCGAGGTCACAGTTGACTGGAGAGAGCCCCTGATGTGGCCACATGTTTCGGACAGGGACTCCTGGAGGGAGCCTTCAGGACGGGGGAAAACTTACCCGGCAGTGATCGAATTGAGTCTTAAATTTGGTGAGACGGCTCCAGGCTTGAGGAGGGGATCCTGGCTCGGGGAGAGGAGCGCCTGCCCCACCTAGCAGGGGTTCGGGGAGGGGTCTCCTCCTGGGTTTCGGCACCAAATGTAAAGGTAAACTGAGGCTGGAGCTGAACCAGGAACGAAGACACAAGGCAAATGGCAGTGAGAATAGCCTTTATTAGGACTCGCGGGTGAGGTTCCTCGGTCCAAAGGTGCGGGTCGAGGAAGTCGCGCTGAGGGAGGAGGGTAGGGACTTTTTATAGCCCAAGAGGTAGGGAAGCTGGTTGTACAAACAGGGCCTGGGGGATCTTGAAACTACTAGGGCAGGGGTTGAGTAAGGGTCATGAGGGAGGGGTCTTTGGAAACTGTTAACCAAAACTGCTGTTTACGAACTTGTGGAATGCAGGTGAGCTGCAGGTCATGGGGGAGTGTGGTTGTCCAGCCAGAACCTCTGACATATGCAAGTCTGCGGGTGTGTTCAAAGAGGAAGGGAAGTCTCGAACAAAGGGCCTGCTACACCGGGTGGCGCCGCCGTGTCGGGTCTAGATCCCTGCCTAACAACTTGGTTAAGTCCAAATGTGAATTCCAATTTATGGGGAACAAGGCTTTTGAACTGGCAATATTCCTTGCAGCTGCAAAACAAAACAAAATGAAACAAAAAGCAAACAAACACATAACCATGTACTTGGTTTTGGTTTCTGTGTTTGCGTCCTGTCCTAAAAAAAAATTGTTCTTTTGTTTACATTTATTTCAGTCTATTCTTCCTTCCCTCTTCACTGTGTTTGGTACCAAGAAAAACCTTGAGAAGTCTTCTAATGTCTCAAACCCCAAACCAAAGGCACCACTCATTCCTTTTTAGGGTGTTCTCTTTTTTTATGGTGTTTAAAGAGTAATGGCATGAAAGCTTTGGTTTCCTGCATTGCATTACCTGACCTCTTTGGCTTTTCAGGGTACCAGAGATTACCGTGTACCGTGAGCGGATTTGACTTTGGTGTGTGTTATGGCGGATGAGAGAGCTACAAAGTTAGGGGTGACTGAAGACAGTTTGCAGGAAGTGGTCTTATCTATTTTTTTTTTCCTCCTAGGAAGTTGTTATTTAGGATCCTAATTCTACTTTGGAGGTGCATTTTAAAGAGTCTTCTCTATTGCTCTTTCTTCCAAAATTAATCTCAATTGGCTTGCCTGCACATTTGTGTGAGGAACTGAACTGTCATTTTCATAGTTAAATGAGACATTGAGTTTCCTCAGCTCTGAAGAGGAAGGGCATTTCAATCCCCCCAGCCAAAAGGTGCCCCTGGGAGACTGGAAACCAAGTGGGAATGTTTGGGGCCTGATCCCTCTTGACATGCAGTGGCCCTACAGGGAACCCCCAACAAAATTAGTTTAAAAGGCTTATCAAGGAAGCACGTGCAGGATCTTGGTCTCTCTGTGCTTTGAGTCCCCCAGAGGTGCTAGACCTCCAGAGAGAGAAACGGAGGCACATAGCAGGGCAGAAATGACTTGGTGGTGACATACTGTGGAACCCTGCCCACAGTCAGCACATTTCAATCCACCACAGGAAATTCTAGGCCCCAACCTAGTTCCTCCTTTTAAGAAAAAAATGTGGGAAATTAATCATGTAAGAATGAGGAACAACAAGGAGAATGATCCCTTTCAACCTCTCTGGTTTTATGGTGCCTCTACCTGCAAGCGGTTATGTAAATGGAAGGGCATGCCAGGTTTCCTAGCACTCCAGCTGGTCACACGTTAAGTCTGCTCTTGTGCACATTTTAAACTGAAGGGCAAATTACACCAAGGAACATTCAGAGCCCAAAGGTCAACCTGCAACTGTGATGCTCCTAAATTCTCTTTCTGCTTTCTTTTCTGTCTGCTTTAAGTCAGCTGTTACTTTTCTACTGAGCTAAAATCCACTATTTACATCTAACCATCTATTTTTGCAAACCAGTGAGTTTTATATGAATATCTCATGGCTAGAGTTCTGAAATAAAATCTATAGGATCTTTGTATGAGTGTGTGTGTGTGTGTGTGTGTGTGTGTGTGTGTGTGTATCTACACATATTTTGTTATATTTTTGGCCACATGGTATTTGTTATGTTTTGGCCACACAGTACCAAATTGACTTAAACTTAAAAATACTCATAAATAATAAGCCCAATGCTTTTCAAATTCACATGACTTAAGTAAAATCTTTAATAAATAAGCTGGCTTTAAAATTATTAATAAAGTAATATTAGAAATGTCTTAAGAATTATCAGCATACTTTTGTGTTTGCATTCATTGGTCAAATGATCTCATACTTATCCCTGGCAAATACTATAAGGTATCGAACTTTGGTATAAGGGTTAGAAAACTATAAATCCAGCCAAAACCAGAATAATCTTTGCTTGTACATTTTTTAATAAATAAGATATTAATAGTGTTAGTTTAATGAAAACAGCTAAATCTTGAATTATTGGTAAAACAAACATATACTTAACCTTAATGTTCTTACTTGGGTAATAACCTGAAATTCACAGGCTATAAAAATGTTTCATAGGAAAAGTAACTTTGATCACATCACAGTTTTCATAAATAATGTAGGTAAACTATTAAAATAAAATAATTAGATAAATGTGATGGAATATATACTTATAAACAAACTTGTCATAATTTAGGATCTAAAGTTATATGAAATTAAATAAGATATTTTATTAAATATTTGGGTATTTTCCAATTAAATTATATTGTAGGAAGACATTCTTTCTAATAAATATGTTCTTATTGAAAGGTATATAATTTTTGTCTAATTCAAAGCTTAAAGGTTATGTATAAAATAATGTAAAAGGAACTAGGAAATAAGAGAGATATAAACAATGTTATAAAGATAAAGAGATATTTTTGGTATGAAAGCTTAAAGAAAAGTAACTTTATATGAGAAAGAGTCTTTTATAGTGAATTTTTGTCCTAAAATAAAATGACTGGATTGTTCAAAAAAAAGGAATATTTAGGACAAGTGAGAAAGTCAAAGCATGTTGGGAATGGTGTAAGTCATAATAAGTTTAGTAAAAAAGGAATTTATATAAATGTTATGTGATTAACTGGTTATAATTAATGGAAATTATAATAGTTTTTCTAAAAATTGAACTTTGCTATTAAAATACACTCATACAAAAATAAGGAATTGTTAAAAAAAAGAGATTTTATTAAAGATACTGAGTTGAGGAACTTATTGGATATGCAAGAAGTTTTTCATTTTTAAATTCTATTATCTGTTTTTTTTTTTTTTAATTATTCAGAATGATATCTCAGAAGTTGTACCCTGATGCCTCAGTTCCTTGTCTCTTTTTAGAAGGCCTGGGATGGTAACTCTCTCCTTTAATATTTGTTGTAACTTTTAAAAATTAATAGTCTAAAGTAAGGGAGGTAATATTTGAAAATAGGCAAATGAAAAATCTTTTGAATCTGTTTTTGTCTGATGTTTGTTGTATCTGTCTGTTTATGTGTGTCATGTGGAAGTGATATTTTAGAATTAAACTGTATGAAAGAGCTATAATCAATTGACTTAAAGAAAAGTAAGGGCTTATCAGACTCATGGAAGCTAGCTCAGGTCTCTTTTAACTCACATTACTTTGGTAATCTTCAGGAAGATTAATTTGGTAAATTTAATCTCAAAATCCTCTCCAATAGTTTAAAATCTTAAATTCATGTTATGTTAAAGTAAAACCTCATTTTTAACCAGGCATGGTGGCTCACACCTGTAATCCCAGCACTTTGGGAGGCGGAGGAGGGTGGATCACCTCAGGTCAGGAGTTCGATACTTTGACAAATATGGTGAAACCCCATCTCTACTAAAAAAAAAAATACAAAAATTAGCCAGACTTGGTGGTAGGTGCCTATAGTCCCAGCTGCTCAGGCGGTTGAGACAGGAGAATTGCTTGAACCTGGGAGGTGGAGGTTACAGTGAGCCGAGATCTCACCATCTTTTAGACTCCATCTTTAGACTTCATCTAAAAAAAAAAAAAAGCTAATTTTTTTCTTTTTTTTCCCCACTGGGAATTTTGGTCACCAAGAAGTAAAATAGTAGGAGCATAAAAAGTGTTTTTGGTGACGTTTATAACACAAGGATGTGGATTTTGCTAAAGGAAATGTAATTTTTTTTCTAGTTAAGAAAGAATTTCTTTATAATAAAAGAGAAATTGTACAGATAAAGCTAAGTGGATAAAAAGAAAAATTAAGCCAGGGCAACAAAAGTTACCTCTGAGACATGACATGTGGTTACCAAGAAGACAGTCAATATGAGGGGAAGGGCAAAACCAAGTAATTGTCAAGACCAAGGGTGTAATGTAAAGGAATTGTTTCATTTTGTAGATTGGTAAAATCAGCCTCTTGAGAAATCTTCACTACAAGGAATTGTAAAAGTAACTACTTTAAGGACAAAATCCTTAATTTTAAATGCCAGAGAATGAAAGAGCTTATTTGGGTTGGTGCAGGGCCCACAGCTCGCTACTGAGCAATCACTGATGAGTATATGTGATCCAAATGCACAGGAGGTTATTTCTGAGAGAACAAAATACCTGGTGGACTGGATAAACGCCACTGTAAGGTCTGTTTGCTCTGAAAGGGGACTGCCTGACTCTTCCTATAAAATGTAAGTGAAACACCCGAGATGAAACAGTTGATATCCTTCACATGCAAGCTGCGTGGAACTGGCTCTATGATGGCCAGGATATTCTCCCATCAAATATGCTTATTACCCAGATCACGGTAAATTTGGGTGTTGGGGGGCACTCCTCCTGCAGAATCATACGACTGTTGAGAAGCCTTATCCAATTTACTGTTCCTGATGGGTCTTACAGATGCTTAATCAAATATTGGAGTAATTAACAACAACAACAAAAAGGTGGGGGGAGTGGTGGAAATGGGAGGAAAAAGGGAGTCAAAGGACTTGCCCCAGAAAGGTGATGGAAGATTTTGGATGGTTATTCACGATTTGCCCCAGATTTGGAAAATTAAAAAAAAAAAAAAAAATCAAAAGGCAAAGGTTATCATGAGATCTGCACTTCATGTGAATAATCAAGCCAAATATTATAAGCCTAAAACTTATTTTGTACATAACTTTTCTTTAATAGAAAAGGAGGGCTAGATAGAAATTGTTTCAAAGGAAAAGTGTAACACTTGTTACTAAACTTCAGCCCTGACTTTTGTTTCTGAGTGCAGACTGAATCATTAATTATTTCTTGGCTACAATAATCTCCTAGAGTAGTAGATTATCATTTTTCTCCATATTTTTAGTTGGTGCCCTAATGGAATAGGTTCCTTTTTCTGTTCTGGCACACAAATACTTTTCTGATTATCAAAATACTAACGTTATTTATCTCTCCCCCAGTTTTAAATCTAAGGAAACCAGAATTGCAGTATTCGTAAAACTAGAGAATCTCCTTTATTTGGCATCCCACTTGGCCCGATTTGTTTTTCATTGCAAATGCCCTGCTGATAAGATTATACAAGCACCCTCCCTCTAGGCCCAGGGACTATCATGGAGGAGGAGGGTGCATGAAATTGTAAGGGCCATTTCTGAGGAATAGAATTAGTTCAGACTCTCCAAATCAAGGCTGGGTACCCAGATGCCTAAACAGCTGGTAAAACAAGGGACTTTGACTTCTGAGCTATTATGTGGCACCATTTCCCTAAAGAATCCAGGCACTGCAAGAATTTCCTGCTTTTAATACAAGTAGTTAGACAGGCATGAGCCACCAGGAATATTGGGTGATGTTTTGGCAATTATCACATTGCCTATCTAAAAGTGATAAATTGGCAGCTGGTGCCAGGGAGAGGCCATTTCCTGATGGTCCACACCTGTTGCACTAAAGTGTTAATTGAATCCAGGTGCTAGAGAGAAGCAACTTCCCGGGCATGTGGAATAAGAGACAAAATGGCGAAATATGACCTTCCAAGGTCACACCACCGAAAAAGGGAAGAAAGCCTCAGATGGGCATGCATGCAGCTTCCTAAACACACTGCACATGCTCACCTCCCAAGAGTAAGGAGGGAACTGCACATGTGGGCAGCCCACCCTAAGGGAAGACTCATGGGAAAGGGGCCACCTCTAAAGTCCTAGCATCAAGGCTAACCACCGCACATGTTCTTCAAGTCACCTGCTTGGGTCTCTTCCAAGCATATTTTCTTTTCCTTCCTATTCTAAAGACTCTTTAAATAAACTCCCACTCCTGCTCTGAAGCTTGCCTTACTCTCTTTTTCTGTGTTATGCCCTTGAGTTGAATTCTGTCTTCTAAGGAGGCAAGAACTGAGGTTGCTGCAGCCCCCATGGATTCATCGCTGGTAACTCAGATACCTTCCACCGGTAATACTTCCTGTAAAATTAAAATAAAATAATTACTGATAGGATAAAGATACCTCATGACAAAGCCTCCTCAGTATAGTACTCCCCATTATGAGTTATGTGGATACATACATATTAAAAATTTTTTTCAGAACAATGCTTATGTTTTGTATAGCTAATTGCCATCAGGCTGTAGTTAAAACCCAGATTACAGTAGTTCAATGCATAGAAGTTAAAGATAAATCAATGTTGTAACCTCACCTTTGACTTTTTGTTTGTTGACTTTTTGCTTAAAAACATATTTTTTAAGAGATAGTAAATGCTTGCTCACATCCATTCCTATCTGGCCCAGTACATTTAATTGGCAATAAGTCTTTTGACTCTTAAGTTCATCGGCCATAGGGAGTTCCATCAAGAGACAGGATGGACCCAGGGCGGGCAACCATGCCACCCCAGCAACTCTATGGGACAAAAAAATTTTGGTGGCCATTGATATCGCCTCTGGCAAATTTTGGCCAGAAAAGGGAGAATGTAATCCAAAAATAAGATTCTCAAGCCCCCCAACCATCTGAATGAACCTCTTTTCTTGGCCAAGGGCATTCCAGAGGTTACTTGAAAATCTAGTTCAGGCCGTGATGGAGCTAACATCATGTTCGTCCCAAGATGGGGTCCAATCTATGTTGGACATGCCTCATTATACCACCCCTGCATTTACAATAACACAGACCTGAAGTCTGATAAGGAACATTTGTAATCTCTTCTCTCTGAAGCCTGGCTCCTGGAGACTTCACCTGCATGATAAAACCTTGGTCTCCGCAACCCTTTATTGTTACTCAGACGTTCCTTTCTACTGATAACTCTTTAAACCAGCTGCCATTCAGAATATGTTTAAATCTACCTATGACTTGGAAGCCCCCACTATGAGTTGTCCTGCCCTTCTAGATTGAACCAATGTAAATCTTACATGTATTGATTGATGTCTTATGTCTCCCTAAAATGTATAAAAGCAAACTGTGTCCCGTCTCCCTTGGGCACATGTCATCAGGACCTCCTGAGGCTGTGTCATGGGTATGTCCTTAACCTTGGAAAAATAAACGTTCTAAATTGATTGGGACTTGTCTCACATACTTTTTGGTTCACACTCTCTAACAGTCATGGATCATGCAGTCTGAATTACTAATCTCCTATGTGGTCATGGCAATCCAGCCACTGAGCTATTTCTGTTTTCTTTATAACTCTGAGAAGTGTAGATCCATCTCTGACTAGTTTTCCTCTTGCCTTATGATATATTTTCTCCTTATTTGACACTGGAAATTTGCTTTATTTGGTTGATATTTATGTGTGTGTGTAAAGAGTAATTTCCACATGACCTTTGTTTGTGACATGGATTTCCTATTGTTTTTCCCATCTGAATGCTTCTATTCATATTTCAATGCTCAGTCATCACTTGACTTCACAAGGATGAGGATAGCCATCTCTGGCCGTGTGCTTGACGTAAGCTGTGTTTTTGAGCCCCTCGTCTTGTTCCCATGGGTCATTGTGTGTACTTCTAGTGTCCACTATATCAACATTACAATTTATTATTTTAGCTTGTCTGCACTACTAAACTGTATTTTGCCTGGAATTAAAAAAGAAATGTTTGCTATCTTTTCAAACATTGTATTTTCTTATTCATACGTGAAACTCAGGTTTATATATATTTTAAATTCCTAACATAACTAATGATAAATTGTTTACAAGTAATATCCTATCTTGAGAAAAATTAAGGTGTTGACATTATAATGTCATATCTCCACAATAATCTTTGTTTTCCTCTAGGCACTCAATCTCTCAGGGACGCAGGTAAAAGACAACCCTTCATGAAGGACAGCCTCAACTTCCAGATCAATTTAACTTCAAGGCCTCTGACATTGGTTATTTCTCAAGAGCTATGATTTTTTTCTCTATTGCAGCCATAGTTGGTCTAAAGGTAATAATTTCCTGGGCAGGAATCCAATTCTGTAACCACCTCTGTCAGCATGCCGATTTTGTATTGTACCTCCAAGACTCGGTAGGATTCATCAACATAAGCTCAGATAGTTCTACCATAATACTTATATGTGCTCTTAAGCTAAAGCATCAGACACATAGTTAACAATTTAAAACCTACAGTAATTTGCGGAGATAAGCATTTTAAAACTTACTGACGCAAATAATTATTTGTGTATATCACGCAGCTTTGCCTCTTATTTTACCTGTCAAAATCTCTTCATGGAGAATCATACTTCTCTTTTCTTTGCCAGTGAATAGTATTATCCATTTCATTTCCCTCTCTAGGCAGAGCACTGCCCTTACTTTTGTGGTGATTAGTAAAGATAAATAAAGTCTAGTAAGAGATGATTTGAAGGAATTTCCAAGTTTACAGAGGTGGTATATTTGAATACAAATACCTAAGCTAAGGAAGTCACAAAAGGATAAGATGGTGGAGAGAAATAAAGACAAAGATCACAGAAAAGGATGATCATTGATTTAACCTGACTTGGAGCCCATAAAGACTACCAGTGATGAGAGTCTATAAAATCACGTACACATGTGGCCACATACAATATGAACTCAATAATTGCATCAATAATATTTAGAAATATTCATTTCCAAAGATGTAAATGTTTTTGTTTCTGTTGAACACATTGTAGCAGAGGACTTCAATAGGGAGTCTAAACAAAGAGACAGGGGTGAACTCAAGGAGGCATTTGGACAAGTGGAATGAGATTCTGTTTTCCTTCATGTTTACCTTATTTATTTATACATTTAAAGGTTGTGCCCTTTTCCTATTTGCAGGACAAAAATCAACACAAATACGAGGCACACTAGTGATGTTAAACTGGCATTATTTATGCCACAATTAAAAGAAAATTAAGTGATCTGAAAACTGAGTGTTATAGTTTTAGATATTTATGGGCAAAACTTTAAGATTTGTGTAAAATTTTTAAATGAGTATGGCATAATAATATGTCCCTCTTTTTCTTGCCAAGGGATTATGGGTGATATATACTGTGAGCATATCTGCATATACCAAGCACACTAGTTCAGAATTTTACTTTGTAGTGAAGGTTCAAGTAAAATAGATCTCTTTTGATGAGATGTACTACACACCCTGGATCTTTAGTCTGGGGCAATTTTTTACTCTTATGAGCTTTATTTGGATTTTGGGGCTGTTCATAAAACAAAATAAATAAAATGACTATTTTAAAGCCAGTTTCATAGAGTGACCATTAACGATTTATCAAATATACAGCAAGGCAATTTAAATTCTATTTCCAATTTCAAGTTGTTAATTTGAAGATAAAGCATACTAGAATGTAGAAATTGAAAAAAAAAACAAATTCACAAATTACTTCTCATGATTCAAATGTTCTTCTCATATATAGTTGATGTTATGATTCCTGATTTTTTCTCAAATATTATTGATGCAATTATTGAGTTCACATTGTGTGTGGCCACAAGTGTATGTGATTTTGTGTACTCTCATCACTTGTAGTCCTTATGGGCCCCAAGTCAGGTTTAACCAACAATCATCATTTGAGAGAAAGTCATTTATTATGGAACTGGAGGTACAAATTGCTTGTAATATGGGAGTTCCCCACATCTAGTTATACATGCAATGCGTATTTCTCATGTCTTCATATTTCTTACGCTTGGATTTCATAACTTGACTATAAAGTATGTGCAGATTGAATGAGCACATACGTATAACTTTTCTTCCATCTAAAATTCCTTTTGAATGGCAAACATTGAAAAGCCTGAAAGACTACCCGAGTAGAGGACATGGAGCTAGAGTTGTCCTCTAGATCAAGTTGGCTAGGGTCAATGAGACAAAGAGTACTAGAGGGGAGAGGGCTGCATGGAGGGAGCCCCTCAAGTATTCAACAACGTGCTGATCAATGTGGGAGAAAACTACCCCCTAGACTGGAGAAACACCCAACTGAAACGATAAGCAGGAAGATCATCTGAAGTTCATACAGGGTTTAAATAGTGGGCCTAAAGAGTATAACTGGCAATGAGGCGAAATCTGTGTAAGTAAAAGGAAAACACATCAGAGATATTAATACTTACCAAACAAGTCTTTCATTTGTGGGTGTTAACAGATGTCCAAAAATTACAACTACTAAAAAAAAAGCAAAAAACATGAATAGTAAACAAAAAAGTTTAAACACATGTAACAAAAAAGGAAATTAAAATCAGTAGAATTAATATTTAGAGAGAGAGTAAATAAAAGAAATATCACTTCTATAAAACAAGAACCAGCTGTTATACACAAGAAATAACCATCAATCTGGAAAATATATATGACTGGTTTAAAAAATCAGTAAAATAGCTAAATAACAAGCTATATGTCTAAAGACTGTTGATACAGATCAAGCATGGTGTGAGGAAATCATATAAATCATAACTGAAGAGGCTTATTAATTTACATGTGCCAAATTCCTCAGTTAAAAGACAATGAGAGAATTCTGGTATAGTGACAGTGTCCTAAAACTATCACTTTCCACCTTTTTCCTAGAAAGCATTTAAAAGCAGTGAAGATGATGTAAAATAAAAACACAAATTCAATTAGTGCTGAAGCTAGAAAACATTTTAAATTCCAAACTCTAAATGCACAAAACTGCCAAAAGTCAGTGGAAATTGAAAAAGAAGTTCTGTAAAAGCAATCAGGAGAAGACATTGTGGCTGATAATTCTTGGAGGACAGGTTTATACCTGATATGCAACATCAAAATTATCATTTACAATAACAAAGTGGGGTCCAACAGCTGGCAGCAGATGTTTCTTTGGACTCAGTTTGATTCCAAAGAGCAGAAGAGGGGGAGCCAAAGGACACATAGACAAATCAGATATGCAAAAGCCTGTCCTTTGCTGAGGCCACAAGGAAGAAATGAAGTTTCACACTGAAAACCTCTTCAGCTCCAAATATATCCCTATATTCACTGCTTCTTTCACATTAACCAAGTCTCAGTCATGTGAAAATCTAGCTTATATTTTGCTACTATAAACTCTTAGAATGCAGCTGTCCAGCATGGGCATCCTCACTACTGATATCAGGAGCTAGCCAGTCCACCTCTGGCTTTTTGACCTGTGAGGCTGACAGGAGTCCACTGTGTTTGCCTTTTGTCCCTATCTCAAGCTGCACAGGAAAAGTTTCATAGTAATCCCTTAGATCTATCTCAGTGAAGCCTCTCTGGTTGACTTGATGATAGTAAGAAATATCTTCATTACTCCTAATTATTTTTTGATTGCGGGGAGTGGGATTTGCAAGACACCAACAAATCAATGCAGAGAAATCTTCCTTATAGAGTAGTCTTCCTGCAATCATTCTGCCTCTAACCCTCACCATTTTAAGGTAGCAATAAAGAGTTTTTGAAATAATCAATAGATAGGATACTTGTATTTCTGGTAAATATAAGGAAAAGAACAAAAATAGGATGATATGGTCTATTAAGGAAGACTGGTGAGTTTATGTGCTCTCTTGTTCTCCTTGTCTGCTATTAACTCTTATAGTAGTTGCTCTTCATAATTTTTTAAATCTTTGCCCTTTTTATGGAACCTCTATACCTTCCCCTATAAATACACCATTACACCAAATGCTGTCAGATCCAATTTTCTTATTTGGCATTTGAGTTCCTTGTTTATTAGAACTGCTGCTAAAACAGCCACAGAAAAGTAAACATGAAAGGAAATTTTGACATCAATCCCCTGCAAATGTGCAACTGTAAACTTTTTATCCAGAAACAGAGTAGGGCATTAGGAAAACACAGAAGTCTTGGTGGCAACAAAAATGTGATGGGCAGTATAGTTGCCTTCTAACATGCATTCAGTACCACTGGGTAGTAGCAGCGTAATTTAAATAGATTAACCCTTTCCTCCTTTCCACATCCGCAACTCAGGAGGCTTGGTTTAGGCTGATCATCCCATGCACATCTAAGATTATCAGTATGTAGTCTGCACATACTGACTGTTTCAGGGTTGGTGTACACCTTAAGTTAATCTGGAGTGAAGCTAATGGCCTTTGTGCAGGTGTTGAATAGTATAACCTTAGGAACTCCTAGCATTCACCTTGTGGTCATTTGAGGGCACTAATCTTAAAATGAAACTGATAATTTAGGAGGCAGAAGTAGGTCTTCAGTGATATCATATACCTGATGAATTGAATTCCATATTTCTCTAAAATTTGTCATTATAGGAGTCAGAACTTAATCCTTTTAGCTTTAAACTGGTTTTCTGTTACTTCAGATTAAAAGTACCATGCCAAACTAGTTTCCCAGGTACTACAGCTAGCCTAGAGGTTGGTTGATTATAGGTCTATCTGGCAGTAATAGTTATTAAAGATAAGCTGAAACCAATACTCAGTTACTGATATATCTGTATCTACAAGGGTGGTGTGCTTTAAAATGTAGGAAGGACACACAAATAATTGGTAGTCTAATAACTATGAAATTCAAAATTGGTTCAGAGCCAAGACCTTGGACTGTTGGCAAAAGAAAACAAATAAACAATGTATGATTTTTGGAAAATAATGTGTATGGTATTTTGTTTGAGATTACCTCCCTATTCCAGAATGAGTAAATTAGAAATTTTATATAACACTCTCAAGATCATTTACTGGAAAAGTGGATCAAAGATTCAAATTCATGTCTATCAAGCCCAAAAGACTCTGCTCTTCTGATAATATCATTTTACCTTCTGTATAATGAGTTCCCTGAAACTGGAACTATTCAAGTTCTCATTAACAAATATATATAAAGGCTGCACAGAAGTGATTCTCACATCAATTATATACCTAATGGCATTCCAGCTGTGAGACGCTATGATTCTATTTTAGTTTCTTGTGGGTTACCAGGCAGGTATCGAAGGCAGTTTCAATATTGTCACCTGAAATAGCCTTTCATCATATATTTAATGATTCCTGTCATGATGTATTTTACCAGAATAGAAGAAAAACATCAGATCTAGGATGATATGATCTATTAAGGAAGACTAGTGAGTTTGTGGACTTTTTTATTCTTCTTGCCTGTCATTAACACTTACATAAGTTACTCTTAGTGATTTTTTTTTTGGTCTTTGCCTTTCTTTGGATCTTCTGTACCTTCTCCTATAAATATGTCATTACACCAGATGTTGTCAAATCTGATTTTCTTATTTGGTATTTGAGTTCCTTGTTTATTAGAACTGCTGCCAACACAGCAAAATTCAGAGTAATCTTTCAGGTTTGAATTGCCCGTATGCAATTTGGACAGCATGTGGATTATGCATAGTGTAGACTGTGACATGAATTCAGTTTCTTTGAAGTTAATTGTCAGCTCTTACAGCTATAGTGACTGCAGAATAGTCAGCAAAATGCTGCAATCACCACCATTAAGAAATTTTGAATGACTGCCTTTAGATGCTGCATAAAGCTTATTGATGTGGGGGAAAAAGATAATTTCAGAATACTGAACATTTATCATTGTACTATTGCCAAGTTTCTAATTATATCTTAAGGCATGCCTTTCTGAAAGAAACTCCACAGAACTGAATCTACTGTCAAATTCCACTGATGTTGGTAACAAGAAATGACAGAGCAGCATCAAGGCTAGCATGCCTACCGTCCATTGGTGTTACTAATAATTCAATAAACTTTATTATTAAGTAACTTACCATATAAACGACTAAAGAGAGAGCAGATAAATTCTGACATACAATAACCGAGTAGGGAGGAAACTGTCAGCCCTCAGAGAAAAGCTCTGTCCGTTATATAATGATAACACTGTCTACAGTTATAACAGTGACTAGACAGGTTGAGCTGAAGGCACAGCTCCTGTCAGATCTACAGGAGCTACTCAGAAAATACAGCAGTAATTGTGAGGCCAAGTACTAGCAAGAGAACTAGGTGGCGATACTACAAGCTTCTGAAGTAACAACACTTTTATGAAATGTCAACTCACAGAGAACTTGTTGCACTGTCTTAACTTCTAAATGCCATTTCTCTAAGAAATTTTGCTTGCATGCAGTAATATGATATATGATTGCCTTGTGTCCAGTGATTTGGCCTGATACCTCACCATAAGCAACTCATCCTAAACCAGTGATCGATATTTGTCTATAATTTTCATCTCATTTATACTTACAAATTTTTATATTTTGACCATATGACTCAGGTTTATATGATAATGAGCTGACAAACTTTTGTGTCTATATGTAAATTCCATTTCATAATGGCAGAGTTTCATTTTCAATGCTTATTCAGAGCTTAACAGTGTCAGGTTATTGCATTAAATCTCTCACCCTACTTGCGAATTAGACATTATATTCCTCATTGTCAGATGAGAAAGCTGACAATTGAGTTAACAACTTGAGTAAAGATAAACTACTACTGAGTGGACGATCTACTAAGCGCCAAATTTCACAACCTGTCTTTTTAACATCATGCTGCCTTCCAGCAAAACAGCCTCCATTTCCTGCAGAACATGCATTCTAGATACTAATTTGTCAGTGCACAGAATTTCAAAAGAAGAAAATATATGGAATCAATTTGTCTTTGCATCATTTCTCTTCACTTTGTGAAATAGCTGATAAAATTGCGGGGTAGTTTTTAGAAAATGAGTAATGCTAGTGTCTTTTTCACACAAATAATAGGAAATTCTATAATCCTGTAATAAATATCTATCTTCTAATTGTGCCTTTGTTCCTCTAATTGTGTCTTTATGACATTGCCTCATTTTAGGATGTGTTGGTCTATGAAAATAACCTGCAATGTGAGGGCAAGAGGAAATGTTCCTGGGACAGAACAGCTTACTTTTAAAATTACGTTTTACAAGGTAGAGATAAAAGTAATTGCAATTAAATTCAGGCTAAAAATATGAAGAATAAATAGAAATAAAATCAGTTATACAGCGGATGACTTGAAAAGTCTCCAAATGGGCAGTAAAAACTAAAGACAATGAAACTACAGATTAAAGTTCCAGTTTAAGGCCAAGCCTCCAATAGTAGTCCAGACTGCAAATCCTGTGCCTTCTCAGTGATTAATTTCTTGGCCTCCATTAGTTTCATCTTCTTCTGTTTCCTTGCCACCATCCTCTAAACCTGTGTAAGACTTTCCAATTTAAAATGTGACCCAGTCGCTGCCACGGATCATAGCATCAGTGCCAGCCCCTTGCCAATCCTTGTTATCATTGACCCATCACTTTTCAACTCATCACTGGACGTTCACATCACTGAAAAAGCTTTGCCACAGGCATCAATTACTTTGATGTCTCTAACTAAATATTTTAAAGTCTTATCATACTTTGCTTCTCTCTGCACTTGCCCTCATGAACCATTCAGACTTTAAAGCATTGTCTTCACTTAACTTCATTGGGGCCAGTCCTCCTGGAGTGCCTCCTTTAGCACAGGCTGGTCTCGTTCAATCTCTTTTGGGATTTCTCTTTTGATCTCCATCTTAAAGTTTGGAGTTCCTTGTACCTCTCTCATAGCCTTCTCATCTCACATGACACATGCTCTTTGAACACATATATCTCATTCAGTTACCTCAGTTTCCAATCATATGCCCATGACTCATTTACATAGTCAACACAGGCTTGTTGTGAGCCTGCTATGAGCCAGCCTCATTGGCACTCCCGAATCCAGAGCCATATGGCTATGAAGAATTTCAGCACATCACATTTCACAAATCAAGTCTTATCATCTTTTCTACCAAGACTGTCCCTGCTGAGGCTATCCTGTTTCAGAAAATTCCTTGACAGTTGACTGATTGCTGTAGGGGTTGTTAAAAGTCACCAATGTCTCTCATTAGCCCTCTAAAAAAATCTCTCTTCACATCTAATATTTGCCCCCATGGAATCTACTTTCTTATGCTCTTTCATAGATGAAAATCTAATTATGCAACTTACACTCTTAAAATTCTTCAATGATTTCACATTGACCTTTAGTTGAAGCCTCAGCTTTTCAGGGTGGCATGCAATCATGTGAACGTGTGGACCCATTCCTCTGTTTATGCTGGTCTGATGATTTCACACTCTCCCTCCTGCTCATCCACATTGGACTATTTTATCCATTCAAGGAACCAGGAGATCCCACAATCGAATTTTAGTATTTTCATTATATCAGTTCACATGTCTAAAGTATGTTCCCAGTATTTTCTTTGTTTTTCATATCATAATTGGAATTCTTTTCTCTACTAGAATTTCTCTTTTTACATATATAAGATGATATATTTAAGGGCCACAGTTAGTTGCAGAGAAAAAGCATAATTTATTCAGTTATTTTGAGGCTGTTTGAGCAGAAAATGGAATTTGATATGGGCCTCAAGAATGTTCAGGGTTTTAACAGAAGTGATTTGGAGGAGAGGGCCTTAGAGAAAAGATGAAAAACCTGGAGCGGATAATGTAAAGGAGAGAGCGGGAAGTTTGCTTTAGTCTGCATAAAAGTGATGCACGTGAGGGTGAAGTTGAAAAGATGAGGCATGGTGGCAAAGATTCTAGAACTGTGAAAGTGAGCTTGAATTCTTGATAGTTGACATAACTTTTCATTTTTCTCTCAGTAAGGAATAATTGGACTTTTTTGAAAATACTGTGAGCTTTACTTATTTTTAACAGTTTATTGAAGTATAATTGATATACAAAGAACTTCACATATTGAATGTGTGCAATTTGATGAATTTGTACATATGCAGACATTTATGATACAATTTTCATGATCAAGGAGGCAGACACATGCAAGTCCCCCGTGCCTCCAAAGTTGCCTTGCATCATTTTTGAAGTGTACGATATCATATTGTTAACTACAGGCACTGTGCTGTTCAGCAAGTCTCTAGAATGTATTCACCTAGCATAACCGAACCTTGAGACTCACAGAGCAGCTCCCTGGTTCCCCAAGCCCCCAGTCCCTGGCAACTACAGTCAGGGTTTACATTCTCTGCTTCCATGGGTGTGAATGTTATAGAGACCTCATGTAAGTAAACTAGAATCTCTGTTGTCAATAATTGTCAGGTGAGTCTAACCAACTCTCATGTGTCCCATTCACAGTTTGCCCAACTTCTATATTGCAACATCTTTCCAAGAAAGAGATAAAATGTTACATGTTTGTGTGTGCTGATACCATAAAGTATAACACGATCCCCTTATTTTCAAATAAAGATTCCATTTTTCATCAGAAATTAAAGAGAGTAGACCTAGTTTTGTAGTGTTTAGTTTTAAAATCTGACTTTTACCATATCATAGCATATCATACCATGTCATATATCACATTATCATGCACAAACACAAACTTTCATCTCTTTCTTGGAAAGACATTGAGATAGGAAAGTTGTGCAAAGCATGAAGGTGCACCATCACAGTCAATTAGTGGACTTAACACTTATCAACCCATAGAGATTCTTCTCGCCTCTCCTCAATACCACTTCCTGTCTGTATTGATCTCCTTTTGCCACAGGAAAACATTTTCTCTCCTGCCGTTCTCCTTTATTACTTGTTCCCTTGCAGTAACACATGCTTCTTATTTTGTAGGACTTGTTGAATCTGCTAGACTTATGGTAGTTTGAGGTAAATGAATATATGTTGTACCTCGCCTGTACTATGCCGGACATACAGCACTGTACTCCTTACACTATGTATTTGTGGTTCCAGATTCCCAGGACACCTAGACGTTCCTCCTTCTAAATTCCGTTCTTATGCCCCAGGCTTCTATCTACTGTTCTTCTCAGAATTCTCACTCAATCTGATAGGTATTCATCATGTGACTTTAAATACCTTCTATAGACAAATGTTTCCAAAATTTTTATCTGCCGTTGGAACTCCCCTACTGAATTCCAGACTTACAAATATAAAATTAAACATCAAATTAAATTAATTCAATACCACTTGGAGATGTAATAATTATGCCAAATTTAACATGTCTGAAACTGGAATCTTTATTTCCACTTTAAATTCAATATGTTTCATATAAAATAGTTTCCCTAAAACACATATTTTTCTGTATCTAAAAACCTCTTTATTATTTCATAGCCTTTAAACAGTTCTAAAATAATTATTTTATTTTTAAAATTTCCACAATATATGATCATGTATATGGGGACAGTTTCAATTATTTACTGCTGTGTAATGAACAATCTCAAGACATGGAGGCTGAAATCTGCCGTGATGATCTTCCCCAGTCGTGTGGGTTGGCCAGCCTCAAGTAGCTGGTTCTTCTGCTCCCTTTGGCATTGGCTGGAGCTGCAGTCACCCGAAGGCTTGACTTGACTGGAAACATTCAAGATGGCCGATCATATGGTGTCCAGCTGACTCTGGCTTCTAGCGAGGACTCAGCCAGGTTTATCAGCTGAGGCACCTGTCCTCCACCCCATGGCACCTCAGTGTGACTTAGGCCTGTCTCACCATTGTCACTTGGTTCCTAAGGGGAGCCTTCATAGCACCATAGGCAGATGTCACAGAAGACACATGGGACCACTTATGTCTCATTATCTGGGTCACAGAAGGTCATAGGAAGATGGAAAGGTAGTGGAAATAGGCTCCCGTTTCAAGAGGAGCAGTGGCAATTTATTGCTGGTGTCTTTAGTCCCCAGAGTCAGTCACTGATCACAATTATTTACATTCCTCCCACATGCAAAATACATTCACCACTTTTAAACCCTCTGAAATCTCGTCCTATGTGGTATCATGCTCAGGTTTAAGGTCCAAGATTTCATCATTTGTGACATAATAAATACACACATACCCACATACACACAGGCATATATGCATTTACATATACACACACACGTGTGTATATATGTATATGAATAGTTTTCTCTTTCCTGTTTCCTGACACAGAGCTCCTAAAACATTTGTAATTGCCTGATTAATCGGAGTGATAGGAGCATCTTTTGTTACAATATTTGATCTTGGCCCCTAGTTCCTGACATAAGAGCTGCTAAGATCCTTGGAATCTCCAGAATACCAAGATTGTCTTTTTAAATGTTAATAAGATGACTGGCATCTATGGCCCTAAGATAGCTTCAAGAGGGTCACAAGAAAGACCAAGGCATGATTAGAGAATTGGAAGTTTCAGTCTCATCCAAGACCTTCAGACAGGGGCTTGAGATTGACCTAATTACTAATAGCAAATGGTCTAATCAATCCTTCCTACATAATGGAACCTCCTTAAAAGTTCCCAAATTATGGCATTTGGAGAGCTTCTGGGCTGATGAATGCATCCATCTGCTGGGAGGATGGTGCACCCGAACTCCACAGGGACAGAGGCTCCTTTGCTTGGGATCCTTCCCTACCTACCCCATGTACCCCTTCTTCTGATTATCCATCTGTGTTCCCCATCATCTCCTCTATATTACACTGGAAATAGTAAATAAACTGTTTACCTGAGTTCTGTAAGCCATTGAGCAAATCACGGAACCTGAGGAAGGGTTGTGAAAATCCCCGATTTGTAGCCAAGTAAGACAGAAGTGTGGGTAACCCTGGGGACCCACTATGTACAATTGGTGTGAGAAACAGAGGCCGCCTTGTGGGACTGGGCCGCTAGCCTGTGGAGTCTGTGTTAGCTCTTGGTAGTCAGTGTCATTGTAGGACAACCAGTTGGTGTCCACAGAGAGTTGGAGAATTTGTTATTTGTTGGGAAAAACAAAATGAAACAAAACAAAGCAAAAACTCCTCCACACACACATTTGGTGTCAGAAGTGTTGTGAGACGAGAAATAGATTTTTTCCTTTTATCCTATAAATTAGGTCCAATTGCAGATGAAGTTCTTTGCATATGTGTTTTTTGCAGACACGGAGATCTATCTGCTTAAACAACCTTTCTTCCCAACATAAAACGTGGTTCCAGGAAGCAGATCACCACAACAGAAACCCCTGCTCAAAAAGGAGGTGTTATGGGCTGAATTGTGTTGCCCCCAGATTCATATATAGAGGTCCTAACCTCAGTATATCAGAATGTGACTGCATTCCGAGAAAGGGCTTTCAAAGATGCGATTATATTAAACTGAAGCCCTTAGGATGGGTCTCTAGTCCAGTATGTCTTTATTATTATTATTATTATTATTATTATTATTATTGAGACGCAGTCTTGCTCTGTCACCCATCCTGGACTGCAATCTCTGCCTCCTGGGTTCGAGCAATTCTTGTGCCTCAGCCTCCTGAGTAGCTGGGACTACAGGCGCCCGCCAACATGCCCCGCTAATTTTTGTATTTTTGTATTTTTAGTAGAGACGGGGTTTCACCATATTGGCCAGGCTGTTCTTAGACTCCTGAGCTCAGGTGATTCACCCACCTCCGCCTCCCAAAATGCTGGGATTATAGGCGTGAGCTGCCGCACCTGGCCCAGTGTGTCTTTATAAGAAAAAAGAAAAACACACCAGAGCTGCACATGCAGAACGGTCACATGAGGACACAGCCAGGAGGCACCGTCTGCGAACCAGGAAGAGAGGCCTCAGAAGAAATCAAAGCTGCCAGCACCTTGACCTTGGACTTCCAGCCTCCACACTTGTGAGTTAAGGAGAGGATGGTCAACAGGTGCGAAGTTGCAGTCAAGTGGGAGGAGGGAGGAATAAGTTGTGGTATGCTATTGCTCAGTAGAGTGACTATGGTTAACAATTATTTGTTGTGTATTTCAAAATAGCTAGAAGACAAGATTTTGAATCTTCTTAACGTAAAGAAATAATAATTGCATGAGGCGACAGATTTGTTCATTACTCTGCCTTGATTATTACATGATGTATACAGGTATCAAAAGATCACATTATACCTCATAAATGCATATAATTATTACCTATAAATTAAACAATTAATGAAAGTGCGTACTGAAAAAAAAAAAAAAAAAAAAAAGATGCCGGCAGTTGCTTTTAAAGATTTTTGTGGGAGTAGTCCTGTAATTTTCCATACTCTGTTCAAGTAAGCACATCGGCATTTTCTTTTTTTTTTTTTTTCTTTTGAGACGGAGTCTCATTCTGTTGCCCAAGCTGGAGTGCAGTGGCGCGATCTCGGCTGACTGCAACCTCCGCCTTCCCGGTTCAAGTGATTCTCCTGCCTCAGCCCCCACAGTAGCTGGGATTACAGGGCACCGGCCACCACCCCTGGCTAATTTTTTGTATTCGCATTGGCCCTTTCAACGCTCCAATTGGAAATTTTACTCAGATCCACAGGGTCATTTCAAACATTTTGTCACTTCATCCTACCACAAGTAATGTTTAATTATCAGTTATACAGTATCTAAATTGGAATTTCTTCTCATAGGCTCAAATAGTAACTTTGTGGCAAATCTCTCACTGTCTTTCTAGCCTTCACAAAGAGCCTGAGACTGATGCCTGACCCAAAGCCAACTGAACAATGCCAGTTTCTGTTTCAATCATATGTTGCTGAACAACCAAAGACCCCAACCTTAATTGCTTACGACATTTACGATTTCACAATTCTGTGGGCTGACTGACTATAGGTTATTTACATTCTTTCCATGTAAAAATGCACACAGCCATTCCCAACATTCCCAGGTTCTCTTTCGGCGGGAGTAGCAGGTGCGGGCTGCAGGTGGCCTTTGGATCACAGCACCAGGGAAGGCGCAGCAGGAGGTGCAGGCTCTGCCCTGGGAGAGCCCAGCTTAGGCTGCTGCCCGGGGCACCGTGATTTTCCTCCACTTGAAGAAGCCACGTGGCTTAAGCTTCTAATTTTGTGACTGGGTTCCAAAAGGGAGCATTTTGAGAAATGAGAATGGGACTTGCCGATTTCTGAAAGGCTCTGCCTTAGGAGCTAGTTACTTTGCACCACCCTCACTGCGTTTTTCCAGTCAAAACAGTCCCAGAGTCAACCTAGATTCCAGCAGAGTGGAAATGGTCTCTACTTCTGGGTTGGAGTAGTGGTCAAACGCATCCACCAGAGTCTACTTCGCTGCATCTTGACTTACGTGTGTAGTAAATACTTTTTGAAACAGTGACTGAATGAAAGAATGCGTTGCTCTCATCCCAACCAACAACACATTTCTTTCACAGTTTGCCACTTGAAAGAGCACTAATATTTCAAGATGTGTTTTAATTATCTATTCCCTGAGAAGTCTTTTTAATTCATCTATCAGATAATGGCTTTCTTTTCATTTTAATTAAATTATAATGCTCTTCAGGCTCAGCGTTGTACTTGAATAATGTATTCATTCTTTATCTTCACTGGAATGTAGGCAAGTTGATAAAAGGACTGTATGTTGTTCACATATTTTCACCAGGTGCCTTTTCCAGTCTTGTTTTTATTGGTCCTTGATAAATAATTGCTAAATATTTGATATTTTAAATTACTGGCATTTAAGTATGACTTAAACAGAGGCTTAAAAGTTGTTTTGAAAGCAACTTTGTTGATGGGAATACATGTTTTTTGAAATAAAAATTTGATTTAAAAATTTTAGATTAGGCCGGGTGCTGTGGCTCACGGCTGTAATCCCAGCACTTTGGGAGACCGAGGTGGATGGATCACCTGAGGCCAGGAGTTCAAGACCCCCCTGGCCAACATGGTGAAACCCCATCTCTACTAAAAATACAAAAATTAGTTTTGTGTGATAGTGTATGCCTGTAATCCCAGCTACTCAGAAGACTGAGATAGGAGAATCACTTGAAGCTGAACCTGGGAGGTGGAGATTGCAGTGAGCCAAAATCATGCCAGTGTAACTCCAGCCTGGGTAACAGAGCAAGACTTCATCTCAAAAGAAAAAAAAAATAGATTACCAAAAATATTTTGAAGTTGGTACAGAGAATTCCAATATAACCAACATGCGTTTCCCCGGTATCAAAATTATACATTAGTAGGGTACATTTGTTATAACTAAGAACCAATATCGATGCACCATTAAATAAAGCCCACACTGTAGTCAGGTCACACTAGTTGTTCTCTAATATCCCGTTTCTGCTCCAGCATCCCACACACCATACCACATTCGATTCAGCAGACGTGGTTTTTGGGCTCCCCTTGGTTGTGAGTTTCTCAGACCCTCACATTTTTGATGACCTTGATAATATTGAGGATTTCTGGCAGCTGTTTTGTAGAATTCCTCTCTATTTGGATTTATCTGATATGTGTCTCATAATGGGGCTGGGGTTTTGGGAGGAAGATCACAGAGAAGTCACATTTCCATTGCATTGTATCAAGGATACATACTAATGATATGACTTATCATTGTTGATATTCGTTTAGATCACCTGGTTGAGGCAGTTCTTTTCAGGTTTCTCTGCTGAAGTATTTTCCCTCCCTCCTTGGAGGATTACAAGCTAAAGGTAAATACTCTGTACTCTGTGGGAAGAAGACCCACCTGCAGCGCATTTAGCAAGTGAAGTTTTGCTCTACCTGCTTGAGGTAGTGCATCTACATAAAGCATTTTCCATTTTTCTGCACAGGAGTGTATCATGCCCCATTGAAATTGGCTTCTCTCTCCCTTTGATATGTATCTCCATCATTGTAATTTTTTGTATCACTTCTTATTTTCTGGCCAAACAAGATGTTGCAGGCTCATCTTGTATATTTTCTGTCCCAATCCTAGCAGCAGCCATTTCTCCAAGGACACCTGCTTCCTTTTATTGAAGAATGGTATAGAAACCAAATCTGCAGGCTGGATGTTGCTACTTGGTTTCTTGCTTCTAGGACCTCTCAGCAGACAGAGCAAAATGTATGTATACTAATCTACATAGATATACACATATCTACAAAACGTTCTATATGGAACCATCCATATCTATATTAAGCTAAACATAAGTTCATAGAAATGTCTTCAACTCTGGTCCACTGCCACATTGATCATTCCTTGCTTACCTATAACCTGTTACTCCAACGATATAAACCTGACTCCCATCATCTGCCACCCGTTTACTTAGTTGTGTACATTTCTAGTGGGTTCAGAATTGTCAACCTGTTCCCTGTGTGAAACAATTTTATCAACAATAGTAGAGCGCTATGTACAATTTCCTTTGCCGTTAGTCTTACAGACTCCCTCAATTTCCAAAGATACTTAGCTCAGCACCTCCCTTTGCTTACTTCCGTGAGATTGTTTCACACATTTGTAATACGTTTAAGTGATATGGGAACATTCTGCATTCCATCCTGGGATCCCCAACTTCCAAACTGACTTTTAAAAAATGTGTGTACATTAAGGTTAATCTTTGTCCTGTAAGGTTCTATGGATTTTTGACCAATACTCAGTATCTTAGTTTCATCATTACAGTATCAGACAATTCATCTCCTTAAAAAATTATCTGTCCTTCACCTATTCAACTGCCTTCAACCCCAATCCTAGGCAGCCACTAATCTGTCAAATAAGTGAAATCATGGTGTTTGTAGCCTCTCAGACTTGCTTCTTTAACTGAGTAATACTCATTTAAGTTTCAGCTGCAGCTTTTTGTAGTTGGATAGTTCTTCTTATCATCACTGACTAATATAATACAATACTATATGTCATATCATAGTTTGTTTACCTGTTTACCTTTAAAAGATGTGCTGAGTGTTTTTAGTTTTTGGTGATCAGAAATAAAGTTCCTATAAACATTTGCATTTAGATTTCTTTGTTAATTGCTTAGTGATGGATTTATGACAATGTGCATATGTTGCACTCATAATTGTTTATAATTTGCTTCTAAATTAATAGAAAAGATTCACTGTAACTTTTTGACTTCAAACAAAAATAAATACATGTTGATAATTTAGAAGGCAGCAGCAATCATGAGAGTTCAAGAAATAAGAAATAATTTAAAATTAATATCACAAAAGTATCATAAGAGCTATATGATAGGTAAACATTAATAATCCCATGTCATTTTAGTTTAATCAATTCTTAGATGACCTGAGTAATGAATACACAATATTGTGTGGGTTTATTTAGTCAAGAGAGAGTGAAATCATATGTTTTAGATGTTTGTGGATATAAGTTTCAAATCCTAAGAAAAAGTCTCTGGGCATACAATTGCTAGATCATATGGTAAGACTGTTTTGCTTTGTAGGAAACTGAAAAATTTAGAAGATATAATTTTAATATTTATTTTAACAACATGTATTTTTGTCACAAAGATAATAGAAATATATTATGTTGTAAATATGATAGAAATGTATACTACTGATATAATACAAAATTTGAAAAAAAAGATGAATACAAAGAAGAAAATAAAAGTCATCCATAATCTACCATTCAGAGAAAATCATACTTATAGTTTTATTAAACATTCCTCTTATTTACATCTCGACAACTTTTTTTCTAAAAGCAACATACATGGCATATTTGCACTTCAAATTTTGTTTTCACATGAAATTCTAAAACATTTCACTAACAACAGCTGAGAAACCCAAAATCTTACCATAACTAATATTTGGTGCCAAAGTCCATGTCTCAGCTTAGTCTGTAGTAGTCAGTGATTTCTTAGAAAATGATTAAATTTTTTTTGTCTTTAGCTTCTTGTGAAATGTGTGGTATGTTAACACTTAAAAATATCCATTATAAAATTCCAATAAAATTATGTCAAATTATAAATATAAAGTTTCCTCAAATTCCAGAAAGATGGAATGTTCTTATTTTTCTTTTAACACTTCCTGTTTCCTTCTGATGAACGTTTTTATTTGACATAATTTTAATGGAATTCAGTTTTATATCTTATGATTTTTATATTAAAATTCATATTTTTATAATTATTCTCAATATTGGATGATATAACTTTTATGTAAAACTGCATGTACTTTGACTTTTTGGGGGAAAATAAATAATGAGGAGTGGGATGGCTGATAAAGACTACATTAATAACATACACATACACTCAGACACTCAAATAGGGAGACAGGGAGTGCTTACATTTATTGACAAATAGATGTTTCTCAGTGGTTTTAGTAGTCAACTTTCTGTCATATATTTTCCAATGTTAATTGCTTAGTGATGCATTTATGACAAGGTGCATATGTTGCACTCATAATTGCTTATAATTTGCTTCTAAATTAATAGAAAAGATTCACTGTAACTTTTTGACTTCAAACAAAAATAAATGCATGTTGATAATTTAGAAGGCAGCAGCAATCAGAAGAGTTCAAGAAATAAAAAGTAATTTAAAATTAATATCACAAAACTATCCTAAGAGCTATAGGATAGGTAAACATTAATAATCCCATGTTATTTTAGTTTAATTAATTCATAGATGACCTGAGCAATGACAATACACAATACTGTATGGGTTTATTTTGTCAAGAGAAAGTGAGATCATAATGAGAAAAAAAGAAAAACTCCAAAATTCTTTACCTTCCTTATCTTAAAATGATTGATTGACGAAATTGCAAAAATAAATGGTTCAATACAATATTGTGGGTGGGCAAAATCTTATTAAAAATACAAGTAGACAAATAACTCTTGTCCATAATTATTTTAAATGTACAACAATCAAGTGTATTGAAGAATCCAAGTTTAGAGTATTATTACATATTTTGTATTTTAAATATTCCATGTATTACCAGTGTCAATATGTTGTGAATTATTAATAAAGGTAAACACTACTGCTTTTTCTTATGGTTTGAAAAGAAACTTCATGCCAAGACATGTATTAGTTGTTCACTATGGAGATGACATATTTGATATCTCCATTATCCTTATTAAAAACGCACAATTGATGGAAAGAATTTGACAAGAGTGATGAGTTCTGTTGAGCAAAGGAAAAGGTTAGAATTGTTTGTAAAACCACATTTATATCGCCTCTGAAAACGCAAAATACACATTCTCTTTTAACAGTATTATGACTCATTTTCACTTTAAAAGAGTATTTATTAAATTATGATCATCAGAGCAAGTATCAGAATTAACTATTTTACTGGCAAAAAAATGCAACGTATGAACCCAATTACAGCAAGTATGCAATACGTACATATGAGGAATACATGAGTCCAACTACATTACTAAATCTGAACCACTGGAGGCATGAGTATAAGTACTTTTACTTAGCTCTTCCAAATGCTTTTGTACAAATGATAGTTTGCTAAAGTATATTTTCTTAGCTATCTTAGAAGATAAAATTGTCAGATATGACATATTAATAAATTGACTCATATCACATCCTCATTTTGAAACTTTAATAATTAACCTCTTCCATAGAAATCTAGACCCACTAAATAAATTCAAAGAAATGTTAAGTAGGATCGTTTCTATAAACATAAGATTTATCTGGTTGTTGATATCATTCTTATGCTCAACATTCAATAACAAATAAAAGACTTTCTCGCTGACATGATGTAATTTTTATATAATAATAAACATATATTTGATCTTCCTGTTTCCTGGCACAAGTTTCTAAATAAAACCCTCGTACTTTTCTGAGTGATAGGGGATGATGGGAACCTCTTTTGTTATAATTTTTGGGCTTACTTCCCAGTTACTAACACAATGGCTGCTAAGACCTTGGATTCCCTGAAGTGACAGGACTTTCTTTTATATGCTGAGTAACAGCCAGAGCCCCTGGAGAGCGTCAGGACAGAGGCAGGTCTCCAGACAGACCAAGGCATGACTAGAGGGTAGGAAGTTTTAGCCTCCCCACTAGATCTTTAGGGAGAGGAGGGGACTGAAAACTGAGTCAGTCACGAATGGCCAATGATAATAAATCATATTTACCTCCATAAAATTCTCTAAATTATAGGATTTGGTGAGCTTCCAGGTTGGCGAATGCATGCACTCCACGGGATCAGAACCTCCTGTGCTCGGAGCTCTTCTGGACCACATCCTGTGTACCTCTTCTTCTGTGTGCTCATCTGTGTCCTTTACGATATCCTTCAGAGTAAACCAGTAGTAGTAAGTAAACTGTTGCCCTGAGTTCTGTGAACTCTTCTAGCAAATTAGGGAACCTGAGGAGAAGGTCGTGCAGATCCTTGACTTTGTACCCTTATCAGGCAGAAGTATAGGCACTCTCGGCACCCCGTATTTGAACCTGGCATCTGGAGTGAGGGAAGTTTTATGGGACTGAGCCTTTAACCTGTGATGTCTATGCTAAGTCTTCGTAGTTGGTGTCAGAACTGAATTGAATTGTGAGACGCCCATTTAGAATTTGGAAAGGGGAGGGATTGGCTGGTGTGGGTGAAAAATCCCATGTATTTTGTGTCAGGTGTATTGTGAGTACCAACAGTACCAGTCAAGGTAGCCTATGCATTCAACATGAAGATTATAACAGAAGATGATTATAATTTCCGTGATGAAAATAAAGAAGCTCCTTAAAATATAGGATCAGCGAGAAGGTGGAGGCGTGGAAATAATGATGATAAAAATAATAAAGTTAAAAATAAACATAATAATTTAATTATCAAAATATGATGTTCATTATCTGCAAATACTTAAAAATTTTCAAGTCTTTGGTGAAAAGCAGGGCAAAGTATAAATATAGCTGCATAATAACTTTGGCCAGAGATTGAGCAGTGAGAAGTTGTAGACCAATAATTTGGTCATATGAAAGAAGAGGAAGTAGTGAGGGGGAGTTTGATACTTGGCTGTTTTCCTTTCTAGATAATGGCTGATTTGCATTTGAGATGATAAGGCGAGCAGAACTTTCGGCAGGCTTAGAGGGGTAGGGTATAGGACCTGCCAAAGATAAGAGGCCCCAGGATTTCAGCTGGGAACTCAAAGGATGACATGAGTACATCTGAAACCTAAATTGAGCAACTTACAGAGAAAATGGATTAAGGTAATTCACACATGAAGTGCCTGCTCACGATTAACAAAAATAAATTACTTCTGGAATAGGATAGCAAATAGAAAATTATATATATATGACAATAATCTGCAAAATTATCTGAAACCATTCAGAGAAAACAACAAAATATTAGTAAGATAATTTTTTAATTTCTAAAGAAATAGAAGGATGTAACATGTTTATAATTGTAAATATCCAAATTTTATTTATTTATTTATTTGAGAGAGAATTTTGCTCTTGTTGCCCAGGCTGGAGTGCAATGGTGTGATCTCAGTTCACTGCAACCTCCGCCTCCTGGGTTCAAGCGATTCTCCTGCCTCAGTTTCCCGAGTAGCTGGGACTACAGCCACACACCACCACACTCGACTAATTTTTGTATTTTTAGTAGAGATGGGGTTTCACCATGTTGTCCAGGCTAGTCTTGAACTCCTGACCTCAAGTGATCCACCTGCCTTGGCCTCCCAAAATGCTGGGATTACACGAGTGAGCCACCACTCCCGGCTAACATCCATATTTTAAATATGTCAATTATCCCCTTATTGATTAAATATTCAATGTAATCACCATCAAAATACTTAACAAGTTCTTTTGTAAAAAATTCACAAATTATTTCTAAAAGTTATATGGAAATGCAAAGACTCAAGAATAGTGATGCATTAGTTTTTTTTTTTTTAATTGCTATAAAACAACACCTGAGGTTGGATAATTTATAAAGAAAAGATATTTATTTTGGCTTATGATTCTGCGGGCTATACGAGAAACACAGTGCTCGCATCTGTTTCTGGTGAGGGCCTCAAGAAGGTCACAATCATAGCAGATGGCAAAAGTGGAACCCGTGTATCGCTTGGAAAGAGGGGGAGCAAAACAGAGAGGGGAGGAGGCACCAGGCTCTTTTAAACAATGAACTCTAGCTCTAACTAACAGAGAACTCGCACATTATTGTGGGGAAGGCACCAAGCCATTCAAGAAGGATTCACCCCCATAACCAAAACACCTCCCACCAGGCCCTATGTCCAACATGGGGATCACGTTTCAACAGGAGATACTGAAGGGGCAAACATCCAACTGTACCAAGGGAAGACAATCATAAAGCAGAATGAAGTGGAAAGACAACATTATTAAACACCAACCCTCATTGTAAAGTTATAGTAACTGACACTGAAGACAGGCACCAAGATAGACAATCAAACCAACTAAACATCGTACAGAATCTGTAAACAAACCCAAAATGTTGGGAAGAGTTAGTTTTGACAACAGTGACTTCAGATGCAGTGACTTAACAAGAAGCGTTTATAATTTTCACTCCACATCTGAAGCACTGTGAAAGTTCAAAGCATACATGCTCTTTTGACTCCTGGGCATATATTGTGATTCACTTTCACAAATCTGCACTCAGAACAGTGGGAAAGATATATTCCCTTTTGAATATTCATAGGAAAGTGAGTAACCCTGCATCGACCTTACCTTGTACCCAAAAATGTATACATGGCTGATTATATATGTAATATGAGAAGCAAAATAAAGCTTTGAGGAGACAACACAGTTGATCTTACTGAGCTTCGGGTAGAAAAATATTTCTTCAAAGGTTACAAAAATACCTAAATATAATTTTAAAAAGACTAGACTGCAAACTGGATCACATTCCAACAAGATCTTCTCATCATAAGAATTCACCATTGAAAAATTTAAAATTAAGATGAATGGGGTAAGTGATTTTGTGTGTATATATCTAACAAAGAAATCATATGCCCACCATGTATCCAGAATATGTCACGAACAACAAATCAATGAGAGGAAAAGCAGGGAATGCTCCCAAATTATGGGCCAACTAATTGCATAGTCACTTTATAAAAATTGCAAAAGTTGACCGGGCATGATGGCTCATGCCTATAATCCCAGCACTTTGGGAGTCTGAGGTGGGCAGATTGCCTGAGCTCAGGAGTTCAAGGTAAGACTGGGCGACATGATGAAACTCCATCTCTACAAATAGTAGAAAAATTAGCTGGCGCAGTGGCACACACTTGTAGTCCCAGCTACTTGGGAGGCTGAGGTGGGCAAATAGCTTGAGCCTGGCAAATTGTTTGAGGCTGGCAAATCCCTTGAGCCCAGGAAGCGAGCTTGCCGTGAGCCAAGATTGCACCACTGCTTTCCAGCCTGGGTGACAGAGCAAGACTCTCTCTCTCAAAAAAAAAAAAAAAAAAAGCTCAAAATATTATTGATGTTAGCCTCAGACCTTATGAAATTATCATAAATACAAATGGTATGAACAATAATACAAAAGTACAAAAATACAAATACTAGTAATACAATAATACAAAATTTTATTAAAAAATTAATAGAAAAAAATCACAAAAGTCATTATTTTTGTCAGAAAATTGCAAATTAAATCCTGAATACAAAGTATGCAAAATGGCTAATATTATAAAGACCAGTGATACCAACAGTTTGTGACAATATGAATCAATGCGATGCCTTTAGATTGCTGGTTGGAATGTAAATTGTACAGGAACTGTATAAAACTATTTTTTATTATCTCCTGACAATGAACATATCCTTTAATGTAAATATTTCATTCTTTGCTAAGTACCTACAAAACTGCATCCATGTACAATGAAAGCACATGGATACAGGGAGGGGAACAACACACACTGGGGCCTATGGGAGGGTGGTGGGCGAAGGGAGGGAGAGCATTAGGACATATACCTAATGCATATGAGACTTAATACCTATATGAAGGGTTGATAGGTGCAGCAAACCACCATGGTACATGGCAAAGAGAATGAATAAATTACAAAGGCAAAATATGGATGAATTTCACAAACATAATTTTGAATAACATATAGCGAACAATATTATACTGAAGGTTATATTGTTTACATTGTGATCAATCAATTATTTTTGAATAGGTAAAGTAGTTTAAAGTTGTTCTTTTTTCTTATTCTGATATCATGGTCAAAATCAACTATGTTACTTCACCTAAGATACTACAAGATCATTAACGTTTTTGCTCATAGTATGACTCAAGTTATTAATTTAAAATCATTGAGCATTTCTTATATTTCATAGTTTTACTGGCTGCTGGTTTCTAAGCTATGGCTCATCACATTGAAGTAAAAAAGCTAGATAAATCTTGTTAATTTTAAAGCAAATCATAAGCATTTATGAAAAGTGACATATGGACACTGATGTAAGTGTACCACAAAGGAAAACATTAGAAGATATATTATTAAAAATTTACTATTGTAATGATGTCACAGAAATGTCTATTTGTAAATACAAATAAGCATTTCTTTTTAAAATTCATATATTATCAATATAGGGTTTGTGTTTTTCTCAGCCATCCCATTTCACATAATCCATTCAATAATAATAATAATAACCTTTAGTGAGCAGGCAATTTTAACTAAACAATATTCATTTCAACATTACATAAAATAGTGAAATATTAAAAGCAACATAGCAGATCTTTAAGAAGAAAATTATATTGTATAAAAACATTCAGTTAATTTTATAATTTTAGAAAATTTCGTGCTAATAATTTGAGGTATATTTTGAGTTATAATTTTACAAATAAAATATTTTCCAATAGAACATGGGAAAAACAGCTGGAGACATCAAAATGTAATTATTTTCTAATAACAGAATGAGTACTTCAGATTAAATGCTCTGGCCACAAAATATTCCTTACAGTAGATTTTGTTTTCTTAGTTGTATTGATAAAACATACTAGAGTTATGTTTTTTACTTTGAAATGTTTGAAGTGAATACAAAATTTTCAGTGAAGAGCTGTTGTGTGTTCTTAAAAAAACAGGAGTGTACATAAAGAGTGCCAGTATATCCATCAATAGTCCTCTGTGATTATCTGAATGATATACAATTACAAAGCTTTTCCTTCTTTTTATGTTTTCCAAGTTTTCTACTTTGAGTAAAATAAGAACCCCTTCTTTACACCATATACAAAAATCAACTCAAGATGGATTAAAGACTTTAATGTAAAATCCCAAACTGTACAAATCCTAAAAGACAACCCGGGCAATACCATCTTGGACACAGGAATGGGCAAAATTTTATGACAAAGACACCAAAAGCAATTAATAACAAGAGCGAACATCAACAGTGAGATCTGATTAAATTTAAGAGTTTCTGCAAAGCAAAAGAAACTACCAACAGAGTAAACAGACAACCGATGGAATGGTAGAAAAATTTTGCCAACTATACATCAAAAAGTTGAAAAATAACAGATGCTGGCTTGGCTGTGAAGAAAATGGAAACCTTCTACACTGTTGGTGAGAGTGTAATTTAGTTTAACCATTGTGGAAAGCAGTACAGTGATTTCTCAAAGAGCTAAAAGCAGAACTACCATTCGACCCAGCTGCCTCACTACTGGGTATATGCCCAGAGTAATAAAAATCATTCTACCATAAAGACACATGCACGTGTATGTTTATTGCAGCACTATTCACAACAGCAAGACATGGACTCAACCTAAATGCCCATTAATGACAGATTGGATAACGAAAATGTGGTACATACACATCGTGGAGTTCTATATAGCCATAAAAAGAACAAGATCATGTCTTTTGCAGGAACATAAATGGGGCTGGAGGCCATTATCCTTAGCATACTAATGCTGGAACAGGAAACCAAATACCACATGTTCTCACTTGTAAGGGGGAGCTAAATCATGAAAACTTATGAAGACAAAGAAGGAAACAACGCACACTGGGATGTACTTCAGGGTGGAGAGTGGGAGGAGGCAGGGGAGCAGAAAAGACAATTATTTGGCACTGGCCTTAATACCTGAGTAATGAAATAATCTGTACAACAAACCCCCATGGCATGAATTCACTTATGTAACAAACCTGCATTTGTATCCCTGAACCTGATATTTTTTTAAAAAAAACAACAGCACAAAAAAGATAAATACAAAGACACATATTGTTAAAATACATATTAAACTTAATTCTGCCCATCAACAAAGCTTTTGTTAAATATTTAACCTCATATTTAATTCATGTTGCAATTTAACATCAACTATTCAGCAATTATTTATTAAGAGCTTGTATGTTAGATACAGGGAATGCCACTTGTAGACAATTATTAATAAAATATTCCATTTTCAACTTGCTATTTCATGAAGAAAAAATTAAATATAAATCTTAAGTAGGATGTTGGCTATGAAAAATGTTATAATGCAATTAAAATTAAGTGAAAGTTATCATTTCTAATAGACAAAAAAAAAAACCTTCCCAGAGAATGCGACAGTAAACTAGGCCTTGAAAAATGAATACTTTTTCCATTGACAGAGTGAAGGTAAAAATGTATCTATTCTGAGATAAGAGTATTATTTTATTCATATACATATTCCAGATGGATTTAATACATACTAAGTTCAGTCCAATTGCATGGTCCTTGTGATGAAATAAAGAGGACAGGAATTTTTTGCCACTCTTCCCACTGTTAGGTAAAGTCTCATTCCACTGTCCTTGAAGATAAGTAGAGCCTGGCCTTATTTTCACTAATAGAATGTGGCTGAGGCCAGAGTTGAGCCTTTAAGAGATCTTCAGCTCCTATCTCCACTGTCACAGTGCTCCCTTTTCAACCTCGCCATCAAGCAAGGTGCACCAGACTAAGTGCAAATTGGATTGTGGAGAAAAAAAGCAATTGATTGTTGGATTTATTACAGGCAAAGAGAGAAACAAATTAACATTGATAGCCTGTTTTATATCAGTCATTTTATCTGGAAAAGTAAATATGTAATTGTATTTTTCACAATTATTTTAGAAGTTCCTTTCAGCCAAAAAGTCTGCTTATTGTGACAGATTGTGAAGTATGAACAAGAACAGCATTTCTTTCTTTCTTTTTTTACTTTAGTGATGAAATAGTTGTGGTGATACCAATGTCAAGGGTGAGCCTGAAGAAGGGTGAAGCTGAATTAAACTGGACGCAAACGTCACTGGGTGGAGGAGCCCAAGGAGTTGTGAGGTTATGGTGTTGATGGGATTATGGACATTGACAAGGAGGTCATCACGGTGCTGTCTGGAGTTGTTGAGTGGATAAAATGAACTAGCACCAAAATTCACAGCGGGAGTAAAAAACTGCTTTGATTGTTAAACAAAAAGATGTTGCTGTATTTTTAGCATAGGAAGGTTTTCTGCCATTTCCACTTCTGTGGATCCTGTGTTATGTGTCAGTTCCATTTCTAATCTCTCTCTTGCTCTTCTCCGCGGTCACCCCACTCTGCCTTTTACGCTAGGCATTCTGACAACACATTATTTTGAGTTCTTATCTCACTGTACACGTTTGCATTTCACAACTTGATCCATTCCCCAGAAATCAAATATTATCTCAGAGGAATAATCACATCACTATCAAGTGAATGCAACAGTGAATTACCTCTATACTGAGAATAATTTAAAGTTGTCTAAACATGTTTTCTTTTCAAGATAATAGATTGAGCCAACATGCTTGCTTCTCTTTTCTTTCTACATAGAGTTTAGAGAGCAGGGAAAATATTTTCCATGACCATTATACAATTATTGGAAGATAAGAATGGATACAACCAGCAAACCAAGCATTTCCAAGGGTTTTAATAAGGAAGAAAGATGTTATCAAATCAACAGACAGACTAGAATAGAGCAAATCCAAGCCTGAGGATGTCTGAGTTTGCTGCTGCACAGAGGGTGCTGAACCATGAGATCCAGAGAAACTGCAATTCCCAGTCAACAGCTGCAAGGACCAGCAGATGTCCATGGAAAATCACTGTGAAACTAATGCACCAATGATCTCTGAAACATCCAGGCCTATATGCCCCACACCTCCACCTATTTATAAGGATTCATTGCATATTGTATTTGACCCCAGAAAGTAAAGCTAAATGGACTGTTTTCTAAACAAATTCCAACCATTAAATCCAGCAGGTCTCTAATATAGGTTGGAATCTCCAAAGTGAAACAGAGCATGAGGCAAATTGAGACATTGTAAAGAATATGAACAAGACCAAAAAAGTAAGGACAAAAAGAACACAGCTGTTCTGCAAGCCACTGTCCATGAGAAAACAGTATTGATAAATGGGAGTGGCCTTTTAGCACTCTTCCAATGACACACAAATAAAGATGTCTGTGATGGCACCATTTGGGTGCCACCATTGGGGTCCACAGCTGGGGTCCACAGTTCCAGATGTCCATTGAGGAAGAGGCCTTGCCCACCACTATCCACATTAGACTCAGATTAATAGAAATACTGGACACAGGGGTTTTCTCCTTATTTTATTATTCCAAGTAGACAAAAGAAAGTCAATACTAATAGTATATGAGGATGCTAAAAGGTAGGTCAGAGAGTGATATAAACTTCCTGTCTCAAAATCCTCACCAGAGGAAGCTCAGTTATGGATTATCTTTGAACAAGGCTCACATCTGACCTCCAGTATTTTTCACCATCCCCTTCCGGGAACAGCCTTATATATGAGTGTTTGTACTCATTTTGTAAATATGCTGGTCTTATATGCTGAGTGTCATTTCATATGGTTCAGGTGCACGCCAGAAAAACTCATTTGTGCCAATAGCTGTAATGATTGCAGCATATTAAAGTACACAGAGAAATAAAAAATTTATCACCTTCATGCTTCCTAAGTAAATATACTTCATTGTGAGTTTATTCCTCCTGTTCTCAGTACTGGAAAACAGGATCTGATTAGTTATCTTGACGGATATAGGAATCATGTTACTAGTCCTTCAGATCAGTGATGGAACTGATCCCATTGGCCTGCGCAGCCATGGGAAACACATGAAAACCTCACCACGCTCTATCCAGTCACTGATGTGAAACACAGAATCAATAGACAGCAGGTAAATTTAGAGCATGAAAGAGAAAATGCAAGTGAATGAATGGGACAATTGACTTCAGAAAAAGTATTTATTCAACAAAAATCATAATTTTTTCTAAACAGTATTCACAGTTAGATTTTAAATTACAATGTATCCTTATCAAAAACTACAGTGTGATGAAACTGAATAAAGAGTATGAAGTCTTGTAAATTAAAAGTATTGATGTGTAATATATTTTCAAAATAATTAATGGGTCAAATAGGAGAACTGATTTAAACACAGTAAAATAAGAGATGGAAACTATGAGTACACATATTGGGCATGAAAGCTAGAAAATAAAGTATTTGTCTATGAGTAGTACAGAAGAAGATGAAAGAAAAGAATAATGGAAATTATCATTATCATCCTCACCACAACCACTGTCATCATCATCATCACCACCATCACCAACACCACCATCACCATTCATCACCATCACCACCATCACCACCACCACCATCACTATCATCATCATCATCACCATCACCCCCACCACCATCATCACCACCACCATCATCACCACCACCATCATCAACACTATCATCACCACCATCAATATCATCATCATCACCATCATCATCATCATCACCATCACCCCCACCACCATCATCACCACCACCATCATCACCACCACCATCACCACCACCACAATCATCTCCATTATCACCATCATTATCACCACAACCACCATCATCATCACTATCACCACCACCATGATCATCACCGTCATGATCATCATCATCATCATATTACGGCCACATAGAAAGAAGCACACTGGGCTTTTCATGTGAAAGCCCATGACAGGAGAGAACAAAAAATGAAAAATAGTTCACAAATGCTGGTAAAATCTCAAATTTATAAGACTAATAAAAAAGAAAATGTAATTGTGTGAGGGACAGAAAAATAGAAGTATACATTTAAATGAATGAGAATCAAATAAAAATCCTAGAAAGACACTTGTATTGTGTAGGTATTGATTTATATTGGAGGAAGTACTGCTGTGCCTCTTCTGCGAGAGTATAAAAGGAAGGAGGAAGAGGGATTATGGAATTTAAAATGTAATTTTCTGTTCATGTATAATCAAGTGCAACTGGACCCATGCTGAAAAATTCTATCATCGGAGTTCTCCAAACCCTCCAGTTGTTATATTCCCAAACTCTGATGATTCTTGGTTTTACTTGTTTCTATGTTTGTTGTTCGATTGTTTGATCTTGTAGTTATAAAATCTGTCTTGTCAGGAACATAGAGAATAAATAATGAGTTGAAAACATCTGCAATACTTCTTTTTTTTTTTTTTTTTTTTTTTTTTTTTTTTAGATGGAATCTCGCTCTGTCGACCAGGCTGGAGTGCATGATCTCAGCTCACTGCAAGTTCGACCTCCTGGGCTCCCACTATTCTCCTGCCTCAGCCTCCTGAGTAGCTGGGACCACAGGCACCCGCCATCACGCCCAGCTATTTTTTTGTATTTTTAGTAGAGACACGGTTTCACCATGTTAGCCAGGATGGTCTCAATCTCCTGACCTCGTGATCCACCCGACTTGGCCTCCCAAAGTGCTGGGATTACAAGCATGAGCCACCACACTCAGCCTCTGCAAGAAAATATTTTAAAAATTATCAGATAAAATGGCAGAAAGTTGGTAAAGAAATTATATTTAAAATAAGAAAAATAATAAAGACAAATCTAAAAACAATGTAAGTAAAAATTTTTATAAATTGGATGGATGAGTAAATGGTTGTATTTTCAGTACAAAACAAACCCTTTAAGTAAATTTCAGGTGAAATGAGGCATCTGTGATGGTTAATACTGAGTGTCACCTTGATTGCCTTGAAGAATGCAAAGTATTGATTCCAGGTGTGTCTGTGAGGGTGTTGTCAAAGGAGATTAACATTTGAGTCAGTGGGCTGAGAAAGACAGACCCACCCTTAATCTGGGTGGGCACCATCTAATCAGCTGCCAGTGCGGCCAGGATATAAAGCAGGCAGAAAAACATGAAAAGGCTAGACTGGCTTAGCCACCCAGCCTACATCTGTCTCCTGTGCTAGATGCTTCCTGCCCTCAAACATCCAAACATCAGACTTTAAGTTCTTCAGCATTGAAACTCGGACTGACTTCCTTGCTCCTAAGCTTGCAGATGGTCTATTGTAGGACTTTGTAATCATGCGCGTCAATACTACATAAACTCCCCTTTATATATATATATATATATATATATATATATATATATATATGTATATGTATAACCTATTAGTTCTGTCCCTGTAGAGAACCCTGATTAATACAGGTTTTGGTGCCAGGACTGGTTCTGGAGGAACAGAATATTAAGGATGGAGTTCTTTCATTGGTTTTGGGGTTTCTGGAGTTGGCTGCTTAATATGATTAGATCCAAAAATGCCAAGGACTCTACTTCTAATAGTGTGGAGAACACTGATAATCCTTGGCATGAACTGTTTAGAGAGTTATGCAAAATAAATGCATTCGACACTCCTGATTCATAACTATTGAGAGACAAAAAGTTTAGTGACCCTATACATAATACCTTTGACTATGTGTGGAGAACCAAGGAACATAATGAAGTTTGTTGGTTGCTCCTAAGTTCACTGGACAAAATGATGAAAGAAAAGATGAACTCAGGGATTCAAACTCCCAGTTTCAGAAGCGGATACTGAGCCTCAAATCTGCTAAGATTGCCTTAAGTGAGAGTCTTATTTTCTGTAAAGAAAGAGCTGAAATTGTGGAAAAACATACACAAGCTCTTATCATGCAAGTGGCTGACCTGCAATGAAACGTTCATGCACTGTCTTGCCAAGTGTCTACTGTTAAATTCAGGACATTGACTGGAAAAGAATGGGATCCTGCAACTCAGAATGGGGTGTGGGAGGACCCTGATGAAGCTGGGAACGCTGAGCTTATAAACTCTGATTAAACTTTTTTTGACAGAAGAAACAGCTTCCCCATTCCCAGTAGTGGCAACATCCCCTCCCCAACCCATGCTCCCATCAGCCTTTCCTCCTTTATCTGAGGAGATAAACGCTGCACTACCTCAGGCAACAGTGATGGCCTCCCCTGAGGCAGTTGCTGGGGAAGATAACGTTGATTCTCCTCAGAAGCCACCCCAATACCCCTGTTTGTTTCTAGACCTATAACTAGACTAAAGTCCCTGTGGGCACCTAGAGGTGAGGTTAACAGTATGACCCATGAGGAGTTGCACTACACTTGCAAAGAACTGCTTCAGTTTTCCAATTTATATAAGCAGAAATCTGGAGAAGAGGCATGGGAATGGATATTAAGGATATGGGATAATGGTGGAAGGAACATAGAGTAGGATCAGGCTAAATTTTTTGATTTGGGCCCACTAAGTAGGGATTCTGCATTTAGTGTTGCAGCTGAGGGAGTTAAAAAATGTTCTAATAGTTTAGTTGCTTGGTTAGCTGAAATATGGATTGAAAGATGGCCCACTGTGAGTGAGTTGGAGATGCCTGATCTCCCTTGGTTTAATGTAGAGAAAGGGATCCAAAGGCCTAGGGAGATTGGGATGGTGGAGTGGATTAGTCACTTTAGACCTACTCATCACAGCTGGGAGGGACCAGAAGATATATCCTTGACCAATGCTTTGCAAAATAGATCTGTGAGGGCAGCACCTGCATCTTTGAAGAGCCCTGTAATTGTTCTTCTCTGTATGTCAACTCTAACAGTGGGAATTGCAGTCACTCAACTATGAAATTTAAATACAATGGGAATAATTGGATCCCAAGGTGGCAGGGGCCAAGTGGCAGCACTCAACTGTCAAAGGAAAGGTGGACACAGCTACCATAATGAACAGCAGAGGCAAAGCAGCAATCAAAATAGTCTGACTTGTGTAGAGCTCTGGCATTGGCTAATTAATCACAGTGTTCCTAGCAGTGAATTTGATAGGAAGCCTGCTGCATTCCTACCTAATTTATATAAGCAGATAACTTCCAGGTCAAATGGACGAATGATTGATTTGAATTATAAAAACAGAGAATCATGCCCCCTCAGACAATTTCCAGACTTGAGCTAGTTTACATACCCAGAACCCCTTGAATGGGTCCTCTTGAGGAAGGACCCAACTACTTTACCAACAATTTATGCAGTGAATCTTTCTCTCATCCTTCCCCAAGGAGATCTCCAGCCTTTTACCAGGGTAACTGTTCACTGGGAACAGGGAAATGTTCAGACATTTCAGGGGCTACTGGACATTGGCTCTGAGCTGGTGTTGATTCCAGGGGACCCAAAATGTCATTGTGTTCTTCCAGTTAACATAGGGGCTTATGGAGGTCAGGTAATTAGTGAAGTTTTAGCCCAGGTCTGACTTACAGTGGGTCTCATGGATCCCTGAACTCATCCTGTGGTCATTTCCACAGTGCCAGAATGCATAATTGGTGTAGACATACTTAGCAGCTGGCAGAACCCCCACATTGGCTCACTGACTGGTAGGGTGAGGGTTATTATAGTGAGAAAGGTCAAATGGAAGCCATTAGAGCTGCTTCTACCTAAAAAAATAGTAAATCTAAGCCATTATTGCATTCCTGGAGGGATTGCAGAGATTAGTGCCACCATCAAGGACTTGAAAGATGCAGGGGCGATGATTCCCACCACATTCCCATTCAGTTCTCCTATTTGGCCTATGCAGAAGACAGATGGATCTTGGAGAATAACAGTAGATTACTGTAAGCTTATCCAAGTGGTGACTCCAATTGCAGCCACTGTACCAGATGTGGTTTCATTGCTTGAGCAAATTAACACATCTCCTGGTACCTGGTATGCAGCCACTGACTTGGTAAATGGCTTTTTCTCCATTCCTGTCCATAAGGCCCACCAGAAGTAATTTGCATTCAGCTGACGAGGCCAGCAATATACCTTTACTGTCTTACCTCAGGGGTATATCAACTCTCTGATTTTGTGTCATAATCTTACTCAGAGAGATCTTAATTGTTTTTTACTTCCACAAGAAATCACACTGGTCCATTACATTGATGACATTATGCTCATTGGATCCAGTGAGCACGAAGTAGCAAACACACTGGAATTATTGGTAAGACATTTGTGTGCCAGAGGATAGGAAATAAATCTGACTAAAATTCAGGGACCTTCTACCTCAGTAAAATTTCTAGGGGTTCAGTGGTGTGGAGATATTCCTTCTAAGGTGAAGGATAAGTTGCTGCATTTAGCTCCTCCTACAACCAAGAAAGAGGTACAACACCTAGTGGACCTATTTGGATTTTGGAGGCAACACATTCCTCACTTGGGTGTGTTACTCCAGCCCATTCATTGAGTGACCAGTTTTGCGTGGGGTCCAGAACAGGAGAAGGCTCTGCAACATGTTCAGACTGCTGTGGAAGCTGCTCTGCCACTTAGGCCATATGATCCAGCAGATCCAATGATGCTTGAAGTGTCAGTGGCAGATAGGGATGATATTGGAGCTTTTTGCTGACTCCCATAGGTGAGTCACAGCAGAAGCCTCTAGGAGTTTGGAGCAAGACCCTGCCATCTTCTTTAGATAACTGCTCTCCTTTTGAAAGACAGCTGTTGGCCTGTTACTGGGCTTTGGTGGAAACTGAATGTTTGACGATGTGTCATCAAGCCACCATGTGACCTGAACTGTCTATCAGGATCTGGATGCTTTCTGACCCATCTAGCCATAAAGTAGGTCATGCAGAGCAACATTCCATCATTAAATAGAAGTGGTATATACATGATTGGGCTTGAGCAAGTCCTGACGGCACAAGTAAGTTACATGAGGAAGTGGCTCAAATGCCCATGGTCTCTACTCCTACCACCCTGCCTTCTCTCCCCCAGCCTGCACTGTTGGTCTCATGGGGAGTTCCCTGTGATCAGTTGAGAGAGGAACAGAAGATTAGGTGCTGGTTCACAGATGGTTCTGCACGATATGCAGGCACTATTTGAAAGTGGACAGCTGCAGTACTATGCCTTTCTTGGACATCCCTGAAGGACAGTGATGAAGAGAAATCTTCCCAGTGGACAGAAGGTTGAGCAGTGCACCTGGTTTTGCCCTTTGCATGGGAGGAGAAATGGCCAGATGTGTGATTATATAATGATTTATGGACTGTAGCCAATGGTTTGGCTGGATGGTAAGGCACTTAGAAGAAGCATGATTGGAAAATTGGTGACAAAGAAATTTGGAAAAGAGGTATGTGGACGAACCTCTCTGAGTGGCCAAAAACTGTAAAGATATTTGTATCCCATGTGAGTGCTCACCAACTGGTGACCTCAGCAGAGGAGGATTTTAATAATCAAGTGGATAGGATGACTTGTTCTGTGGATACCACTCAGCCTCTTTCCCCACACACCTTCATCATTGTCCAATGGGTCATGAACAAAGTGGCCATGGTGGCAGAGATGGAAGTTACACATGGGCTCAGGAACATGGACTTCCACTCATCAAGGCTGACCTGGCTATGGCCACTGCTGAGTGCCCAATTTGCCAGCAGCAGAGAACACTGAGCCCTCAATATGGCACCATTCCTTGGGGTAATCAGCCAGTTTCTTGGTGGCAGGTTGATTATATTGGGCCTCTTCCATAATGGAAAGGGCAGTGGTTTGTCCTCACTGGAATAGACACTTACTCCAGATATGGGTTTGCCTATCCTGCACACATGCTTCTGTCAAGACTACCATCAATGGACTCACAGAATGCCTTATCCACTGTCATGGTATTCCACACAGCATTACCTATGACCAAGGAATCACTTTACAGCTAAAGAAGTGTGGCAGTGGGCTCCTGCCCATATAATTCACTGGTCTTACCATGTTCCTCGTCATCCTCAAGCAGCTGGATTGATAGAATGGTGGAATGGCCTTTTGAAGTCACATTTATGGTACCAACTCGGTGACAATACTTTGCAGGGCTGGGGCAAAGTTCTCCAGAAATCTGTGTATGCTCTGAATTAGCATCCAATATATGGTATTGTTTCTCTCACAGCCAGAATTCATGGGTCTAGGAAACAAGGGGTAGAAGTGGAAGTGGCACCATTCACTGTCCCCCCTAGTGATCCACTAGCAAAATTTTTGCTTCCCGTGTCTGCGACATTATGTTCTGCTGGCCTGGAGGGAGGAAGGCTGCCACCAGTAGACACAACAATGGTTTCATTAAACTGGAACTTAAGATTGCCACCTGGACACTTTGGGCTCCTCCTACCTTTAAGTCAACAGGCTAAGAAGGGAGTTATAGTGTTTGCTGGTGGGATTGACCCGCACTATCAAGATGAAATAGTCTACTACTCCACAACAGAGGTAAGGAAAAGTATGCATGGAATACAGGAGATCCATTAGGGCATCTCTTAGTATTACCATGCCCTGTGATTAAGGTCAATGGGAACCTACAATAGCCCAATCTAGGCGGGACTACAAATTGTCCAGACCCTTCAGGAATGAAGGTTTAGGTCACTCCACCAGGAAAAAAACCACAACCTGATGAGGTGCTTGCTGAAGCCAAAAGGAATACAGAATGAGTAGCAGAAGAAGGTAGTCATCAATACCAGCTATGATAACGTGACCAGTTGCAGAAATAAGGACTGTAATTGTTATGAGCATTTCCTCTTTCTTTCATTAAAAGCATGTTTGTGCATGTATACACTTGTACTAAGAACATATCTTCATTTTATTTTCTTTTTCCTTTATCATGTGACATAGGATTTATTGATTTCATATCAGCACTTAAGTATTGTTAACTTTATGTATTAGTATTTGGGTTGGGGATTAGTGCATTTCCAGTTGTAAGAAGGATAGTTGTATTATGTTAGGTGTAATTATGACCTCATTATTGTCTTTATTTGAAGATTATGTATAATCTTAGATGTGTATGGGTTCAGTCTAACAAGCGGTGGACTTGGGATGGTTAATACTGAGTGTCAACTTGATTGAATTGAAGCATGCAAATTGTTGATCATGGTTGTGTCTGTGACGGTGTTGCCAAAGGAGATTCATATTCGAATCAGTGGGCTGGGAAAGCAGACCTACCCTTAATCTGGGTGGGCACCATCTAATCAGCTGCCAGTGTGGCCAGGGTATAAAGCAGGCAGAAAAACATGAAAAGGCTAGACTGGCTTAGCCTCCCAGCCTACATCTTTCTCCCATGCTAGATACTTCCTGCCCTCAAACATCCACTCATCCAACACCAAGTTCTTCAGCTTTGGAACTTGGACTGCTTTCCTTGCTCCTCAGCTTGGAGACAGCCTACTGTGGGACCTTGTGATCATGTGAGTTAATACTCACATGAATATTAGTATAGTAAAAATATCTATCTATCTATCTATCTATCTATCTATCTATCTATCTATCTATCTATGTATCTATCTATCTATCTATGTATCTATGGAGAGAGAGAGTTTATTGAATAGTATTATATATATTTTATGTATATTTTTATTCAATACAAATATTGAGTTTATTGAGTAGTAGCATATATAAAAATATATATATATATAAAATATATATATATATATATTTTTTTCTATTTGTTCTGTCCCCCTGGAGATCCCTAATACACCATCTAATGACAGAATAAATGATGAATTCTTTTTCAGATTCTTGTAATTCTTGACACAATAGATACCGTTGATAATAAATTTTAAACTGATGAACATAGCAAGTGAGTATGATCCAAAGATGAGGTTAACCCTGATTTTTCTGGCAATTTCCCTGCTCTCTTGATTGCTTTGTGCTACAGAGTGGATGTTTCAGATATAATAGCTGAAGTCATGAGTATGTGAGAGTAACTTGGTGCCCAATCTATTCAGCACTTACCATACATACCTTTAAACATTTTGGATTAGCTGTACTCGATTTAGGAAAAGATTCATTTGTGTACTGAACATGTGTCTGAATCACCATTATAGGTAGCATATAGCCTTGGGTAAGCAAGTTTTCTAAGCTAATAATCAATTTAGCTTGTTGAGTAAGCAGGTCTTCCAGCAGATTTAACTAGGGAAGAAAAGCACCCTATTCAGTGGATAGCACGTATTTATTTTGGCCAGTGTCTGTAATCACATAGTTCTTCTATCATGATTAGATTTAAAAACTATTGTCACCACAGGGAATTTTTATTGATCAAGTCTCTCATTTTATAATTTCAATTAAAACGTATAGCTGTGTTGCCTGACAAAAATGAACTGTATTAAATAGTAAGGTAAAGGCCTTGGATTGGGATTATGGAGACGCTGATTTTTAGTTTTGAATCTTCCCTTTGTTAGCTTTTCACAGTCCCTTCAAAGATGTTCAAATATCAGCATCCAATAATTCCTTAACTATGAATCTTCAATGAATTTGAATATCGCTATTGAATATGCCTAAAGATTTTATAACTGTAGACCTTTAATACATTTGAATAATCATTATTAAAAATGAAATTTTCCCTTTGCTGAATTGTAAAAATCAAATATATTTTTAACCTAGTTTTTACACATGTAGAGAGCATGTTCTTCTTAATTAGGCAATGTCTTTACAATCAGGATTAACTCTACAGAAATTTGTGAAATAAACATTGGCAATGGCCAAAAAGCCATCATTGTCCTTATACTTTATTTTCATTCACACACACTTTCATGATGGTGCTCAAGTGACCTTGTGATGTTCTGTGATCTCTTAATCAACACCTGTGGATAGGAAGAAGAAAGAAGAAATTTATGTCAGTCTATGCACTTTGGTATGAATCACTTTGCTAAGGCATTATTGCCCTAAGACTTATCCATTTAATTTTGGTGTTGGGATGAGTAGCTTTATTCTGCTAACAGAATTTTTAGGCAGCTATAATAAAGCCAGATGTTTTGATGAGGAGAAAAGTGAGACTCAGAGTCCTTATTCTGAACACATGCACTTACACCATTAGGAAATGTCTACTTTGCTGATTCATAAACTCAGTCCTAAATATATGGCTTTCTGTTCCATAGAGAGAGAGAAAACAAAAATTCTCATGCTGTTCTTAAATGAGTAGAGTAAATAAAGTGTTGTTGCAGAAAACAACCAGATATTGAAGAAGCTTGGAAGCTATGTCTTATCTTAGTGATCACGAACTCCCAATAGATTTGGAAAGACATTACATCATGCACAATTCCTGTCTCTGACTCAGCAAGACATTATAGTACCTGATTGGAAAACAATGCTTTTTTAGATGTACAAGGATATTCAGAATACAATTTATTATAGTATTAAAAAGAAATCTATGGTACAAGCTTAGAACTATGGAAGTGCAAGCCTTGTTATAGATTCGTATAGTCTATTGGTGATTCTCTTTTTTATCGATTACCAAAGGTATCTTTATATAATTTTCTCTTCAGAAATTCATATTCTGAAAAATCTGGAAACATATTTTCTAACAAGCATATCTTTGCAACTGAAAATACTCTTATTTAAAGGTTATTAAGAAAATACATTTTGAGTTGGACCAGGTCTTTGTGCGACAGCCAGTGTTACAACATGAGCTGAAATGTTTCTAGTGCAGAGTGAAATATCCATTTTCTATGAGTGTATCTGAAGATCTCTGGTATCCCCAGAGCTGGGTTTCATAGGCCCAGTGGAAGTGGAAAAATGGAAGCCAGAGAGAATTTATCACAAGGGGCCTCAGTAAGAGGTGTCAGAATGGAAGCTGTCCCACTTCTCCATAGAACAGCTACAGTAAAAATGCAAATTCTCCATTCCTTCAGCTTTGCATGAATTTACACATAATCTCTTATGTGCATGTTACACTTCCAAATTAAGAAGAAATGACGAACAATCCTATTTATGTTATACTATGTTACCGGTATTATATTTATTATCATACATAGTTATAGTTGACCCTCGAACAATGCAGGAGTTAGGGGCATTGTCTTTTTGCACAGGAGTTAGGGGCACTGTCTTTTTGCAAGGTCAAGCATTGTATAACTTTTGACTCCCCCAAAAAGTTACCATGAATAGCCTCCTGTTGATTGTAAGCCTTACTGATGACATAAGCAGTTGATTAACACATATTTTGTGTATTAAATACAGTATTCTTAGAATAAAGTAAGCTAGAGAAAAAAACTCCACCTCTGGGGACAGGGCATAGCTAAACAAAAAGCAGCAGAAACCTCTGCAGATGTAAATGTCCCTGTCTGACAGCTTTGAAGAGAGCAGTGGTTCTCCCAGCATGGAGGTTGAGATCTGAGAACAGACAGACCGCCTGCTCAAGTGGGTCCCTGACCCCAGAGTAGCCTAACTGGGAGATATTCCCCACTAGGTGCAGACTGACATCTCACACCTCACATGGCTGGGAACACTTCTGAGACGAAGCTTCCAGAGCAAGAATCAGACAGCAACACTCACTGTTCAGCAATATTCTGTCTTCTGCAGCCTCCGCTGCCGATACCCACGCAAACAGAGTCTGGAGTGGACCTCAAGCAAAATCCAACAGACCTGCAGCTGAGGATCCTGATGGTAAGAAGGAAAACTAACAAACAGAAAGGACACCCACACCAAAACCCCATCAGTATGTCACCAACATCAAAGACCAAAGCCAGATAAAACCACAAAGATGGGGAAAAAGCAGGGCAGAAAAGCTAGAAATTCAAAAAATCAGAGCACATTTCCCCCTCCAAAGGAACGCAGCTCATCGCCAGCAATGGAACAAAGCTGAACGGAGAATGACTTTGATGAGTTGAGAGAAGAAGGCTTCAGTCAGTCAAACTTTCCAGAGCTAAAGGAGGAACTACGTACCCAGCGCAAAGAAACTAAAAACCTTGAAAAAAGAATGGAAAAATGGATAACTAGAATAATCAATGCAGAGAAGACCATAAACAAACTGATAGAGATGAAAACCATGACACAAGAACTATGTGACAAATGCATAAGCTTCAGTAACCGACTCATCAACTGGAAGAAAGAGTATCAGTGATTGAAGATCAAATGAATGAAATGAAGCGAGAAGAGAAGTGTAGAGAAAAAAGAGTAAAAAAAAAAATGAACAAAGCCTCCAAGAAATATGGGATTATGTGAAAAGAACAAATCTACATCTGATTGGTGTGCCTGAAAGTGATGGGGAGATGGAACCAAGTTGGAAAACACTCTTCAGGATATCATCCAGGAGAACTTCCCCAACCTAGGAAGGTAGGCCATCATTCAAACTCAGGAAATACAGAGAAAGCCACAAAGATACTCCTCGAGAAGAGCAACTCCAAGACACATAATTGTCAGATTCACCAAAGTTGAAATGAAGGAAAAAATGTTAAGGGTAACCAGAGAGAAAGGTCAGGTTACCCACAAAGGGAAGCCCATTAGACTAACAGCAGATCTCTCAGCAGAAACTCTCCAAGCCAGAAGAGAGTGGGGGCCAATATTCAACATTCTTAAAGAAAAGAATTTTCAACCCAGAATTTCATATCCAGCCAAACTAAGTTTCATAAGTGAAGGAGAAATAAAATCCTTTACAGACAAGCAAATGCTTACAGATTTTGTCATCACCTGTCCTGCCCTACAAGAGATCCTGAAGGAAGCACTAAACATGGAAAGGAACAACTGGTACCAGCCATTGCAAAAACATGCCAAAATGTAAAGACCATAGATGCTAGGAAGAAACTGCATCGACTAACGAGCAAAATAACCACCTAATATCATAATGACAGGATCAAGTTCACACATAACAATATTAACCTTAAATGTAAGTGGACTAAATGGTTCAACTAAAAGGCACAGACTGGCAAATTGGATAGAGTCAAGACCCATCAGTTTGCTGTATTCAGGAGACCTATCTCACATGCAGAGACACACATAGGCTCAAAATAAAGGGATGGAGGAAGATCTACCAAGCAAATGGAAAACAAACAAACAAACAAAAAAGCAGGAGTTGCAATCCTAGTCTCTGATAAAACAGAGTTTAAACCATCAAAGATCAAAAAAGACAAAGAAGGCTATTACATAATGGTAAAGGGATCAATTCAACAGGAAGAGCTAACTATCCTAAGTATATATGCACACAATACAGGAGCACCCAGATTCATAAAACAAGTCCTTAGAGACTTACAAAGAGATTTAGACTCCCAGACAATAATAATGGGAGACTTTAACACCCCACTGTCAACGTTAGACAGATCGACGAGACAGAAAGTTAACAAGGATATCCAGGAATTGAACTCAACTCTGCACCAAGCAGACCTAATAGACATCTACAGAACTCTCCACCCCAAATCAACAGAATATACATTCTTCTCAGTACCACATCACACTTATTCCAAAATTGACCACATAGTTGGAAGTAAAGCACCCCTCAGCAAATGTAAAAGAATAGAAATTATAACAAACTGTCTCTCAGACCACAGTGCAATCAAACTAGAAACTCAGGACTAAGAAACTCAATCAAAACTGCTCAACTACATGGAAACTGAACAACCTGCTCCTGAATGACTACTGGGTACATAACGAAATGAAGGCAGAAATAAAGATATTCTTTGAAACCAATGAGAACAAAGATACAACATACCAGAATCTCTGGGACACATTTAAAGCAGTGTGTAGAGGGAAATTTATAGCACTAAATGCCCACAAGAGAAAGCAGGAAAGATCTAAAATCGACACCCTAACATCACAATTAAAAGAACTAGAGAAGCAAGAGCAAACACATTCAAAAGCTAGCAGAAGGCAGGAAATTACTAAGATCAGAGCAGAACTGAAGGAGATAGAGACACAAAAAACCCTCCAAAAATATCAATGAATCCAGGAGCTGGATTTTTTTTAAAAGATAAACAAAATTGATAGACTGCTAGCAAGACTAATAAAGAAGAAAAGAGGGAAGAATCAAACAGATGCAATAAAAAATGATAAATGGGATATCACCACCAATCCCACAGAAATACAAACTGCCATCAGAGAATACTATAAACACCTCTATGCAAATAAACTAGAAAACCTGGAAGAAATGGATAAATTCCTGGACACTTACACTCTCCCAAGACTAAACCAGGAAGAAGTTGAATCCCTGAATATACCAATAGAAGGCACTGAAACTGAGGCAATAACTAATAGCCTACCAACCAAAAAAAGTCCAGGACCAGATGGATTCACAGCCAAATTCTACCAGAGGTACAAGGAGGAGATGGTACCATTCCTTCTGAAACTATTCCAATCAATAGAAAAAGAAGGAATCCTCTCTAACACATTTTATGAGGCCAACATCATCCAGACACCAAAGCCTGGCAGAGATACAACAAAAAAAGAGAATTTTAGACCAATATCCCTGATGAACATTGATGCAAAAATCCTCAATAAAATACTGGCAAACCAAATCCAGCAGCACATCAAAAAGCTTATCCACCATGATAAAGTAGGCTTCATCCCTGGGATGCAAGGCTGGTTCAACATATGCAAATCAATAAATGTAATCCATCATAAAAACAGAACCAAAGACAAAAACCACATGATTATCTCAATAGATGCAGAAAAGGCCTTTGCCAAAATTCGACAACCCTTCATCCTAAAAACTCTCAATAAATTTGGTATTGATGGAACATAAATAAGAGCTATTTATGAAAAACCCACAGCCAATATCATACTGAATGGGCAAAAACTGGAAGCATTCCCTTTGAAAACTGGCACAAGACAGGGATGCCCTCTCTCACCACTCCTATTCAACATAGGAAGTTCTGGCTAGGACAATCAGGCAAGAGAAAGAAATAAAGGGTATTCATTTAGGAAAAGAAGAAGTCAAATTGTCCCTGTTGGCAGATGACATGATTTTATATTTGGAAAACCCCATCATCTCAGCCCAAAATCTCCTTAAGCTGATAAGCAACTTCAGCAAAGTCTCAGGATACAAAATCAGTATGCAAAAATCACAAGCATTCTTATACTCCAGTAACAGACAAACAGAGAGCCAAATCATGAACGAACTCACATTCACAATAGCTTCAAAGAGAATAAAATACCTAGGAATCCAACTTACAAGGCATGTAAAGGACCTCTTCAAGGAGAACTACAAACTACCGCTCAGTGAAAGAAAAGAGGACACAAACAAATGAAAGAACATACCATGCTCATGGATAGGAAGAATCAATATCGTGAAAATGGTCATACTGCCCAAGGTAATTTATAGATTCAATGCCATCCCCATTAAGCTACCAATAACTTTCTTCACTGAATTGGAAAAAACTGCTTTGAAGTCCATATGGAACCAAAAAAGAGCCCACATTGCCAAGATAATCCTAAGCCAAAAGAACAAAGCTGGAGGCATCATGCTACCTGACTTCAGACTATACTACAAAGCTACAGTAACCAAAACAGCATGGTACTTGTACCAAAACAGAGATATAGACCAATGGAACAGAATGGAGTCCTCAGAAATAATACCACACATCTACAACCATCTGATCTTTGACAAACCTGAGAAAAACAAGAAATGGGGAAAGGATTCCCTATTTAATAAATGGTGCTGGGAAAATTGGCTAGCCATAAGTAGAAAGCTGAATCTGGATCCTTTCCTTACTCCTTATACGAAAATTAATTCAAGATGGATTAGAGACTTAAATGATAGACCTAATACCATAAAAACCCTAGAGGAAAACCTAGGTAGTACCATTCAGGACATAGGCATGGGCAAAGACTTCATGTCTAAAAAACCAAAAGCAACGGCAGCAAAAGCCAAAATTGACAAATGGGATCTAATTAAACTAAAGAACTTCTGCACAGCAAAAGAAACTACCATCAGAGTGAACAGGTAACCTACAGAATGGGAGAAAATTTTTGCAATCTACTCATCTGACAAAGGGCTAATATCCAGAACCTACAAAGAACTCAAACAAATTTACAAGAAAAAAACAAACAACCCCATCAAAAAGTGGCAAAGGATATGAACAGACACTTCTCAAAAGAAGACATTCATACAGCCAACAGACACATGAAAAAATGCTCATCATCACTGGCCATCAGAGAAATGCAGATCAAAACCACAATGAGATACCATCTCACACCAGTTAGAATGGCGATCATTAAAAAGTCAGGAAACAACAGGTGCTGGAGAGGATGTGGAGAAATAGGAACACTTTTACACTGTTGGTGGGTCTGTAAACTAGTTCAATCATTGTGGAAAACAGTGTGGCGATTCCTCAAGGATCTAGAACTAGAAATACCATTTGACCCAGCCATCCCATTACTGAGTATATAGTCAATGGATTATAAATCGTGCTGCTATAAAGACATGCACATGTATGTTTATTGCAGCACTATTCACAATAGCAAAGACTTGGAATCAACCCAAATGTCCATCAGTGACAGACTGGATTCAGAAAATGTGGCACATATACACCATGGAATACTATGTAGCCATAAAAAGGATGAGTTTGTGGCCTTTGTAGGGACAAGAATGCAGCTGGAAACCATCATTCTCAGCAAACTATTGCAAGAACAGAAAACCAAACACCGCATGTTCTCACTCATAGGTGGGAATTGAACAATGAGAACACTTGGGCACAGAATGGGGAACATCACACACCAGGGCCTGTCGTGGGGTTAGGAAGGGGGGAGGGATAGCATTAGGAGATATACCTAATGTAAATGACGAGTTAATGGGTGCAGCACACCAACATGACACATGTATACATATGTAACAAACCTGCACGTTGTACACATGTGCCCTAGAACTTAAAGTATAATAATAAAAAAAATCATAAGGAACAGAAAATACACTTACTAGTCATTAAGTGAAAGTCGATCATCAGAAAGGCCTGCATTCTCCCTGTCTTCATGTTGAGTGGGCCGAGGAGGAGGAGGAGGCAGAGGAGGAGTTGGTCTTGCTGTCTCAGTGGTGGCAGAAGGGGAGGAAACATGCACAAAAGTGAGCCCCAGTAGTTGAAGCCTCTGCTGCTCTAGGGTCAACTGCACAAACCAGTATTATGTTATTATAATAACCAATTCCTATTAGGTGAGTTGAAAATTTTTAAAGTTTTCTTAAATTATAATTATAAAACTTCCACATGCTCCATTCGCCTATCTTCTGAGTTTTCACCCCGCTATAATTCTCCGGAATAGGTAATGTTTGGAAAAGAAAGAAGAAAAGATGGAGAGCTAGTTGGACAGGCAGTTAAGCATGTGGATAAATAAAGAGATATTAAATAGATAGCTAGCTGTATGAAGATACAAAGTTGGATAGATAAGGTATTCATATGTAGCATATATAATAATGATTATTGCAAACTTCATAAAATTCAGAACTGTGTGATTGCAAGAAAGAATTTGGGTATATCACCAATTTACTTTTTCATTTAACAAGATATTTATTGCTCATTTACTTTTTTTTTTTTTTTTTTTTAAAGACAGAGTCTCACACTGTTGCCCAGGCTGGAGTGCAGTGGCATCATCATAGCTCACTGTAGCCTCGACCTCCCAAGCTCAAGGGATCCTCCTGCCTCAGCTTCCTGAGTAGCTGGGATTTATAAGTGTGCACCATCACACCTGGCTAATTTTTTAAATTATCGTAGAGATGAGGTAGGGTCTCTCTATGTTGTGCAGTCTGGTCTCAAACTCTTAGGCTTGAGTGATCCTTTGCCTCAGCCTCTCAAAATGCGCCCCTTTATTTTGAAAGGATAATTTCACTGGATATAGAATTAGACGTTGATGGGTGATTTTTCTTTCAGCACCTAACATATTCCACTCTCTTCTTGCCTGTTTGGTTCCTGATTAGACGTCTGCTGAAATTGTTACCCATTTTCCTCTATAGATAGCTGTTCATTTTACTTTTCCTTCTTTTAACATGTTCCCATTATCTTGTTTTCTGCAGTTTAAATATGTCTGTGTGTGCGTGCATGCGTGCATGCATGAGTGTGTGTGTGTGTGTGTTGGTATGTATTCTTCTTGGAGTTCTCTGAGCTTCCTGGATCTCTGCTTTGGTGTCTGTAATTATTTTTGGAATATTCTTGAACATTATTACTTTCGAGTATTTTTCCTGCTCCGACTTGCTTTCTGGTGTTTTGGTTACACAAGTGATAAACTCTTTGGAATGGCTCGCTGGTTCTTGAATGCTATGCGTTTGCTTGGTCTTCATTTGTTTATCTCTTTGCATTTCAGTGTGGGGACATTCTGCTGACATAGCTTCAAGTTTAATATTTGTTTTCCTTCAGCTACTCCATTCTACTGAGGATCCCATGACAGACTCCCTTCATTTTGTTGCAGTGTTTTTAATTGTTCACTTTGCCTTTTGATCCTTTGTTAGTTTCCATCTCTATTTCTATTATGCATCCGTCCCTGTGTACTGTCTACTGTTTCTGTGAGAGCCCTTCAGCTGTTAATTCTAATTATTTTAAATATTGTTTGCTCCTTCCAGCATCCATGTCATATCTCAGTCTGGTTGTGATCACTGCATTGTTTCCTCTGTGTTTTCCTCGGTGTTTGACACACCTCTTTGTTGTTATTGTTGTTGTTCTTGTTGTTGTTGTTAGCCAGACATGTTTTACTAGATAAGAGGAACTAAGGTAAATGACATTTAGTGTGAGAATTCATGTTATTATGTCTGGAAGTTGGGCAATGCTTGAAGTTTGCTGTAGCTATGGGTGCTGGGGCCTTAACATTCTCTAATGATCGGGTTTTTTGTTTGTTTCTGTTTCTGTTTGGTGTGTCCATTGGCTCCCCCTCTCCCAGGGTGAGTGTCTTGCAGCTCCTTCAGTTGTCCTCTATGGTAGTTCCATTGGAGTCATGGTGGTGTGGCAGGAAGGTGGGGGAGGGAGAGCATCTGTAATCCTCTAATTAAATCTCGGTGTTGGCGACAGCCTGTGTCTTGGGCCTGTGACCTCCCAGCTGTCTGTTTAGAGATGTAGCTTCCCACCTTATTCTCACCCCTCCTCCCTTCCTTGCCTGCAGCATTCCCCGTCTACACCCCTGAAGCCTGCTCCCCGTTGACTGTTCTTTAGGTGATACAGAAGTGAGAGGGAGATAGTGGGGACAGAACACCCGTCCCCCAACTGGGATAAGATTCTGGCAGTTTTTTTTCTAGGAAAATTAAGCCTCCATTAAGGAGAAGGGTCTGGGCATATTTTACAATGATTCTTCTCACCCTCCTCTGCCAGAGACATAAAGATAGCTTTCTCATATAATCACTGTGAAAACCCAGTGAGGTTACTGGAGGTGAAGACTTTCCATTTCCACGTTTCTCATCCTCTCGCTAGTTCACATTCATTTTCAGCAATTTATCCAAATTGACATTTAAGCCTTTCTACCAGCGTGTGCTCCAGCAGCCTCTACTCCAGGGCTGCAGCTCTCTGCTGTGTCTCTCTGGGTACACCTGTCTCTCCAGATTTTGGGGTGGCGTTTTGCTTTGCATCTCAGTTCTCTATTGAGTTCAAGAAAAGTCATTGCTTTTCAGGTTGTCCTGCTTTTGCATGTAAGGATAGGAGTGAGACCCCAAGCTTTTTCCATATACAAATGAAAACCAGAGTCTCTATTGCCCTTGCAAGGAAGGAATGCCCCTCCCTGCAAGACCCTGAGCCCTGCAGCGAAGACTTCTGGGTCCCTCCCTCCTTTTGAGCTGGCAGGATTGCACCAGAAGGCACCACATGCCCTTTCTGTTGGTTTCTATTTCCTCTCTCTTATCCATTTAATTTTTTAGAATTAACTTATTCTATCTGAATAGTATTAATGACATCACTTTTTCCTAATGCTGCAATGTTTAGATGTTCCACTACTATATTCTGGGTAGAACACTTGTTACTAAACTTCCTGTGCAACTTTTCAACTTTAATGTTTCTATTCAAAGACCATGAGGCTTTGGATGGCTGCAATGTTTCAAAATATTTCCTGGATTTTAGACTTTTAATGACTTCTTTAAGTTTACAGAACAAGATTGATGAAACTTTTTACGGGTGAGCTGTTTGAATCTTTTCCTGATGTTAATTTTTAATAACTGCATTGATTTGTACATGTTTTGAAAAGACCCATGGTATGCGGAGCATATGGGAGGAAGCTTCGGATACGTGTTTGTCTATTAATGAGGACGTGTATGTATGTCTGGAAATCGGGCTGTCATGCTATAGGGTACTGAGAATGCAGGAGACACAGGGCTCAAGGTGGAACTTCCAGGCAGAAGGGCAGTGGAGACACAAAAACCCAGCCTCTCAGCACCCCATAAAGACACCTGTTTGGGATTCAGTGTGGTGGAGGCTCTCTGCTCCAAGAGGAAGGCATCAGTACCCTGTTAATCTTTTTTGATGGTGTAGCTGTGATGGTCACATTGCACAGTTAGAATGCTTAGTGACAGACAATCTGGACTTATGTACATCAATCACTGGTAAAGTTATGTGACTAATTCATAAAATCCATGGGGCATACGAGGAAGTTGCAGCCCTACAGGCCAGGGGGAGGATGCCCGCGTGAGGCTACGTTCAAGCATACCTCCGCCCAATGGGGCAAAGGCAATCCCTGTATCTAGCTGCAAAGCAAACCAGCCAGGGCGAGCCCTGATTCTGTCTGCTTCTCCTTACAAGTGGAACTTTGTCCTTCTTTCTGAGGCTTACTCTGTTTCACCTCCTGAACCTTGGTGGGAAGTCAGGCCTCACTTCCCAGCCTTCCTTGCAGCTGGCTCCTCAGCCCTCGAGACCACACACTCTGGACTTCACATTGGAGCTGGTGATACCTGGACAGGAACAACCCAGAGCCCTCTCCTTTGTGGTGGTTGGTGGCCACGGTTGGTGGTGTGGGGGGAGGCGGTAGGGGCTTCCAGGACAGCGAGCATCCCGGGGCAGCAGAGTTGTGCTGGGGGCAGCAGCCGGATGCAGTGTCGTGGTGAGGGAAGCACAGTGGCGTCTCCTCCAAAGGGCAGTGGTGTCCTCCATACATCAACTTAGTGACATTACTGGGTAATGTCATTACCATTGTCATTACTTGAGTATTAATGACATTACTACTCAAGAGGCTACCGTTGCTTGAGTAGCCTCCAACCTGGTGCATCTTTACAATGGTTGACACAACTGTGCAATGATGAAAGAGATTCCGCATGGAGCCAGTAATTAAAAAAGATTTTCCTGAGCTCACACATTATGGCAAAGAAGGACTGGAACCCTAGTCAACAGACTCTTAACCATTTAGGCTTCATTTTCATCTGCAGTCTTATTTTTAGTAATAGCAAGTTTTTTTTTTTCTCCCCACTTCTTTCAGCATTTTAGCCATTTTTCAGTGCTTGGTTTGCTCTCAGCATGGGTAAGAAAGAGCTCCTGAAGAACATCAACCCGTTGGAAATATTAAACAAATAAAACATTTTGCACCAAGTATACACTGAGATAGCTATATTTTGCTCTTCATGGAGTTATAGAATAAAATGAAGATAAATAGCATGGAGGTTGTAATATATATTAAACCACTAAAATATCTCATAATTCATCATCAGCAAAACAGAACGTTGACTTTTGATCTTAATTTAAAATAGGAATTTCTTTTGCACATTTTTATTAAAGGAAAGATAGTGCAGATAAAAATAATTCAATTTATTATAGAAAAAGTGTTTTACAAATCTTAGATTAAAATGAGAGCTTATGTGTTGAAATCAAATGATTCTATAGAAGGCTGAAAACAATAGCTTAGCTATTTCAATTAATTTAATGTCACGAAAAGCGCAAATTTTCTTTAAAAGGCTTATCAGAGAAGTTCCAACTAACAAAGAGAGGCTAAGATGACATTTCTTGGTCTGTTAGTAGTTAGCCTCAAAACTTCTCTATGTTATGAGCACCATAATTTGATCGTTTAGAACACTGCTTCACCCCTGAGGCCTCTTTCACAGCCATTGTAGGGAGTATCCTTGCGAAAAACAGAGCCCAGATTTAGGTAGAGGCGTTTGTGAAATACACGAAGAGAGCGGTGCGGGGAGGGGTGTTTCCCACTAGAAATCCCCATGCTCGGGGGTGGTGAGGGGAGACGCCAGGGGTGGGCTTCCATGCAGCCTCAATATTAGCATTCTCACTGGTTGAGCATCAGGGGCATGGCAGGGCTCCAGCTTAAGCGATGGGCTGCATCCTAGCAATGCAGCCAGCCTTCTGCAGGGGACCAGAAAGGACCTCCACCCATGACGTAGGCAGAAAATGAACAGCTGTGGGGAATCCACAGGGTTTGGCGGCCAAATCCAGTGTCTGCTTTGATATCTATTTCCTGGTAAATGTAATGAGAGAATAATAATCTTGAAATGTATGAAACAAAATCCTGCGGTAGAAAGCGAGGAGAGTGATTTTTCTCATTGCCGAAAAGAAAAGCGCGTCTCTGAGAGCACTGTAAAGCAAGGCATCATAACATAATTTCAGCAAGCTATTTGACTTCCTTAACAGAACAGAAGAAGGCATGGCCCCTTGGAATAAGACCTCAAAACGCTAAGAAGAGAAGAAGTTTGGATGGAAAGAAAGCATAGTACAATGAATGAAAATCAGACAGGAGGCAGGACTGAAAGATCAGGTTAAAGAGGTCTGGGTTAAAATAGCATAGGTTACACGGAAGCAGAGACATTAATGAGCAAGATGAAAATCTCACTGGAGATGGAATACATAAATATTTGATGTGAAAATGTTAGCACTTGAATAGATCCCAAACTTGAATTCCTCTAAGAAAACAAGGGAAAATTAAAACCATCAAAAATGATGGCAGACAAGCTGACATATAGATATTGAAGCCTGAAGCAGAGACCCACATCAACAATGTATTTATGGATTTATGGAAATAAAGCCTGGATGATTACAGTAAAAGCAAAAAAAAAAAAAAAAAAAGAAAAAGTAAAAGAATACATTGGAGTATAACCCATGGAGACTGAGGGAAAAGAAAACCTTAGTCACATTCTAAAATATTTCAAAGTATAATTTTGATTTTCTATCTTTACTTACAGAAGTTTTGAAAGTGTTTTAATGTATTATTTAAAATTTATGGTATTTTCAAGTTTTTATGGCATTAGAGAAATTTTGGCTGGGAAAATTCTTCTACAAATCAAATTTTTAAAATTTTATTTAATTTTATTTTTACTTAAAAATAAATCGATGCTGAAGAAATGATTCATGTTGCTCTCTGGCAGCCAGTGCTTTGCTTTTTCCAGGCAGCTTGTGACTTCAGGTGGGGACCTGTGACCAACCTTCACTAAGAAAATGGGAGATGGAACCAGAAAGAGCCACGGTCCACGTTGCCACGTCCCAGCTGTCCTGTCTCAGAAACCATGAGGTAAGCGTCTGCTGCTGATGCACACTGCAAGCCTTACTCGCATGAGGAGAGTAAACTGTCTTTGTGCTAAGCCACATAGATTCTAGTCTTCTTGCCATGACATAACTTAGCCTGACTAATATGTATGTTTAGTGCAGAACCCCTAAAAAAAACCCAAAATCCTCAAGGAAAAATCTATACTCCCATCTCCCAACAATATGCTTCATAAATACGTTGGTGTATTTCTTTAATTATCTTTATTTGCATATACATACATATTAGCTATGAATTAAAATCTGGTAACTGCCTTTTTATTTGTTCATAAGAGTTCCCCAGCTCCACGATTTTAATATCTGTCTAGCCTCTCATCACATAGGTATAAATCACTTAGCTTAAGCAAAATGTGTCTTTGGGTTGGTTTTTAACGGTTTCAAAGTTTCTCTAGAAAACCAATTCTGCTGCACTGTGAAGAGCTCTGAGTACTGTGTGTTCTGTCTCAGAAATAGACAGGGCTGCTCCTTCATGCGCCTCTGTTCCACAGCCACCTTTCTGGGCTGCTGACTGCCTGGATTTTAGCTTGAGCTGTAATGGCCCATCCTGATGCTTTTGTTGTCGGGGTCATTTTGTTCCTTCCACTGACACTCCTCAGGCTCACTTTTGAGCCGTGTTCTCCTTCCCTTTCAGTGCAACACGTAGGCCTTTTGGTTCTTCTCCACCAAATACCAAATGCAAGGGTAGCTTGTGGTTACTCTCACAGTCTCTATTTTTGCTCCTCGGGGAAATGTGATGAGATCCCTCCCCCAGAGTCTCAGACAGGATGCCCTATAAGTACCCCTCTGATTCCATATTTCCCTTAAGGTGATCCAGCCCAGAGAGGGCATTTGTCCTTGCTGTCACCTTGCTGGCTGACCCTCCCTCCGTCCTTCCTCCCATCTCTCCTGTGATCTCCTGGGTCTCTTTCCAGGCCTGGCCCTTTTCCTTCCCTTTTCCCTGAGGTTGTACCAGCAGGTGGGGTGTGTGGAGAAAAGAAGGGGCTTATTAATAAGTCAGGAGAATATATATTTTATTCATTGCACATAAAATCTGATACAAATAGCATAATGACAAGTTTTGTAAATATTTTTAGAGTGTCTTTTGTTTTCCTTCAGTTTTCTCTGCAAGGGAGTTCCAGGTGCCCAGACTAGTTTCTTCAGATACGTATCTCTGATTATTGTTTTCCCAACCCTGATTGAGTGTAATACACTTCCCCAAGTCTCCTCTTGGTTGATGTTAAGAAAGACATACTCTGGTGAATTCTTATAACTTTATGTTGCTTCAGCATTGATTTTGATTGCAGGTTTGACTTCCTCATACCAGAAGCAGGGCTCTCTCACCTATGACACAGATTCCAGCTCTATGCTACACCCACAGGGCTCAAGCGGTGCTCATAGATAAACATTTAGAGTCATCCCTCCTGTCTAGCAGACCGGGCACCCCAATTTCCCAAAGCTTCCCTCAATGGGACCATTTGGGCATTTGCTCATGAACTTAAAGTGACCCACATCCTTTTCCCTTGTATACTCTGCTATTTGCCGTGTGATCTCTCTCTCTGTCTCTCTTTCTCTCTCTGCCTGACTCTCCATTCCTGCCTCTCCTGTCCTGGGAACAAAGGACTGCCCTCCCCATTCACAGTGCCCTCCTGGCCCAGGGCCTCTTAGTAAAATTTGTAACCATGTTTCCTATTGTGGTGGTGTATTGAATTTCCACCTTCCATTTGAAGGGGATGCCCCAGGCCAAGGGTTCCCCCGGGAAGGGGAGAACACAAGGTCAGTCTCCCAGCGCAGAGGAAAGGCCAGGCAGGCTTACTCTGGATTCAGGTCAGACAAAAGCCATAAGGGTGTCTGCAAGTCTAAACAAGTTTCCTGTGTGAGAGATCCCCTGGTCATGGGTGGGACCACCAGACATTACGCTGTCCACCAGGTAAAAGAAGTACCCTATGAAGGCACCATGTAAATTCCCACATTCAGCTCCTGTGCATTTGTTAGGGCAAGACTGCTAGCTGCTTTGATACTAAAACTCCAATTTAGCTGGGGGCTATTAAAACCCACCCTTTCCTCACACTCATTAAGTGTTTTATAGCCCATCACTTTAGAGACTGAGTTTGAGTGGATGTACCAGTCAAAAACATGGGAAAAGATTTATTGTGTGATCTTCATTGTTTTTGGTTTGTTTCTATCTGTTCTCACTTCCCTGATAAGAGATAGAAACTGCTGTTTACCCTTTTTTTTTTTTTTTTTTTTGAGACGGAGTCTCGCTCTGTCGCCCAGGCTGGAGTGCAGTGGCCGGATCTCAGCTCACTGCAAGCTCCGCCTCCCGGGTTTACGCCATTCTCCTACCTCAGCCTCCCGAGTAGCTGGGACTACAGGCGCCCGCCACCTCGCCCGGCTAGTTTTTTGTATTTTTAGTAGAGACGGGGTTTCACCATGTTAGCCAGGATGGTCTCGATCTCCTGACCTTGTGATCCGCCCGTCTCGGCCTCCCAAAGTGCTGGGATTACAGGCTTGAGCCACCGCGCCCGGCCCGTGAAACTGCTGTTTATCCTAAGAGGAATTTCTTAACATCCTCTCCTTTGAGTTCAATTTCAGATCTCATAAAGATCTGAAGATAAAATCAAAGTTGAGAAATAGGTGAATAGTATTTTCTTCTTCCTCAAATGTAATTAGTGATGACACGCTCAGTAATATACAGTTTACTGGTATTGAGCCTCTTTCTGGATATCTTATCTTTGGAAATTTTTCTTGCAATACTTTCTACTGAGTTTAAAAGTAAAGATGGGTCACTGTGTTTGCCTCCCACTTGTGGGAATCAGGTGGCAAAATTATTTAAGCTTAATGGCACAATTATTTAAGCTTAGAAGTAGAATGAGCACAGTGTGCCTTATACCTTCCCAGTAACTGCTAAGATCTAATGGTCCTCAAGAGAGACAAGTGAATCCATCCCTGCCCAGGCTAAGAGGGTTCCTTTGCCTTTCCGTGCTCCTGAACAAATGAAAAGCTTCAAGTTTGATTTCCAATAAAATTTTAAAATATAAAGTTGCATACATTTTCAACTTATTAGATCCTGGATAATTTTCTAGTATATTTGTGCATAAGCACTTATAATTATTTTATTTTAAACATACATAATAGGCTCACGCCTGTAATCCCAACACTTTGGGAGGCCGAGGCAGGAGGATCACGAAGTCAGGAGATCGAGACCATCCTGGCTAGCACGGTGAAACCTTGTCTCTACTAAAAATACAAAAAACTAGCCGGGCGAGGTGGTGGGAGCCTGTAGTCCCAGCTACTCGGGAGGCTGAGGCAGGAGAATGGCGTGAACCCGGGAGGCGGAGCTTGCAGTGAGCTGAGATAACGCCACTGCACTCCAGCCTGGGCGACAGAGCGAGACTCTGTCTCAAAAAAAAAAAGAAAAAAGAAAAAAAATATATGTATATATGTAATAAAACCGAGGGATTTGGGGAAAGGGTGATCTACACAATGATGATTAGTTCTTATTTTAAAATGTGTGTTAGGGCTATTTCCAAATATGCTTTAAAAACACCAAACTTGAGCCAAAGATGTAAGGAAAGTCTTATTAGTCTGCATTTGTTTCTAGCTGAGGCTGATGGAGACAGAGCAAGACTGCAGCTGGGGACACCCACGTGTGTTTCTCCAGAGGAAGGTTTTTCTACATGATGACTCATATCTCACACACATTTAGGGAACTCTACGCATTTGAGAGAAACGAAAACAGAAAAATGAAGGAATCATGGGATGAGGCTTTACCTGTGTAGGCATTCTTGCCAATAGAAAACTGACAGTGAAATCATGAAGTTGACACTTTATTACCTTTGTTATCTGCATGAGACATGTATAAGCAAATGAGACAACCTACTGACATTGTGGGATTCCCTGGTGGTTTGTCTAAAATAGCTTTTTTCCTTAAACTTTCATCTTTATTTTAGAAAGCTGCAGATCGCTTGAGCCGGTCCTGCTGTTTTGCTTCCCGTGATACTTAGGTTCAGGACTCAGATGAAGTGACATTTTTGGACAGGGCTGGGACTTCCCACAGGGCACTGCTTTGCTCCCCCAGGGCTCTCTCTTCTGCCTTGGCCAGGAAAACTGTGACTTTACCTGCCGCTCAGCCTATGAGACCTAAGCTTTACTTGGTGATATTTTGGGGGAAAACTAGAATCTTAATTTAGACATTATGAACGTTAATATGACAAATTATGGAATGTTGTGAAAAGATGATACACTCCACACTAAATACTACTGAATGGTTTCCAAAAACTACCGAATAAACTGTGTAAACAATTCATTTAAAAATGTGATTAATTCTTAAACTTCAACATTATTACAATTTCTACATCTCTGAAAAGCAATAGCCAAAGTTAAGTATGTTGAGTAATTTTTCCACGTCATAAAAAACAACTAAAGAAAGAAAGTTAGCGGGATAAAAGGAGGCAGAGGTCACAGAAGGACAGAGGAAGTGGAGTCAATGTGTAGTGTTTTCCATTCGGCACCTGGTATAATCAAGCACATCTTTTTGAGTGTGAGTCAATTCCATTAAGAAGAATAATTCTAACACTAAAACTGCAGCAAGTCAGACTCCCTTCCAATAGTGTGGTCTATTTGTGGAATTCTGGCATCAGTAGCTTGGCGTTCTCTTCTCTGCTGTTCCAGATGACCTTTTTGGGCCTCTCTTGAGGATGAATGCTTCTGTGTCACAGACACTAGGAGGAAGAAGGGAAAGCAAGCGTTCCACTGTGTGCCTGTCCTAATTCCCGACATCTGCAGACCCAGCTGAGAGCACCTGGATTCTTATTAGCTATAAGACTTGGAGACAACTATAAACTAAAAGGCAGAGTGTTGTGAAATTTGAAACACAGGTACCCTCCAGAGAGTCACAGTGCTTGTTAATGGGTAACATGCATATTCGAGTCCCTGTATTATTAAGCCAGATGCTGTGGTGTGATTCAGGGATTGCATTACAGATGCATCTTTACAGTCATGAGAACACTAAGCAGCCTGTGCATTTTCAGTGAAATTTCTGTATTCACCTTGCTCTCCTATTTGGAACATATCAAAAGCGATCATTCCACTGGCAGCAGTGGCTGAAAAATGAAAGGTCAAACAAATGAATGGACCATGAATGTTGTCAAAAAAAATCTCAGAGTGTGATATGGAAATCTGATGCCTTTTCCTATAGAAGTGTTAAAGAAGAGGGTAATACAGTCAAAACTGAGTAAGTCTGTCTAATCTTCAACTTCTTTTCAGAATGAAGTTACCAAGACTCAAAGACAAAATAATTTTCTGAAATTTTACCTTTTAAATATGCACATATGCAAAACTGTGAGGAAGAGCAGATGGAAAAATAATTGAACATATATGACAGAGAGTTGATTACCATATATATTACATCTGGATGCACTACATACCAATAAGGAAAGAAAAACTCCTTCATAAAAGCTGTCAATGGGCACAAATGTAAGTTCACCCCGAAAATTACCCATTCTATGAAAAATTTCCAATCTTATTAACAAGTTCTGAACTCACTAAAACAACAAGATCTTAGGCAAATCAATTATGGGAGATAAAAGTGAAAACAACTAATATTGTTTTTTAAAATATCTCTTATTCATGTGAGGAACTGCACACCCTAAGATGCTATTTTTGGTGTAAATTGAAACATTTACAGAAGATGCTTTGCAAATCAGTTTGAAACCCTCTCACTTGTTTATACATTTGATGGGGCAATTTCACATACAGAATAGTTGTAAATATCACAAAGGTTATATTCAAGTAGATTCACAAAAGTATTTCTTATTTTTTATGGTAACAAAGTATTACAAACCTAAATAACCAGTAATAAGGGCTTGAATCATTCATGATGACCATAAACTATGTTGTAATTCTTAAATCATGGGATGAATTAGGATGACTCTAGACCATTTAAAATGATGACATGCTACATCGTGAACAATATAGATTTTAAAAGTAAAGGTAATATATAAATCACATTCATTATGTTTATAACTCATATGTTTTAGAACTATGTTGTTAGGTATATAAAAGTTCATAATTATACATCTTCACCTGTTGGTTTTGTAGCCTGTCAGAATTACATCCACATAATTTGGCTAAGGGACGTACAAAACTTCCCTTAGCTAAACTCTGTTTGTAGAATAAATGTTACGCTTTCTAAACCCGATCATCTGAGGAGAGAAATAGCTTGACAGGAGTCATTCAACTGTAAAATACATGATTCAATGATCTTACACAACATCTAAGAACAGATTTGAATATTAGTGAAATTGAAGCTGAAGATGTAGCCCTAAACATTCAGATTCAGACAGCATGGCTTAGGATCTAGCCATTATATAACCTCGCCAAGTGATTCTGTATTCTTAAAAAGGTAAAACAAATGAAAAATAAGTGAAACACACTGTGCTAGATGATTTCAGGGTAGAACCTATCACAGTCCACCTCTCTTTTCCAGGCACTTGTATAAATACTTAGAAGCCGCCTTTAACTAATTTTCACACCTCACATAAGTACAAATGCTGTTAGTAACCATGAAGCAAAAATGAGAGTAGATTCCATACACTTGTGCAATTCCTACCTCATCTATTAGAAGACCTCTTATAGGGCCTGTGGTTTAGAGACAGGGAAGACCTACTTTCCTCGCAAAAATTTTCATGGTAAGGACTCCACCGGGACTCAATTTCTCTCATACACAAAAATGCTCATTCAAGCTAGATGCATCTCTTGGTGCAGGCTTAAAAAAACAGATATAAGATTGCGGTTTATATGATGACAGGTATTTTGAAGCATCAAATATCAACTCCAGTTATTTACTCATACCTGGGCTATTCTCAGTTCATATTATGAATGACGGTGAAAACTTAATTTTATCCTAAATCAAGAAAGTAACTTTAACAAGTGAATTAAGTGCTAGTTTATTTTGGTGGAACTACTCTGTTGGAGAATAGTTTCTCATCAGTCTACTTCCTTTATGAAATGTTCTAAACATCTTACTGCAGATAAACTTGGTCTTGCCTCCTTTAGTTCCCGTAAATATTTTTCTGGGCCCAGCATGATGGCTCACACCTGTCATCCTAGGATTTTGGGAGGCTGAGGTATGTAGATTGCCTGAACTCAGGAGTTCGAGACCACCCTGGCGAACATGGCAAAACCCCATCTCTGCTAAAATACAAAATACGCCTGGCGTGGTGGCATGTGGCTGTGATCCCAGCTACTCAGGAGGCTGAAGCAGGAGAATCACTTGAACTTGGGAGGCAGAGGTTGCAGTGAGCCGAGATTTATGCCATCGCACTCCACCCTGTCCACCCTGGGCGATAGAGTAAGACTCCTTAAAAAAAAAAAAAAAAAAAAAGAAAGAAAGAAAACACAAGAATTTTCTGTACCTCAGTTGTGAACCTCATTCTTAATCTGTTTTATAACATGTCAGCTGGGTCTTATGGATATTTTCCCTCGTTCTCACTTCTATGTATGACCACCACAAAAATGAAAGTCCTTTGAAGGCAGAACCTTTGTCCAATGTCTATCTGTGTGCCCTTGATATGGTAGCACAATGACTTTACAGTAGTCAGTGAATGTATATTAAATTTGGTTAACATATGCTTGGGTTTAAAAAGTATATTTGCCCAATTTAAAATAAGTGTGAATAAGTTATAGTCTCATTCAAAATCTATAACCTAGACTTCAGAAGCAGAAGTACTTTAAATTCATACAATAAATCCCTAGAAAGGGTTATAAATGCAAAGGGAAATTTTAGGCAATTTTATTTTCAGAGCCAGAGAATAGTTTTTCTTCATTTGGGACTCTGGATTATAAAACACTGTGACTGGAATTATAGGCCAGAATCCAACTACTACTACAATCATATGCAAGAATCTTATGAGATAATTATGCAATTTTTCCCCAGTAAAGAAGATTCTGGACCCTTGGAGTGAAATGGCTCATATTTGTATAAGATAAAAATGTTATGTCATTGTGTGATTGAGATGGGATTTTTATACAGTGTCTAAATATTATAATTGAAATATTTTAAAGTAATATTTTACTAATAGAAAAATCTAAAAAACAAACAATTCCCAATATTTAGAATATATTTAAATTAATTATGGTACAATCATATGATGTAACATTATATAGACATTAATTATCATGTTTTATATAATCGTTAGTGGAGAACGTAATACAGTAATTAATAATGAAATAATTAATATGGTCTTAAATTGATAAATACAAATACAGAATGTAAAACCCCTCTAATGTTGAGTGTGTGTGTGTCTTTGTGTGGGTATGCCTATAGAAAGGAAATGCACCAAAATGTTTGCAATGTAATTTTGAGTGTCAGCATTATCAATGCGTGAGATTTCTTCTTCATATTTTTCTGTATCTTCTAAAATTACCTTTTTATAACAAAACACAATCTTAAAACCTTTTAGAGTGGGTCCCTGTAAATATAAAAATAAATATATCTATTCCAATTTGCTCTACCACTCATGCAAAACAAAAAGCTACTGTAAGATCTTTTCTATGACAACATATGATTATCTGAAAATGATCTATATACATATAGAGTGGTGTTCTCAGCTAATATTTCTTGGTAATGTTAAGTACTGCTGGAATCATATTACTGCTGAGTAACTACAGCCTTAGTCACTATAACAAATAAATCAATAGCAAAAGAAACAAACAAATGAAACCCCCCCAACACCCACATAATGCCTTCCAATTTGACATATGAATACCTGCAGCTATTTAAATATGCTGTGTTAGCAATGTGTACTTTCTACAAACTGCATAGCTTATATGTGTAGTTACTTTTTTGCAATAACAGATGGTTTGGAGTAGATGTTATCAAAATTAATATGTAACTCTAACTCCAATCACACAATATGTTTTTCAATTATCAATTCGCTAATACATACCTGAAGTCATTTAAGTACTACTATTAAATCTGGGAACAAAATATCTTCTAAAAAAATCTTCCAATATTATATATTTTTCTTCTGAAATCATTTTGTAACCTAGTGTCTGCAATATCTGAGAAATATTTCAGGTTGAACTTGTGAGGATTGGTTTGAATTGCTGTTTCAGTTCAGTAGTTTATTTTTTCATTATTAGTTTATAAAAAGAGGAATTCACACTGTATAGGTGATACAGGTAGGTGAGGCAAGTGCAATATATTTATGAAAGGGTCTACTCACACTTGCTGATTTCAAGTCTTAACTCTGCCACTGATTTACCATGTTCCTCTTTTAAAAAATGAGACAAATTACAACAGCTACTTAATAATATTTCTTGATGATTGAACATAATTATACATGTAAAGCTTTATCAGAGTCATTGGCATATAATAAAATTCGATGAAAGCTTCTAAAAGTATTCACCATCAGGGCAACTTTGAATACTGCCAAGCAACAGGTCCAGTTTGGGAATTCATAGAAGGCAATGTGCACTTACTAAAATTGCTATCATCAAAGACATTTCAGTAATATTTCTAAGAACTTCTGATGATATTATTGATTGAAGAAAAGTAAGCTCTCTGAGGACAGGGCTGGTTCTAGGTGTCATCCACTTCATTTTTTATTTTAACATACAGGTATCGAGTGCAGACCATGTGCTAGATATTCTGCCAGGTCGCAAGGATTAAAATATCTGAAACACAGCTCCTGATTTCAGGGAGCTATCAGGCAAGTTGGAAAACTAACTTTTAAATCCTCAATTAAAGAAAAGAGTATGAGATTCTTTGGGTATTAGGCATTTTTAATGTGAAGTCATGGGTTTCAGCGGCTTGCCCCTTCTCAGTTCTCTCTGTGGGAACTAGGGATCAGAGGACTGAAATGTGAAAATGCTGACACTCTGTCTGCTCTTATTTCTATGGCTAATAAAGTTCTTTGTCTAAAATCCAGGACTTTCTTTTCTTCTGCCAAAGTCTGTGAAACCGAGGCAAACTAGTACTTTAGCTTACGAATTTAGTGAAATCTTAGACCCTTCACAGTTCCTGACACATTTTGTTTTTGGCAATCAAAAGATATTACTTTACAGGAACCTAAGCAGCAATCTACACTCAGACATTTCCTTTCTACGATACGAATCTTAACAAAATCGTCTTGAAATTGGCACACTGCTCTCAAAACAAATATCTGCTCCTCAAGACACATCCTATAGGACTGATTTTTCACATTAGAACCTTTATCTAATCTGGAGTTGCCATTGGATTTCAATTATCTCTGGATGAGATTTAGTTTAAAAATTAGAATATATAAATCTCCATCATAAATAAAAAAGATTTTACTAGATTAGAAGCATTTCAATTTGAATAATTTTATAAAACGCAGTGTTCTCATTTTAAGCCATTTTCTCAGCAACATTGAAATTTCATCATACAGAGAATGTTTTCATTCTGTGAAACCAAAGGGCAATTTTGTTTGAAATGATGGAAAACCACAGAGGAAACCATGCATGGAAGCGAGGTTAGGGTAATGAATCTTTGCAGCATGAGCTTGGATACAACGGAACAACTATTCACCCCCCAAAATCAGCTTATGGACCCTAGAATTTAAACAAACTATTTTCAACCACATGCTCCTCGAAATAATTACCTGTTTTTCACCCTTATTTCTATAATGGATTAGTGACACCTCAGGCTTTTGTAACGAATGGCAGAATCCACACTTTAGCACTTTACAGATTTCCCAAGAAATGACAAAACCTGAAATAGAAATGAGTAAGCGCAGAGAGCTCCAGAGAGAGGAGTGGCAGCAAATTCATCAAACCATTAGCTGTCATTAGTATTTTAACTAAGAAAAGTCCCCAGGCATCCTCCTCAGGATACCCTTTGTGGTGTATTTTTGCATACTTTCAATATATATTTAAATAGAGGTTAAATAGATGTGTAGATATGGTCCCCAACTGACAATGGCTTGACTTAGATTTTGTAGCATTATGATGGCGTGACAGTGATGGTCCCTCTGTAGACACTGTACTTTGAGTACACATGCAACCATTCTGTTTTTCACTTTCAGGGCAGTATTCAGTAAATTATGAGATATCCAACATTTTACTATAAATAGGGTTTGTGTCAGATGGTTTGCCCCACTGTAGGCTAATGTAGGTGTTCTGAGCATGTATCATATTTGGTAAGTTAGACAACTTAAATGCATTTTTGACTTACAATATTTTCAACTGATGATGAGTTTGTTAGGATGTAACTCCATGGTAAGTCAAGGACTTTATAGATATATGGATTATGTGTATGTGTATACCTATATATGTATATATATGCATTAAACTTACTGTGATCTGTTTCTAAGTTCTAAAACTGCCATCTTTTGTTTTCAAACCTTTCTCCTTCTTATATCTGAGAAGAAGAATTAAAATTTAACCTGACTCAAAGGCTCTGTGTCACTGTTGACTTATCTATTTTTCTCATTAGCCAGCAAATAGTCCTAGAAAAAGTGAAGGTGTTTTAGAATTCAATGAGTACAGTATCTTTGTTTCATACTCAGGGTAACTAAAACCCAAATATACTGAAATTATTTTCCCACATATTGCTAATATGCATTTTTTTTTATTTGTGACTGGCTCCATCTCTGACTCTGTTTTTCTGTTCTCAAAATTCAACCTCTGGCTCTGTTTTCTAACTTTAAATCTTGACTATATTATTCTTGAGAAAATAATAAAAATATGAACCTCTGAATACCATCACAATATCAATTTAACAATTTATGTGGAATAAATTAAAGGTTTACTTCTTGGAAACAGAAAATTATACAGATTCAAAGATTAATTATGTGCATTATCTATGGATCTATCTTGACTTACAGGGGATTGTAAGAACACTAGGCACCTCAGTCAGTAAAAGGAACATGAAAAAGACAGATTCTTAAATTTTAAAAATTCTAATATAATTTCAAACCTACTGGACATTTGCAAGGATAGCACAAAAATCCTCAAAGTCCTTTCACCCACATTCCCCAGTTGTCAACACCTTATTTGCTGGTATCCATATCCATGCAGACACTTTGTTTACCAATCATTGGAAAGAAACTTACAGATATGATGCCTCTTTACAGTTAAATAAATCAGTGTGCATTTTCTAATAACAAGGGTATGTTCATAAATAACCACAGATAAACTCCAAAAATCAGGGAATTACTATTTATTCAGTACTTTTGCTAATGTGAAGTCTTTATTCATGTTTCACTGATTGTCCTATTATTGTCATATTATGTATTTGTTGTCTTTATAGCAAGAGAGAATCCTGGATTTCATGCTGCTTTCCATTATTGTGTCTGTTTTACTTTAAACAGTTCCTCAGTCTTGTTTGTCTTTGGTGACATGGGCATTTTTGGAGAGTACAGGGTAGTTGTTTTGTAGATTCTCTCTTCCATTTGAGCTTGTCTGACATGCTCTCATGATTAAACCCAGGTTATGCATTTTTTGAAAGAATTGTTTTCCTCTGTGCATCGTATCAAGAGGCAGGTACCACCTTGAGCTGTGTGATAGCTGGTGAAGTAAACGGCAATCACTTGGTTAAGATGGCGGCTACCGAGTATCTCTATTGTAAAGATACCATTGCTTTTTCTTTTTCTTTTTTTTTTTTTTTTTTTTTTTGAGACGGAGTCTCGCTCTGTCGCCCAGGCTGGAGTGCAGTGGCTCCAGCTCTAAGTATCTTTTGGGGAGATACTCTAAGGCTATAAATACCCTCTTTCTCCTTGAACTTTTACTCGTGAATTTGCATCCACCAATGTTTTTTGACCAATTTAACGATTATTAATATATTGTAGTACTAGATCTTAAGATATTACAAAATTATAGAAGTACATTAATTAGAAGCATGTTGTATTGGGACGCGGATAGAGAAATAGACCAATGAAACAGAGAGTTAAGATATAGACTCACAAGTGTATGGTCACTTGATTTATGCTGGATGACCCTGCAGTCCAGTAAGAAAAACATGATCTTCAATTAAACAATTCCGGATCAACTGGATAGACTTACAGGGAAAAATAAATGTTTCCAACATGACACCATATACAAACATCATGTCTATGTCTATAGATTGAAATTGAAGGTAAATCAATGAACTTTTTTTTTTTTTTTTAAATAAACTGGGCTGTAGTATCCTTAGGTAATTTGTAGATTTGCACCTACTTTTTAAATAATTTTATTTTGATAGTTTTTGAAAAACAGGTGGTGTTTCATTACATGGATAACTTCTTTAGTGATGATTTCTGAGATTTTGGTGCACCCATCATCATCCGAGCAGCATACACTGCACCCAATGTGTCATCTTTTATCCTGCACCCTCCTCTAGGAAAACATAGCAGGTTAGCAGGTTATTTTCCTTCTCTTGGAGTATGGAATGTTTTGTCTTAAGGAAAAACAAACCCAAGAGATATTAAACATAAGGGAAAAATTAGGTAAATTGAGCTCCGTGAATTAAGGCTTTCTGTTCACTATTATCAAGGCAAGCCACAGAGTTGGGCAAAGTACTGAAGAACACATATCGAAGAAAAGAGTGTTCAAGTTTATGTGAAGAACTTCCCCAAATCGGTGTGGCAGACAACCAAGTATACAAAAAGGCAAAACAATTTGAGTACTCCCTTGACAAAAGAGGGTAAAAAAAAAATGATAAAAAATGTTTGCAAATGTGCTCAGCTCATTAGTCATCAGGGCATGCTTATTAAAACCACAGCAAGACACTCCTACTCACCTGGCAGAATGGCTAATTAGCGACATTGCCATAGCATGAGTTGGTCAGTGAAGCAACTGAAACTTTTCCATACTGCTGCTGGGAGTCTAAATTGGCACAAACACCTTGGGAAAATATTTGATAGTTTCCACTAAAGCTGAACATATGTGTAGTACATACACACCCAACAGAATTGCTACAAAAATGTTCATGTACAAAAGTGTTCGTATCAGCTCTATTCGTAGTTGCTGAAAATTGGAAAAAAAATCGAATGTGTAACAACAGTAGAATAAATAAACTGTGGAATATTCAGAGAGTAGAATATTCATACACACAGTAGAATATTATGCATCAAAGGAATGTTCAATTTACTGTTATGTAACACAACATAAATCAATCTCACAAACATCATGATAAGCAAAATATTTCCATCACACACCTAGCGATCCTACACTGTGTTCTTCCATTTGTATAAAGTTAAAAATTAGGTAAATCTGATTCATGAAATCTTGGGAAATGAATGACATTTAGTGATTGGAAGCAGATGCAAGGAGACTTTTGGGTGTGTTGCTAATTTCCATTCCTGTTCACCTTTTGAAATTTAATAGAGTGGAGCACATAATTTGTGTACTTTTTGTATTTATGGTATACTTTATCAATTAATACTTTAAAGTTTTAAACATTGCTCAAAATCTATTTTCTGTCCCCCTAGGAAGAAAGTCCATCATCCTAGAGGGATCCAATTCTTTTAAGAGTTACCTATCAATGTCAAGGACTAGGCATTTTTTACGTCTCCTGACTTTTCTCAGCCTCTCCTCTCACACATTCTTTCGTACTCTATATGGTGGTTTAGGAAAGAAGTACTATATTTTTCTTTTCCATCACCTGCCTAAATCCCGCCTCTTCTGCCCACACTCAGATGCAGGGACTGGAAGCTAATTTTCCTAACCCATTCCAAAGAGAGGTTACTCTTATCTTCTACTTCTCCCCCATCTCCTCGCTTTTCCAAACCCAGCATCTCTGTGCTCCCTATGTGCTCTCCTTGATAAACAGTCTTGGTGCATTGCTTTGCTTAGCTTTGTGAAGGTCCCACTCCAAAGTGGACCGTACTGACTTTTCACGTCTTCTGTCCTATAATCACCAGAAGTGCAACTGATCGTCACTGCCCTGATTCGAATGAACTTGGCTGCCACATTTGAAATAAGAAACATCATGAGAAATAGCAGTTTTATGGAATAAAAGTCTCTTATTAAAGGCAATGATTTATTTTAAGTTATTTTGTATTATTTCTACTTGCTAGGCTTCCGGGAATTTATTCCAAAATTACTAGAAGCCCTTTTCAGGGACATAGCACGGTGAAGCCCTAATGATAAGAACACTATTGTATTGATTTTCTAGAGGTCTTGGAGGTTGTGAAGGTTTATGATACGTGGAATTTAGAACATTTATCTCCCCTCATAATCACTATTTTTATATCCCTTTCTCCATATTTGTGCTTTTAGGCCTTTTATCTGTATGGCCATCAGAAGGAAGAAAAAAGCGTTAGAGGAAATAAGAGAGATAAATTATATAGAACTGCATGGCTCATGAAGCATTTTTCTTTTTCTGCCAATTTTTACACTAGTTCCCTGGCAAGCTGCATATGATTTTTCTTCACACTTACATTCCCCTGCTGATTTGTGTGGGGATGTTTGAATACATTGCTTCATTTCTATGATCATTTAAAGTTTATTATGCATACTCCATTACAGATCTGATTGTTATTGAGGACTTCAATGCCGCAACTGGTGCTGAGCAAAGGAAGAGCTGTATCCCTGTGGGACACACTTAAAGATACCGAAATACTCCATAACACAAGTGGAATATATTTGATACATAAGACTTAGAAACTACGGGTATGAATAAAGGATTAAAAACATATATATACATATATATGTTTTTATACGTATATATGTGTATATATATTATATATACACACACACATATACACACACACAGACACATATATACATATAGTTTATATATAAACTATATATATATATACACACACATATATATATATACACACACACCTTTCCTGATAATTTATTTTGGCACAGTTTTAGATTTCAAAAACTGATTTGATTTGATTTGTATTATAAAAATTATAAATGTCTATAAATATATTTTTATCACATAATTTCATGTTTAGGTCACACCTCAAACCCCAGGTCTATTTTTCAGTTTCTTGCAGAAAATAAAAGATAATTATACATTTAGCCTTTGTATATAATTAGCTATTAATACTACTTATACCATGAGCTGCTTTAGTCCCTAAAGCATATCCTTGATCTTGGTAGTATCTTTCACTGGACACAGAGTTGAATAAATCAAGAAATAGGTTTTTGGTGCTGTTTCTTACAGCATTCTTTGATTTTAATTAATTTTTTTTAGTATTTTTGCTTTTAGTTTTTTTTTAATGCCTTATATAAGGAATGCAGATTTCATTGGAATAATCTGATTGCTGGAGAAGAGTTAACTAAAGAGATACAGACCTATCCTTTTACCACTGCATTTTCCTCACCTTCTTATATAAACTATATATAGTAAATTCGAATCTGGCTTATTGCTGAGGTTATAGTAGAAACTACTTTTGAACACTAGGCAAAATTAGAGTGGTAAACTGAAAAGAAGAACTGGGAGCAGTTCCAACTTGTAACCCTAATTCTGAGAATAAAGACTCTGATTTTAAATTATGAAAAAAATAGTGTGACTTACGGAGAATACTACATATTAGATATTACATGAATGGTTTTCCAGGCATTTAGTATTGTAAAGTGGCCATTGTTCAAAATATTATTTAGGCCTTATTTTTTATTTGTGAATCTCAAATTCGAGGTGAGTTTTGTTTGCTCCCTTCAAGCGCAGTCCTTCTCTTATTATTTTTAAATATGCTCCCAAGCCTGGCCTATACACCATCATAACCCAATCACCATAATCCAAAACACACAAAAGTCTTCTTTATTCTAATTCCAATTTATATTCCCCTCATTTCCCTTTGTCTAGAGAAGGTTGGAGTAATTGGGATATAAACGACTGACCCTGAAATTGTTATGTTCTATGCAATTAGTAGTTGTCCTAGCCTAGGTCTCATAGAAAGCAGAGCCCAAGGTAAGGATTAAAAATGATTAAAAGCCACAGTCTCAGGATCTGAGAATGAAGGAAAGGGAAATAATAAAGAAAAGAGTGGAAAGCAATACAACATGTTCTATGACCAGGTTGACCATAGCTTCTGGTGAGACACAAAGCCCACTGGTCACCTAGTGTGGCCCCTCTATCCTACAGGACATCATCTCTAAAAGGACCATGCAGAGAAACCACAGCTGGGGAAATCCAGGGGATGAATCCGCCTGACATCATTCCTCCCCCATCTGGTCTTACACTGGCCCATCTTTGTCCAATTGGAGTTAATTTCCTGCATTTCCAGACTATGACATTTGACCAGCTTGACAGTTTCTCAGCAAGCCTGCTTCTCCTGCATCCCTACCTGTGAGGTGGTGCATCCTCTGATCTGGAATTGGTGGGAATAGCCAGACACTGAGCAGGTACCGCTGGTCCCCACCTCCACAGTGATGCACAGCAGTGGTCTAGGGGAGGACTCTGTCAGGCCAGGGGCTGATCAGAATCCTATGTTCTCAGCAGAGTCAGTGACTGAGCAGTGGCTGAGAACAGCAAGGGACTGGATTTGAGGCGGGCAGCAGCAAGAGGGTTAAGAAGGCATACTGAGTGTTTCCACCTAAGCAGGTATACCTGAAGTGTTTACTGTATGTCAATGTAACATCTCACTGACTTTACATATTTCTAATAACTCTGCATAATATTTTCATTCTTTGTGAAATTAAAGTGTTGCAACTGGAAAGCTGAAATCCTCTATGTATTATCTGGCACCATTTGTAGCTTTCTGACTTAGTGGTTACTTTGTTGATGAAAGACATACTTTACTTTTGCAAATATAAGTTAATACAATTCACATCAATAAATACTGTATATATGCAAATTGCTCCCTTCTGCAGGAGATTTTCCAAGCCACACACACTTCTCAAGACTGAAATGATACTGTCAATCTCTTCACTTTTTAATCATTTTATGGAATTAGGCTAGAAGCCGTCAAAGTGGCTAACTCACATGACTTTTCAATTCAGTATTTCTTTAACTTTGTCTTAACCTATATTATCTGTCACATGGAATTACTAGGAAATTATCTGGCCAGCTTCATCCCTAACGTCCTCTCAGGGAGCATATAGGTTTCTGCGTTGTTGTTACTTTGTGCCAATTACAGATAACCTTGTTTGGTAAACTGAACTTAAAAATTTAGAACACCTTTACAATTCACAGCGATGTACTTTTGTTTGAACTCATGCTATCACATCCCCTTTCCAGCTCCCATCCCTCCCTGGGTCACCTTTCCTTTTCTCTTTTTCTCTACCCTCTGTTCCCCTTTTGCCTTTTCTTGTTCCACTTCTTTTCCCTGACTAATCTCTCCTATAAATTTCTATAAAACTCAATGTGTTTTCAAAGTTTATTTTATCCGGAATGATATTCTTTTCCTTCAAAGGAGAAAAATGGAAACAAGTGTTTACAAACAATAACGTCAAAATACATTTGGTGATGGTTTATGCCTGTAATCCCAGCACTTTGAGAGGCCAAGGTGGGTGGATCACTGGAGGTCAGGAGCTCAGGAGTTCAAGACCAGCCTAGCCAAAATGCTGAAACCCTATCTCTACTAAAAATACAAAAATTAGCCAGGCATGGTGGTGTGGGCCTGTAATTTCGGCTGCTCGGGAGACTGAGGTGGGAAGATCGCTTGAACCTGGGAGACAGAGGTTGCAGTGTGCTAAGATTGTACCACTGCACTGCAGCCTAAGTGATAGAGTGAGACCCTGTCTCGAAAAAAACAAACAAACAAAAACAAAATACATTTTCCAAAGGAAAAAAGTTTCTGTGGAAATTTTATATTTACCAAGTTGATCTGATTCCAAAGGATGTTAGAGGCTCATACTAAGTCCATGTGTTCATGGAGTATTGAAAGACTAGACCAAAGTTATATTAATACATTCTGGAACAAAAGTTACTACTCGGCACATTACAATGAAATTGGATATGAAAACAGTCTAGGTGATCATCTTACCATCTGAAATCTTTTTCTGAAATTAAACAATCTTTGAATAAAGGGAATCACACATATGTAAGTTGCTGAGCATATTGCCAATCATAAATCACTTCCTCGTATCTAGGAATACTACATAACATATCATGTTATAATAGTACCCAAGTATTCAGTTCTCAGTTCTTAAATAAAAGGTATACATTAATAACAAGAAGGAATAAAAAGAAGTCAATTGAATAGTTCAATTCAAATAGATAGAACATAATATATGCAACATAATATATGCAAGAGAAGCAACAGTGAGCAATAAGGAAACAAATAAATATGTAAGAAAACAGACAAAAATAGAACTAATAAATTAATAACTGTTTCTTGAAGGAAAATAAATTGCTATTCTGTCAGCTAACCTAATCAAGAAACAGGAAGCAAAGAATATTAAATATACAAAATAAAAAATTGTATGTGAAAATAACCAGATGTACTAGGAGAAGTAGCAGGAATATTATAGACTTGTTTGCTCAATTCTAGACTAATACATTTGAAATTGATAAGATGAATGATTTTCTAGATTATAAATGATCAAGTCTTACCTTAAAGAGGCTGAAAATCTAAATAATCCAATTGTCATAGAATACATAAAATATTTGTAATTTATCAGGAGTGTGAAAGAACAGGTAATTCTAATACTTAAATTTTTTTTCAGAATGTAGAAAAAGGGAGTTTACAAAATAGGTCTATGCTGCCATAAACTTGATACTAAGCTCAGGGATATTACAAAAAACCTACTAAACAATCTCTTTTATGAATATGTTTTGCAATCTTTCTTATGAATATTTGTGCAAAACATGTTTATTTAATATTATAAATACTTATTTTATAACTTTTATTTGTGTAAAATTGTTTATAATTTAATATTCTTATTTTATAAAGTTTTAGTTTTTATTTAGTTTTGTTTTTTATTTTTCTTAAAGACGTTTTATTCATTAAATTCTATAAGGTACCTTTGATATATTATTATATCACCATTCATGTGTTTATGTGAGAAATATTATTAATTGAAGAAACCACACTGTTCATTGTGATAAAAACATAAATAAGAGTACCAGTTAAAACTGCGTTCCAATCCTATTTCTGTTCTTTATTAGTTGAATAACTCTGGATAAACTGACATTGTATCACAGGGTAGTAATGGGGTAAATGATAAAACGCTTATGAACCAATGGCATCTTGTATGTCCTCTAACATATACCTACAACTAGAGCTACCACTATGATAAAGACAACTAGTAATATCAAATCACTTCATCTCAAATTGCATATTTTAATATTACTTTTATTATCTGAAAAAGTTAAAGAACTTATAACATTCAAAAGGTAACCAATTTCTAAGGACTATTGCAAGAAATATAATAGTCTACTATGAAAATTAGTATATTCCACTTGTTGCAATATATTTGACCAGGTATTAGAAACCCAATTTGTAAAATTGAAATACTAGATGAAGACATTAATCATATGACCTCAAAGTTCTGTTTTTGCCTTAGCGCCTTATAGGGAAAATAGGCAGGACAGAAAAATGAGAGTATGTGCTTGTTTCTCATTTTGTTATGGACTTAGGATAAAACCTGAGAAGAGGGAAGAGAACCAGCAGGCTTTACTCTCAATTTAAATATTGGTTTGAGAGTAATAACCATACATTCATCACGTGAGTTTCCTTGAATTGGTAGCATAGAGAAATTCAGTTGAAGAAATATTGAAAGATTTTTTGTGTTGTATAAGGCGGTATTTAAACTTATTCTCCTTTGACGAAACTAATATGCAGCCTGTTTTGCAGGTTAAACACTATATCACCAAATTACGTATGCAAAGTTACTGTCATATTTTATTTAATGATTTAGTTTTATTGAACTATTCCCCAACTGGCACACAATTTTCTCCTCTGCGAATCCTAACTTTAATGAGTAAATGACAAATATCCACCAGGTTTAATGTTATTTCAGCATTCACCCATCTGGAGTTTCCTCATGACCAAACCAGCTCTAAATTACAGAATATTGAAAGAAATTGGAATAAAAATTTAAAAAAATTTCCATTTCTCCTCAAGGTTCTGAAATGAATATTAAAATTAGACAGAATATGAGGTTTAGTAGATTCATACATACAGAAAAAAAATTAAAAGGCCCTTTAAACAAGCAGTCTCACAATGATATCTCTGCCCGAGTGGTCAAGCCATTAAATTCTAGGCATATAATAGTTTGTATGTTGTTCATCCAAATGAGCTTCTTCATTCTTCCATTGTGAGAAGAGCCTGCGCCCTGTGGCCTTTCAGCAGATGAGACCTATTTGCTTATTCCAGATTTTGCCTGGATTTGCCTTTTGACTTGCATCACACAATAATACGATGTTTAGCCAGAATTTGGAAGTTCAGTCTATAGCAAGCAAAAAAGCAAACTAGCACATCAAACTCAAAATGTTCAATTACCCACACACTGCCTAATTATCTTAGTTATCTGATTAAAGCAGCTATGTAAATTTGTTTGAAAAATCATATAAGGACAGAATGTTGAGATATGTAGATGAAAATTACAATAACCCTGGCATAGACTCAAATGGAAAATGCTTTTAAAAATTCTATTCCAGAATAGTTTTTAGAGTCAATACAGTTTGAAAAACTTTGATTTATTCTGAATTAAGCATATTAGGGATTATAGAAACATAATAAAAATTTGTGTTGGTTAAATCCAAATTAAGAAAAAATGAGAGTCTTTGTATGGGCCATTTTCAAGGTTGCCTGCGAAGTTATGCAAAGTTAAATTATTACCAGCTCACAAATATTCTACTGAAGCTATTGAATTGAACTTCCACCTATATACTTGGATTAAAAAAAGAGAGCCCATGTAAAGAAAATTAAAGGTCTACTTTGCAAAATTCATCTTCTAGATTTGCAAAATCATTTTCCAGGTTAGTGATCTGTTGACTTATGGGTTAGAATTATATCTGGCTTCAAGTGACAGAAAGCTGAAAACAACAGTGGCCCAAATAAAATGGAAGCTTATTTATCACCCACATCAAACAAATTCTCTCTTAGCCACAGTTTGGTGCAGAAAAGAACACCCATTCTAAAGCAGAAAAGGTTTTACTTAGGGTTTCGGTTCCCACCAGGTCACTGGAGGTGCTGGGTGAGCTCCTGCCTCTGATGTCACCACAGAGCTGCACTGGCCCCCAGCAGCTTTAGAACACACCGGAGCTGGAGACTTCCCTTCCAAAGTGGTGATCCAGGGGTGAGGATGGCAGAGCAAGAAACTGGCCATGCTCTCAACAGCTTCTTGACCCTCTGGAAGCTGGGAATGAACACAGGAAACTGCTTCAGAATACAAGGCCCTGTTAGCCAGTTAGCGTAGGCAGGAGCCACAGTAAGGCCTGTGCCTCACTTTCAAATAGCATCCCAGTGCCTTTGATTATCAGAACTAAATTACCATGTAGACATTGTCTGAAAGGGATTCTGCAAAGGTACAGTGTTGAGTTTTTCAAACTCTTTAGAACAGAAGGTAAGGGTGAAATAGAGGTTGAGAAAATGAAATCAAGAAAGTTCCCCTGAGCCTGGAGGTGTGAAGTCGCATTGCTGTGAGTACGCAGGCTCCCTCCCGCTTTCTGCCCTGCTATCCCAGTGACCTCCTCTTTTTCTCTTTGTCAGTGTTAGTGTGTAGAGCTGGAACCATCCATCCCACATTCCTGGCACCAGGTGAAGGAAGTGGCTAGGAGAGATGGGGCCCGAGGTGTGAGCCTGCCGTCTGGTAAAGTGGTCTTGAGGAAGCTGTCCCCAGCATTCCCATCTACATCTCATTATCTAGACCTTAGCATCTAAAGAATATCTAGACCTAGAGAGCGCACCAAGCTCTCGAGGAGAAAGATGTACAGAAAATTAAGTCTTTGTTTCTATTCAAACAAATAATTTGAGAAGGGATCTGACATTGACTTAGCCTTGACACCAACCAGGTGCTGCACTTGGCACTTTCCATTTGCTATTTGATTTTATTATCACAATTATATCGTTAGCATTTCAACGCCTCTCTATTAATAGTGAAATTTTGGGTAGGGCAGATTAAAGTTTTAGATTGGTCCAAAAAACCTACTTCAGCCCATCCTCAGAAACATATATACATTTCTGAATTAAAAAGTCATCAAACTTTGTACAGATAATTTCAAGGGCACAGTCTTTTATAAAACACAAAAACAAGTTCTTGCTGGTTATCTTTCTCCTGACGTGCAATCACAGCTTCAGGTACTTCTGGGCTTATCATAGCACCCGTAGTCTGTGAAGTCAGAAGGTTGTGGGGCCAAGCTTCACCTCCTGATAGGTTACCACAGCTCCTTTCCATGGTCTTCACCACGCTCTGTCTTTAAAATGAAAACTGAGTTTTTCAAGTTTATGTAAATTGCTTTAAAATTATAGCTTCAGGACAAATACTTTAGTTCTATCTCTTTTAAGTTGAGTGCTAAATCAATCCTATTTAAAAACTGTGAAGCTATGTCTCATTTCAATATATATAAGCATGGTTTTATTGAAATATTACATATAGAGGAGTGTGCATATGAAGCAATTCAGTATGTACCTTTTTCCATCTGGTTTATTTTTCTCAACTTCATGTTCGTGGGATTTATACATACTGTTGAGCATAGCAAAATTTTCGTTTCTAGAGCCTCAGTGCTTTAGAATAATATTATTCTGTTATTCAACATATTGCAATTTATTCATTTTTTATATTAACATGCATTGCATACTGTCAAATGTGGAATTATTATAAATGCCTATGTATGGTGATTTCTGTAGCTGTCTTTTTTTTTTTTAAGTCTATTTTTAAGACACATTTTGCTGGGTCATACAATATGCATATATTCAGTGTTAGAAGATACTGCCAGAAACTTTTCACTCTGGCTATTCCATTTTACATTCCTATCAACAATGTTTGAGAATCTCACTTAGTTTTCATCCTCACCAGTATTGGTATTGTCCATATTTTTCATATGAGCCTTTTTTTATATTCATGATTATTTTCAACATGTAGGGCTTACAAGGGATATAGTCTTCATGTCACATAAAAATTGACTAGCCAGTCAAAGCTGCGCAAGGAGAGAAACAAACAAGTTAACTAACACTCTAATCGGAATGCAGGCCCTGACAGAGCAGCATAGACATGTGTGACTTTAGGAGTCCTGGCAACAGAAGGGGTTCAGTTGCATTCGTTGTCAGTCAGGAGGTCACTAAGACTTCAAGCATCAAAGAGGATTTCATGTGAGGCTAGTTGAACCAAAGGAAGCTTCAAGTGATCTGGTACAAAATACTGTTCTTCAAATGACTGACACATTTTATTTTGATCAACTTAGAGCTATTTCAAATACTGTGATAAAATGCAAACTTGCATATATTAGGTCAACTGATCTTGGACAAGGGTGCTAAGAATACACAATGGGGAAAAGATAGTCCCTTCAACAAATGTTGTTGAGAAAACCGAATATCCACATGCAAAAGAATGTAGAGATTCCTATTTTACAGCACACACAAACAAAACTCAAAATTAGTTAAATACTTATAAACTCAAAATTGATTAAAGACTTAAAGGTAAGACCCGAAACTGTATAATCTCTACAAGAAACCACAGAAAAAATCTTCTCAACATTAGTCTCGGCAATAGTGTCTTGAATAAGTCCTCCAAAGTATGGGCAATGGAAGCAAAAATAAACAAGTTGGACTATGTCAATCTGAAAAGTTTCTGGGCTGGGCGCGATGGCTCATGCCTATAATCCCAGCACTTTGGGAAGCTGAGGCAGGCAGATCACATGAGGCTAGAAGTTTGAAACCAACCTGGTCAATGTGGTGAAACCAGTGTCTACTAAAAATACAAAAATTAGCTGGGCGTTGTGCTTCATGTCTATAATCTCAGCTACTTGGGGAACTGAGAGAGGAGAATCACTTGAACCTGGGAGGCAAGTTGCAGTGATCCAAGATCATGCCACTGCACTCCAGCCTGGGCATCAGAGCAAGACTCTGTCTCAAAATGAATGAATAAATAAAATAAAATAAAAAGCTTCTGCACAGCAAATGAAACAATCAACAGAGTAAAAAGGCAGCCTCCCACATGGGAGAAAAAATTTACAAAACATGTATCTGCTAAGATGTTAATATCTAAAATATAAAAGGAATTTTTACAACTCAATAGCAAAAGAACAAATGACCTGATTAAAAAATGGGCAAAGAGCCCAGGCATAGTGGCTCACACCTGCACTCCCAGCACTTTGGGAGGCTGAGGCGGGTGGAACAAAGGTCAGGAGCTCAAGCCAGTCTGGCCAACATGGTGAAACTCTGTCTCTACTAAAAATACAAAAATTAGCCATGTATGGTGGTGTGCGCATGTAGTCCCAGCTACTCAGGAGGCTGAAGCAGAAGAATCGCTTGAACCTGGGAGGCGGAGGTTGCAGTGAGCCCAGATGGTGCTGTTGCCCTCCAGCCTGGGCTGTATAGGAAGATAGGAAGACTTTGTCTCAAAAAAAAAAAAAAAAAAAAAAAAGGCAAAGAACTTGAATTGACATTTCTCCAGATAAGACACATAAATGGTCAACTGCTAAAATAAGTTCAACTTTTTTTTTTTTTTTTTTTTTTGAGATGGAGTCTAGCTCTGTTGCCGAGGCTGGAGTGCAGTGGCATGATCTCAGCTCACTGCAAGCTCTGCCTCCTGGGTTCACGCCATTCTCCTGCCTCAGCCTCCCGAGTAGCTGGGACTACAGGTGCCCACCACCATGACCGGCTATTGTTTTTTTGTTTTTGTTTTTTTTGTATTTTTAGTAGAGATGGGGTTTCACTGTGTTAGCCAGGATGGTCTCGCTCTCCCGACCTCGTGATCTGCCCGTCTCGGCCTCCCAAAGTCAACATTTTTAATCATCGGTGAAATGCAAATCAAAACCACAATGAAGTATCCAAAAACAAAAGATAACTACTGCTGACAAGGATGTAGAGAAATTAGAAACATTTTACACTATTGGTGGAAACGCAAAATGGTGGTTACTATGGAAAATAGTACGGAGTTTCCTCAAGAAGCTAAAAGTGGAACTACTATGCTCTGCAGCAATTCCACTTCTGAGTATATATCCAACATAATTGAAGTCAGGATTTCAAGATTTCTTCATTCCCATGTTCATTGAAATATTATTCACAGTAGGCAAGTGATGGAAACAACCCAAATGTCCACTCACAGATGAATGGAAAAAGGAAACATGGCGTATACATACAAGGAATATTCAGCCTTAAAAAGAAGGAAATCCTGACATTTGTAACCACAAGGATGAACCTGGAGGGCATTATGCTAAGTTAAATGAGCCTGTTACAAAAACACAAATACTACATGATTCTCCTTACGTGAGGTACCTAAAATGGTCAGACTCTTAGAAACAGAATAGAACGGTGGTTACCAGGGCCAAGGAAGGGTAAAGAGAAGGGGCTGTCATCCCTAACAGTAATCTTTGAGAGAGAAAATGTAAGTCTCTGGCCAGTCCAGGCTCTACTATCCAGATCCTTGGATGACGCCCAAAGGAGGAGACAGGACTTGAAGGGGAAATGTTTACTGTACTCACTTAGGAGGGAAGTCTCTCAGACACATCCAAGCCGCCCATATCTGAATGCGGCTCAGAATTGCTTGAGCTTCCCGTTTTCTAGTAGGTGATGCACATCACAATAGTGAGTTTCTCACATCATCTTGTCTAGTGTTTACCAGAGAGACATAATTTGATTTCGAAAAAGAAACAAATGCGACCTTTCTTAGACCCAGACTTGTAAAGTAATATTCACACATTAGGATATTTGAGTGTCATCACTTTGATGTTACATTTTTTCATGTTTTTAAACAATTGCATGTTTCTCATTAAATTTTAAGTATCTTAGACAAGAGACAATGATGTATATTCTTTCTTCGGCTCTCATTACCTGTTACTTGAGACGAAAGTGTGAAAGATAAATGCTTGTAAATGCTTGTCAATGAATAAACGAATCAGAAGCTCTTGAAGCTAGGAGTATTTATTTCAAACAAAGACCAGGTCCTGTGCAGATACCCACGTTGGCCATAGGACACTTTTGCTTTTATATTTTCTGTTTGCCAACTGTCAGTACCTTTTGACTAATGTAAGGTTGTGGATATACTAGTTACTAAGGAAGGACACCATTTCACCAGGCTGTTGACTTTTCAACAACCTTGGCTAGATCCATCTGAGGGCACATCACAGCAGAATGGATAAGAGCTATGAACTCTTTTGAGTGACCCACAGACTTCCCAGGTGCTCAGAGAATGAAGTCTCCCGAGCAGGAGAGGAGCAGCAGCCAGCCTCAAACACATGGGCTTTCTCTAAAATATTAACCACACCATTCTCCTCTTTAAAAGAAATAGCCGTATTGAAGTGTAACTGATAACACAAAAGTTGCACATATATAATGTTAAAAATCTAACAAGTTTGGACGTGTGTAAGCATCCATGAAACCATCAGTATAATTCAAGGTAAGAGACAAATCCATCACCTCTAAAATATTTTTTGTGCCCTTTCTTTTTTATTTTTGTGTTTGGTGTTTTATGTCTGTGGTGAGAGTACTTAAGATCCACTGTCGGCCGGGCGCGGTGGCTCAAGCCTGTAATCCCAGCACTTTGGGAGGCCGAGACGGGCGGATCACGAGGTCAGGAGATCGAGACCATCCTGGCTAACACGGTGAAACCCCGTCTCTACTAAAAAATACAAAAAACTAGCCGGGCGCGGTGGCGGGCGCCTGTAGTCCCAGCTACTCGGGAGGCGGAGGCAGGAGAATGGCGTGAACCCAGGAGGCGGAGCTTGCAGTGAGCTGAGATCCGGCCACTGCACTCCAGCCTGGACGGCAGAGCGAGACTCCGTCTCAAAAAAAAAAAAAAAGATCCACTGTCTTAACACATTTAAATGCATGTCTTCTCCTTTGGGTATCATCCAAGGAGCTGATAGTAGTGCCTGAAGTGGCCAGAGACATTTTCTCTCCTAAATGGTCACCACATAGGGGCTGATGAAATATGTGACTTGTGTATACATTGGCACAGAATGAAATAAAGAATAAAAATTCCTTATGCATGGAGTTGGAATGATGAACAATATATAGCAAAAGGAACTATTTAGTCTATATCACTGTATCATTTCAAATTTTATCTGTATTTGTTTGTTTTAAAAATGGAAAAAAAAAACCCTCAAATGTATATTCACATCTATATCTGCCTTTTCTCATGTCTTCCTAGAATATCTCTAGAAGGATACACAGGGAACCAGAATCATTGGTTGCCTCTGAGGAAGGAAGTTTATGGCTCATCCAACAGACTTGAAAGGTAAATTTTCACTCTGCACATATTGACTTTTGCCAATTGACAATATATTACATGCTGCAAAAATTAATTTTAGTCTTCTGAGTGTGACTTTTTTCTCTTTTTTTGTCTTTTTCTTTTTTTGTTATGGAGTTTTACTCTTGTTACTCAGGCTGGAGTGCAATGGTACGATCTCCGTTCACTGCAACCTCCACCTCCTGGGTTCAAGTGATTCTGCTGCTACAGCCTCCCAAATAGCTGGGATTACAGGCATGTGTCACCACACCCAGCTAATTTTGTATTTTTAGTAAAGATGGGATTTCTCCATGTTGGTCAGGCTGGTCTTGAACTCCCGACCTCAGATGATCTACCCGCCTCAGCCTCCCAAAGTGCTGGGATTACAGGGGTGGGCCACGGAACCCGGCCATTTTTTCTTTTTTGTGTGTGTTATCATTTTGTGTTAATCAATACTCAATTGAAACATGTGGTTATTCTATGCATATAAGATATTATGATTGAAATGTATGGAAATAGATATGACTTGAAAAAATGAAAATATGAATAAAATATCTTCAAATTTTAATTGTTATATCACTATATTTTACATTAGGTTTATATATGTGTTTATGTAGTTTTTGAGTTTATCATGCCTTTTGAAATAAATATGTAAATATTTCATATAAATGTTTGTGTCATTGAAATATGTTGGCCATTTTTGTGTGATCTTACTATTATCCCAAAGTCTTCAGCACTTTCTGTTTTCTGTCATCTCAGACGTTCTTTTGTAACATGCCATTAAGTATTGATTTATTCTCATTTATAACATGTTTTTAGTTACTACTAATAGAATCTATTTAGGTTAATGTAGACAGACATGGGGTTTAGTAATGGATATTAGGTGGATTAATTCTATAATAGAATTTCTATAGAATACAGAAAAAGTGAATTAAAAGGCTTGAGTTTAAACTTTTAGACTCACTGGCCCAGTTGCAGAGAGGTACATTGAAGGCACCACTATCTGCTGTGACACAAAATGCCAGCAAATCACCTCTTTTGCAGTTACTCTCAAGCCAGATATAAGAGTTCTCCAGTGGTAGTCTGACCTTGGAACTAACCCCAGAGTAAGAATTGCCACTGCCAAAAAGCCAGTTCCATACAGAGCCTTCTTCTTCATGTTACTCACATTCCAATCAAAATGGTTCCCGGGGGCTGAGCATGGTGGCTCATGCTTGTAACCCTAGCACTTTTGGAGGCCGAGGTGGGTGGATCACCTGAGGTGAGGAGTTCAAGACCAGCCGGGCCAACATGGTGAAACCCCGTCTCTACTAAAAATACAAAAATTTAGCCGAGCATGGTGGCTCACATCTGTAATTCCAGCACTTTGGCAGGCCGAGACAGGCGGGCCACTTGAGGGCAGGAGTTCGAGACAAGCCTAGCCAACATAGTGAAACCCCATCTCTACTAAAAATACAAAAATATTAGCCAGGCGTGGTGGCGGGTGCCAGTAATCCCAGCTACTTGGGAGGCTGAGGAAGGAGAATGGCTTGAACCTGGGAGGCAGAGGTTGCAGTGAGCCGAGATTGCGCCACTACAGTTTGGGTGACAGAGTGAGACTGTCTCAAAAAAAATTAGCCAGATGTGGGGGTGCACGCCTGTAATCCCAGCGACTTGGGAGACTGAGGCAGGGGAATTGCTGGAACTTGGGAGGCGGAGGTTGCAGTGAGCCAAGATTGCACCATTGCACGTCAGCCTGGGCAACAAGAGTGAAACTCTGTCTCAAAAAGTAGAACAAAATAAAAATAAAAATAAAAATGAAAAAATGGTTCCTGGATGTAACAGGTTGGGGCAGTGTAGGCCACGTCTGCATACTAGCTGCAAAGGAGGCTGAAACTGTAATCAAACAACAAGCTTTCCAAAAAAATATATATATTTGTAATATATTATTATATATAAAATTATATATAATATAAGAATATATATTAGATATAATATATGAATATATAATAATGAATATATAATATATAATTTTTTTTGAAAACTTGTTTGATGTGCGTGTGTGTGTATATATATATATACACTTGGTGCTTAAATTATTGTCCTTTTTTAAAAAATGTATCTATTGTATCTATAAAGTTTTGGGTTTCTTTTTTGTTTGCTTTTTATTTTTAGTTTGAAAATCCCAATTAAGCTTCAGAAACTCTTTTTTTCTTTTTTTTTTTTTTTTCATGTTACACTGGAATCTACTTTGGTGTTGTCATCATCTTCATAATCATTATTGCTATTGTTTTTGAGACAGGGTCTCGCCTAGGCTTCAGTGCAGTGATGTGACCTGCATTGAAGGCTCACTGCAACCTTTGCCTCCCCAGTTCAAGCTATCCCTCCTCCTTAGCCTCGTGAGTAGCTAGGACTACAGGTACATGTCACCATGTCTGGCTCATTTTTGTATTTTTTGTAGAGAAAAGGTTTCATCATGTTGTCCAGGCTGGTCTCGAACTCCTGGGCTTGAGATCTGCCCACCTTGACCTCCCAAAGTTCTGGGATTAGAGGCATGTGCCACAACATCTGGCCATCATTATTGTTAATTCAGGTGCTCCTAAGTGTCCTTTAGCAGGGCACAAACTGCATCTGTGTTCTGATTGTTGAAACTAATTTTCTTCTCCCTGGCTTCAGAAGAGCCTCAAATAATCACTTACCATGATTGTTATTATCATAATGATTATTTGGTTTCCCTGAGTTTACAACTGAGTAGTTGTAGTATTCTTAATGGCATGAATCCCATAAAGTGTGAAAGATAAAAATCACAGGTCTACACCTCATAGACCTGTATTCACCCAGCCTAAAAGGTAGGGAAAGTTTAGCCTATGAGTTCACCTCCAGCTTGACTGGGGTGAACACTGGGCCAACTCAAGTAACATTGACCTTGACCTTGGCTCAGGTTCACAGATCACCATTACTGAGAATCTCTATCTGGGAGCAGGCCCAGGCCCTCCACTTCTGTGTTCAGATCACACTCTGTTGATTGCTCACAGGGCACCCTTGCAGAAGCAGATCTCCAATTATACCTGCAGGGATGTCAACAGAACCAGGGACTCAGTCTCACCCCACCTCCCAACACCTGGAACTGTGGGCACCTGGTTTAGACAAAGGTGACCCGGGAAGGCACATGGAGCTAATGTGTCTTCCCTGGACCGCTTTGTGTAAACCAGGTTGCAGGTGTCCACCTTCCAGAAAAATCTTCTATCACTATTGCTGGTGACTTTGGAGGGTTCTCTATACTTTTATGGCATAAACCTGACAATATCTATGATAATCTACATTTTTACAAAAATTCTACTTCTAAAACTATCTTAAGAAAAGTATATCAGCATGCAAAAATGCAATTTCAATAGTATTTACTGAATTCTCTGCTTTAAAGCATCAGAAATAATCTATAAACAAAGAATAGGCAACCAGTTTTAAGAAGGTTGATATAACGTGATTAACTCAATTTAAAATTATGTTTAAGGAAATTATTCTGTGTTATGAAGATGTGTTATGCTATAGAGCTTTAACTGTAAAAGCAGAATGAAAAGCAGCATGTACACTATATTTGAAGAGATGCATTCATAAGTTCTTCTGATTCAAAATGCCTTTTTTTCTTGGCTTCTTTGATGTCCTGTCTCCTGATTTTTCTTTCAAACTCGATCCTACTCTTTAGTTTCCCTCCCTGTGTTCCCTCCTTTACTTGGTCCTTAAATATTGATGTTCTGTGGAACTCAGCCCTTTTCTTGAACGCATTTTCTTCCCACTGAAGAAACATAGTATTATACATCCTCTATTTGAGAAGAGGAAGCTTTAAATAAATATATAAATATCCTTTTAAAAATTTAAGAGTGTTTAGTGAGAGGAAAAGTATGAACCGAATCAGTTGACCCTTACAGGATTTAGGGTACGATAAGGGAGGCTGAACCACTCCACGTAGTATGGAGTGAAAGGGTTAACAGAATGTTTAGCCATGATACGATAGTGGGAGCAGGTGAAGAAGTCTGTGGAAAACTGTTGTCTCTGCACTGTTTTATGGCCTGAGGTCTCTGTATGACTCTTCGGCCAGCAGTCAGGAAGAAAGTCCAAGCATGAAGGAGGGGACAGTGAGCATAACCTGGAATCTGTGAGGATAAATCAGATTCTCGTCTGCCTCTTATCACTTCCAGTCTCAATTACATGCGTGGCTTGCAGGAGTTGCAGAAAGAATGCCTGTCCCTGGTCTCAGGAAAGCTGAAACAGGAAAACCCGGGCAGGGGCAGGACCTGCAAAGAGAGTCAGCAGATCAGGGGACTGCCCTGAGCCACAGTGGAGGCTGCGTCTAGGTCGATTTTCAGAGCACAAGAGAAATGGCTTACCTTTCTTACTGCTTTTCAAACCTTCTACACGTTTCTGTTATGGCCAAACCCTAACTGCACCATACGGGGAAGGGAATCCCTGGGAAACGTAGTTCCAGCCTGGTTAAATTGACATGACATAAAACCACTACAGTTCTCAAATATGATGTAATACTGGGTTATAAATCATATTCTATATACATAAGAGAGTGGAAAGAAATAGAATGTTTATAAGCTGGGAGGCTAAACAATGAATTCATTTACTAACTGAAGAGAAAAATGGAAAACAAGATTAAATATGATGAGGCTCTGTTCTTTGTGATCATTGACAGTTTTTTCTGTTGTGTTCCCTGATGTTCTGTACAAAGAGATAAGGAATCTTAGCTTGTCAAGCAGTGGGACTCAAAGCCAGCCTCTCTTTCTGAAATGAAACCCAGGTTTCTCTGTTTGTCGGAATGTCAGCCTTGTCAAAGATGTTTTTGATAATTGTAGCAAGTCTTAAAACACGACTAGCGTGGGGTGTCATGGTGATTTATAGATTGTTCATGTTGGCATCACACTGGTCAAACTGGGCTCCGGGTGAAGCCACCATTATTATTCTTTTTCCTTCCCCATATCACATAGGGCTTCAGAGTCTAGGCTTCCATGTCAGGCTGCCTGGGTTTGAATCCTGCCTTCGCCACACACTTAGTCATGTGACATTGAACAATTTTCTGTGACTCCATTTCCTAACACATGAAATCATGGACACAGTCGTGTCTGTTGCAGTGGGTTGCTATGGAGATTAAATAAACGATAGGTGTAAATCATAGAAGGGGGTTCCTATTGCAGTGGAAGTCCTCACTGAGGGGCTGGTCTTATTCCAACTCCCCACCTTGACCTGCACCTCTCTGCCCACGTCCATTAGAACCCAGTGATGCTTCCTGTGCCCAGAACAACTCTTAAACTTAATTTCTCTGTTTCTAGCACATTTTTTCAAAATTGTATTAAATAAAAATGTTTTGGACAGTTCCAAACCAATTTGTTCATCTGTGTATCTTTGACATTAGGCAACTTCATCCAATCCATGGTTTAATTCCTCTCAACATTCTGAAAAATGCCCTAATGTGCTTTCTCATTTTATGTTCTGGACTTAAATGCTCTCACTTGTCTTTATCTGGAAGTCTTACCAGCACCTTGAATGCAGTGTTTCCAAAATGAAAGTCACAATTAGAACACCTTACATGCAATATTTTTTCCGTTTCAGTAAAAAATGCTATCCCGTTGCTTATGCAAGATGCCTAGACTGATGCAGCACCTTCCTTTGCTGCAGCCATTTCACCCTTGCCCTCTCTTAAATTCTAGACTACTACTCTTGTCTACATTTTCAACAGTTTATCTTTATTGGCTCCTTAATATTATTAATAAAATTTTCTCCTTTTTTATCGTGAGTAACCATATGCATTTCATCAAATATATCACTTGAAGGATGTTATTAGCAACATTATTTAAAATATTGAAATACTGATTTTCCTTAAATCTTATTTCCTCTATTTCATATCTATCTATTCCTTGGCAATTTGAGTTGAGATAACTATTCTCTACACCCAAATTTTTCTTTTCCTTGTGTACTTTCATGATTAATCCAAATTCAGAATGTTTCTTGTTTTCTATCAACTAAAATCATTGTTTCCAGAGTCAACACCACTCTACTTGTGTCTAATTTCAGTAGACAATTTTTCAGCCCCTTCTTCACTGATGTTACAGCAGTAGGTGAGACTCTTGACTGCAGCCTTTGTGAAAAGTACCCTGCCTTTATTTTTTGGGACTCTGCACTCCTAGTTTTGCCTACCTCTCTGGATTTCTTTCTTTTTCTTTCCTCAGCCTACTTTTCAATTTCCTCCTCAAACTAGTCAAAGATGTGCATTCCTCGAGGTTCTCTCCTGGGTCCTGCTCTCCATTCATAAAATCCCACGGCTATCGTGTGCACCACGGGGTACTGTGTGGTCCTCTATTGATAAACACTGTTGAATACTAAATCCGTATCTGACACACAATTTCCTGAGTTTAGGTCCATGTTCCAAATGCTTCCTGGACAATTTCATTTCTACTGGATTGCTCCTTCATGCGCCAGATTCAACCAGTCCCAAAGAAAACTGGTCATCTTTTTTCACCTTCTCCACTTGCTCTTCATTTAATGTTTCCCATGCCAAGGGGTAGTTCCACCATATGCCTCCCTCTTTCCTCTTTCACAGCTCAGCAGTCACAGATTAAGTATTTCTCAGATCTGTATTTTTTTTTTTTTTCCTTTTCATTTCGGCAGTTATCCCTCAAGTCTTGCTGCCATCATCTCCTTATTTGTGGTAGTCTTCACCAGCACAGTTTCCCCTGTGCGGGTGCACTGCTGGCATTGCGTCTCCTGGAACATACACCGCCATGTCATTTTCTGGCCGTCAGGCCCTGACTTTCTGTCCCTCTATACTCACCCTCATGCCAACCCGTGAACTTTCCCTAACATAGCAAAAAGTACATTTGAAAGTCAGTGACTGTTGAATGACTGATCTTTACCAAGAGATTCTAAGAAGCAAGAGGGGGCAAATCACACAGCTGTTTCTCATCCCTGAAGCTCAGTGCCCAGAGTTGGCATTCAGTGGTACCTTCACTATTGTGGACCAAATTAATAGAGAACTATTTTATTTCCTATTCTGTGAGAGTAACCCTTTTTAAATTAACTTTCTCATTTCATTGGTTAAAAAATAAAAAATCCCTTAATAACATTACGAAGCAGTCATCATCAAAAATTTTCTCATTCTTCATTTTAATGGGGCAATTGTGGAGCACCACAATAAAATGTTTTTAATTATTGTACAATGCTTATGACATTAGTGAGTTATGATTTATTTTTAGTGTACTAAGAGATTTCTGAAAAATGACAGATCAATTTTGAATTTTATAAAACATCTTTTCTAAAGAAAAGATGCCGTAGTGACTTCAAGCCTTCTGCATAGTTACTAGCGGTATAACTTTGGGTAAGTTTCTTAACTGCTTTGTGAATAAGTTTTCTTTCTTAACCTCTTTGTGAATAAGATTTCTTATCTGTAAGACTGACAAAATTAAAGTAATGAAAGTAAGGGAATAATATATAAGTTAAAGTATATGGAGTCAGGAAATGTAATGTGGGCATTTAAAATTTTAGCAAAAAGGTATTTCCCTGTAATTACAAAGTGCAGAGCATGGTCACGAGAAGACAACACGCGGCACTGGTTGGGAGGATCTAGAAATCTCCCACACAAGGGTGGTGTGAATCCAAGACCGTTTAACTGTGGGGCTGGGGAAGCCCATACTGACACAGCATTTTGTAGGTGAGTTTGGCATTATCTGTGAATTTCTATAAATGGGCCTATCTTTAATCCAGCATTTCTATAAACTTACTTCTTAGAAGTAAAACAGTGTACTTTACTCTATATGTATGTGGTGGGTGTGTGTATATATATATGTAGTGCATATATATTTGAATATATACATTCGGGTCATATATGTCAGAATATGTATATATTCAAATATATAACTTGAAGGATATTATTAGCAACATTATTTAAAATACTGAAAAAGACATGAAAATATGGTACCCTGTGAAAGGCAAGGTGCATTCACACAGCGAACACTGTGAGTCTGTGAAGAGTATAGAACAGTATGCTGTCACAAGCAAAGGTATCTATAATATTTTATTAAGCACAAGAGCAATTTTCAGCACACAGCATTTTGCTTTGATACTGATTTGCAAATAAATCATATATAATAATTAAACTTGTCACCAGGTCTTTCATCCTTGTTTTTACCAACCCATGCTCAAAGTGTAGAACTATCTTATCTTGTCATCCACCTAGTTGCAATGCACCAATAACTTCTACTTGTGATAATCTGCAATTCTCTGTGTGGCCTGGCCCCCTCCAGCACTTCAGACCTGTCTCAAAATATAACTTCTCTTTCAATTGACATTTCAACAACTCACCTTTCTCTTCTTTGTGTATTTGGCCCCACCACCCACTCCTCTCACAACACCAGGTCCAGAATCCACCTCTTCACCCTTCAGATTCCAGTGAAGTGCCATCTGCAAAAAGTAAGTAAATAAATAAATAAATATCTTACTTCTTAAGAGTACATCAAACCCCTAGCTTAAGTACTTTTGTAGATCACTGATTGTTCCATCATAGCTTGTAACATAGTTGTCACTTTACATAATGTGTGATTATTTGATATGCATTTGTCAGCTCTTCTAGATTGTAAACATCCTAAAGGGAAAATCTCATATCTTGTATTACTCCTCATTTTGTCATCACCCCCTAGCACAGGATCTGACATATATGTAATGGATACAAAATTATTCATTCGGCTAATGAATAAAAGTTCTATTTATCTGATGCTTTACCAATTACATAAGAGTATTTTTTTGGATGATCAGTTCTTGGAGATTCTTACTATTTTGTCTATACCGAAGTGCACATTTTGACTGCTTTTACATTGAACAAGTATTTACTGTATTAGAAAAAAATATGATAAATGTTTATTTTTATAGGACTTGCCTGGAGACTACAGACTCCCTGAATGTGAGACTATTTCTGACTTTCCCAGGAGGGGAGCGTCTGCCAGAGAGGTGCAGCTTGAATGAATGAAACCGACACTTTGTGTCATCGGTGAACATCCTGAAATGTAATATTTCAGTCACAGGATCGGGAATTTTGTATTCACTCTAGCAATTATAGCACAAGCAGTAGCAGCTTAATTGTCAATATCTATAATCACAGCAGTCCTTATGGTAAAATTAAAATTATAAGATCATAATATAATCACAGTTTATTTCTTAATTCAATATTCACCTATTTCATTCCTTGATTCTCTGTCATTCTATGTGTGCATATAGTATTAATTTTTTGTTTCTCATGTAAAGCAAAAAAATTCATTTTTTATCTTGCTGAATGTGCCCTATAAAGTTATATTTCAGGGAGATTTGGCAAAGTAAATATTAGGAATTATGGCTTAGGGCAATTAAAAATTATTGGCATGGTTCTGATTTGCAAATCTGTCTTTGTAAGTGTTCACACAGAATCTCAGTGGCTCCACATAGTTCTCCTTAAATTGGCTACTTGCAATAAATAAACACTGGAAATTGAAAGAGAGGAACGCTTGTGTTTTGTAGATATACCCCTAGGAGGTTTGCAGTCTCACAGTGATGGCTGAGCAAAAGAGATGTCAGTGCACAGAGTTCACAATTACTGAAGCACTGAAACTAATTTTAAAGCATGTATGCTTGGAAGAAGGTCATCATTGTAGTCATTTTAAAGCATTTATCCTTGAATAAGTTTAAATTACTAAAATCTCATTAGCCATTAGGGCAAGTAAAAAGGTGGTTAAGTCCTGGTTTGAATTATTTTTCTGTGACTTAAATCTGCCTGACTTATATTAATTTCTGACTTATGCTAATAAAATGTTTAACTGCTGTGTGTGTGTGTGCGCATGCATGCATGTATGTTTGTGTAAGAGCATGCATGCATGTATGTTTGTGTAAAATGACTGACATACAGTTTACATAAACAACCAAGTCTGAGGTCTGTAGGGTCGAAAGAGCAGTGCTAAATATCACAAATACAAGAGGCCAGGGCTGTCAATCAGAAAGAAATACATAGATTTTAGTGTAAAAAGAGGAAGCAGATTTTAGGTGTTAAGGAAGACAGAGTGAAGAGGAAAAATTCTGAGTGAGCCGAGCAGTCTGAAGATGGGCAGTGGAAGGGCACGGTAATGACCTCCAGGCAGACCACCAGGCAAGTCTTTTCAGGAGACAGATAGAAGCAAGGTTCAGAGGCCGCCTCTAAGCGTGCAGCTTACCGAGTTTGATTATAGCACACAGCTAGAGGCAGAGGAACAAAGAGGAGGAAGGTTAACACCACGAGGAGAGGAGCCAGCAGGATACAAAGTCATGCTGCCTGCTCTTCTGTCCCTTTTAGGGGTAGCTGAACAACTGCCTAACTCCCTGATATATTGTTACTTAGTTTATGAAGGCAAGTGGCTATCAATGTTAGGGAGTCCTCATGTAAATGGATAGAACTGCATGCGTGTGTGTCTATGTCTATTTCTTGGTGGCATACTGCCCCGTGTTTCTCTCTATGTTGCCTTCTCCATGCACAGTTGTAGTGCTTCCAGAACTAGAGTGGAGAGGCTCAGCATACAGATCCAGCGCACCCTTATTCTATTAGAAAGTATAACAAGAACATCTGGCTACAGCTGTACCTCCTCCAAACCTGCAGAGCACCAATCATTTGTATATGCTTGTCTTGAGCGAGGAACACCGAGGACCAATGTGAGTATCACCAATGGATGGCCAGTTTATGGAGGCAAGGACTTTCATAAATAGTTTGTGCCGGGAATATCTGTTACTTAGCTGGTCCTGCCATTTCCCTTTCCATCTGTTTTCAGCACACCTAGGCATTACTTAACTTGTCTATATCTAGTGTGTCTCACAAGCTAGGGGCTCACTTGCTACAGATAGCAGATGAATGGGTTCTATCCACCCCAATTGATTTAATTGTTCCTTATAGCTGAAGTGGATGTTCTTAAATGGCATAGCAAACCCACCTTACAGGTGACCTCATGAACTAGGAAGGAAGAATGGGAAGGTGGGGCATCCTGGTATCCATATGCTCAGGGCTGCTTCTGAATAAGAAGGCCACAGCAGCACCCTATAGCTGTTCCCAGAAATGACCTGACCATGGGGTGACACTGAGCCAGTGTGAGCATGTGCAAAGCAGCCAGTGCCGGGACCAGGACATGAGGCTGATGTGAGAGCTCTGCTCAGGTAGGGTGCATAATCTCTAGATCAGTACATTTAAATGAAGTCTTTTTCTTTCTTTGTAAAGTATTTATTTATACAACATAATTTATCACAAAATATATATTTATGAAATTTAGTTTCAATCCACAAAACTGACATACTACTTTAAAACCTAAAGATGAAAAGTGTCCAGATCTAATGAAAACAAATATTAAGGAAGTATTAGCATTTCTTGTTATAGTGAAAGCTATGTGGTATTGGCATAAATCTAGATGATTAGAGAAATAGAGCAGGAAACTGAGAAATAAACTCTGTTATACATTGGAGAATAAATATAAGTAAAATAAACATAATAGTATAAAGAAATATTTTTCAATAAATTTTATTTAGGAAATAGGCTGTTTGTGAAAATAAATCCATTTGGATTTTTACCTCATACCACCTACCAAAGTAATTCTGTGCATATTCTTAAAAGTGCATATGCTTAAAATAAAATACAAAGGAAACATAAATAAAAAGAGAATGATATGTATCCAACCTCTAAAGAGAGAAGGACGTTCTCAATTTAAAGGTAATAGGAAAACAATCACAAAAGAAAGGACTGACAAATTCAACAACATAAAGACATAAAATTTCGTTGGTAAAAAATAATTAAAGGGCAAACCAAACTAGGGAAAATATTTAAAGCAGACATGAAAGACAAAATGTTACTATCTTTATTAACCAATGAGCATAGTAATGGAAAGAAATAATGTTTTACTCTGTTACGTCTCAGCTCCCACATCTGTAAAAAGGAGATAAAGCAGACTCGATAGGGCTTTTGTAAGTATTAAATGAAATATTAGACTCAGACAGGAGGGATCATACAGTTTAGAAACCAGTTGATGTCACTTAAAAAAAAAAAAAAAAAGGAAATGCCATGCAGCAATCCAACCATGAATTTATATCAATAACAGAAGAAATTCCACCTTCAGTAAGGGAAGCAGAGAGTCAACGAAGTATTTACAATAGTGAGAGAAAGGCAGTCAGAGTCAAGGGAGCTAAACTGAGAGAGCAATGAGACTGTCCAGAAGGAAAGTGCTGACAAGGGCAAAGTTCCTCTTCTGCTGGGCTACTGCAGGGATCCTGTATTCTGAACACTATTGTAGTCCTCTCTCAACGTAGGTGATATCTTGCTGTCGTTAATTTGTTGTGTTGAATTGTATTTATTATTTTGATACAAATAATTTTCTAGTTCAGGCAACAGAACAATTTATAGAAGATACTCTTTTTTAAAAAAATAAAATAATTGCTTGAATAGATGTCCTTTGTTAATCAAATAAAATAAAATGGTGCAACAACATTTCCATTGTCTCAGTGTGGAGAGTGGTAAGACATTTTGTGTCTTAGCATTAGCAAAAGTGATACTCCCCTTGAAGAGCAGCATGTGGACAGCCAAGCACCAGGACTCCAGAGCCTTGTGAATTTAGAACTTCAAATTGGAGCTCATCAAGAAGGCAAGGGTGGCATGGAGAGGAGGCTTGCCTTCAGCAGGTGGATCTGGGTGCATACAGCATGTAACGAATTCTGAAACTCCCCCAGATGCATGGATGATGGCAGGTTGGAGGGGGAAGAGTGTATGAACACAGGACTATCAACCAAAGAGGACATCCACGTGGAGAGGTGGGAAAGGGTGTAGGGTGTGAGGTCCCATGTTGGGCACCAGTGTTGCTTGGGCAGGCACAGCAAGGGTATTCCAGTGGTAAACACACCCTCTCCATTGAACCATGAAGGATTGATCTTTAAAAATGTCTGTGAATCATAATAACTTGGAATTACCAAAACACAGTTCTACCTCTGGAGTTTTGCTGACCATTATCTGTTTTGAAATTAAGTAAATTCTTGAGATCTTCATAGAGTGTAAGTCAAGATGAAAGGATTGGGCTTCCTGCTACTACATCATCTATGGAGCCTAAAGCAATTAAGTCAAGAAGTTAAAGAAATACAGTCAGGTTTGCATGCCAAATCCATGAATCAGGCTGTGATACTTTCACTCCTAATAAATCCTAATCATCTGTGATAATCTGAGATTGGGCAAGAGTAATGCCTTGCAACCTGAAGACGTCAATATAGAACATAAAGATTTAGAAACTATTGATGGAACAAATCTCAAAGAATGTAGATGAGGTGGAATCAGAAGTAAAGGCAGAAGGCCTTCTCCTATAAGAAGGGTTATTTTATATGATGGGATGGCTATTAATTATTTTTGAGAACAGCTGGGGTAATATCAACTAAGGCTTTCATTTCCCTTTGAGTCCATTGGTAGCCTCTAGCTCTAGAAATCGCCGTAAGCACTTAGGAACACTCATCTATAAGGGAGCCATTGCAAATCCCTCCCGTGGAGGAAAGGCCGGGATGCTTATTAATCTCCGCCCCTCCACTGTTTTGGAATGAGGCTTCATTCCCCTGGCTCTCTGTTTCTGTGTAAAGGGACATTCACTAGAGTGTCAGTCCTATACTGTCTCTATCCCACAATGCACTCTGCTCCAGGGAAGCATGAGTTTGGAGGAGAAAGTTGGTTTTCTCCTTCAATATCTTCGTTTTTTGGCAGTAGAAATGCAGTTTTGTTTTCAAAGGTGGTCAGTTTGAATCCATTGTCCATTCTGTGTTATATAAAAATCTGGTCATTGGAATGGGGGCTTATAGAAGAATGTGTCAGTTATCAATTTACCTCCTCTCAGAGCCAAATTTAAATATATGCCTCATTGTAATAGACAGAATTATTTTAAACATCTCCGCATTACAGTGGGCAAGACGTTAAGGTTTCCCAGTAATTGCAGGAGGAAAGGGGTGCCATGTTGTAGGAGGGTTTGGAGAAGTAGGGGTGAGAACAGCCCACGGAGCTGCACCTGACTGCATGCTTAGAGTGCATGGCCCCTGACAGTCTGAGCCTAGTGATAATAATTCTGCAGCCTGTTTTGTGTGGAATTCAATGCCCTGAAGGCCTGCTGCTCACACCAGCAACGTCTTCCTTGCAGCCTCTGGTGTGACTCCCTGTGACACGGGCCTCTGCGCTGTCTGCATGCCAGCACTGTCGGTTGATGATCCTCTGTGTATGAGACACCTGCATTCAGCAGGGCTGCTTCTAGGTTGCTCAGTGACTTTCAGACCTGACGGTCTGGGAAAATCTGTAAACTTTCTAGCTGCCCAGTGGGCTGAACTAAACCTACAATAAGGTGTGACCCCACCCTTGAGGTGAGGCCTCTCTTCCAAGTTTATCCAACTTCTGTATTCTCCCTCCGCCCTAAGGTGCCATATAATGCGTTGTGCCAGCAACCTGCTTTTCTTTTTTTTTTTTTTTTTTTTTTTTTTTGAGACGGAGTCTCGCTCTGCCGCCCAGGCTGGAGTGCAGTGGCCGGATCTCAGCTCACTGCAAGCTCCGCCTCCCGGGTTCACGCCATTCTCCTGCCTCAGCCTCCCCAGTAGCTGGGACTACAGGCGCCCGCCACCTCGCCCGGCTAGTTTTTTGTATTTTTTAGTAGAGACGGGGTTTCACCGTGTCAGCCAGGATGGTCTCGATCTCCTGACCTCGTGATCCGCCCGCCTCGGCCTCCCAAAGTGCTGGGATTACAGGCTTGAGCCACCGCGCCCGGCCGCAGCAACCTGCTTTTCACTAAAATATCTTATAATTGCTTTCTAAATCATCATTTCATGCTTCTTTACATGAAACTCCTGTTTTACCCACGGTGTGGTTTCTATCTCCTGACTGAACTAAGATAGATCCAAAGACAGGACAGACTCTTCTAAGGAGAATAACAATTGCTGATTGAGGATTTTGGTGGGACAAGACCCAGGGCTTTTGGTCCTGATGGTGTTCAGTAGCCAGTGTTGGATCCCTGAGCAGTTTTTTAGCATTTCACTGCTGGATTTTTATTGCAGCTCAGCAGGACTTCGACACTTCTGAGCGCATGTGATCTTGACCTTGGCAGGTCATTGCAGTTTCGGGAAGCTTTGTTCAAATATGGGTAGCTATTTTTGTTTTAGCAGCATGTGGAACTGAGGGTCCCTTCACCAAATGGTAGTGGCCTTAGGGCACAGACAGCTGTAGTCTGGCCTTGAATCACTCAAATGCAGTCTGGGTTGATATCCCAGGCAAGATTGAGGCAGCGTTAATAGTAAGCACACCCAGACTGGCTACACGCAGGGTTAAGGAAGGAGTGAAGAGGGGTCACCCGGGATTTCTTTAGATGCTACTAAGATTGGGCAATGGTCTGTGAAAACACTGATGACTGTGATCAGGGAACAGAACTTCTCTTGGGATTCCTGCTTTAGGAAATGGGCATTGACTTATTTCCTAAATTTCATCGATACGAAGCCAATTCTGTCATAATTTTTAACTCTAGAATCTAGCATATGAAGCTCATTAAGAAATGTGATATTAAACCAATATATATTTTTAATGTAACTTTGTAAGTAGGATTTATTTTTATTTCCAAATTTGAACTTGAGGTTTGGTAACAGAAGAAGTAACGTGGCAAGCTAGTTCTACACACAGTTCCGGAAGCAAGACTGTTAAAGTGTTCCTCTTCTATAATAAATGTTCTTATGTTAAATTTAACTAGACTATGGACTTTATTTGGATTTTGCCAGTTTTTGCACTGATGTCCCTGTTCTGCTGCAGGAGCCCTGCGGGAGCTCACAGTGTGTTGAGCCCACACACCTTCTTAGCCTTTGTCATCCACGGGAGTCTCCAGCATTGTCCTTGCTTCCCACAACTCTGACACTTTTGAAAAGTTCTGCTCAGGTACTTTGTAGCAAGTCCCTCAATTTGAATTTCACTGCTGGTTTATCACAATTAGACTGGGGCTATGGTTTCCTGGAAAGAATGATGCAGAGAAGAAGCATCTTTCTCATCCCATCATATTGGGGGTACATGCATGGTAGCCTTTGTCACCTAGGGTAGTTTCTGCCAGGTTCTTTCTCCACTGCATAGTTACCATTTCTCCCCATTCCACACTGCGTTAGAGGACAGTCACTAAGTCCAGCCATCAAGGAATTCAAGGCCATATGTTTAAACCACTCCAGTAAATAATATATATATATATAGGGGGGATATTTGTGGGTTATGTATATACTCTCTTTCTCTGTAAAATTTTACCCACTAATTTTGACATTCTCCATTGATCTGGCCTGCAGCAATTATTGCTATGGTATTATAATGGTAATTTTCTCTCCCCCTTATTCATTTATATTTATTATTTGGAATTCTTCCATAAGAATATTTGTCCCTCATCCTTATTTATTTATTTATTTATTTATCTATGTTAATAAGGACTCACAGGTGCTTAATGTATTCTTTGGTATCTAACACACTATTATCATTATTTCTTCTGTTGCTCAAATTGTTCCTTCCATGGCCATTGGGAGCTTTTTCACATTAGCTGCTGTGCCTTTTTGGCATGTCTCCATCTCATATTTATTTATTTTTTAAGTGCTTGATTATTTTCTGGCACTATTAGATGGTTTACCTCATCTTGTGTTTTTCCTGCCCTGGCCCAGAATCGATCATTTATCTGCAAAGTCATGGTTTCTTCTGTTGGATAATGGTATTTTAAAATAAATATGGGCACTGGCTGTGCTTGTTTGTACTGGGGTGCTACTGTTCCTAGGCCCTCTCAGTGGACATAGATACAAATATTTGTGTGCATATAAACACTAAACCATGTAGACATGGCTTAATTATCTATATCTACCTAGCTATTATCTATTTATTTATCTATTCATTGACTCTCCATTAAAATAAATATGCATTTATACTTATTCCTTGTACCCTAGTCTAGCACCACAGGGTTTACTCCAACCTTCCCTCTTGTTATTAACAATCTGCTTCTCTAGTGAGAAACCTGGCTCCCCTTACCCACAATGTGTTGAGGAAGAAGATCTGGGAAGACATAGCTTTGACCCCGCTCTTTCTCCTGCATTAGTCTGCACTTGGGTTCACTACCTTCCATTTTTCAGTACTGCCTATGATAAGCTGTGTAAGTGATTCTAATTTGAGGTTTCTGGTTTTGAAAACAAATTCTGTCTATAGACGTAAACCATGTTTACTACTTTTCGAACAGGAATAGAGTTCACCTTTTATCCCAACTATTGACTTGTTTGTTTTTTCATGTGGTTTTAGACTCTGGCAGGGAAAAGGGAGTGTCTACCACATGACACTGTGGGTAGGTGAAACTAACTCAATAGTCCCATAAACAGTTTTGTTTCGTCTTTGATAAACATGGAAATGGACCTTCCGGTGTTAAAGCTTGAAACCTTCATTAGTGTTACCTGAATTCCTTCCTCAGGAAACTGTTTTCAGGACACTCAAAAAAAAAGGATAAAAGAACTAAGACTTACAGATCACCACATCCAGACAGTGAGATGCTGGGCCCCTCCTTCATGATGACTGCTTTCTTGCCCCTTCCTAGTTCTCGCTTTCTTATGCATTATTAAATTTCTTCCCTGCTATATAAACCTCTAGTTTTAGCTGTTTGGGGAGATGGATTTGAAACCGAGCTCCCATCTCATTGGTTGCAGCACTTGACTAACGCCTCTTCTTTAGCAATACTGGTCATCTCGGTCATTGATTTTCTGCGCGGCAAGCGTGGAATCTAGACCAAACCCCTGGTGTTGCTGTCACATAAGGATGAAGGGATGTTATAGTTATTAAAGTTCTCTTCTGCATCAAGCTCTGTATTACACACTTTGTAGATGCTCTGTTTATATCGTCATCATGAACTGTGTTTTCACCCTCTAGTGCTACATGGGTTTAGATTGCCCCACTACCCAGTGCAGGTCCTGGGATAGGGATTTAAGCACAGTAGGTGATATAGGAGTACACTAAGGAAATGGGGAAGGAAGACAAGAAAGGATGGAAAGCCGGTAAGTCCTGCTGCATGGAGGAAATTGCCACCATGACACCTGGGGCTGGATTTTGTGGGGTGCCTGCTGAGAGCTGTCACCACCAAGTAAGCTGAGGCATCCAGCCACCAGCAAACCTCTCTTGTTTTCTGAGGTTGACTCTTGGTCTATTAACTCTTGGGCACTCTCAACCCGCCCTGTCTAAGGACTGAACAGCACTGCATCCGGAGAGTCCTTTGACTGAGAAACACGGGGAGCCAGACACATGTCTGAGACGACTCTTGGGCTGTCCAGGGGATATGGATGGAATATTCACAATGTCTGCTACAAGAACTATTTACGTTTCATTGATGAGGAGATCAAGCCTCAAATATTTGATCAACTTCTCTGAAATGACAGGGCGAATTTGAGGCCACATCTTTAAACCCAGATGTGATGGGGGCTCGCCCCCACCGCTTCTGTGCTGTGTGTGAAGCTGTGCTTTATCTCTGTCTTGCCTCTTGCTGCTGGGCAGTGAAGATAAAAGGTGTGGCTCTGCCTCCTGCAGAAGAGACGCAGGGAAGAAATACTACATACGTGTGTGGACATCAAGAGCCTTGGGAAACTGGTGGCAGTCTATGATGGAGACAACTGCTACACAAAAGGTGTGGCCTGTGCCAGATAAAACCTGGGAAATGCTTAAGAGCTTTAACACCATCTCCTAATTAAAGTCAGTGTGGAGGATGTCAGTGGAAACAACTGTGAAGTCATAGTCCAACAGCTTTGGATGACTTTCGTGCCATCTGAGTACACTCCTTCGTCTTCAGTCTTTCAGCCTCCAGGTGGGAGCTGGATAAAGGGAGGGGCAGACTCCAGTCACAGTCTCTTTTGAAAACCAAAGTGTGAGAAAAACATTCATTTCCACTGGGCTGTTGCATTTACCTTGAACTGTGAGATGTATGTGCAAAGCTACAATGGAGCGAGCCCCTGTGGGAAGGGGGCCAAGCCTTGGGCATCACTCCGCTCCCACTGATGTGGCTTTCGACAGTTGCTTCTAATGGATGGGATCTCATGAGGTCACGGTGAAAAAACGCCATCTTGCATACACTTCTTGTGACATACACAGAAAAATGTTACTCTCAAGGTGTGACACCGGGAGATCCACATGTATAGTGATCAGCTTTCATTGGCCAAAGACAACAAAGGACTCATGAAGTGGAAACGGGAGGCTGACTGTGTTGAGAATGCGAAGGTTGAATGGGACTTAAGCTCATTGGCAAAGATCATAAGAAGATGCCAGTTTGAATGACAACTCAGCGACTCTCACTGGGAGAACAGAAGCCTGCTGGCTTTCATTGCCATGTTAGATTCACTGTTTGTAACATGCATATCTTTTCTTTAAGTAAATAATAAAAATATTCACATTGGGAAATACAAAGAAAAAAAGAAAATAAGAATTAAGGTAATCTTGACACCCAGTATTAAAATATATATTCCGATGTATAATTATACACATATATTCCAATGTATAATTAGATATATATTATAGATATGTATATAGATATGTATATATTATAGATATAGATATGTATATGTAATCATATTTATCATATGTTCTCATATATTTATTCATATATATCTGTGTATATACATATATATCTTCTTCATTGGAGAATACATGTGTAAGTTTTATAATCTTGGAGCAGACTCCACAAAAATTTTTATAATACTGCTTATTCACTCAGTTATATTTATTTCTTGTCTTAATTTTGTGTTAAAAACGTTGATATGCTCTTACATTACTTATGAATAACAATTGAGACTCTTACCTTTTCAAAGGAGAGGTTCTGCTTTCTGAATAACAGCCAAGCTTACATATTCTCATGTTGCTATAGTTCTTTTAAATTTTCTTGCATTTCATCCTTTTTTTTCTCGTTATATCATCTTTGATAGTTGGATTCATTATGCCAATTGGTTATAACCTAAAATCAGACTCACATTCATATCTAACAACTGAAAAATCAGGCATTTGCTAACTTTAAGGTTAGTGCAATTGCAGATGTAGGGATGTGTTCAGAGGACAGCTGCAGAATACGTGGGGATCACTCAGAATGCAGCAGCTTCCACGGTGAAAATGTTGCCCAGGTCTGAGGTCTTTCTCTATTATCAGCACTTCATGGTGTGCCTTTGCATGGTCCAGGCTTATACAATAACTTCTGAAATAACAGATTAATCTACACACATTACCTACTTATAGGATGCTGGTCTAAGCCCAAGATGACAGCCGGAGGAACACCTGGTTCAGACATCCCCCTCATTGGAATGTCCTCTGCATTGAACCCATGGGCTCTTTAGACATCTCCTGGACAACAATTTCACAATAAATTGCATGCTACCTTTCTTTCTTTTTTTTCAATGATTTGAATATTTTATGTTCATGTTTATTCTACTACTACTTCATAATCTTATGTTAAACTATTTCTCTCTAATTACTAGTTTAGAGAAGAAAACAGTATCTTTAAAGATCACACGTATAAAGTGAAGTCTTAAATTGCATTTACTTTCTCTTTCATTTCTTACATAAAACTAGTGTCTTAAAGTAATCTAGTTTTTCAATCTACATTTTAGTGTTGCTGTTGAGATATTTATTATTATTTTATTTATTAATATTAGATTATTTTGACTTATGCATTGTTAAAAAGTATTTTATGTCTTTGCTTAGATTTAGGTACCTTCTGTTATCTAATCTATCTCTCATGACTGATATTTCTATCTTACCACATCTTTCCAATTTGGGAAGTTCATATCTGACTCACCTATCAATCAGCTTCAGTGCAAGTTCAGATATATATGTGAGTAGGTGAGAATAAGTTTTTCTAGAACATTGATATGTAGTTTTTCTTTTTTATTTTTCTTACTCATAGCAACTTGGCTTGCCTTAGAAACATTTTGGTAATAACCCACACGACACAAACCTCTGCATGTGTTACTTCATCGCGATTCAGTCATTTTCTGTTGAAATATAGGACTCTTCTGCCTTTTAAAAATGTATTTGTTGATTTATGTCTGAGTGCATATGGGATTTACTTGTTTAAGTAAACTTAAAATTCAACAAGTTTGGGCTTCGTTAATTTAGTGGTTAGTAAGCAAGTTAATTTTAGGTATGGAGCATGAGGCCTTATTTCTTTCTCCTCCTGATGATCTGTCTGCTCTTTACTGAGATAGTACTCATTTTCACAAGAAACCATTTCATCATCTTCTATTTTATGTTTTCTTTATAATTTTCCTTATAATTTTTATAGATCTAATACCTTTTATTTCATCGATTTGGTTTTTATAAAAACATATCTTCTATTCTCTGCCTTGTCTACAGTTTAAGTTGGAGGTGATGTTTTTGATCCCCTGAAGGTTATTTTAGTCCCTGAATAAGAATTAACAGAGGCTTTTTAATACGTTTTTTGCTTGCTTATTTCTAGGCAGAATATAACCAATAATTTTGCTTGGATTCTGTGTAACTTTCTTGGCCAAGTCTCTAGTTTTCCTACTGTTTTTGTAAGACATGGCATTCTGTGCCACCACACTCACAGCTTTCTAAGGAAGGGAACATGTCCCTCTTAGTCACTCTTGCATCTTCAACCTCTACAACAGTGTATGACAAAACAGTATAATTCTTACAAATGTTGATTTATAAAAAGCACAGGCAGAGTGCCACCATGATATCATTACCCTGTGTGGTTTATGGCACACACTTAGGATTTGGACCAAGTGTTCATAACAAGTGAGCTGAAAACACAGAATTCATGCGCAAGTTGTCTCTGATAGAAAAAATGAGGCCCTGACCAATAAAGAAAAGATGATTAGGTTGTGACTGTGATTGCGGAACAACAAATAAATAAATAATCAACTCTGCTAGTCACTATTTTTCTAATACATGATGTTGTCCAACAGACACAACTGTAGTTTTACATTTCAATGTGCACAGTGCACAAATGAGTTCCAGAAACTACAAAATCATAATATTTTCGGAGGTATATTAGATACTAATAGATTAATATAGAAAAATAAATATTTACTACTTTGAACTGTTTAAAATCCTGGAATTAATAAGATGATATGAGTTTCATTTGAAATAACATATATATCTATAAATAATACGACAAAAACTGAGTCTAATTTCCGGATTTTTATGAGATTTATAGATCAGATTTATGAAAATGCAATTAATTCCAGCATATCTTTAATCTTAATATATTTTTCTCCCTGAATAGTCTGATAAAAGCCATGAAAGTAATATTAGTTCTTGCAAGAGCAAATATTTGAGGGAATTATTAATATTAAATAAAATACATTTTCCAAGTGTGTCATCTAGACATGTAATCTAGAGAATAACATTAGATTTAATATTCGCTAGCCCAATCTCTGTAGGTATTATTGATCAAATCGCTATGTGGGATATTATATTAGTGAACTTGATGGGATGATAGGCTGGGTTTTTCATGTTGCATCTGATATTGTAGTGATTTTATTATAACTTGATGAAATATATTCCATGGTTAGTTCAGTTGATTAATGCATTGTACTCATGACGTTTCATTTGAGTTTAATTTGCTTGTAAGTGTTCTTCATTTAATTGTCTGCAATGGCCTACTAATTTCAACGAATCCATCAAATATAGAAGCACCCAATGGCAACTGGATAAATTAGAGAAAGGGTGATTTAGGCAAGTTACCAAGAGTAACATCATCTGGCCAAATGTCTCATCAAAGCATCATAAGAGTATTCCCTGCATTTTAGTGAATTCGTTATTTATGTTCTTGAGACTTCCATTCAATACAATTATGTAAACTTGCATGTCAATTTATTAATTAAAAAAAATTACAAATTGGGAAGTTTAACTGGTTACCAACTTTGTAGTAACCTGACCAATGTAGTCAATACACAGAGAGGCATATAATCATATGTTTGCTTGGTGAGTATGAATTCTAAGCAAGAAAGTTTATGTTTACATGACTTAAAGATTTATAATATCACATTATAAAAATCTGTTATAATTATGTCTTTAATATGGATATTGAAGAAGAGGAGATAATGGTGTCTGATTTTCAAGAGCAGCATCTTCCTAAGGGGGTGCTTTTGTGGATTGCTTCTATAACAATTATTTTGTTTTCTAAGTTGACAATATCTTTGCTTCTAACTGGCCTATTATTTTTCTATATTTTTCTGTTAGATTGTATACTAGTCTTGCTCTGGCCTCTAAATTACTCTCTTCTCATAAGCATAAATATTTATTACTCAATTACTTGTATGCTCTGTTGTTCAATTGACAGGATATCATAATTTGCATACACACCCTTATAAACTGGGGAGAGGGAGGCAACTGTCACTTCTTCAATTTACATCCTTCCACATGACTGCAGAGATCAATCTTTTACAATACGGAGGTTTGTTTGGTAAATTCACCATTATATATTGGGAAATTCTTTGTAAGCTTTACATACTTATAACATGAATAGATTTTATTCATTTACTCAATGGTCACATATTTGTTGCACCTCAGAATTTGTATAAGATAAATATTGAACAGTAATAGAAAAATTAGTGCTTTTAAATGTCTTCCTTTAAAATTTTTTTTTGGTTATGGATTTGAATATCAACATTCGTAAATACTATTATTCTCTGAAAATTTCAGTAAAGGTTAAGTGTAAACATGAACAAAAACACAAGAGAAAATCCAACCCTTGACCACATTATTATTTTCTCGTTTCTAAATGCAAGCACTCTTTGCTACAATAAATTATGTCTGAGTGTTTTCCAATGTCTTCGTTTATGGACTTGACACAAAGGGTAATTTACAGTATTCAGTTACCCTAGTGCAAATTCTCTGAACTTTTATAAACAACTCTTTTTTTAGTTAAAACATCAAATGTTTGTTGAATTCACTCAAAGCTTATATATAGATATAAACACAAAGTTTATGTACATTTACTCAAAGTTTTTATATATATAAATATATAGTACATATATATAGTGTAATATTGTTAAAACCTGTTTCTTTGTTTTGTTATATTAGGGGTCAAAGTTCTCTTTCTCGAATGCAGCGTTGCCTTTCAAAGAGTGGCATATTTACTCTGGGGAAAGAGCCCAGAAGCTCTTCCAGCCTTTAGTTTGAAGTTTATCTAAAACGAAGTCATGGGTCCTTAATACTCCTGGAATCTTTCTTTACCCAACTGTATGTTCCACACATCTCTCCAGCACCATGGCTCAGCACATACCCTCCAATGTTCTTTTAGCTTTCCCTGTGGGAATCCATGCTGTGTCACCCCTGCACTAGCCACCCAACATTGCATCCCTTTAGGAGCTGTTATGGGGGTAATGGATTCTCTATGGCTCTACTATTTGCATCCTAAATTATATTTTTACTACTTATAACTACCTAGCATCAGAATATGCAGGCAGTTAAAAACAGAAAAATTTTTAGAATAGTAACAACATAGCAACATTCTGTCTCTTTCTTTCTCATTCTCTCTCTGTCTGTATTATCTATCTTTCTGTCTGTGTGTGTGTATGTGTGTATGTATCGAAAGAGGGAATATGCACTCTCAGCTTTAGAGTATTTATTCAAGTATTAGGAGTCATTCAAAGTATTCCAGTATTTACTCAAATACTCATTGAGTTGAATGGATGTTAATTTATATATTGTTATACATTTTCAGGACACTTAGATAATTCAGACAGTTGAGGCAAACCCAAAAACAAGCCTATAGATCCAGCAATGAATAAAGATTGAAGAAGGCAAGTAGATGATGTCAAGAGGGCGAGTCCTCTTAACACGTGTATATGACTTGAGAAATGGCTCTGGGTCACTAGGAATATTGGTGAAGACAAAGCAAGACTCCAAAGTTGAAAGAATTGATATACCCTGCTTGTTATCAAACAGGGATTCATTCTTCAGAAATGTGAGGATGAATCCTTGGAGTACAAGGTGATGCTCTTCCCTAAAGTCAAAAGAGAAATGGGCACCAAGAACGACTGAGGACAAGCAGTGCGATAAAACTCTATGGCGCTCTTTGAACTTAGTATACTGAAATCGGTCTTGGGCACTTTTGTCAGCCAGTAGTTACCGAAGCAGATAGGAACACAGAGTGGCAGTCTTCCCACAACTTGCTACATGACCTTCAAGAAGTTAGATAATCATGTCATAGCTTTAGTTCTTCATTTTATTTTTTAAAATAATAGACTATATTTTAGCAGTTTTAGTTTTACAGAAAAATGTAGCAGAACGTACAAAAAGTTCCCATGTACACTCTTAACCCCATGGCTTCCCCTATCATTAACACCTTGCATTAGTGTAGAACATTTTTACAATTGGCAACCTTACATTTATATATCATTTTTAAACAGGAGCTCATATCTTACATGAGGATTCACTCCTGTGTTGTAAAAGTCTTCAGGTTTTGGCAAATGCATGTATTGTCCCTTTAATATCATACAGAATATTTTCCTTGCCCTGAGAAGCCTTATGCTCCATCTATTCATCCTTCCCACTCTCCCCAGAGTCTCTGACAACCACAGAACACCCTACAGCTGTCTGCAGAGTTTTGCTTTTCCAGAGTGCCTTATAGTTGGCCTCATACAGTGTTTAACTGTTTCAGGCAGCTATTTTTACTTAGCAGTATGTATTTAAAGTTTCTCCATTTCTTTTCATGACTTGATAGCTCATGTTATGTTATTACTGAGTAATATTCTATTGTATGTTTATACCACAAATTGCATATTCATTCACCTTATAAAGGGTAAACCTGTTGGCTGCTTCCAGTTTTTGGCAATGATGAATAAAGCCACTATAAATATTCATATGAGAGGTGTTCTGTGGACCTACATCTTTAATGCATTCAGGTAAATACTTGAGTGCTGTGCTTGGTTGTATGGTATGAATACACTTAAATTTGTAAGAAACTGCCAAACTTCTTCAAATATGGTTGTACCTTATTGTAATCCGAAGCAGGAACGAATAAGAGATTTTTGTTGCTTCCAATCCTTGTCAGAATTCGATGTTCAGTATTTTGGCTTTTAGCAATTTTAATAGTTGTGTAGTGATATCTTGTTTAATTTGCAATCTCCTAAGAACATATAATGTTAAACATCTTTTTATGTGCTCACTTTTGATTTATACACCTTTTTGGTGAGGATTATATTAAGAGATTTTGCCTACTTTTTCATAGGTTGGTTTGTTTTTCTACTGTTGAATGTTGAGTCCTTTGTACATTTTGCATACAGGTCCTTTAGATGGGAGTTTGCAAACATTTTCTCCCCATCTGTGCCTTATAATTTCATTCTCTTAAGACTGTCTTTCACAGAGTTAAAGGTTTCAATCTTCTTTTTTTTTTTTTTTTTTTTTTTTTTTGAGACAGAGTCTCGCTCTGTCGCCCAGGCTGGAGTGCAGTGGCCGGATCTCCGCTCACTGCAAGCTCCGCCTCCCGGCTTCCCGCCATTCTCCTGCCTCAGCCTCCCGAGTAGCTGGGACTACAGACGCCCGCCACCTCGCCCAGCTACTTTTTTTTTTTTTTTTTTTTTTTTTTTTGTATATTTAGTAGAGACGGGGTTTCACCATATTAGCCAGGACGGTCTCGATCTCCTGACCTCGTGATCCACCCGTCTCGGCCTCCCAAAGTGCTGGGATTACAGGCTTGAGCCACCGCGCCCGGCCTAAAGGTTTCAATCTTAAAGTCCACTGGATTAATGTTTTATTCTTTCAAAAATTGTGCTTTTGGTGTTGTATCTAAAAAATTATTGCTAAGTCAGGCTAATCTAGGCTAAATTTTTTCTTTGCTATCTCTCTAGAAGTGTTATAGTTTTGCATTTTACGTTTAATTTTATGATTCATTTGTGGCTAATCTTTATGAAACCTATAAGGTCATTGTATGGATCTTTTTTTTTTCTCTCGCATGGATATCCAATTTTTCCATCATAAAAACACTCTTCTTTGTTCATTCAATTGTCTTTTCTTCTTTGTCAGAAATCAGTTGGGTACTTTTGTATGTGTCTATTTTTGGCCCCCATTCTGTTTATTGATTTATTTATCAATTCTTTAAAAAAAAAAAACAAAAAAAAACAAAACACTTTCATTATTACTGTTGCTAAAGTAGGATAGTTTGTTTTTTTGACTTTACTGTTTTTCAGTATTATGCTGGCTATTCTGTATCTTTTGCCTCTCTCTGTGGACTTTAGAATCAGTTTATTCATAACCAGAGAATAACCTTCTGGAATTTTGATTTAGATTACAATGAATCTACAGATCAAGCAGGTAAGAACTGACATTTTAACACTGATTCTCCCTATCATAGGGAGAGATATCCCTAAAATAGAATATCTCTCCATTTCTTAACTTTCTTTTATTTCTTTCCTCAGTTTTCTAATTTTCCTAATATTGATCTGGTTCATACTTTGTTCAATCTATAAGTATTAATTTTCCTTTTTAATATCTTTTTTCTTTCTTTAAATTTTTGTTTTCGTTTTTCTTTTCTCTCTTTTTATCTTTTTTTTTTCTTTTTGGTGTTGTGTTATTAATTGCAAGTTCCAATTGTTCACTGCCATTTAGGAAGTTTCAATTTTTTATTGTCATGTAGGAGAATATGATACTTCCGTATGTTTACCCTGTATCCTACAATCTTGCTCTACTGGCTTACTAGTTCCAGAAATTTATTTCCGTTGGTTCTTCGGTGTTTTCTATATAAACAATTGTGTCATTTATAAAAAGACAGTTTAATTCCTCCGTAATATTTACCTTTCATATCTTTCTTTTCTCTTATTGCATTAGCTAGGACTTCCAGTATGATATTGAATAAAAGTGGTGCGAGCAGACACACTGTTATAAAAATTATTATATTAGATTTATATAATTATAATTACATATATATTTCTGATATAATTATGAATATTATAATAGATGATGTGTTTAGAGTGTTACTTACATTGTTGGGAATGCAGTTAACAGTCAATAAACTGTATCCTTTGTAATAAAAAGCTATTATAGCATTGTCTGGTGATATGACTTATATTGGTACTTAATTTCTTCAATCTCATTTTCTTCAACTTGGCATAAGAGCTCAGAGTGTTTATTGTGGAGGCAGACAGACAAATGTCTTCTTATATTCAAGACTTACCTATTACTAGCTAGTAACTAATTACTAACTTGATCGATGTATTCTCTCTAAACGTCAGTTTGTCATCAAAAGTAGAAATAATAATAGTTACGGTCTAAGGGCTGTTGTGATGATTACAGCGTTAAATGAGATAGCCCAGGTGAGAGACTCAGCACACCAGAAGTTCACAGGAAGGGCTCATGACAAGTAACCTGCCATCATTTTTTCTGCTCTAGGATGAGCAATCCTGGGGAGAACTTTTTTCTGCTCTAGGATGAGCAATCCTGGGTTGCCTCTTGTTTTAAGATTTTGTCATTTCTCCTTTGACTAAGGACAGGTCTCAAAACATAGAACTGTGTGTGGTAATTGGTTTCATTGAGTACATGCGGACCCCGGTAGGAAGTAGAGAAGAAAGGTAAAACAAAAACTCCACCACGGACTATGCAAAAGCTGTACAGGGCAGGGATACGATACCAATGTTTTTGTTTTTATCTTATCTAAACCAGAAAAGAAAGGCCTAAGGATATTGGCCATAGGTTTTTAATGTTCTCTCATTTCACACTGCCATACAATCACACTGTCTTTAAATTCTGTGCACCCCCTAGGCTCCACACAAATGTAAATGGATTATGATAATGATGATGACTGAGATTATCACACTCTTATTTCAAGGGCGGGAGAAAATGAGTCTTTGTTTATTAAGTATACAAAGTATGGCTGTTTTCCTTTGAGAAAAATGGCAACATCACCACTACATATTTGCATTTTGTTAAAACAGAAGGCTGGAATACTGGAGAGTCCTATGTACTATGTCCCTGTATTCCTGCCAACCACCCTATGTTCTCTTTCGTCACCAGGTCATACCTTGAAATTCTTTTTGGTTATACTGAGGTACTGTTTCCGAGGTTGCCTCGGAAACATCTTTACTGTAAGTAAAGATGTTTTATAGAACATCTTTACTGTAAGTAACACTGTATAATATAAATTTAAAAATAAAAAACGTTTAGAATTGAATCAAACATGCATGAGATGTGAGGTCTGGCAAATTTAATTTTTTGTAATTTTAGATTTGTCAAAATCCAAATATCTAGACAAACAAAACAATCTTTTGGGGGGCAGTGAAAGGGTAAAATCAGGAACAAAGTGCTGAGATGATCTTACCCTTCAGTTCACAGTATCATTTTACCATAATTTCATACAGTGTCCCCGCTTTCCATTCTTTGTTACCCACCATGGTTCCATTGCCCTTTCTTTATTGCCATCCACTTTTGTGGATGTGTGTTAAATGTGGCTAATTCCAACTCAGCTTCCATATATTTGTTTTCATGTATGTTCATCCACTTAGAATGCATAGCAATGTTTTATGTGTTTCAAGTTTACATTCATTGTCCTACTTTGTGGATGTAATTTTCTCCTATTTTTCATTCAACATAATGTTTTTAACAGTACACATTTAGTTATCTGTGGCCTTAGTTCTTTCTGCTGAATGTTACCACAGTCTACGCATTTACCACATTTTACTTGTTATTTCACTTTAATAAAAGCACATAGCTTTCCAAAAAGATTTTCCTCAACAAATCGCACCATGGTAAGTATCTTGCTACGTGACAATGCATGTGTGAACAAAGGTTTATGTAGGGTTACACCTCACGATATTTGTGTGTGTTTATGTAAAGGCAGTGAACATGTGGAATAGATAGATACACTAAATTCAGGATATGTTTACATGAGATAAGAAATGGAGGGAAATTTACAGACAGAATGAACAGAGAAGACTACAACTTGTCTAAAAATGTTTTAACTTTAATAAAAACACCTGAAACAAAATGTTACAATGTGATCAAGAAGAAATTCTTAAAAATAGGCACGTGAACTTTTGGCATACTATTCTAGGTGTTTTTATATATTTTTAAAGGTAGATTCATTTCTGTTGTTAGAATTCAGAATCTATTAGGAGACACAGCAAAAAAATTACATCACAAAATATGACAGTAAGTCCTACAGTTGAAATGTGCCCAACATATATTGCTTATGTGCATGAGAAAGGTAGGCGTGGAGGCCCTAAAACAAAATACATGAGTGAAAATATGCTTCCAAATATTGCTGTATTGACGTGAAGTTTGGGTGGTTGAATCCTATTGTGCTAGGCACATGGGGAAAATTCAAGGCAAAGGTAACAAATTGTGAAAATAATGGAATTTTGCAGTTTTTAGCAAACGTTTGGAAAATATTTTATGTGTGTGGAGCAAAATTTTTATGACATGATAGAAACGGGATGAAATTGAAAGTTCAACCCAGAAAAGTCCTGCCAGGTCGTGCCAGCCAACGGTAAGGCTAATAGACATATTTTTACTCTGTGGGCCAAGTAAAGGAGTGTGATGGTAAGAGAAAGATAATTCTCTTGTGTCAGAAAACTCTTAAAAATTCTCATCTCTCAGATCAAGATACTGGGCAATAACCTTTTAACAAAATTGACTTCCACTAGAAAAGCATGTTCTTGTTCTGTACTCGTTAATCTTGGTATAGCATGCCCAAAGTGCTGGGCCTTCCTGGCCCTGAAAGAAAACTAGTGAACAGGAAGGGAAACAGGCGCTCTTCAGCTAAGCGTGACATGTAGGTCTCTGCACTGAGAAATTCTTGACACTTTCTCCTGTAAGAGTAAGAAAACCTGACACGTGTTTCAAAGGAGAGAGAAAATACCCATGTCATTATCTTATTCATCTGCACTGGATATATGTGGGGAAGATCAGGTCATACCTTTGCAGCTTATACATGAGTGAGGCCTTTCTGACCACCCTTCGTACTATGAGTCTTCACTGTTGAAAACTTTCTGCTAAAGTAGAAAAAATCTCATCCCTTAAAGATGGGAGGACACTGAGTATAATATTTCTTAATTGTTTATATCTTGAGTAAAACATAAAATGAATTTCTTGGGATAAAATAAGTATTGGAGTTGGGTGTGGTGGCACGTTCTTGTTGTCCCAGCTACTTGGGAGGCCTAAACAGGAGGATCACTTGGGCCCAGGAGTTCGAGGTTGTAATGAGTTATGATCCTGCCACTGTACGCCAGCCTGGGTGACAGAGTGAGATCCTGTCTCTAAAAATAAAATTAAATAAATACTAAATAAATATTTGTAACATATGCCTTTTACAATTCTGACTCCTTTGGTCAAAGCCATTGCAAACTAAATAACTAAGTTCACACTTGATAAAGGAAAATGAATACCCCTGATATTTGGCAAAACAGCCTATAAAATAGCAGTATCAATATGGCAAACTGAAGCATATATTCCCTTTTTCTTACAATCCCATGTATATTTCTTTAGAAAACAAAATATCAGCCAAATGGAATTAGAGGTACTTAGGGAGAATAGTATCATCTCAAAACCAAGCACAACACTAGCAGTATTGACATCTTGATGTGGCAGAATTCTAGAGCAAGAGAATTAAAGGAACAATTCGCTGAGATTCTTTGGTAGGAGAATGCAGGATGTGCAAAATCTGGGTATCTCTCTCATTGGCTCTCTATTTGTTACCTATTCCTACATAACAAAAACACACTATGCCAGAAATTCAACAACAGTAATTTTTAAAATAAATTTTGTGGTTTAAGAGTCCAAGCAAAGCTTAGCTAGGCAATTCTATTCCACATAATGTCGACTGGAGTCATTGATGTGTGTAGCTGGTGTTTTGACTTGACTGTAGAATCCAAGATGATTGGGACGGCTGGAAGCCTGGGCTCAGCTGGGCCCCTCTCTGTCCCCACATGGCCCTTCCAGCAGGGAACTTGAGCTCCTTCCATGGCAGTTCAGACATCCAAAGAACCAAGACAAAAGCAACTGTGTAATTAAAGTTCAGGTTTCAAACTAGTGTTGTATCCACCATATGCCCTAAGCCTAAGTAGTCACAGAGCAGCTCAGATTCAAAGAGAGGGACTCTGATCACACCTCTGTATGGGAAGAGTGTCAAATAATTCATGAGTTTCTTGAATCTGCCCTAACCCTGTAAAAGAGTTGCAAAAAATGTGTTTTCCTCAGTCTAGCAGCCAAGTGTGCACTTGAGAGACAGAATAGTGCCCAGGTAACTGGCAATGCTTAAAAGGAACAAGGAGAGGATGCTAGTGTTGTGCTTAGTTTTGAGATGATAATATTCTCCTCAAGTATGTCTAATTGTATGTGGCTGATAAATTGCTTTCCAAAGAAATATACAAAAGAGGAGCTCTCCAGGGACCTGAGTCAGAATCATAACCATCCCATATCAACTCACACTGAACACAGTGCAGAGCAAAAGGCCCAGGAGCCAGGTCTACCCTTCTGCTCCTAGGTATGCAGGGCTGCTGGGAAAAAGAGAGGAAAGAGCTTGAGGATCTGACCTGCAGAGATGAGCTTACATTTAAGATTGCCTACATCATGATGAATATGCATCAACTCAACAAATACAGGGTCTTATCCTTTATAATATAATTTAATACCATTTAATATAACAACAAAAAGTTTTCAGAAATATGAATCTACTCTAAGACAAAAGAAAAGTCATTTCATCCATATATCTGGATTAGGCTATTATGAACAAGGATATAGAGTAGGAAAAAGAAAGTTAAAGATTGGTAAATAATGAAGTAAAATGTTTATTTAAAAAATAGTGGATTTTCTGAATAGAAGACTCAACACTGCTGAACAGCTCATTATTAAACTAAAAATTAAAGCTCAATAATTGCCTCAGAATGCAGCAAAATAGCAAAATGTTGGGAAATACGGAATAAAGATTCACAACAATCTGAAGAAAGTTCCAGAAAAGAAGAGTAGAACGAATAAGGCAGATTCAGTACAATAAGGTATAATATGTAATTATTTATCATAGTGATTTAAAAGGGGAGTAACAATTTCTGGATAGCACAAATTAAATGAAACGCATACCTACACAAGTTGTAGATAAACTTTACAATGTTGATTATAGAGTAATGTTCTTAAACTCTAATACTGAGAGAATTAATATGCTGGCTATGGAAGAGGAGTCACACAGGCGAGGGAGCCTGGTAAACACCGTGGTCAACAGCATAGACTAAAGCCAGTTGGCTGGGGTTGAGCCCAACTCCACCACTTCCTATCAGTATTCCACTGTGAAATTAACATTCTGTGTTCTGTTTTGCTTACCTGTAAAATTAGAAAAAGAACAACTGCCTTATTAGGCAGTTAGCACCATTAAATTATATAATATTTGTATAATTATTGGAACAGTTTCTGATACATGGGGTTAGTTCATTGTTACTGTTATTTTCTGATATTTACAGCAACACCATATGTAAGAGGATTATCAAGCAATATTGGAGAAGTGTTTGAGAAAATCAATGTTTAACCCAGAACAGCTGAATAATCATTTAAATTTGAAGATGAAATAAAGATGTTTCAGACATTTAAGGACTAAAAAATCTGTCAACTACCATTTCTCTTTGAAAGAACTACTGAAGATACATTTCATTAGAGAAAAATAATGAATCTCTGCAGAGCACTGGAGATGCACAAGTCAATGATGAGCAAAGAAATAAGTAAAAGTTATAGTTGCCCAAATGAGATAGAGTTGTTAAAATGAATATGTTATAATAATAATAAACTAAAATTCCTGATTTTATCATTAGGAAAGGTTGAAGATGATAGTTACTGTAGTAGGATATAAAATAATATTAAGTTTTAAAATCTTATTCTGAAGCAAAAGAACTGAAATTTGGCTTAAAATCAGTACTTTCTAATACCTTAAAAGTGACCGAAATCTTCTTGTTAGAGTAAAAAACCTAAATAGTCCAAATACCATTACAGAACATTTCACCATTATAAAAGTACAAGGCTCAGTTTCATAAGTGACATTTACCATCTGCACTTTAAAAGGCAGATATGTCCATTGAAATTGTCCCCAACACACAGAAAACAATCTCTCGGTATGATATTAAGAGTCTAGCATAACTGCTATCAGATTCAAAACAAGACAACTTATGAAAAGAAAACTACAAGATAATATCACAAAAAGACAAATATGCTGAAAGTTATGAATGAATGACTTTTATTTTTCTATATATTAAAAATAATGAACCAATGCATTTTATATCGGTAAATAATTATGTTTTATTAATATAAAAGAGATCACTATAATTCAGTACATTAACAAATAAGAAGACAAAAGTCAATGGTCATATAGTTGCATAAAATGTATTTGAAAATTTAAATAAACATTAATTAAAAAAAACTCTTGCCACTCAAGTGAATTTCTTTGATATTTTGAGAGCATTGACTAGAAAATTAGGAAACATAAAAGTTAATCATGAAATAGTAGATACAGTCATTATCAAAAAGGTAAAAACTAAGAATCAGGCTTTCTAAAATTAATTTTAATACCATATTCTATCCTTGTATTGTAATTGATGAAGATAAAAAACCCTAAAATATAAAGAGGATATTATTTGTGCCAGACCTAGACATATTAATAAAAGACAACAGTTTCCTTCCACTTGGAAGTTAAATGTGTCCAGGTTGTTTGCCTCTTGGCCATTAAAATATGTCAGCAGTAGCCAGGTGTGGTAGCTCACGTACATAATCCCAGCACTTTGAGAGGCCAAGGCAGGAGGATTGCTTGAGCCCAAGAGTTCTAGACCAGCCTGGGCAAAACACCAAGACCCCATCTCTTAAAAAAAAAAAAAAAAAAAAAAAACAGTAAAAGTGACTTTTCTCACTTGTATAAATGGAAAAATTAAGAGGTCACGTGCAATTTGTCTTGTTCTCACATCTTGCATGTCAACTGTGGATGCATGTATTGAGACTGTGTTTGAATAATCCTAATCTGAAGAAGCTTGAATTGAGGAGTCACAAAGAGAAGACTACTACCCTGAAGGATTATATGGACTTGTAGAAATTTGGATGAATAATAAATAAATTTCTGTTAACTGCAGAGAGCTTGGGGTGAGCTGTTAGTACAGCAAAATTTCACCTCACCTTTCTAATATAAAGTGCCTAAAATTTGGAAGGAAAAGAAATTTAAATTACTTGAAACATTTATGATTATTTATAAAGAAAGAAAAAATGAAGGCATAAATAATTAGTGCAATGTGTAGGAAGTAGGCACAAACATGGTAGGTATTAAACCAACTGCATTTTTAAAAAATTATTTTAATTATGAATGGTCCAAATAACACTATTAAAGAGATAACTTGTCTGAGTGGAAAACAAATGAACAAACAAACAAGACCCAATTACAGATTGTTTACAAGAAACACACTTTTCATATAAAGATTAAAAGAACAGGGATGGAGAAAATATGACATGTTAACATTAATTTTAAAAAGTGAGAGTAGGAACATTAATTTTAAACAGAGCAGACATCAGAACAAAGAAACTTATCCGGAATAAAGAGGGATTACATAATGATACATAATTACACAATGATTAAGGGGCCAATTATCTAAGAAGCTGTACAAATTCTTAATGTGTATGCATCTAATCACACATAATCAAAATACATAAAACAAAGCCTGATACAGCTAAGAGAAAAAAATGGACAAATCCTCTATTATAGACAGAGGTTTCAACATGTTTCTTTCAATAATTAACAGGAAAAGCAGGCAGAAAATCTACAAGAATGTAGTTGACTTGAACAGCATCACTAATAAACTGAATGGAATTGACTTGTATAGAATACTCCATCCAACAAAAGCAAAATATGCACTCTTAAGCTTGCATGGAACGTTCACCAGAATCAACCACATTTTGGAGCACAAAACCAATTTTAAAAAATTTAAAAGAATAGAAATAATCAAAGCATATTCTCAGATCACAAGAGAATGAAACTAGCAATTAATAACAGAAATATGGCTGACATATCTCCAAGTAAGTGGAGATTAAACATATCTTACATAGCAAATAGCTGAACAAAAAGTATTTTTAGCTAAGAGAAAATAAACTACTTATAAAGTTTGTGGTATGCCATGAAAGTAGTAAACGAGGAAAACTTTTAGAGCATTGAATGTAAATAATAGAAAAGATGAAATACATAATATCAATAATCTAAATTTCTACTCTAGGAACTTGAAAAAGGGGAGCAGTTTAACCTTAAGAAAGCCTATGGCAAGAAATAACAAAATTATAGCAAAACTCAGTGACATTAAAGACAGGACATCAATAGAGAAATTCACAAACTAAAAGCTTATTCTTTGAAATGATTAACAAAATTGGCAAATTTCTACCAAGAAAAATGTGGGAAGATAAAAATTACTAAAATCAGAAATTAAGTGAAGGGGGTTTTCATTACTACTCATCCAATGATATCAAAAAGTTAACAAAAACATTTTACACAAATTTGATAACAGATGAAATGGATCAATCTTTTGAAAGACACCAACTAACCAAATTTTTAAATAATCATAAAAGGCTTATAACTATTAAAAAAATTTAAAGAAGAAATAATACCAATTTTTTACACTTTCTTAGAGAATATAAAAAGCCGAGTACACATATCCTAACTTATTCCATGAGGCTAGCATTATCCTAATAACAAATCCCAAAAAGATATTATAAGAAAGGAAAAATTCCAGCCTCTATCTCTCATGAACTTGGATGTGAATATCCTTAACAAAATATTATCAAATCAAATGAAACAATGTATAAAATAATTATATATCACAACCACCTGGAATTTATTTCAGGAATGTTAGGCTGCATTAACTTTTAAAAATACTTACAATCCACAGGCTAAAGCAGAAAAATCAAATAATGTCAACTGATACAGAATAAATATTTCACACAATCCAACAACCATTTATGATAAAACTCTCAGCACACTAGGAATAAAGGGGAACTTCCTTAATTTGATTAAAAAAATAAAATAAAACCTAAATCTACCTTCTTACTTCATAAGGAAAACTGGATTATTTTCCTCTGAGATTGGGAAGCAAGGCAAAAACGTCCCCTCTTATCATTCATATTCAACATGGTACTGGAAAAATTAGCTAAAGACAAGAAAATAAATGCAATGTATATATTTGAAAAAATGAGCATTTCTTCGTTTTTGGATAATATAATTGTCTATTTAGAAAATCTCAATTAAACAACATCTGAAACAAAAAGTGATTTATCAACATCTAAATTGTAAGGTTAATATTCAAAGGCAATTGCTTTGCTTTATACCAGCAATGAAAAATTTGAATTTGAAATTAAAAACACAATACTGTTTACATTAGCATAAAAGAAAAAAATCTTAAAAGACTGTTTTAACTGCACAAAGATTCATATAAACATCATGTTAACCACAAAAGAAAAACCTGTAGTAGATGACAGAAACAGAAAAAGGAATCAAACCAAACTACCACAAAGCAATCATCAGATAACAAAAGAAGGCAGCAAGAGAGAAACAAAATAAATGCAAAACAGACAAAAGACAATTTTTTATTTATTTTTTTTTTTTTATTTATTTATTTTTTTTGAGACGGAGTCTCGCTCTGTCACCCAGGCTGGAGTGCAGTGGCCGGATCTCAGCTCACTGCAAGCTCCGCCTCCCGGGTTCACGCCATTCTCCTGCCTCAGCCTCCCGAGTAGCTGGGACTACAGGCGCCTGCCACCTCGCCCGGCTAAGTTTTTGTATTTTTAGTAGAGACGGGGTTTCACTGTGTTAGCCAGGATGGTCTCGATCTCCTGACCTCGTGATCCGCCCGTCTCGGCCTCCCAAAGTGCTGGGATTACAGGCTTGAGCCACCGCGCCCGGCCGGTAAAAGACAATTTTTTAAATGGCAATAGTAAGTTCTTATTTATCAATAATCACTTTAATATAAATAAATTAAATTTTCCAATAAAAATACATAAAGTGACTGAGTGGATTTAAAAATGGGCAAACAAAAAGCATGATTTTTGTGTACAAGAGGCTCAAGACAAAAGGAAAAACTAGACTAAATGTGAAGAGATAGAAAATGATATATCATGCAAATGGTAACCAAAAGAGAAGAGAGACCAGGAGTGGCTAAACTTACATGAGAAAAAAAATAAAATTTAAGTAAAAAACTATCTCTAGAGACTGAAAAGGACATTATGTAAGGATAAAAGTTCAAGTTAACAAGAAGATATAGCAGTTATAAATCTGTATGCCCCCAACATCAGACCACCTAAACATGTTAGAAATGTTTGACAGATCTGAATGGAGAAATTGACAATAATACAATAACAGTAAGAAACTTTAATATCCCAATTCAATGAAGGATAAAATATCCACCAGAAAATCAGTAAGTGGACAACTGACTTGAACAACATTATAAACCAAATGAACCAAGCAGACATATACAAAAATGTCCAACCAACTGCAGCCAAATGCACATTCTTGTCTAGGGCACACAGAACATTATCCATAATAGATTACATGTGAAAGTGAATATTAACAAATTTAAGACGATTGAAATTATGTCAAGTATTTTCTCAGATCATAGTGCAATGAAACTAGAGAGCAATAACAGAAACAAAAAGGACAATTCACAAACACATAAAAATGAAATAACACGTTCTGGATAACAACTGGGTAAAAGGGGAAATTGAAAGAAAATTTAAAAACACATCAATGCAAGCAAAAATGAAAATACAACCTACTAAAACTTATGAGATGTGGTAAAAACAGTACCAAGAGAAAAAATTATAGTGTTAAAGGACTGAATTTAGAAAGAAGTAAGATGTCAATTAAACAACCTAATAAATCAAGGAAGAAGAAAAAGAACAAACTAAATCCAATGTTAGCAGAAGAAGGAAATAGTAAACATTAGAGCATGAATATATAAAACAGGGATTAGAAAAACGGAGGAAATAAATTAATGAAGCTGAGTTATTTTTCTCAAAAAGATAAACAAATTGACAAACCCCTAGCTAGACTAAGAAAAAAGAGAGAGAGCTTAAAATAAATACAATTATTAATGAAAGGAGAAACTTTACAGCAGATGATACAGAAATAAAAAGGATGACAAGGACCTATTACGAACAATTATATGCCAACAAATTGAATAACCTAGAAGAAATTGATAAACACCTTGAAATATGTAAGTTTCCAAGAATGAATCAAGAAGAAACGAAAAGCCTGAATAAACCAACAACAAAAGAAGGAAGGAAGGAAGGAGAAGGGAAGGGAAGGGAAGGGGAGAAGGAAGAAAGAAGGAAGGAAGGAAGGAAGGAAGGAAGGAAGGAAGGAAGGAAGGAAGGAAGGAAGGAAGGAAGGAAAGAAGAAAGGAAGGAAGGGAAGGAGAGGAAGGGAGGAAGGGAAGAAAGAAGGAAGAAATGGAAGGAAGGGAGGGAGGGAAGAAAGAAGGAAGGAAGGAAGGAAAGAAGGAAGGAAGGAGGGAAGGAACAAACGAACAAATGAATGAACTATGGGCCAATATCCCTGATCAACGTACATATAAAAACCCTCAATAAAATACTAGCAAATCATATTCAATAGCACATGAAAAGAATCATATGTCACGATCAAGTGAGATTCATCCTGTGATATAAAGATTGTTCGATGTATGCAAACCAATTAATAAGATACACCACATTAACAGAATGAAAGTTAACAACCACATTATTCTCTCAATAGATGCAGAAAAAGCATGTGACAACTTTCAACATGCTTTTTTTAATAAAAATTCTCAACAAATTAAGTATATGTTACATGAAATAAGCCAGACACAGAAAGACATATACTGCATGATCTCAATTATATGTGGATTCTAAAAAAATGAAACTCATGGAAGCAGAAAGTGGATGGTAATTGCCAGGGGCTTATGTGAGAAAGAACTAGGGAGATGTTGATTAAAGGATACAAAATTTCAGGTAGACAGGAGGAATATGTCCAAAAGATCTTGGTGCTGTCCTCACAACAGTGAATGAGTTTTCACAAGATCTGGTTGCTAAAAAGTGTGTGGTAACTCCCACTCCTCTTGCTCCTGCTCTCACAATGTGTTGTGCCTTTTCCCCCTTCACCTTCCACCATGATTGGAAGCTTCCTGACACCTCATCAGAAGCAGATGCTGGTGCTGCACTTCCTGTACAGCCTGCAGAACCATGAGACAATTAAACCTCCTTTCTTTTTGTAAGAGTTAAAGAAAGAGGAAAGAAACACAAAAAGCGGCCCAACAGTCAAAGACAGGTTTATTTTGGAGAATAAACCTGAGAGGGGCTTCTGGACGATTTTGGTCAGGAGCACTCTCTCTTAGAGACTGAGGGTATTTATTGGAGAGAGAGCTTATTACAAGCTTGGAATGTTTCTGTGTAGGGGAGAAGTTTATGACGAGGTTGAAATGTTTCTGGTTGGAGGGGAGGTTTTTGGTGCTGATATCTCTCTGGTCAGAGGGGAGATTATCTCGGGGCTGGCATGTCTCTGGTTGGGGAGGGGTTTGGAATGTTTCTGGTTGAAGATGTCATTTGTGGTTTATGGTCATGCTGACCTTGGCCATTAGGCTGATGCCCTTTGGATTCAGGTAGTTTTTGATCAAGATGAACTTTAGAATAGTGGTGTTTGTCCAAGATGGCAATGCTCCTGCTCTGTCACTTATAATTTATCCAATGTCAGGTATTTCTTTATAGCAACCCAAGAACAGTGTAATACAGTACCACATTCATGTAAGAATTTCATAATAAGAAAAGCAATATATGTGAGGAGTGTGAGAACAACTGTCAACTCAGTTTTGCTGTAAATATAATTGTCTTCTAAAAAAGAAGTCTATTAATTAAAACAATAAGTAGTGGGCAAATGTCAAATCAGTCTTAGAGTGAGAATTACCAAAAAAAAAAAAAAAAATAGAAAGAATTCTAAATCGTGCAATTAGGAGAACACCTAATTTTGAATTGTGCCACCTAATTGAACACCTAATTATGAACTCTGAATTGTGCCATTAGAAGATCATTGTAAGTACATTTTAGGGAAAATGATGGTTTAAAAGTCAGAAAGAAAATGAGCAGTCCAGTGGCAGCAGGCCTGTAGCACACAGTATACCTTTTCAAGGATAACATGGTGATCTTATTAATAATTTCCTTCTTCCCCAGTCTATTTACGAAACTAGACTGTAAACTTCCTGAAAGTAAGTGTTGTAATTTTTTGTGAAAGTCTCGAGTAGAGTGATCTATTCATGTCACGTATCAATAAATACTTTCCAACCCATAAAAATCATTAATAAACAATCCCACCATTTGCCATGGTGTTTGAAGGGACCAATATTCCTTCAGGCTCACTACTTTGAGGGGGTTTTTGAATTTCCATAAAATATTTTCATACATATATCAATTTTGTATTTTAAATTTGGTAGGACTGTCAGTAAAATGTATTCATATTACTGAAGCTGTCAGTTTGCCTATTTCTCTTTTTAGCTAGAATTGTTCAACTTTGAGAGAATGTGAAGATTCAGATCTCTATCTAAACAAGTTTAATTATATTTTGTTTAAAAAATTTAGAAAACTTGTTTCAATGTTTTTTTTCTAAATCAGTTTTAAACTATAAAAACAAGAATCTATAAGTAAGCAAAAACATTTCCAATGAAAATCCTTTGTGTGGGCATGCATGGATGTCTATTAACAGACAGGCCCATTTAGCTCGGGCCTCTATGATAGTGCATCAACGCACAGGTCAGTCACCTGTTACATAATATATGTACATATGTGCATGTATTTGTGTGTGTGTGCATTTGTCTGAATACATGTTAATATTTAGAGAGATACTATAAAATGACAGGCACTAACGCCATCCTTGCTAGCCCTATTGGTAGTATATATTCTTATTTAAAGTGATTATGATGATTAGAGAAATAATTAGATAGTATATACATCTGAGGGCTTCTGTGACATATATGAATAAATCAATATTTGAGGCCTGGCATGAAATGAACATCCTGTGTGAATTCCTGGGAAAATTTAGTTTACACAGGCTCTACATCCTTGTTTGTCAAGTGGGAACAATTATTTTACCTACTTACGTGGCTAACGTGAGTATTATGTGTGACTGTGTACGAAGGAGTGAATACACAGCCTTACATATCAATACTTCAGTGATATAGTATTTTTTAAAAATATAATGTTGCGAATATGTCTTTTTTGTTTCCCTGTACTCTCATCAAACAAGAGTAGGGTTGATAAGACAAAATTCTAGAGGGAATGCACTTTTCGGCAATCAGCATAAAAAGTAACTCCTCAGAGATCATTCAGATATCCAAATATATTTCTTTTCTCTCCCCAAGTATTAGGAATAGAAAAACAGAAATCCCAAACACTATGAAACCATGTGGCTAATGTCAGTTCTCACCAAACCACTTCAAATATAAGTCAGTGCATAAACAGCCACAAAGGAGAATTTAAGAAGTCTCAAACAAGATATTCTTTTCTGCTCTAATTCAGGGCAGCATTTACGATCATTAGTGCAGCGAGTCTATGATCTTGCTTAGTTCTTTGTCAAAGAATCATTAAAAGCATTGAAATTTCAAAGTATAAATGGTTCTATAACTTCCTAGTTCTTTGATCATATTTTTATCTTCTAATGTAGCATTTTAAAGCAAAATTTCATAATGGTGAAAGCCAGCTGACACTAATTATGCTTTCTAAATCATGAGCAGTCTTCTAACTTACTTCAGTGTCAATGAGGAGCCCAACTTAAGAACTGGTTTATATTACCTATTCATAATAATGGTTGCACCCTCATGAAAAGACATTTTACTTTTGTATGCATACTTGTGTCACATAAATTTATGATAATGAAAAAGTAGGACAGATATTTTTAGAATTTTCAAAATCCTTAGTAAAATCAGTACAGATAGTTGTTTGACAAGTACATATTATCCATGCTGATTACCCAGCTGTTTTAAAGCACTTTAATAGCCTGGTAAGCTCGATAAATATGTAAAAAAGAGACTACCATGTCTTATCCTAATTTCAGAATTTTTATAGATCTTCTATTTTTAAAAAATCATTTCTGTAGAGGATTTAAATTGAAATATCCCCACATATTGTGGATAATTGGAAATTACTTCACTTATACCATTTTAAAATAATCTGCATAAGACTGATATCTTTAATATTTTAGATAGCAACTTATGATCTGATTTTTTTAATTGACCAAAATTATATTTAGATAAACAATCTTATGCCAGGAGAAATGACAATAGGGAGGAGTTATTGATATATAACTCAAAATCCATCATAGACCTAAACGTAACATGCAAAACTATAATACTTCCAGGAAAGAACACAAGGGAAAATCTACCTGAGCCTGGGTTTGGCAGTGAAGTTTTGGACAGTCCCAAAAGCACAATCCATGAAAAATAAAACATCAACATAGTGGATTCATCATAATTAAAAACTTCTGCTCTGTGAAAGACATTATTCAAAGAATGAAAGTACAAGCCACAGACTGGGAGAATATATTTGCAAAATATGTATCTAAAAATTTTAAGAAGAAAAACAAACAAACTCATGAAAAAGTGGGCAAAAGATCTTAACATACTCCTCACCAAAGAAAATCAAGATAAAACTAAGCATAGGATGAGATCCTCAATATCATATGTCATTAGAAAATTGCACATCAAAGCACATCAAAATAAGTGAGATCTCACCACACACCTATTAGAATGGCTAAAAGTCCGAAGACTGACAACATCAAATGCTGACAAGGGTGTGGAGCAATGGGAACTCTCCTGCTCTGCAGACAGGAATGCAAAATGGTGCAACCACTAAAGAAAACAGTTTGGCAGTTTCTGACAAAATTCAACATATTCTTACCATACAATTAAGAACAACACTCACAGGTTTTTACCCAAATGAGTTAAAGATGTATGTCCATGCAAAAAACATGCATACAAATATTTATAGTTGCTTTATTCATCATTACCAAAAATGAAGCATCCAAGATGTCCAATAGGTGAATGGATAAGCAAACTGTGGTATATCTATGCAATAAGATATTATTATTCAACAACAAAATAAGCTATCAAGCCATGAAAGACATGGAGGAACCTTAAATGCATGTTGCTATAGAAAGAAGCTAGTCGGAAAAAGTTACATACTGTATGTGTCCAACTATAAGACACTCTGCAGAGGCAATTAAAGTTCATCAGTGGTTGTCAGGGACTCTGGGGAGAGTAGGAAGGATGAATAGATGGAGCACTGGGATCCTTAGGGCAGTGAAACTATTCTGTATGATACTGTAATGGTCAATACATGCATTTGTCAAAACTCAAAGAACTTTACAACACAAAGAGTGAATCTTCATGTAGTTTAGAAATATATAAATATAAGGTCATCAATTTTTACAATGTGCTACACTAGTACAAAATGTTAATAACAGGATACTGTGGGGCAGAAGGAGGGTATGTGTGAACTCTCCATACATCCTGCTCAAATTATCTATAAACCCAAAATTGCTTTAAAAGTAAAATGTATAACTTTTTTAAAAAATTAAAATGAAGAATTCAGGCCATGATGTGATTACTTAACTACCCGAAGTTTATGTAGCAAGTTGAAAGAAAACAACCTGTGTTCCTGTCTGTTCCATTAACCAATATTACACAGCAAAGTGCCCAGGGCTAATTTTTGTATGCTAAGTCCAGAGAGTTCCATAGACCTTTGTCTTGCTGCTTGTCCTCAGTTGTTTCTGATTCCTATCTCTCTCATCTTAGAATCAACACCACGTTGTATTTTTATAATCTACTCATAATTCTGAAGAGTGAATCCCTGTTTGATAACAAGCCAAGCATATCAATTCTTTAAACTATCGAGTCCTGAGCTATCTTCACCAGTTTCTAGCAGACTAGAAACACTTCGCAAGGGATATATACGTGGGCTCACTCACTTGACAATATAATTTATTTGCCTGCTTCAATTCCTACATGTAGTTCCATGTATTGTTGGATCTAACATACTTGTTTCTATGTGTAACTCAACTATCTAGATTTCCAAGTTTCCTGAAAACGTGTAATGTATAAATGGTTAAAATTCATTCAATTTGATACGTATTTCAGATGTAAACAATTTCCCCCATTTCTCTCTCTCTCACACACACATACAGACACACCACATCTAATTGAGTTTTTCAAGGTAGTCAGTCAACACTTAATTGGGATTGTATTTATATAATTTTCTGAGAATTTATATTTCAGAATGATCAGTGGAATAATTCCTCATCTATTCATTTTGACTCATTTTTATTATTGTAGTTGGAAAGCCTTCTCTGTGGAGTTTATGTATCTTCTTGGTGAATAACTTCCTAGAAACATTACAATTCTATTGCTTCTTTAAAGGGTATCTTACATTTCTGAATTAAAATTACCAGTATACATGAGTTTTCATAGTTAAAGCAATGGAAACATTTTTGATCTCGCTTATTAGTTCCTATTGCTGTCTGTTATTTCTGTTGGCTTTTTCAGTTAGCTAGATCCTATGTTACCTAAAAATAAAGGTAGTCAATCTCTTTTCTTTCAGACTGTACACACTTATTTGTTTCTCCTTGTAAAACTTGCCAGGAATTGCGGCATTCAATTAAACAGATGAAATGATAGTGGATATTCTTGCATTTTTTCTTATTGTAAAGGAGATGTCTCAAATGGTTCCCTAATAAGCATACAATTATGATTCTGTTATCTGCCTATCGATCTACCTATCAGCTATCAGTCTATCATCTGTCTTCCTATTTGTATCCTAAAAATTTCTGCAAAGCTGTGGAAGTTCTTTACCATTCCTAGTTTGTTGAAATATTTTATAATTGGATGGCCGAATGATTTTTTTACCTGCATTGATAGAAAAAATTATATTTTCTTTATATTAATGTGATAAATTATATTTCTGATTTTAAAACATCTTGAAATTTCTGGGATAAACCTCAATTGATTATAATTGGTTGTATTTCATTTGTATTTAGTTAGCTAATATTTTATTTATGTGTTTTGTATATATATTCGTGATTGTAATGATAATTATATTTGTTGTCATTACCTCTCTTTAGGGTACACTAGATTAAAAAATGAAATTAGAAGTTATAGCTATTTTACATCTTGCGTAAGACAAGAATTAATTTTTTAATTGGTAAGGTTCACCTAGAAAATCATCAGGGCCTGGGAACTTAGGGGACTTGGGGAGGTTGTTAATAATATTTTAATTTCTTTAATTAGTTTATTTAAATTCTATAGTTTTATGTCAAAGTTGACATTATATACATTTATAAATTCTATTTTAAATATTTATTAACACTATTTTATCTAGGTTTTCAAATTCATTAGCATTCCATTGTTGATAATATTTTCCTTGTTATTATTAATGCTCTTCTATGTCCATATTTTCTTTTTTAAATTCAGCTTGCATTTGTGTGCAACTTTCCTTCTTTCCTTCCTTCCTTCCTTCCTTCCTTCCTTCCTTCCTTCCTTCCTTCTTTCCATCCTTCCTTCCTTCCTTACTTCTTCCTTCCCTTTTTTTTCCCCTCCTTCCTGTTTTTTCTTCTTCTTTGTATTTGTAATCAGTCTTGCTGGAGTTGTTTTTACTGCATTTCCACTGAAATAGCTAAAATTATTATATAATAGACTGACAGTACTAAATGCCAGTGAGTATGTGGAGCAACTCAAATCATATGCATTATTCCTGGGAAAGTAAAACAGCACATATGGAGGCTACAGCAACTCCATTTTGGGTGCTAATTTGCCATACTAACTTCAGATCAACCCTAGTTCAGCTACAGTAACTCCATTTTGGATGCTAATTTGCCATACTAACTTCAGATTAACCCTAGTTTCAAACACCTGGAAGACTTCTACTTTATCCACTGTTCAGTGTAAGGGCACATAGTTATCACAAATCCTGCTCTTAAGCAAATTATAGGCTGTGTTGCATATAGCATTTTTTTGTTTCCTTGAAGTATCGACTTCAGTTGTCCTACCTATTTCTTCTGAAGCGTGTATACCCTTTCACTAAGGTATATAAGCTCTGGGTCTTGGGGTGACAGTGTGAAGATCTAGCTACCTTGTAGCCACCCAAGACTACACTTCTGACCCTAAGTTCTCTAATGAACCATCTCTGCTGTCAAACTGGCTTTATCTGCCTCATTGTTTGATTTCTCCACTCCTTCTGCATTTGGGGGTTGCTTTGCATATATAGCCCGTTCATGAAACAGCATATCTAGTTACTTAGAAAACACTTAGCTGTTTCTTGAATAGCTAAACATGTACTTCAAATTCAATGCAGCCATTCTACTCCTAAAATTTACCTAACAGAAAGGACAACATTTACTCACACAAATGTTCATACTAGCTTTACTTTTAGTAGTCTAAGACTGGAAACAACCCAAATTTCCACCAGCTGATAAATATATAAACATGACATGCTCTGTTTATACAATGAAATACTACTTATTCATGAAAACCACAACTGCGCAGAATAAAAATAACCTATTAATACAAGACACAATGTGGATAAGTCTCTAAGTCATTATGATGAGTAATGGAAGCCAAACAAAAATACATATTTACATAATTCTATTTACATAGAACTCTAGAAAATGCTACCAAATCTCTACTGGCAAAGAACAGATCACTGGTTGTCTGGGCTCAGTTAACTGGAATGATGGGCAGCAAAGGGGCATGAAATATTGTTTTGCGTGATGGAAGTCCTCTGTCTTCCTTCTAACAGTAGGTTAATTCATATATACATTTGTTAAAACTTGAATAGTACACTCTAAATGGATGTGGTTTTTAATGTGTAAATCATATTTCATTAAAACTGGTTTTAAAAATAAGTCCATTGTCTTCCAACTCCTATACTGATATTGGGAAGCCCAATTTTAATATGGTTTTCTTCACTTTATTGAAAATCTATTCTTTCTTTAGGGTGACTTTATATTTTTCTTTTTCGTTATTATTAAAGTTCATTACCAATTACAGAGTATATGGTATTGTTTACATATCTATATCTATCTAGCTATCTAGCTATATATATATATTGCTCACAATTTAGCTTTCATATAGCTTTTCAATCTGAATGGTTTCTCTTTAATGCAAGAAACTTTATCTTCATGATTTATTCAAATATTTTAACACTTTGATTTTTTAAAAATTTATTATGGGGGCTTTATTATTTGATGTTTGGCAACTTGACTTCTGTCACTTATATTTTCTATTTATTATTTCATGCTATCTCTTAGAATAATTCTGCAATCTAATTCTCTGACACTGATCCATTCTTTAATTGTATTCATCCTGCTGTTTATCCATTCCTTATTTTTTTTTTCTCACTTAATACATTTAATTCTACCAGGGGTATATTTATGTATCTCTCACTCTCTCTCTCTCTCTATATATGTATATATATTTAGATAGATACATGTTTCCCTCTGCCTTCTTAAATATATTCAGTAGTTTTTTATACAATTCAGTGTCTCTTCCAATAATCTTGTTTTAGATGTTTATGTGGTTTAGTTTGTTGTATTTCTTCTGTGGCAGCTGTATTGTTCAGATATTGAATGATTTTGGTGTGGTGCATGTTACCCTGTGGGATTGAGGAAGGGCTTTCAATTCTAAATGTATCAGGCACAGCCCCTTTTCAGCATTCTGAGTATGTTTGAGAGAGAAGGAAGAGGATGAGTGCTAAGGAGGAGTTCCAGACAGCACAAATCACTGATGATCACTGTCAGTTGCTGCCAATCCTGCAATCATTTAATTTTCCATGAAGAAAGAAATTGGTGAGAAAGGACTCTTTAGTTTTTATTCCACCCTCTGGTGGTTTGGAAGGAGTGGAGTAGAGGCATAAACGGTGAGGGTGTCTTCTGCTCCTGGAACACTTATCCTTCCCTCTCCTTCCAGCAGGATTCTGTGTCCTCCTTCCACACCAGCCCCCGAGGCAGGTGATGTCGTCCCAAGGCTCAGCAGCACAGATGCTGGTGCAGAACAGAAAAATGGCCAACCATGTTATTTATTTATTTATTTGCTTAATGGTTCCTAGAATGTTTGCCATGTGGGTAGGGGCTGTGTCTGATTTACTCAGAATTGAAACTTCAATCATGACATTAGTAGACATTAAATAATTATGTGTTTAACAAATTATAAAAAGTGATGCAAATCTGGTTTCCTCTTAATGACTTTATTTAGAAGGCTTTTTCTGAAACTACCACAATCCTAGAAAATCAACCCCAATGACATATCACTTATTCTCACAATGGTTTTGCAGGCCCACCTCTGAGCAAATAGAGAAACAAAGGCACAAGGTAGGTTTGGGCCAAGTCACAGCACATCCCTGACTGGTTTGCTCTGGTGTCACATGATGTGTGTCCTGGAGTGTGTGGAAGATAACCTGGAGTCACTGGAGCCCTGTTCTCCGTGGGTTTGCCTGGGCATTTCTGGTTCTAATGGTGGATGTTCAATTTTAAAATGGATTTTTTGACCAGGCATGGTGGCTCATGCCTGTAATCCCAGGAGGCTGAGGAGGGCGAATCACTAGGTCAAGAGTTCGAGACCTCGCTGGCCAATATGGTGAAACCCCACCTCTACTAAAAAAAAAATACAAAAATTAGCTGGGCATGGTGACACGTGCCTGTAGTCTCAGCTACTCAGGAGGCTGGGGCAGAAGAATCGCTTGAACCTAGGAGGCGGAGGTTGCAGTGAGCCAAGATCATGCCACTGCACTTCAGCCTGGGTGAGAGAGCAAGTCTCCATCTCAAAAAGAGAAAAAGAGAATAAAAGACTTTTTAATTGTTTTCCATCAATAAACTCAGTGGAATGTCCATCATATTTGCTATCAATTATGATCTCCCCCATCTGGTTTTCAACATAGTGCCAGTGTGTGCCCAAGAATGTAACTTTATAACTATTTGTGGAAAGTTGAGAGAAAGGTGCCAGGTAATGCCAGATTAACGCAGAACAAATGTTACTCTTAAGATTTCTCCTGTTTTTCTTTTTTTTTTAAATGATTTTACTTTGTGCTCATGACTCAAACATTCTAGAATATGATTTCAGAATCAAAACAAATCCACCATACTCTGACCTGAGTCAAGTTTTAAGCACAGACTAGTTTTTGGTAACTAACCTCTTTCCTTCCTTCCTTCCTTCCTTCCTTCCTTCCTTCCTTCCTTCCTTCCTTCCTTCCTTCCTTCTTTCCTTCCTTCCTTCCTTCCTTCTTTCCTTCCTTCCTTCTTTCCTTCCTTCCTTCCTTCCTTCTTTCCTTCCTTCCTTTCTTTCTTCTTCTTATTTTCCTTTCTTCTTAATGCAGTAATTTATCTTCATTTATAATTACAAAAATTATATAACCTAAAGAACAATTCTCAGAAAACATAGAATATGCAGGAAAATTACTTATAATTTTTACAGTTTATCAATATATGATGTCCTAGTCATTTTTTTGCACACAATGTAAGAATAAATATAATACACTTTACTATAGTCTAGGAAGTATTAGAATAGTCCTAATATAATGGTGGCAGCCATCTATTACTAATGTGCTTAGAGTGACTTGTCAGTGAATTTCTTGGATAATCAAGGTTATGTATTAGGTCTACTCTTGTTATAGGTTAATGAACAGATTTATGTATACTTTAAAGGCTAGAGAACTTTGGAGTTTTGAACTGTCAGCCTGAGGGTCATTATGCACAGTGGAAAGGGATGGCACCATGGAATATGCAGCAAATAGGACCTTAAAAGAAGTATGGCAAATGGTGGACCTCTGTTAACGTTACCTGCCAAGGAGATTTAGGGTGACTGATTTTCAAATAAAGAATCTTTCCTGTTTTACATTATCCTGTAGTCCCTTTCTAGTAAGCCTGAATATTTGTTCATACAACAGCTCTGTTATAAACACCTTCATCAATGAAGGGGAAAAGAATTTTTCAGCACTTGGAACCAAGTACAGCCAGAACATAAAGTGGCACTCAGAATCATGCTGAGAGACAGATGAGAGAAATAGATTGTGCAGATGGAAGCGATACCCCTTTGGAAAATTCTGAAATAACAACGAGGAGACTGGCTGTCTGAAGTACTTGGGTTTAAGATTGAATATTTATTTAAGTTATTAAAAGAAAGAGTAAACATAAAGTTAAAATATTTATTACCTATGCATATTTAAGTCTATTATATACTTAAAAAATAGACTAGCCTTGGTAGCTCATGCCTATAATCCCAGCATTTTGGGAGGATAGCTTGAACCCAGGAGTTCAAGACCAACCTAGGCAACATAGTGAGGCAGAGGTGGGAGGACTGCTTGTGCCTAAGAGGTGAAGGCTGCAGTGAGCCACGACTGAGTCATTAGCCACTGCACTCCAGTCTACATGATGGAATGAGACCCTGTTTCAAAAAAAAAGAAAAAAATTAACAATAAGCCATAAACACATATAAACACAGCATTTATACATAGTAATATGATCTTATTTTAATGAGCCTTGAAAAATTTGCATAATCATTTAAATGTCTGTTGCTTTCACTTTACTGTTTTAAGTATTAATATTTTAATTGGTTTCTTTTTTTGATATTTTTCCCTTATTTTAAAATACATTTCTATAAGTGATATTGTAGAGTAAGTTATTTAAAAATACTTGAGGCTTTTAATGAATGTTTCCAAATTTCCTCTAGATTGTGTGCATCAGTATACATCTCCCAGTATCATGTGTTACATACATCAGGCTTATCAGTAATTGTGTTAGTGAAAGGTAGGCGGAGAGTTGGGCATATATGAGCTCAGACACACCTAAGGGCGTAATCTCTTGGGAGCTTTATGGCCCTGTTCACCACCTGAGAAACCTGAATACTTATCCAAAGACAACCCTCAAGCAAGCTTGTCTTCTCCCTATACAATCATAGCTGATGTGGTCTTGAAAGTGCAAATTCCTGGCTAGAGCCTAACCAACACAAAACCAACACACTTAACAAAAATACAACTAAGGACCCTCACAGAATCTACTTCACTCCCTAGCTACCTCCACTAGAGTAGGTTCTGGTATCCACGGATGAGAAATCTGAAGACAGATCACATAATGGGACTCTTTGCAGACACTCCCCACTACCATCCTGGTAGCTCTGCTGGGTGGCTGGATCCAGAAGAGCAAAAACAATCACTACAGTTTGTCTCTCGCAAGCCACATGCCTAAGAGAAAGAGAAAAGCGCCACATCAAGGGAGCACACCACGAGAGAAAAGAATCTAATCATCAGCCCTTGAGTCCCAGTCTTCCCTCTGACATAGTTGACCCAAATGAGAAGGAACCAGAAAACAATTTTGGTAATATGACAAAACAAGGTTTTTTAACATCCCCAAAAGATCACACTTGCTCACCAGCAATGGACACAAACCAAGATAAAATCTCTGAATTTCCAGAAAAAGAATTCAGAAGGTCAAGTATTACGCAATTAAGGAGGCACCAGAGAAAGGTGAACTCCAGCTTAAAGAAATAAAAAAAAAAAGGATACAGAATATGAATTAAACAATCTCTAGTGAAATAGGTAGCATAAATGAAAAACAATCACAACTTCAGGAAATAAAGGACACACTTAGAGAAATGCAAAATGCACTGAAAAGTCTTAGTAATAGAATTGAACAAGTAGAAGAAAGAACTTCAGAGTTCAAAGATAAGACTTTTGAATTAATTCAATCAGACAAAGACAAAGAAAAAATAATTTTAAAAAATGAACAAAACCTCCATGTAGTTTGGGATTATGTTAAATGATGAAACCTAAGAATAATTGGTGTTCCAGGGGAAGAAGAGAAATCTAAAAGTTTGAAAACATATTTAAGGGAATAATCAAGGACAACTTCCCCAGCCTTGTTAGGGATCTAGATATTCAAATGCAAGAAGCTTGGCTGGGCACGGTGGCTCACCCCTGTAATTCCAGCACTTTGGGAGGCCGACGAAGGCAGATCACGAGGTCAAGAAATCGAGACCATTCTGGCTAACGTGGTGAAACCCCATCTCTACTAAAAAATACAAAAAATTAGCTGGGTGTGGTGGCGGGTGCCTGTAGTCCCAGCTACTCAGGAGGCTGAGGCAGGAGAATGGCTTGAACCCAGGAGGCGGAGCTTGCAGTGAGCTGAGATTGCACCACTGGACTCCAGCTTGGGTGAGAGAGCGAGACTCCATCTCAAAAACAAAACAAAACAAAACAAAAAACCAACCAAACAAACAAAAAAACCCAAGAAGCTCAAAGAACAACTGGGAAATTAACCACAAAAAGACCATCGCCTAGGCACATAGTTATCTAAAGCCAGGTTATCTAAAGTCAAGATGAAGGAAAGAATCTTAAGGGCTACAAGGCAAAAGTATCAGGTAGCCTATAAAGAAAAACCTATCAGATTAACAGTAGATTTCTCAGCGGAAACCCTACAAGCTGGAAGGGATGGGGCTCCTATCATTAGCCTTCTTCAACAAAACAACTGCCAACCAAGAATTTTGTATCCACCGAAACTACAATTCACAAATGAAGGAAAGATACAATTTCTTCCAGATAAACAAATGCTGAAATAATTTGCCACTAACAAGCCAGTACTATGAGAACTCTAATAGGAGCTCTAAATCTTGAATCAAATCCTCAAAATACACTAAAATAGAATCTCCTTAAGGCATAAATCTCATAGGACCTATAAAACAATAACAATGGAAAAAAGCAAGGTATTCAAGCAACAAATAGCATGGTGAATTGAATAGTACATCACATCTCAATACTAACGTTGAATGTAAAAGGCCTAACTGCCCCATTTAAAAGAAAAGATATTAGATAGCAGAATGGTTAAGAACTTACCAACCAAGTACCTGCTATCTTCAAGAGACTCACCTGATATATAAGGACTCCCATAAAATTAAGGTAAAGGGGTGGAAAATATACTCCATGCAAATGAACAACAAAAGAGGACAGGAGTAGCTATTCTTATAGCAGACAAAACAAATTTTAAAGCAATAGGAGTTAAAAAAAGACAAAGAAGGATATTATATAATGATAAAGCACTAGTCCAACAGGAAAATATCACAATCCTAAATATATATGCACCTACCACTGGAGCCCCTAGACATATAAAACAATTACTACTAGACCTAAGAAATGAGATAGACAGCAACACAATAATAGTGGGGGACTTCAATACTCCATTGGAAACACTAGACAAGTCATCAAGACAGAAAGTCAACAACAACAAAAGAACGGACTATATCCTACAACAAATGGACTTGATAGATATGTAGTACATTCTACCCAACAACTGCAGAATATATGTAATATTCATGAGAATGGAACATTCTCCAAGATAGATCATATGATAGGCCACAAAACAAGTCTCAACAAATTTAAGAAAATCAAAATTACATTAAGTACTCTCTCAGACCAATGTGGAATAAAATTGAAAATCAATTCCAAAAGGAACCCGCAAAACCACGCAAATACATGGTAATTAAATAACATGCTCCTGAATGATCATTGGGTCAACAATGAAATCAGGATTGAAATTTAAAATTTCTTTAAACTGAAAAATAATAGTGAAACAACCTATCAAAATCTCTAGGATGCAGCAAAAGCAATGCTAAGAGAAAAGTTCATAGCATTAAATGCCTACATCAAAAATTCAGAAAAAGCAAAACTAGAACAATCTAAGATTACACCTCAAGGAACTAGAGAAATAAGAACAAAGCAAACCCAAACCCAGCAGAAGAAAAGAAATAATAAAGATCACAGCAGAACTAAGTGCAACTGAAATAAAAAAAAAAATAAAAAGGATAAATGAAACAAAAAGCTGGTTCTTTGAAAAGATAAATAAAATTGATTGACCATTAGTGAGATTAACGAGGAAAAGAAGATATATACTGGATTACGTTTATTGATTTGCATATGTTGAACCAGCCTTGCATCCCAGGGATGAAGCCCACTTAATCACGGTGGATAAACTTTTTGATGTGCTGCTGGATTTGGTTTGCCAGTATTTTATTGAGGATTTTTGCATCGAAGTTCATCAGGGACATTGGTCTCAAATTCTCCTTTTTTTGTTGTGTCTCTGCCAGGCTTTGGTATCAGGATGATGTTGGCCTCATAAAATGAGTTAGGAGGATTCCCTCTTTTTCTATAGATTGGAATAATTTCAGAAGGAAAGGTACCAGCTCCTCCTTGTACCTCTGTTAGAATTCGGCTGTGAATCAGTCTGGTCCTGGACTTTTTTTGGTTGGTAGGCTATTAATTATTGTCTCAATTTCAGAGCCTGTTATTGGTATATTCAGGGATTCAACCTCTTTCTGGTTTAGTCTTGGGAGAGTGTATGTGTCCAAGAATTTATCCATTTCTTTCAGGTTTTCTAGTTTATTTGTATAGAGGTGTTTATGGTATTCTCTGATGGTAGTTTGCATTTCTGTGCGGTTGGTGGTGATATCCCCCTTATCATTTTTTATTGCATCTATTTGATTCTTCCCTCTTTTCTTCTTTATTAGTCTTGATAGCGGTCTATCAATTTTGTTGATCTTTTTAAAAAAAACCGGCTCCTGAATTCATTGATTTTTTGAAGGGATTTTTCTGTATCTATCTCCTTCAGTTCTTCTCTGATCTTAGTTATTTCCTGCCTTCTGCTAGCTTTTGGATGTGTTTGCTCTTGCTTCTCTAGTTCTTTTAATTGTGATTTTAGGGTGTCGATTTTAGATCTTTCCTGCTTTCTCTTGTGGGCATTTAGTGCTATAAATTTCCCTCTACACACTGCTTTAAATGTGTCCCGGAGATTCTGGTATGTTGTATCTTTGTTCTCATTGGTTTCAAAGAACATCTTTATTTCTGCCTTCATTTCGTTATGCACCCAGTAGTCATTCAGGAGCAGGTTATTCAGTTTCCACGTAGTTGAGCGGTTTTGATTGAGTTTCTTAGTCCTGAGTTCTAGTTTGATTGCACTGTGGTCTGAGAGACAGTTTGTTATAATTTCTGTTCTTTTGCATTTGCTGAGGAGTGCTTTACTTCCAAATATGTGGTCAATTTTGGAATAAGTGCAATGTAGTGCTGAGAAGAATGTATATTCTGTTGATTTGGGGTGGAGAGTTCTGTAGATGTCTATTAGGTCTGCTTGGTGCAGAGTTGAGTTCAATTCCTGGATATCCTTGATATCTTTCTATCTCGATGATCTGTCTAATGTTGACAGCGGGGTGTTAAAGTCTCCCATTATTATTGTCTGGGAGTCTAAGTCTCTTTGTAAGTCTCTAAGGACTTGCTTTATGAATCTAGGTGCTCCTGTATTGGGTACATATATATTTAGTGTAGTTAACTCTGCTTGTTGAATTGATCCTTTTACCATTATGTAATGGCCTTCATTGTATCTTTTGATCTTTGTTGGTTTAAAGTCTGTTTTATCAGAGTAGGATTGCAACTCCTGCCTTTTTTTGTTTTCCATTTGTTTGGTAGATCTTCCTCGAGATATGATGGAATATATCTCAAAATAATAAAAGCTATTTATGACAAACCCACAGCCAATATCATACTGAATGGGCAAAAACTGGAAGCCTTCCCCTTGAAAACTGGCATAAGACAGGGATGCCCTCTCTCACCACTCCTATTCAACATAGTGTTGGAAGTTCAGGCCAGAGCAATCAGGCAAGAGAAAGAAATAAAGGGTATTCAATTAGGAAAAGAGGAAGTCAAATACTCCCTGTTTGCAGATGACATGATTTTATAAAATCATGTCATTTAGAAAACCCCATTGTTTCAGCCCAAAATCTCCTTAAGCTGATAAGCAACTTCAGCAACGTTGCAGGATGCAAAATCAATGTTCATTAGTCACTAGCATTCTTATACACCAATAACAGATGAACAGAGAGCCAAATCATCAGTGAACTCCCATTCACAATTGCTTCAAAGAGAATAAAATACCTAGGAATCCAACTTACAAGGGATGTGAAGGACTTCACCAAGGAGAACTACAAACCACTGCTCAATGAAATAAAAGAGGACACAAACAAATGGAAGAACATTCCATGCTCATGCATAGGAAGAATCAATATCGTGAAAATGGCCGTACTGCCCAAGGTGATTTATAGATTCCATGCCATCCCTATTAAGTTACCAATGACTTTCTTCACAGAATTGGAAAAAAATACTTTAAAGTTCATATGGAACCAAAAAAGAGCCTGCATTGCCAAGGCAGTCCTAAGCCCAAAGAACAAAGCTGGAGGCATCACACTACCTGACTTCAAACTATACTACAGTAACAAAACAGCATGGTACTGGTACTAAAACAGAGATATAGACTAATGGAACAGAACAGAGCCCTCAGAAATAATTCCACACATGTACAACTATGTGCTCTTTGACAAACCTGACAAACACAAGAAATGGGGAAAGGATTCCCTATTTAATAAATAGTGCTGTGAAAACTGGCTAGCCATAAGTAGAAAGCTGAAACTGGATCCTTTCCTTACTCCTTATACAAAAATTAATTCAAGATAGATTAGAGACTTAAATGTTAGACCTAAAACCATAAAAACCCTAGAAGAAAACCTAGGCAATACCATTCAGGACATAGGCATGGGCAAGGACTTCATGTCTAAAACACCAAAAGCAATGGAAACAAAAGTCAAAACTGACAAATGGGATCCAATTAAACTAAAGAGCTCCTACACAACAAAAGAAACTATCATCAGAGTGAACAGGCAACCTACAGAATGGGAGAAAATTTTTGCAATCTACTCATCTGACAAAGGGCTAATATCCAGAACCTACAAAGAACTCAAAGAAATTTACAAGGAAAAAACAAACAACCCCATCAAAAAGTGAGCAAAGGATATGAACAGACACTTCTCAAAAGAAGACATTCATGCAGTCAACAGACACATGAAAAAATGCTCATCGTCACTCACCATCAGAGAAATGCAGATCAAAACCACAATGAGATACCATCTCACACCAGTTAGAATGCCAATCATTAAAAAATCAGGAAACAACAGGTGCTGGAGCGGATGTGGAGAAATAGGAATGCTTTTACACTGTTGGTGGGACTGTACACTAGTTCAGCCATTGTGGAAGACAGTGTGGTGATTCCTCAAGGATCTAGAACTAGAAATACCATTTGACCCAGCCATCCCATTACCAGGGATACACTCAAAGGAGTATAAGTCATGCTGCTATAAAGACATATGCACACATATGTTTATTGCAGCACTATTCACAATAGCAAAGACTTGGAATCAACCCAAATGTCCATCAGTGATAGACTGGATTAAGAAAATGTGGCACATATACACCATGGAATACTATGCAGCCATAAAAAAGTATGAGTTCATGTCCTTTGTAGGGACATGGATGCAGCCTGAAACCATCATTCTCAGCAAAGTATCGCAAGAACAGAAAACCAAATACTGCATGTTCTCACTCATAGGTGGAAATTGAACAATGAGATCACTTGGACACAGGAAGGGGAACATCATACACTGTGTCCTATTGTGGGGAGGGGGGAGGGATAGCATTAGGAGATATACCTAATGTAAATGATGAATTAATGGGCACAGCACACCAACATGGCACATGTATACATATGTAACAAACCTGCATGTTGTGCACATGCACCCTAGAACTTAAAGTATAATAAAAAAGAAAAAAGGGATAAGATAAATAGCTCATTTAGAAATAAAATGGGAGATACTACAACCAATACCACAGACATATAAAAGGTCATTCAAGGCTACTATGAACACCTTTATGTGCATGAACTAGACAAAATTCCTGGAAATATACAATCCTCCTAGATTAAACCAGGAAGAAATAGAAACTCTCAACAGACCAATAACAAGCAGCAAGATTGAAAAGTTAATTAAAAAGTTACCACCAGATAAACGTCCAGCACTAGATGGATTCACATCCGAATTTTAACAGGCATTCAAAGAAAAATTGGGACTAACCCCTATTGACATTATTCTAAAACATAGAGAAAGAGGGAATCCTCCCTAAACTATTCCACGAAGTTATTATCACCCTAATACCAAAAACCAGGACATAACAAAAAAAAAGAAACCACAGACCAATATCTCTGAGGAACATAGATGCAAAAATCCTCAATAAAATACTAGCTAACAGAATCTAACAGCATACCAAAAAGATAATCCACCACAATCAAGTGGGTATCATGCCAGGAATGCAGGGATGGTTTAACATTTGCAAGTCAATAAATGTGCTACACTATATAAACAGAATTAAAAGCAAAAATCACATGATCATCTCAATAGATGCAGAAAAAGCATTTGAAAAAACCCCAACATATCTTTATGATTAAAACCCTTAGCAAAATTCACATAGTAAGGACATACCTTAAGGTAATAAAAGCCATCTATAACAAACCCACAGCCAACATTATACTGAATGGGGAAAAGTTGAAAGCATTCCTCCTGAGAATTGAAACAAGACAAGGATGCCTACTTTCACCACTTCTGTTCAACATATTACTGGAAGTCCTAGCCAGAGCAATCAGACAAGAGAAATAAATAAAGGGCATCCAAATCAGTAATGAGGAAGTCAGACTGTCACTGTTTGCTGGTGACATGACTGTATACCTAGAAAACTCTAAAGACTCATCCAAAAAGCTCCTAGAAGTGCTAAATGAATTCAGCAAAATACAGGATACAAAATTAATGTACACAAATCAGTAACTCTGCTACACACCAACAGCGACCAAGCTGAGAATCAAATAAAAAATTCGACCCCTTTTATGATAGCTGCAAAAAAAAAAAAAAATACTTAGGAATATACTTAATTAAAGAGGTAAAAGAGTGCTATAGATGACACAAACAAATGGAAATACATCCCATGCTCATGAATAGGTAGAAACAACATTGTGAAAATGACCCTACTGCCAAAAGCAATCTACGAATTCAATGCAATTCCCATCAAAATACCACCATCATTGGCCAGGTGCAGTGGCTCATGCCTGTAATCCCAGCACTTTGGGAGGCCAAGGTGGGTGAATTGCTTGAGGTCAGGAGTTCAAGATCAGTCTGACCAACATGGTGAAAACCCATCTATAATCCCAGTTACTTGGAGGCTGAGGTAGAAGAATTGCTTGAACTTGGCAGGTGGAGGTTGCAGTGAGCCAAGATCACTCCAGCGTACTCCAGCATGGGTGATAAAGTGAGACTCTGTCTCAAATTAAAAAAAAAAACAAAAAAAAAAACAAAAAAAAACCACCATCACTCTTCAGATAACTAGATAAAGCAATCTTAAAGTTCATATGGAAACCAAAAGAGCCTGTAGAGCCAAAGCAAGACTGAGCAAAAGGAACAAACCTGGAAGCATTATATTACTCAAATTCAAACTATATTCTAAGGCCATAGTCGGCAAAAGAGCATGGTACTGGTATAAAAATAGGCATATAGACCAATGAAACAGAATGGAGAACCCAGAAATATAGCCAAATACTTACAGTCAACTGATCTTCAGCAGAGCAAATGAAAATTGGAAGTGGAGAAAGGACACCCTATTTAACAAATGGTGCTACCATAATTGGCAAGCCATGAATGGAAAAATGAAACTGGATCCTCATCTCTCATTCTATACAAAAATGAACTCAAGATGGATAAAAGACTTAAATCTAAGACCAAAAATCATAAAAAGTCTGGAAGATAACATTGGAAAAATCCTTCTAGACACTGGCGTAGGCAAAGACTTCATGGCCAAGAACCCAAAAGCAAATGCCAAAAGCAAAACCAAAAAACAAAAAACAAAGATAAAGAGATGGGACTTAATTAAACTAAAAGGCTTCTACATAGCAAGAGAATTAATTAGCAGAGTAAACAGACAATCCACAGAGTGAGAGAAAAGTCTTTGCAATCTATACTTCTGATGAAGGACTAATATCCAGAATTTACAAGGAACTCGATCAGTGAGAAGAAAACAAACAATCCCATCAAAAAAGTGGGCTAAGGGCATGAATAGACAATTCTCAAAAGAAGATATACAAATGGCCAACAAACAAATGAAAAAATGCTAAACATCACTAATTATCAAGGAAATGCAAATCGAAACCACAATGCGATACCACCTTATTCCTGCAAGGATGGCCATAAGAAAAAAATTATAGATGTTGGTGGAAATGTGGTGAAAAGGGAACACTTCTACACTGTTGGTGGGAATGTAAACTAGTACAGCCATGATAGAAAACAGTGTGGTGATTCCTTAAAGTAGATCTACCATTTGATCCAGCAACCCCACTCCTGGGTATCTCTACCTAGAGGAAAAGAAGTCATTATATAAAAAAGATACTTGCACACACATGTTTATAGCAGCACAATTCACAATTGCAAAAATGTGGAACCAGCCCAAATGCTCATCAATCAACAAGTGGGTAAAGAAAATACACACATATACACACCATAGAATACTACTCAGTATTCTGAGGAATTGAAATAATAGAATTTGCAGCAGCCTGAATGGAATTGGAGATTCCATTATTCTAAGTGAAGTAACTCAGGAATGGAAAACCAAACATTGTATGTTCTCACTCCTAAGTGGGAGGTAAGCTATGAGGACACAGAGGCATAATAATGATACAATGAACTTTGGGGACTCAGGGGAAAGAGTGGGAGGAGGGTGAGGGATAAAAGACCACACATTGGGTACAGTGTACACTGCTCAAGTGATGGGTGCACCAAAATCTCAGAAATCACCACTGAAGAACTTATTCAAATAACCAAACACCACCCGTTCCCCAAAAACTTACTGAAATAAATTAAAAAAAACATAAATATAAAAACAGTAATAATCATCAGAATCACTCCCCGATTAATTTAAAACAGATGTCAGTTCTTAGAATTTGACTTGCCCTTTTAACTTTTTATGATTTAAATTCCTAGCTATTTCAGATATTATTCGCCAATCTTTAAAATATTGACCACTGCTATAAAAAACAAAACAAGGCATGTCCATTCACTTAAGTCATTCATAAAGGTACATATTTCCTATTCAATGTATTACCTGGAAGTTGCTGTTTTTGTAGTCCGTATCAATCTGCCAGTTATTCCATTATCCTTATAAAGTTGTGTTTTTTGTTTGTGTTTTGGTCATTAGTATCAGTACTGTCTTTAGAAATGTGGCAAGAGGGGTCCCTGCTCTAGGCCTGGTGCTTCAGGCTATATGACTTGGCTCCAAGGACCTGACCTACCAAGCCTCCAAATTCCTTCTAGAGATCTTTTTGGTATGCAGGACTCACAATTCCTTACAAATTGGCCCTATCCATCTTCTTGTACCAGCATGGGCTGACCGCCTAAAAACAGATTGCAGGACCAGTGAGTGCACCTTGGGCCTGAAGGTTAGCCAAGACAAGACGAAGGCAAAGGGGAGGCGGCGGGAGATCACCTGTCTGTGCATGAGGCAGCTCATGGTGTGGAAGGAACCATAGTGTGTCAAGATCAAGGGCTGAACGCCTGGCTGGCATAAAGAAAAGCTGTTTATCCTGCAATTTCATTGAACTCATTTCTATAATACATACACAGTCACCTGAAGGCCATAAAACAATCCTATTGTCACTTTTTTTCAGGATTGTATCATTTTCCTACAGCTTAAAAGGCTGCATATACAATTTTAATAGTCTGTATCTGGATCTGAGAATACATGTGATTATATACATATATATATATTTTTCTGTTCCCTATTCTTTTAAAAGTTAGGTTTAGAAACACACATACTCATGAAAAATAAATCTTTAATAAAAAATTGAGATGGACTAAACTTCGCTGGAAAATGAAAAGGGAAATAAAGCAATATTAATATCTGATAAAGAAAAATTCAAGGCAAAAGAAAATCAAAAGGACAAAAAGGTTATTTTATATTGATGGCATAGAGTCTACAGTGAAAATCTGATCACCTTCAAGCAGAATACTGAAGGATATAATACAACTTCTCTTTTCATTGTATAGGAATATTGACTCGAATGTGAATAATAACATAATAACATAAGATGTTAAGATTCCTGTAAGTCACCAATGGACCAAAAAGACTAGTTCTAGTTCTATTAATTTGTACTTATTTATTAAAAATACACACTCTAGACTGAGATATTAAATAGTATTTGAATGCTCAAAAGGGTTTCAAAACTAACCATTTCCCAAGAATAACAATAATCTTCAAAATCCCCAACACAGAAATAATGCAATTCAATGTATCTAACCACAATGAATAGAAGTTGATGTTGCTACTATAAACATAAAACAAATTACATGAAAATTTACAAAATAATAACAATTAAAAAACACACACTCTCTTAAATAACCCTCTGGTTAATATTGAGAGGAAGTCATTGGGGCTAATGTGAAAAATTTGCAGCAGAGGAGGAGAAGAATATCTGACTAAATAAACTGATTGTGTAAAAAAAGTTTTATTAATTTTTTTTTTTTTTTTTTTTTTTTGAGACCAAGTTTTGCTCTTGTTGCCCAGGCTAGAGTGCAGTGGCGTGATCTCAGCTCACTGTAACCTCCGCCTCCTGCATTCAAGTGATTCTCCTGACCCAGCTTCCCAAGTAGCTGGGGTTACAGGCACCTGACACCATACCGAGCTAATATTTGTATTTTTAGTAGAGAAGGAGTTTCACCATGTAGGCCAGACTGGTCTTGAACTCCTGACCTCAAGTGATCCACCTGCCTTGGCTTCCCAAAGTGTTTGGATTACAGGCTTGAGCCACCGCACCTGGCCTGTATTTGATCAAGTATTTAATTCATTCAAACTTTTCTTCAAATGCATATTTTTAGGTGGATACGTTTTCCTATGTGTGACTTATAATGTTGCACCAGGAAAGATATTAAGAGCTGCAGCACAGCCCTCCCAATTTTTTATGTTTCTCAGGCTACAACAAATGCTATTAGTGTTACCTGTCTTTTCAAGCCATTGCTCTACAACTCTGCTGTCACATAATTAAAGTTAAGTAGAATCACTTAGTTATGCTAAAACACTGTAATGCTGATTCTTTTCATATGAGAAAAAGATTTGGACTGACACACATCAGTTACAGTAAATAAGAGAGCAAAATTATAATAGAGATGGTCATATTCCTTCACACTCATCTTCCTGTCTTCCTGCAACCCCTTCCTGCCTCTGGCTTTTCCTTTGTTCCTTCTCTTATTTCTTTGTTTCTGTCTTATAGAACCCAATGTGGTTTCCTCTAAAAACCTGAAATCTGAATTCCTTTGCATCCCTGTGTCTCACAGAACAAACTTACGTCTTAACAGTTCAATCAATTCCAAGTAACCTACGAAGCAACAGAGTTTTAGCTTTCAAAGCTTGAGTGTAGAGAATAAAAGTGTTATTCAAAATAAGTTCAACTTTGAAACTTTCCGTTCTCTAATTATTTTAAATTCTTTAACTTACTAAAACAATTCTGCTAAACAATTTTTTCTCAAAAGTATTTATTATAGCTTTTACAAAAATGGTTTTACAAATCCTTATTGAGATTTGTTTACATATAGATAAAACACAAGCTAGATAAATGACCTCTCATCCTTTATGATCCACGTCAGTACGGTAAACCCTAGTCTTAACATCATGGTCTCATCTTCAGAACTTTAGAACATTGCCTTTGATTCCAAATGTGCCCACTCACCTATGCATGTAAAGACAAATCTCCTCATACCTGGACTTTTCTTATTGGATCCTATTTCTGACAATGGCTAAGGCTAAAGAAGAAAAGAGAGGAAAATGATCTATTCCTATAATCTACTATGTGTTTGTCTGAATACTAATTTTAACAAATAATAATTTGGTGATTTGGTTTCAAATTGTGCACAAATTTTACCATCAGAAATGGTTTTAGTTACCATATGAACTCGTTTTGAAAATAAATTGCTCAGTAGATTTCCACATTTGTATTTTAAAATGGCCCTAAGTGTACAGCAAAGCATTGTTAGGAAAGATAACCACAAAGAAGAGTATTACATTAAGTGAAATACGCCAGGCACAGAAGGACAAATACCATATGATCTCACTCATGTAGAATCTAAGAAAACTGATATAAAAGCAGAGAATAGAATACTGGTTACAAGGGGATTCGTGGTTGGGGGTGGGGGAGTTGGGGAGATGTTGGTCAAAGGATACAAAATTGCAATGATTTAAGAGGAATAAGTTCAAGAGATCTACTGTGTACCATAGCCACCATAGTTAATCTTGTGTTGCAGTCTTGAAAAATGCTAAGGGGGTGGATATAAAGTGTTCTCAGCACACAAATGATCACATGTGAGGTGATGCATGCTCATTAGCTAGATTGAATCATTCCGCAATGCATATACGATATACACTTCAAGACATCATGTTGCACACAATAAATACATATAATTTTATCTGTCAGTTTAAAAGTAAAAAATAATAAAGAAATTTTATTTATTATTTTAAGAGTCTTGCTCATCACCCAGGCTGGAGTGCAATGACGCGATCTCAGAGGACTGCAACTTCCGCCTCCCAGGTTCAAGTGATTCTCCTGCCTCAGCCTCCTGAGTAGCTTGGATTACAGGTGCCAGCCACCACGCCCAGCTAATTTTTGTATTTTTAGTAGACACAGGGTTTCATCATGTTGGCCATGCTGGTCTCGAATGCCTGACCTCAAGTGATCTACCTGTCTCAGCCTCTCAAAATGTCAAAATTATAGGTGTGAGCCACCGCACCTGGCCAGAAGAAATTTTTAAAATATAAATAAAATAAGGTAAGTGAAACTCTCTTCATGAAAAATACAAATAACGTATGAACTCAACCACTCAAATTGGTATACAAATGTCTTGTCTTTTCTATGCATAAACTATGCACATAATCAAAATATAGAGAATTTTTATTTCTCACACTGTATAATATACAAATTATCTAATATTTATTTAATTAATTAATAACCTAATTTCTTTCCAAGGTTGATATTTATAGAACACAAGACTTGTGAGAATGAGATGTTTCCTTTTTCTTATTTATTTATTTATTTTTTGAATTTTAAGTCCTTAAGATGAGACTGTGAAGTTTTAGAGTTTACTACACTGTCCTGGATCATAAAGGATAACAGGTCATTTATTTAGCTTGTATTTTGTGCTCATGTAAGAGAAGCTTAAGAAAGCTTTGTGTGGTTTTAAGTATTCCTGTCTATTCCACTCTTCATAATACAATTCTCTAAGAAAAGATTCTCTGAAATTAAAAACAACACAAACACTGCACAAAAAAGTGTCTCAAAACTTTATTACAATTGCCAAAAATAAGAAAGAAAATTATAAATCTCCTTATAGTTTTTCTCTCTACCAGTGATTTTTCCCAAGTCTAATCTGTTCAACATATTTCTGTAGGAGTAATTTTTTTTAAAAAACTTCAGTTTGGCTATGTAACTTTCCTTCAGAGCTTGAGGTGCTCCTACATTACACACAGAATACAGTCCCAACTCAGATACAATGCCTAAGTCCTCAGAATTTGATCTCCATCTTTGCTTCCCTTGGAAAGCAAAGTGGAATAGACTAATCTGCCCTTTCTCCCTCCTACACCAGTCTGAGCACCAGACTACTTGAGGGCCCCGAATCCTTGCTAAAGTCTTTCTACTCTCTCTGTCATCACTCCGTTGTCCTTGTTGCTGGTTTTTCCACTCTGATCTGCTCATTTTCTGCTCAGCAAATGTCTACTCACACCTCAAGGCTTAGCAAGAGCTACATCTTTTACAAGTCTTCTCTGATCCATCCTGACTGAAAAGACTCTCCACAAGAAACAAATGATGGAGTGCTGCATGCCGGCTGTGTGCCAGGGCTGCTGTGGGCTTTCACATGCTGTGGCTTAATCCTCAAAGCTAGACGGTGCAGTCAAGTTAATCCTAATCACCAACAAGAAGAGTGGGTTCGGAAGTGTTGAGCTGACTCAACATGTCATTCAGCTGATTGCATGGGACCTCACACTATTTTCAGAACTTTTCTATTAAGCCTATTGATGTGTGTTTTATTGGCTCTTCTTCTTCTCTGAAATCCTTGAAGCCTTGGTCTGGAGAGACTTTAATTTATCATGCACATCAGGTCAATTCTCATAGTGAAAGGAGAAGTGTCCTTTTAATAATTAATTCAGATTAATATTCACAGCATTCAGAACTTTCTTAGGTAAACAGGAATGTATGATTAAACTTATGTTATGAACTGAGCGTTTGTCTACCTCCGAAATGTGTATGTTGAGGCCTTATCCCTCAATGTGATAGTTGGGGCCTTTACAGAAGTAATTAAAGTCAAAGGAAGTGATAGTGGTGGAACCCTGATCTGATAGGACTGGTGTCCTTATAAGGAGGCACACAGTAGTTCTATTCTCTCTCTCTCTCTCTGTCTCTCTGTCTCTTGGAAAGGCCATGTGAGGACTCAGCAAGAAGGCAGCCATCTGCAAGTCAGGAAGAGAGCCCTCACCAGGATCCAAATTGTCCAGCCTTTTGATCTTGGATTTCTAGCCCCACAACTGTGAAAAATGAATTTCTGTTGTGTAAGCTACACAGTCTGTGGTATTTTGTTATGGTAGCTTTAGCAGACTAAGACACTTTCCTAGGTCATATATTATTTATTATTGTGTCTATCATTAAGTCTACTTACTACGCCACTATATGATAGGCCATCAATACATGTAATTAAATAAAATAATCAGAATTAAAAGCATTTAAAAAGTACAATAGAATTAAAGAACCATTCAATATTCAAAAAGTTAATATCAACATAGTAAAAAAAAAGTTATATTTTTACATTAGGGTACACTTACTATTCATTTTTGTGAGTAAAGAGAGATGTTATTCATATTTCATAAATATTTTTATAAATCCCAAAGCCTTTGGAAATGTTTTCAGTACAACTTTAAAATGTCAATTCTGGAATTAAAAACTGAATTGAGAGTCAGCAAATTTTTTGAAATAAGATTATTTTGTTGAACAGAATAAGCATATAAAAGTAACAAACAACATGCTGGTACTTTTTTTCAGAAGAAAAAACCTCTTAGTTAATACATTTGAAGAATATTTTATAGAAGCAATAAGAAGACCCAGAATAGCAAAAGGATCACAGGAGAAAACTGTGGATTGGCAGATGGTCAGTGCTCGCAAGAGAGTGCAAAAAAGGGTTCCTGGGGAGCCCTTGTCCTCTACCCGTGTTACAGCCTCATCTGAGACTCAGGCACCTTGCAGCTGCAGGAAGGATCCTGATGGAGTCCCAGCCCAGCACTATGGGCTTTGATCTCAATTTATCTTAATGCAGACCCCTTTTGAACTTCCTTAGCAATTTCTTTTTTATTCAGAAATCACAACCCATACATTTTAATCCCATTCTGGACATTGGCTCCCTGTTTATTGTTTGAGCCTAAGTTGTTGTGTTGGCTTCCTGACACATACTCCATGTCTCACACCCATTGCTATGGGCAGGAAATTATTTCTACCCCACTGTCTAGTGCTTAAGGTCCCGCTGAGGCGGCAGTGATATTCCTAGTAACCACTGCCTGATCCCCTGGTTAGATTTTTGCATACTACTGATTCTTGGTTTCAGAGTCACAAATACTGTAATCTCATTCCCACTGTGTTGAATCTCCAAGGGCAAACACTTGCCTATCACTAATTGAGCTCTCCAGGTGCTATTTTATGCTTGCCACCTCCTCCCATTGTCTTCTTCAGCTGGGACTACGCCCATGGTGTTTTCCTACTGCAGCTACTTTAAAAAGCCATTTCCTCCCCACCTGCTCTCCTGCTCACCTGCTACTTGGATAATCATCAGCCCCTCCCATTTCATGGCCTCTATCACAGCAAGTGGCATAACTGAAGGAGCACTGGAAAGAAAATCTGGCTTTCCTTGTATTTGGCTAATGCACCTGTTAGGTAATGATGTATGATGCTATCAGATAGCAAGGAAATGCAGGCCACAAATAAAGCATTGGGTTCAAGAGGGAAGAATATTTTTAAAATATTATAGTAAGGAGCAATTTATTGGTATTAATAAAAGTAAATGTGTTGCCTTCTATCCTCTGTTGAGTCTTTTTCCACACTTTCTTTTACTGAGTGAGAACCAGCTACTTACCTTTAATTCCTACCCTCAGCACTCATTATGTGACAGAATTAAATTGTATTTTAAAGTTACAAATTTGATTTATTGTAAAGATATTATTAAATTTTAAAACAACTTAAAAAACTACTGTAGTGAACATAACTCAGATATATCAGAAACTATAGAAAGAGGAAGGAGACAAGATTGGACCAAGACAGCATTAAGATTTATAAACTTCTCTGAAATAATATGCATAAGGCAGTGATATACTTGTGTGAACCAACAATTTAGCAGCAATAACCAAAAAATAAACAAATAACTGGACTTACAGGCGAGAAAGAGTGCAGTTTAGCTATGTAGGTCACATAGGTCTGAACAATATTTCTTTGGTTTTGTTAGAACTCAATTTTTAAACTGAAATTATGATTCATTTTAAAAATCTAGTGTCAATTAGCAACTTCCAAAAGTATTTTTAAGTACACACAGGTTCTGAAATTTTGTCTCACAAGTGTATAAAAATAAAAGGTTTCTGTTGTCTGGTCACATTTTCAACGTATTGAATATTTCAAAATTACTAAAAGAGGAGATTTTTAACATTCTCACTACAAAAATAGTAAGTTAGTGAGATGATAGATACGTTAATTAATTTGATTAAATCTTTCTACAAAGTATGCATATATCAAAACATCACATTGTACCCCATAAATACAAAATGTTTGTTTGTCAATTAAAAATAAATTTGAAAAAGAATGGCCGGGCACGGTGGCTCATGCCTGTAATCCCAGCACTTTGGGAGGCCAAGGTGGCTGGATCACCTGATGTCAAGAGTTTGAGACCAGCCTGGCAAACATGGTGAAACCCTGTTTCTACTAAAAATATAAAAATCAGTTGGGTATTGTGGCACTCACCTTAATTCCAGCTACTCAGGAGACTGAGGCAGGAGAATCGCTTGAACCTGGGAGATGGAGGTTGCAATGAGCTGAGATCGCGCCATTGCACTCCAGCCTGGGCAACAGAGCAAGAGTTTGTCTCAAAAAAAAAAAAAAGAAAGAAAGAAAGAAAAAAAGTTGGAAATACCATACTTCTTTATTTCAAATTACATTATAAAGCAATAGTAATCAATGAGTATGCCACTGGCATGAAAACAGACCCAGAGTTCAATGGAACAATATTGAGAGCCTCCAACATAAACCTAAGCGTATATTGTCAACAAAGGCACCAAGAAGACACAATGAGAAGACATTCCCCTCAATAAATGGTATTGGTTAAACGAGATCCACATGCAAAATAATTAAATTGTGCACTAATCTTAGATAATACACAAAATCATAAGACCTGAAACTATAAAACTCCTAGAAGAAAACACATGGGATAGCTTTGGCAATGATTTTTTATTTATTTTTATATTTTTAATTTTTAATTGTTGTGGGTATATAGGAGGTGTATATATTTACGGGGATGCTTTGATACAATCACACAATGTGTAATAATGACATCACGGAAGATGGAGTATCCATCCCCTCAAGCATTTATCCCTTGTATTACAAACAATCCAATTATACTCTTTTAGTTACTTTAAAATGTACAATTAAATTATTATTGACCATAGTTACCTTCTTGTACTATCAAATACTAGGCCTTATTCATTCATGCAAACATTTTTTTTTGTACCCAGTAACTATCCCACCCTCCGGCTCTGAGAGCCCTATTACCCTTCCCAGCCTCTGGTAACCATTCCTCTATTCTCTATCTCCATGTGTTCAATTGTTTTAATTTTTAGATCCTACAAACAACCAAGAACATGTGATGTTTGTGTTTCTGTGCCTGACTTATTTCACTTAACATAATGACCTCCAATTCCATTGGTGTTGTTGCAAATGACTGGATGTTGTTCTTTTTATGGCTGAATAGTACTCCATTGTGTATGTGTACCACATTTTCTTTATCTATTCGTCTGTTGATGGACATTTAGGGTGCTTCCAAATCTTGGCCATTGTGTACATGCTGCAACAAACACAGAGTGCAGATGTCTCTTTGACATACTGAGTTCCTTTCTTTTGGATACATGCCCAGCAGTGGGGGCAATAATTTTTTTAGCTATTATACCAAAATCTCAGGAAAAAAAGAGCATAAACAATAAAATATCAAAGTAAACTAATGTAAGCTAAACATCAAACTAAAATGTTTCTGCACAGCAACAGAAAATCAACAAAATGAAAAGCCAGCCTACAGAATAGGAGAAAATATTTGTGAATCTTATATACGATAAGAGATTAATAATCAAAATACATAAGGAGCTCATACATTCAATAGCAAAATAACAAATAACCTGGCCAAAAAAATGGGCAATGGACCTGAATAGATATTTATCCGTAAAAGTAACGTGCAAGTATATGAGAAAAGTTCTCAACATCAAGGAACTGGAAACCAAAACCACAACAAGATATCATCTCACGCCTGTTAGGATGGCTATTATTTTTAAAAGGCAAGAGATAACAAGCATTGGTGAGGACGTGGAGAAAAGGGAAAGTGTGTATATAGATAGCGAGAATGTAAATTGATGCAGCCATTATGGAAAGCAGTGTGGAGTTTCCTCAGCAAATTGAAAATAGAATTAAAATAAGACCTAGCAATCTGTCTTTTGGGGTTATACCCGAGAAAAATGAAATCTACACCTGAGGTCGGGTGCGGTGGCTCATGCCTGTAATCCCAGCACTTTGGGAGGCCAAGGTGGGTGGATCACTTGAGGTCAGGAGTTCAAGACCACCCTGGCCAACATGGCAAAATCCCATCTCTACCAGAAATACAAAACTTAGCCAGGCATGGTGGTACACACCTGTAATCCCAGCTACTTGGGAGGCTGAGACACGAGAATCCCTTGAACCCAGGAGGCAGAGGTTGCAGTGATCTGAGATCACGCCAGTGCACTCCAGCCTGGACAACAGAGTGAGACTCTGTCTCAAAAATAAAAAGAAATCTACACCCAATAGAGATATCTGCACTCCCATGTTCATCACAGGATTATTCATAGTAGCCAAGATATGGGAACCTAAATGCCCATCAACAGATGAAGCGATTAAAATATCTGATATATATATGTGTGTGTATACATATATATACACGTGTATATATGTATGCATATATATCTCATATATATCTCATATACCATGTAGATATACACACATATATACGTGTGTATGTATACATATATATCTCATATACCATGTAGTATAAGCATTAAATCTTTAAAACATTAAAACATATAATATATATATCATATTACATATTATACATATGATATATATAATGTAAGCATATGATATACACATACACATATATACATATACACAATGGAGTACTATTCAGCCTTAAAAAAGAACCAAATAACATTATTGTTACAATGTGGGCAAATCTAGAGTACACTATGCTGAGCAAAATAAACCAGGCACAGGAAGACAAATTTTGCATGATCTCACTTACACGTGAAATCTAAAAAAATTCAAACTCACAGAATTAGAGAGTAGAATGGTGGTTACTGCAGACAGGGTGGTGGTGGGTGAGGACAGCAGTATTGGTAAAATGGTACAGTGTTTCAGTTAGGCAGGAGGAATACCTTCTGGTGATCCATTGTACAAGGTGACTAAAGTTAACAATAATGTATTGTATATTTCAAAAGTAACAGAACAGTGGATTTTAAATGTTCTTGCCACAAAGACATGGTAAGTATGTGGGGTGATGGATACATTAATCAGCAGGATTCGCCCATTCTGCAATGTATATATGTATCAAAACATGACTTTGTACCCCATAAATATAAAATTATATACAGTTGTCAGTTAAAATAAAAATTAAATTGATAAAAGAAAAGAGAATAAGGCACTGTTTTACACAGGGGTAAATTTAAATCTAACAGTGACCCTAGAGATAGGTATTATTTCTCCCATTTCCAGAGGAAATGTGGGATTGGTTACACAGGTGTTGGGAAACTTGCCCGAGGCTGATGAGCTGATGTCACTCGCATCCGATCTGATTTCAGGAATGATTTAAGCATTGCTTTTGGGAGCTAGATGGCTGGACAGTTCCACAAGGTCAAGGCAAAGATCTGCAAGAAACATAGAAGGAGTGAGATTCTGGTGTAGCCCACATAAACAAAAAGGCAACTGAATACTCCTGTTCTTAGGGAAAGGGGCTGGCAGGAGGAGGTCAAAAATGGGTGACAGCTAGGGTTACAGAAGGCTGACCAGGGCCCCCACAAATGTGCCTCTGTGAGAATCAGGAAAGATACACTTTGCTCAATGCAGATACAGACTGGGGCATGAGGCTCAGGATGGACATCAGCCCCGATAGTCCACCCCCTCTCCCTTGTGCAACACAGCACCTTCAAAAAGGTTGAACTACCTGGCTTGGATGCCAGCCAGGGGGCAGGAACCTGATGAGGGCCACTTGGATGAGAGGGACCTCGGGCATGAGAGGGGAGGCAGAACAGCATCAAACAGAAGGTCCTTAGTCCAGCTAGGCGGTACAAGGTGTTGCCTCTGTACAGGTGCTGCTTACCCCACCTGCCCTCAGCTTCCCATTATTTCCCAAGCCTGGCGTGACTGTGCTGACTCTATTCACTGGGCTGAGAGGAAGGAAAGGGCAGTGGGAAAGGTTAGGGGAGCACGCAGGATCATGGTAAGAAGTTGTGTCCTCAAGTGGGCTTATGGCTTTTTCCATGGTTCTGTTTCTGCTCCTACCTAAATGTCAATTTCTTTATTCAAACTGGTGTTTCTAGCTATTGTTGATGTCTCCTCAGTTCATTTCACTTATATCTTAAAATCTTTTTAGAATAAATTAATCTTAGGACGTTTTCAGCATCCAAATTTGGAAGAATAACTATCCTTCAAGGTTATAAATTAAAACACATATTTAAACAAACTTTGCCATTATTGAAAGTAAAAATTATATTTTGAATGACTTTAGAAGCTTTGTAATAAAATTCTAATGACCTCTGAAGCAAAAAGTCTAAATGCTAATTATAAAATATTCTAAAGTGTATTCGTTGTCACCTGATGAAGGTGGCACTTTATTGCTAATTGCAATGTCAACTATTCTTAGAACAATACAATTATAAAACAAAAATTTCTCTAAAATATATAAAATGTGAAAACTAACAAATTAATAAAATACTAAGTTGATAGGCTAAATACAATTTTTCAAAATGACTCTGAAAAACAAACCTATTGGGTTGAGTTTTATTTTGAGGTAGGGAAGCCTGTAATACAGTAAACCCTGAATCGCTGCTGGAAAGAGCTGAATTCAATATCTTGTTGATCTCAAAAAATAATTTTATGCTCTAATTAAATTCATGGTTTTAAATTAAAAGTTGATACAAGAAAACACCAAGGGATTTCATAATGCAAAATAGAGAAAGGAAATTAGAACTGGGAGAAAAAAAAAGTGATGACTCTTGATGGAGAAAAGAGAATGGCCATGAGGAAGGTGATCACCGTTATTTATTACTGTAGATGGCAATTTTGTTTAGGGAAGGAAAACATTAATGCATTCGATATCCAGACACACATTCAGATTGCCTGAAGTGTTTGAGGCATTACTTTAAATATTATTTAAAAATTGTAAATCTACATGAAGAGTATTTTTGAAAGTTATCCTGAGAAACCTAGAATTGACTTTTATAATGAAGCACATATTAAAAAGGTAACTAAAACCTTTGAAAAACAATGTGTTTGCCTATTTTGAAAAGGTTATCTTTGTAAATTAAAATTCAGTAAAATCTAAAAAACACAATTGTACAAGTTTTTTGATGAAACAAATAGTAGGATTTAGATCAGAAATCTTTAAGTACCAAATTTACTAAAAGGATCTAAGAAAATTTCCAAAGAAAATTCTGGATACCATGTTGAGTAGCCATCATAAGGTAACCCAGGTATGCCTATTGTGACCAACCAATGAAGTAACCCTGGAAGTTAATTTTCCCTCCACTATGGATCAAATGTCTGTGCTCCTCCCTCTCATTCACACGTTGATACCCAATCTCCAGTGTGATGGAATTTGGAGGTGGAGACTTTGAGAAGCAATTCAGTTATGAGGGCAGAGAAACCTCATGAATGGGATAAGCGCCCTTATCAAAGAGAGTCCAGAAAGCTGCCTCACCCCTTCCTCCGTGTGAGGACACAGCAGCAGGAAGTACTGCAGCAGCAGGAAGTACTGCAGCAGCAGGAAGTACTGATCTTCTGGTGAGTTTTCTCTAGTTCTTCCTTCATCAGGGTTGGCAGGCATCTTATCTCTGATCCTTCCTGGATAGTCACTTCATCAAATCCACCCACAGCTACCTAAGGACCATTTTCCGTAACAATTTTTATTTCATAACATTCTATCATCTCAACTTTGTCCTTCTACCAATATTCACTATCTATAATGTAGAGATTTATATGTAGTACAGGTAAAGGTAATCTTTTCATTGAAATAATTTCACAACCAGTGATTCTTACTACTTTACGTGGCACATGAAGGGAATTCAGCAGTGGTGCCCGTATCTTGTGATGGGCAACAGGGCATAATCTTATTTAAGAACATTGCTTCTACTTGTATAAATTAGTATATAAGCTCCTTTGCCTTCTCTTAATTTTGTCTTTAGTTTTCAATTTTGATAAAATATCTAGCTGCCTTATTTGCTCATAATAAAGCATTTTACACCATAGCATCTAAAATACACACACTATAGGACTCGATGATTTGCTTCACAGTTTTTCTTTAGTTGAAGTAAATTTTTCTCCCAATAGAACATTCTCCTTTCTCATAGACAATTACATTGTCAAGATAATCTATGTTACGCTGTGGTAACAAGCAACTCAAAATCTCAGTGGCTTTCAACAAGACATTGTTTCTCACTCACACTATATATCTACAACACATTGGCTGCCTCTGTTCCACATCATTTTGACATCAGCCTGGGCTTTGAAGCAGTATCAGTTCATAGCAGGGAGAAAGATATTTTTCCAGGAAGCGGATTTTTTTTCCGGGAAGAAAATATGTCATTTTCATTTCTTTTTATGGCCCCAAACAAGTTACAAGGACAGGGCTGATGTCAATGAGATGGGGAAATACAGTGGGTCCTCTATATCCATGGGTTCCTATCCACGGATTCTACCAACCATAGATTGAAAATATTTAGAAAAAAAAGTCACGAAGTCCCAAAAATCAGTACTTAAATTTACCATATGTCCAGTACTATCTTGAATCCACTGGAATAAACTGATATGTAGGCATTGTACTATTACAAGTAACCTAGAGATGATTTAAAGTAAATGATGTGCATAGGTAATATACAATTACTGTGATATTTTATAACAGGGATTTTAGCATCCATGGACTTTGGTATCTGAGGGAGCTCCTAGAACCAATTCCCTATGAATACCAAGAGATGACTGTATGCTTCTTCCCCAGGAAGGAGTAGGGAACACTTTAAGGTGTACTCAAACACTGTCTATCTTTCTGGGCATCATTTTGCTCCCCCACCACATTCAGAGCATACACACTCCCTAATCCGAGGCAACAATCCCAAATTCCCAGCCACAGCCTCCATCGTGCGCCTGTCTCATCCAGTCTGGAGACCGTGAAGCAAACTCAACCTCAATGACTCACTCCTCTTTGTATTCAGGAGAGCAACAGGAACAATAGCACTGCAATACATGCTCCCACTGGGAAAACAGAACAACTGGACCTGCCATCACTGGTCTGTAGCAATCCCAGAAACCTGCTAGGCAGAATTTTGAGAGGCTCCTGTCCTTAAGGTGGAGAATATTCTTTGGGTCCTGACTGCATACCCTGGGATTAGACACTTTCCTCCCAGTATATTTTTCCCTCCATGACCCTTGGTTCTGTTTTTGAAGATGTTCTCTCTTTTTTACCATCTTACTTTGTCACATCTGAGAGGGTCATTGAGAATGCATCCTCCCTGGGGCCAGATGGTCTTCTCAGTCTGTTTCTTGTCCTTTGAAGTTGGGTGAACCAAAGCCTATTTTAAATTCTGAAGCATCAAACTCTCTTCTGGCTCAAACTGATGGCTATTGGAAATACAACTCTCTCAAAAACTTACTTGCTTTCTTAATCCTGTGAGAAGCAGCAAATATTTTAACATTGTAATATCGTCTACCACAGAGATGGAGCTTATATTTTTCTTTTACATAGAGCTCTTGATGCACTCAATGTAATAGCTGTTCTATCTGCCTTTTATATTTCATTTTTGTATCTGACTTGGCTTTGCTGCTAGAAATAACATACGAAAAGCACTCGGAAATTACATCTTGCAGCTGATATTCCCTAGAGACACCATTCCTGACCCAAATAGTCATTTGGCTTATATTCGAACATAAACATGGATGGCATCTCACAGCCTACTGAATCTGCTCACTCATTTTTATACTGATGAGCTGCTGGGTTATAAATCTGCCTTCTCGTAGTTTCCAAGCACCATCCTTCCTTCTGCCAATACATAAGCACACAATAAATACAAACTATCTTATAAGCTATAGCGAACCAATCAGCCTATCTTTTACTGTGAACCGATATTGCCTGGAAAGAAAAAGTAGCTACTAAAAGTAGTTTTATATATACTTTTTATACAACATATGTTTTTTAAAATTTTTATATAACATACGTTTCCTCTTTGTTTTTCTTTCAATGTGTTCTAATTTGACGTTTTCCTTTAAAGTGTGCATCATAACCTAAATACAGATCTTTAGGTATCCTTGGGTCACTATAAAATTGAATGGAGTCACTATTCCCCTCATTTAAAATAACTACTCTTCCATTTTTTTTGCAGATTACATATTCATGTCTGTGGGGTTTTTGTTTGTTGGTTTTTTGTTTTGTTTTGCCCATTACATTGTTGAACTGATTGTTTTAAGGCATTATGTAAAATCCCTTATTGTTTAGCTTGTCATTTCACACAATTGTTATATATCCTTGCTACTGGTCCTGCACAGATTAGATGGTCATGCCTTTTATATTTTTATTCAAATGATTAATAAAAGGTTGAAAAGGACATAGCCAAGGATAAAGCCCGTGGCACCCTACTGGAAACCACCTTAACGTCATCAACATCTATCCATTAATCACCACTTTGGGTTGAGTTTTTCAATCAGCTACTAATCCATCACTTTGATCTTGCACTTTTCTAAATCTTGTCCACAAATGCCTAGTCTGACATGATTTGTTGTTTGTGGGCCTATATTCACCGCCTCCTCTAAGGAACCATCTTTCAGCTTTAATGATGTGTTCCTTAGACAAGAAGGCAATATTATACTACACATCAGCAGTAAGCACAATCTTTGTCCAACTTTTCAAAGTGTAATGATTATTTGTCAAACTTTAAAAAACTTACAGAACTTCACCAAGTTTTCTCAACTCATTTCAAGAATATGTTCATAAACTCATTGGCAAATTTTCTGAGTAACTTGGATAGCAGTTCTTCTGCTTTAATAGACTTCAAAGAAGCTATGTGTGCTATTAAAATTTCCTTCAACTACCTCGGGTTTCAGTCTTTCTCACTAGTGTACATTTTGTTTGCCTTTGTCTGAGAATAATTCTAGAAACTGTATTCTAATTCTCTCACTGTCAATCATCAACATAACAAACCCCACAGCATGTGTTATCCAGTCATTGCTGAGGTTGTCTTGAAAACAGCCATTATTTCACCCTGTCATTCTTATAGTCAGTTTATTTGCTGACTCTGGATTAAACTAGAAAGCAGGTCTTTTAAAGTTTAGCTATAACTGTACTTTCATTAAATGTAAACAAGAGAGACAGGACTTGCAGAGGAAAGAAGACTGAATGTGGGTCCACATATGTTGGGCATCAGACTAACCTCCAAACTTTCTAGTTCTGTATTTTGGTAGGTCATAAGATTCTCTGACTTACAGTTCGTTCTTTAAAATTATGAAAGAAAAGGATTTTCTCACATCGAGTGCCGTAGCAATGAGAAAAGTATATAAACCACCTTAAAGTACTATGTAAGTGGTAAATAAGGTTCCTTACTATTGTTATTACTTGATAATTTAAAGTTGATATAAAACATAAGAATAAGAAAGGGAAAATAAAAGCAGTGTGTTGAGAACTGAAGGAAGAAATAAATTATATATACTGAGGATGATTAAGTCATTGTTTTGTCTATATATTTAATAGCTGGCAAATTACCTATCCATTCTTATTTAGTCATTCAAATATATGGATGATAAAAAAGCCAAGAATAGTCAACAATGACATCCACTGAGTATAAAAATTAGGTACTCTTTTTAGTATCAATATGTCACTAAATAACGTTTTGGAAAGTTTCAGATTTTTTTTTAACTTTGTAGGTCACATTTTAAATATTTTTCTAGCTTTTCAAATTTAAAACAATTTCATTTCACATTAAAATATATTTGTGATGTGAAACTAGGAATACATTTTGTTCAATTATTGTTTTTTGAGTAATTGGGATTGAGTTCACAGTCAAAATATGAATTATGGAACTAGCTGACAGTATATTTTAATTAATTTCCTTTATATTGATACTATTTAATTACTTACAGTTAGGATTATCCAAAATTTTAAATTTTAAAGAGTGAAGTCATAGAAAATTTAATCAAGAAGGTTTTTATTACATTAAATTTTGAGCCCCAAATATATGAATCTATTTCCCAGAGAGAGACTGATCTATAGAAATGTGCTTTTCTTACCTATTTTTATATTTTTGATAGTCTTTTTGTAGTTTATGTTCTTTGAGAAATGAGGAAAGTCACTGTTAACACTATTTCAACACATTCTGAGACATCAAAAGATAAAATCATAATAATAATGACAATGATAGTATCTTTTGCTGTTCATTTAAAATTAATGGCTAGTTTATAATTACTAATATTTAAAGAACTAGTTGGTTCTTAAGTGGAAAATGAATTTTAATTTCAAAGACATTTAAATTAAAGGGAAGAGCTCTTTAATTTTACATTCATTACAAGCTAATCACTTTTCTGAAATATTGCAGCATAGTTGATTTTTAATTCTGAGACCTCTATAATTCAATTTAGATCAGCACTATTATGCTGCGTTACAATGATATTTAGTCACCCCATCATGATTATTTGATTTAGCCAAATTAAAGTCTGTTTCATGGTTTTAAGATACAATAACATATATCAAAGCACTATCAATGTAGTTAATAAAACTCTTTACACAGCAACAGTTATTTGTGTCAGATTCAAACATTTCCTCCAGGACACCCATGCAAACAGAAGAGTAAGAGTGAGTTCCCATCATTTTTCTGTGTGAGAACAGAATGAAAGCCATGCTGACAGTGATGTGTGTGCATCTATGTTTCTGTACTTCACATGCGTACTTGTATGTCCCTTAGCTGAGCCAACTTTTGAAGACAGCTGTTTTTTGGTACCTGTGGGGATTGGTTGCAAGACCCCTGTGGATACCGAAATCTGTGATTGCTCAAGTTTCTGATATAAATCTTTTTGCACACATCCTCCTGTATAATTTAAGTCATTTCTGGATTACTTGTAACACCTAATACACAGTAAATTCTATGTAAACAGTTGTTGGACTATATTGTTTAGGCAATGATTACAAGAAAAAAATGTCTATGCATGTTCAGTACAGACACATCATCCCTTTTGTTCTGAATATTTTCCATCCATGACTAATTGAATCTGCAAAATCAGAATCCACAAATATAGAGGGCCAACTGTAAATGTACTCATTTCTTTCTGTTCTGGGTAGTATCAGAAAAACTTACCAAATGTCTAACTTTTCCATGAAGGGAAAGAAAAGTGCCCCTCCTCAGAAGACAAAAGTATAGAGAGAGTTATTATAATTTTTAAACATTCCTTTTCTTACTCCTCCCCCAAAGAAGACTAGGGTGGTGGGGGGCAGGTTGGTGAGATGAGGGAGGGCACCCCAAGAGCTCTCCTCCCCACTGTAGCTTGGCTTCCTCTACAACACAGAGATGATCTCACCTCCAGTTGATGCTTGTCCAGGACAGTCATATGAAGGTCATTTGGCCATACATCTCAACCTCACTCTCCAATTAGCTTTAATTTTATTTAAGCTGTTATTCAACAGCTTTAATTTTATTATAATTTTTATAATAGATGCTATTCCCTGTAATTATATTGATATAATATTTTATTGTTTAAGCTTTAATTTCATTTAAGCTGTCATTTCTATTTTTATGATTCTTACACCTCACTTCTCAATTAACTTCAAGCTATGAGCAGACAGGAACGTAACCGATCGGCATTCTTTACCTTGCTAGTAGACAGATTTGTTTTCTCCCTTCTTGGTATCTCTCCTTGTTGAATTTTTTAAATGAGAACTGGCTATGCAACTATGTAAAGTCTTGTCAGGAACTTAAGTAGTTATAGCATAAGTCCTATAGCATAGGCCAGGCGTGGTGGTTCACGCCTGTATTCCCAGCAATTTGGAAGGCCGAGGCGGGTGGATCACGCGGTCAGGATATCGAGACCATCCTGGCTAACACGGTGAAACCCCATCTCTACTAAAAGTACAAAAACAAAATTTAGCTGGGCGTGGTGGCGAGTGCCTGTAGTCCCAGCTACTCAGGAGGCTGAGGCAGGAGAATGGCGCGAACCCGGGAGGCGGAGCTTGCTATGAGCCGAGATAGCGCCACTGCACTCCAGCCTGGGCCACACAGCAAGACTCCTTCTCAAAAACAGAAACAAAAACAAAAAACAAACAAACAAAAAATCCTATAGCATAAAAACAGAGCTTTTGGGTAGAAAACGTCTTTGCACTGCTCTGGCCATGCAGGTTAGGACGTGTAGGTTTGCAGCACGGCAGAGTTCACCTGGGAAGCGCAATGGGCACAAGATGGAAGGCACGTCACCTCTGTCTGTCTGTTTCAGTCACATGAGCAGATTAATATTCATTTCTTTAGAGTAACTTGAACTGGATTTCTATAATCTGCAACAAAGAGAGTCCTGTCTAAACACAGGTACCCACGAGTAAGGAATGCAAACAACAGAACATAAAATTGACTGTGTTGAAGGAATCTCTGACAAGGAGGGTATCTATCTCCGGCTAAGTAATCGTAAATTTGTGTTATGCATGGCAAAACATCTACGTAAATTGTTGCTTGCTTTGTTCAACATTGTGTGCCTATTGAATATTGTGTGTCATTGAAATGACCTCTTTTTCTTTAGCAGCTCTACCGAGAAATAATTCACATAACACACAACTCACCCATTTAAAGCTCAGAATCCACTGTATAACAAGGATATATCAATATAGTTGCAGATGTGCAACCATTACCATAACTACTTTTAAAGCTTTCCATCACTTCCATCAAAATCTTCATACCGATGAGCAATAAAGCCCAATCCATCTCACAGCCCAGACCTGGACAATCACTAGTTACATTCAATCTCTATTGACTTGCCTATTCTGGACATTTTGTGGGAATGGAATCAGAGCAAGGTTTACCTATGTTGTAGCGTGCATCAGTACTTTATTCCTTTTGGTTGCCTAATAATATTCCATGGTGTATATGTATTACATTTTACTCATTCAGTCATCAAGTAATGGACATTTGGGTAGTTTTACTGTTTGGCTGTTACAAAAAAATGCTGCTACATACATTAATTTGCTAGTCTTTGTGTAGCTATATTTTTTTCATTTCTCTTGGGTATATAACTAGCAGTGAAATTGATGTGTCATATGGTAACTCTTTAAACTTTGGAGATACTGCCAAACAACTTTTCAAAAAGGCTGAAATATTCTGCATCCTCATAAGCAATGTATAAGATTTTCATTTTTTTCCACAACCTTTCCAAAATTTGTTATCCATCTTTTATATTTAGCCATTCTAACGGGGTGAAGTGGTGTTTCATGGTTTTGGTGTGCATTTTCTTAATAGCGAATGAAGTTGAGTATCTTGTATTTGCTTACTGGCCACGTGTATATCTTCTTTAGAGAAGTAGCTCTTCAGAATTTTTGCCTAATTCTTGATTGTTTGAAAATTTAAATTTTTTAGTTGTAGGAGTTATTCATACATTTAAAATGAAAGTTCCTTATCAGATATATGATTTGCAAATATGAGAGTACATATAAGAGAAATCCTTAATTTGCTTTTCATCACTTTAAAAGATAATTGACTATCTAAAGAAAAATTATATAAATATATTGAAATTTCTAACGTGTAGAAATAGAAATGTATGAAATGTATAATATATACAGAAATAAAATAGAACAAAATATAGAATGAAGAAAATAAACCTATAATATTTGTATCTCCCAATATAGATCAAGTGATACATTTTGAAGGAGTACTGCCATAAGTTAAGATACATAACATAAATACTAGAAAATTCTTCAAAATATGTATTATTAGTAATACAATAGTGGCCACAATGGAATTATTAAAAATAAAAAAATTAATCTACAAAAGACAAGAAAAGAGAAAGAAAGTGGTAAAAGAACAGACAGGACAACACATGATGGAAAACAGTTAATAAGAAGATAGATGTGACACAGTCATATTTACATTGTATTCATTTTTATTGATATAGATACTTGTATTATATCTTTTTGTCATTAGTTTTTTAACCTATATATTTTTAAGTGAATATGTGCATTATAAGAACTTGAAAAACAGAAGAAAAAAGCAAACTCATTCACAACCACATGTAGTTCACAGTTCGATGTATCCTTCTAGGTCCTGTGTGTGTATAGATGCAAGATCTAATTTTACGGAGTTGAGATTATATAGTATATGTCATGCTGTTTTCACACATCTTGTCTATTTACCAATTCAAAAATCAAAGGTATGTGAATATTTTGATAACCAAGAATATGCTACATCAACTCAGTCTATTAGGAAAAAAATGCAATATTGCCTTTTTCAGAACAAAAATTTCATAGAAAACAAAAATGATCACAGGTCTCTAGATAAAAGTATTTGCAAAGTTCTGATTAAAATATTAATTTTCTGATTAAAATATTCACTTAATGCTCAATTAAAGTGAACCATAAAACAACAATTTAAACTAAGTATGTTTCTAAGGTAATTCATTATCAGATCTATGCTATTCAGATATTAGCAAGAAGGTGTGTTTCTACTGAATTACTTAATGTATTCCTATGGTACAGCCAAAAAAGATGCACATACATCACTGGCTATCCTCAAAATATAAATATGAACACGTTGCTTACTCCTCTCCTCTTATACTTCCTTTTGTTTCTCTACTGCTCACCTAATCAACAAGTCCTGACATAAACTTCTCAGAGGTGGTCTAACAATTCCATATCCAATATGGTCCTTTTCCATCAGTTATAACAAAAACGTATTTACAAGTTGGCTAATTCACTAGCTCTGCTTTTATCATACATTGCCACCTCAGAACATCTATAAAACTTAGAAGTTGGAAAATAGTGAATTTTTCCACAATAAACACTTTACTAAAAATGCTCATACAGACCTATGGTTGTCATCTGAAACCATCTTCTAGCTATGGAGGTCCTAAAAAGAGCTCTTCTCTTTACCCCTCCTCTTCGCCCTCTTCCACTATTCCAGTGACTGGGTACAGAACTATGTCCAACTCCAAGAGGTAGAGTAACAAAGGTCATTCTTGGAAGACAGGCCTTCCTAAAAACAAACCAAGGACATTTATAAAGGGGTGGTAATATTACTACCTCTACTTTTAACATATGTCGAGTATTAGGACTTGGACTTTTTTATCCTTTCATACACAGCAATATGAACTAAAATGCACATATAGAACAATCATTAGACCATCTGAACTAATTAAATTCACGGGACAGAACCTTTCTTTCTGTACACTTCCTCCTTCCCACCTGCCACCCTTCAGTGAATAGTCAGTATCTTTTAAAAATATATCTTTTAAAAAAGGAGACTGTCAGATTAGGGGAAAAAAAAAAAAGGAAAAACCTAAGAAACCCACTCTCAGTACAAAGACGTAGGTAATGTGAGATATTACCTTGAAATGATATGATATCTCTGATTTGCTTTAAAATGCTTCAGCCAAAAAGAAAAAAGAAAAAATATTTAAAAAGAGGAAGATGATCTGGTAATATTTTAAGTTTGGGGATCTGTGTGGGTGAACAATTTGATTTTTTTTTCCTATTTTTGTGTATGTTCAACTTGTTACGATAAAATGCTTAAAATACACAACTATAGGCTCCCCCCACATCCTTTTAGTCATTGATAATGCCACAATCACAAATTATTTCTTATAAACTAAAGGAAATGCTAGCAAGGGCATAGGAAGCTCTAAAGCAGAGGAAGGGTTCAAATGGGATTTTCATAAGGGGAACACAGCTGAAGGTTCCCCATCCCAGGACTTCTCCTGACAACACAGCTAGCAAGTACCCCCACCTCAGAGCACAGTCCACTAAGGAGAAGCTGGGGACCCTGGGTACATGTCCTTGCTCCAGGCAGGGCTCCAGAGGCCAGGCCTGAGATAGAACTGGTTATGTGTGTAAAGGGCTCAGGCAGAACACCAAGACTCATCTGTAAGAGGCAGGCACATCTATAGAGAGAGGCTGATGCAACATGACAAGGACTGGCACATGCCATGAAAAGAAATGAATTTCAAAAAGCTTTTTTGCTGGAAAATTCAAGAGCTAAGGTCCCTCTTTTGTGCAGATTGCTAATCTGATAGAAAATTAGTCTTTGAATCCCAGTGCCCATGATATTATATCTGTTACAGAGAAATAATATTATATGAGGGAGGGAAGGAATGGAACTGTATGGAATTACAGAAACTTCTGCATCCAGCATATCTAAATTGAGAGTGTCTCTGGGCATTTTGGTTCATTTTGTGACTTACTACCATTTAATCTGGGATTGCCACTTGCCACAAGTTAACATTTGAATTTTTCAGGCATTTTCTGGGATGCTTTGGGGGAGATGCTCTGGCAATGAAGACCATCAGAAAGACCGGAATGTAGAAGTGAGATGCAATGATGCAAAGTCAGGGGCTGAAAGATGGGGTTCTGTCCCTCTCTGCTTTCTTCTTACTTCCCAGGATTCTGACAGCCAGAATTGTGATTCCAGGCCAGAGTCAGGGAATGATTGTCTGAGGAAACTGACCGAATCAAAACGAAGACCCATAGATATGGGCATGTATAGTTCCATTAACGACTGGATCTAGCCCAACATGAAAGCAGAACTTCCAATCAGATGTACATGGTCATTACATAATGTTAAAGGGATAAATTCAGCAAGAGGATATAATGGTTGTAAATAGATATTCACTCAACACTGGAGGACCCAGATACATAAAGCAAATATTATTAGCACTAAAGAGAGAGTTAGGCCCTGATACAATAATTGCTGGAGACTTTAACACTCTGCTTTCAGCTTTGGACAGATCATCCAGACAGCAAATCAACAAAGAAATAGCAGACTTAATCTGCACTATACAACAAATGAACCTAATAGATATTTACAGAACATTTCATCCAACAGCTACAGAATACATATTCCCTCAGCACATGGATCTTTCTCAAGGTTAGGCCACATGTTAGACCAAAAAACAAGCCTTAAAACATTTAGAAAAATTGAAAGAATAACAAGCATCTTCTTTAACCACAATGGAATAAAAATAGAAATCCATAACAAGAGGAATTTTGGAAACTATGCAAACACATGGAAATTAAACAAAATGATCCTGAATGACCAGTGGGTCAATGAAGAAATTAAAAAGGAAACTAATAAATTTCTTGAGATAAATGATGATAGAAACAAATCATACCAGAATTAATGAGATACAGGAAAGCAGTACTGAGTGAAATTTATAGCTGTAAATGCCTACATCAAAAAATAAGAAAAACTTCAAATAAATAACCTAATGATGCATCTTAAAGAACTAGAAAAGCAAGAGCAAACTGAACCAAAATTAGGAGAAGAAATGAAATAATAAAGATCAGAGCAGACATAAATGAATTTGACATGAAGAAAATAATGTAAAATATCAAAAAAAGTTTTTTTGAAAAGATAAAAAAAAATTTATAAACCTTTAGCCAGACTAAGGAAAAAAGAGAAAAGTCCAAATAAATGAAATCAGAGATGAAAAAGGAGACATTATAACTGATACCACAGAAATTCAAAGGATCATTAGTGGCTACTACAAACAATGATATGGCAATAAATTGGAAAATCTGGAAGAAGTGAATACATTCCTAGACACATACAATCTACAAAGATCAAACCACAAAGAAATCCAAATCCTGAACAGACCAACAATAACAAAATCCAAGCCATAATAAAAAGTCACTCAGTAAAGTAAGCCCAGAACCCAATGACTTCACTGCTGAATTTTACCAAACATTTAATGAATTAATATCAATCCTGCTCAAACTATTTCAAAAAATAGAGAAAGAATGAATACTTCCAAACTCAATCTACAAGGCCAGTATTACCCTGATACCAAAACCAGAAAAAGACAAATCAAAAAAAAAAAAAAAAAAAAAAGGCCAGGTGCAGAGGCTCATGCCTATAATCCCAGCACTTTGGGGAGGCTGAGGAGGGCAGATTGCTTGAGGCCAGAAGTTTGAGATCAGCCTGGCCAACATGGTGAAACCCTGTCTATACCAAAAATACAAAAATTCACCAGGCATGGTGGCGCATGCCTGTAGTTTCACCTACTTGATAAGCTGAGGCATGAGAATCACTTGAACCCAGAAGGTGGAGGTTCTGGTGAGCCGAGACTGTGGCGTTGCACTCCAGTCTGGGTGACAGAGTGAGAGTCTGTCTCCAAGAAAAAAAAAAGCAAAAACAAAAACTAAAGGCCAATATCTCTGATGAATATTGATGCAAAAATCCTCAACAAAATACTAGCAAACTGAATTCAACAATGCATTAAAAAGATTATTCATTATGACCAAGTGGGATTTATCCCTGGGATGCAAGGATGGTTCAACATATGCAAATCTATCACTGCAATACATCAGATCAACGGAATAAAGGACAAAAAAGATATGATCATTTCAATTAATGCCAAAAAAGCATTGGATAAAGTTCAACATTGTTTCAGGGTAAAAACCCTAAAATACTAGGTATAGAAGGAACATATCTCAACATAATAAATGTCATATATGATAGACCACTCAGTGTCATACTGAATGGGGGAAAATAGAAAGCCTTTCCTCTTAGATCTGGAACATTATAAAGATCCTCTCTGTCATCAGTGATTCAACCTAGTACTGGAAGTCCTAGCTAGAACAATCAGACAACAAAAAGAAAGAAAGAAAGGGCATCCAAATTAGAAAGGAAAAAGTGAAATCATCCTTGTTTGTAGATGATATGATATATTTGGAAAAACCTAATACTCCACCCAAAAACTATTAGAACTGATAAATTCAGTAAAATTGCAGGATACAAAATGGACACACAAAATTCAGTAGCATTTCTAAATGCCAGCATTGAACAATGTGAAAAAGAAATAAAAAAAGTAATCCCATTTACAATAGCCACACATAAAATTAAATACTTATGAATTAACTTAACCAAAAAAGTGAAAGATCTCTATAATGAAAACTATAAAACACTGATGAACTACATTGAAGCAAACACCATAAAAGGGAAAAATATTTATGTTTATTAATTGGAAGAACCAGTATTGTTAAAACGTCCATATTATCCAAAGCCATCTACTATTATATAATACTACCACATTATTCAATGCAATCCCTATCAAAATACCAATGACATTTTTCACAGAAATAAAAAAAAAAACTATCCTAAAATTTATATGAAACCATGGAAGGCCCAGAGCAGCCAAAGCCTAAGCAAAATTAAACAAAACAAAACAAAAAGCAAACTGGAAGAATCACATTACCTGCTTTCAAATTATGCCACAGAGCAATAATAACTGAAACAGCATGGTACCAGCAAGAACACAGACACATAGACCAATGGAACAGAGTAGAAAACCCAGAATCAAATCCATGTACCTACAGTGAACTCATTTTGGACAAAGTTGCCAAGAACATACACTGAGGAAAAGGTGGTTTCTTGAATAAATGGTGCTGGGAAAACCGGATATCCACAAGCAGAAGAATGAAACTAGACCTCTATCTCTCACCATATATAAAAATCAAATCAAAATGAGTTAAAAACTTAAATCTAAGGCCACAAACTATGTAACTGCTACAAAAAGCATTGGGGGAACTCTCTAGGACATTGATCTGGACAAATTTTTTTTGAGCAATATCCCACAAGCACAGGCAACGAAAGCAAAAATGGACAAACGGGATCACATTAAGTCAAAAAGCTTCTGCACAACAAAGGATACAATCAACAAAGTAAAGAGACAACCCACAGAATGATGTGATTATTACACATTGCACACCTGTACCAAAATATCTCATGTACTCCATAAGTATATACACCTACTAGGTACCCACAAAAATTTTTTAAAAAAGTAAAAAAATGGCAAATACATAAAAATTAAAGATTAAGTTAGACTTTTCAGACGGGTTAGAGTTCAGTAAATTCCCAGCCCATAGACCCTTCCTCACTAGGCTTTTGGAGGATGGGAGCAGACTCAGCTCCCATCCTCCAAAAGGATGGGAAGCAGACTTTTTGGAGCATGTCAAGGCAGACTCAGAGCCAGGAAGCAAGGGACCCAGCACAGCAGAGAGCAGGGGGATTTCACAGCAACGATGAGGAGAAATCTCCAGACAGCAAGTGTGCAGCAGACTGGAAATAAACAGACCATACCGGAACAGTGGAAGAAGGACCTAGAAGAACTGCTCCCAAGAAAACAAAAAAGGGACACATGGATGTGCCTGTCTGTTGTAAGAGGAGGTTTGAGTACTTACTCTACTTTTGGAAAGGAATTATCAACAGCTGTGAAGACTACAGGGAAAATTCTAAAGCATAAGACTACTGCATCTATACAAATGTATTAATACAAATGTATTAATGTGTCTCTTTGAAAAAAGGAAAAATGTACAAATTGGATCACGTCAAGTTAAAAAGCTTCTACAAAGCAAAGGATATGTAAATTGTTGCTTTACTATTTTGTGTGTTGTTAATGTATCTCCTTGAAAATACATTAACAGCACACAAAATAGTAATGCAACCATTTAAAAGCTATTTAAATATAAATATCAATTTAAACAAGTTGAAACAATAGAGGAATAGAATTTGCCTATTTAGACTGGAGCTTGATAGAACCACATTTTTATTTTTCATAGAAAAACATTAATTGCTAATATTTGCAATCTAATAATCTAACAATATCAGTAAGTGGATATTACTTAGACAAAGTCATATTATTTAAGAAAACATGGAAGTCAGGGGTGAGGCTTAAGGGAAGTGACAGACACACAGGTAGCCCTGAAGCGGGGTGAGGACGTGGGGCCGACACAGTGGGAACAAGCAAGGAATACTGGGTGTAGATGAACGCTGCTATGGTTGTAAGTGGAGGAATGGAATTTGGTGACAAAACTAATAGAGACAGAAAGTCAAGAAGAAGAAACCAAGAAGGAGTTGATTTGGGAACTACTTAAAATATTTTTAAGAAGATTATGGAATATCGAAGTTAATGAGTATAGAATTTGAAAATTTTGATTTATAGACCAAAAGAACAATTTGTCCCAGTGCTATGAATATGGAAGCCCTTTGGACAAGACTATATTTGAAATGAATTAACAGATATAATTGATTGCATGAAGTCTTTGGAGAGAATATATGGATTAAAGAAGAGTTGAAGAAAGTGTCATAAATAACATCAACTTTTTATGGATGGGCCGAGGAACAGGAGGGAGCCACTTCAGGACGACTGGAAAGAGAAGTGATAATAAATAAATGAGGGTGATACCACCAAAGACGTGAAGTCTACAAAATAAAGAAGTTTTATCTTTCTATTCTGGAAAGACATCAGCCACCTATTAGGTGCCCAGTGAATGTCTGTGGGGAGAATGGATTAATGAATGAATCAATGAAATCAACAATGGTAATGGCACAGCAAGACCAGCCAGGACAACAAATCACTGGGAACTTGATGCTTGCAGAGCCAGTGGAGTGTTTTATGCTTAAGGCAAACTGCAGAGAGGACTGAACATAAAGAGAGGAGGAGTGGCTTCTCATGAAGCACAGGCCCCATCCCCTAATCCAACAAAACCAAACCCAGTGCAACAGATACGGGAGGGAAGTACGGCGCAATCCACGCTCCACTGGAAATACCCTAATTAAAACTGATTGTCTCCTTATAAATGATGGGATTTTTATATACTCAAAGTATATTTTAAAACCCAGCATCAAAAATCAGCAAAGCTTATATATTTTCTGACAAGCAGGAAAAATGTAACCCTGAATATAGAAGCACAGTTCCTCTGTGGTGTTACTGGGATGGATTCGGGACTAACCTCCTTGTCTTTTCCTTCTTCAGGAAACAGAGCTTTGAGGGAAAAGTCAAAACTTAGTACTACTTGGTAGTAAGTAGGAGAAGTAGATTCATGATAAATAAACAAAGTTAGCACATGATCTTTATGGACATCAGGAAGTGTGATTTATTAATCTTCATTGAACATTGAAGCCATTTGAATTGCTTAGAAATTAATATAAATTAATACAATGAAGGAATGATGCTGAGCTCTAGTGATCAGTGTCATATATTTGATGGGCTAATTAGTTAATTTCACATGGTTTAGCAGAAACATACTAAAGTTGTAGAAGAGTGGTATTGCAGATCAAATGCCTGGGATAAACAACAATGGTTATTTGAAATATAACCATTTAGTTACAAGCGTATTTTTCAATACTGCAAATTTGTTTGCAAGCTAACTCAAAATAATACAGCTGATAACATTTAAAGTTCATGGATCAAAACCAACATAGGCCACAATGTACAAAGCTTCTTGTTTATCTCCAAATTAGCCACTTAGAGCAAAAGCCAGTATAATAATGTGAGCAAATCAACAAATCAATGAAACTTTAAAAAGGGAGAATGCTTCAAACAAAATTTTCACTCTATTCTTTCAGGAAAGATATAGTTAGATGAATGTAATCCCTGCAGCTGTACAGTCAGGGTAGCTTTTTTTTTTTTTTTTTTTTGAGATGGAGTCTTGCTCTGTCACCCAGGCTGGAGTGCAGTGGTGCGATCTCGGCTCACTGCAACCCCTGCCTCCTGGGTTCAAGCAATTAGCCTGCCTCAGACTAAGTAGCTGGGACTACAGGTGCGTGCCACCATGCCCAGCTACATTTTTTGTGTGTTTTAGTAGAGACAGGTTTTCACCATGTTGGCCAGGATGTTCTCAGTCTCCTGACCTTGGGATCCGCCCACCTTGGCCTCCCAAAGTCTGGGATTATAGGTGTGAGCCAACGTGCCAGGCTGGAGTAGCACTTTTATGAACAGTTATGACAGTAACAGCTATTGCTGTGAGATCTGCATTAGTATTTGGCTAAGAACTGATTAGAGGAGGATGCAGTTGTGGAGTTTTTTTGATGTTTACTGATCTATGAGCATTTCTTAGGGTATATGAGGTCCACCTTCTAATGGGACCCTCCAAATCCTTTTTGTCACTTACTACAAACTGAAATTTTATGGTAGTGCTTTAATTTGAATAACATTTGATCAAAGAAGATCGTTTTCCACAAATCTTTACATGTCTTATGAGCAGAGGCTATGACTATCTGTCCCGCACTATCTTCACAAGGATGTCTGTAGAGTAAACAGCCTTGGAAGACAGAGATAGTGGCCCCAACAGGGGCAGAAATCACACAGGCCTAAGTTACCAGTTTTATCAAATAAGAATATATGGTGTCCAGTTAACTTCGAATTTAAGATAAAGTATGTCCTATGCAATGTTTGGTACATATTTATACTAAGAAATTTTATGTTGTTTATCAAAACTTCAAATTAAGTAGGCATCCTGTACTTTATCTGCCAACCTTCCTTACTGTTGATTATAAACAATGTAGTTTCCCTAAGTTTGGTCTCCTCTCCCAAAATCCATGGTGTGCCCAGGCACGGCCTGGCCCTCTTACCTTTGCTGATAGGGACCGGGCCTCAGGAAGCCGGTGCATGTGCTGGCGCTCTGGCTGCTGCTGTGGCTGCGAGAAACACTCTTTCATTCTGACTCACAAGTCCCAAGTTTTCTGCCAGTATCCACAACATTGTGCTAGGCTGCTTGAGCTTCTAATTGGAGTCAAATCTCAGACACATCAGACAAATCTTGACATCTATCTCCCTCACAAACACATAAAAGCTTTTGACAGCAGGGACCACTTACGTTTTGTTTAATACTGTGTCTGGCATATTGCCCAGTACCTCTCACTAAGTAAATAGTTGTTGAAAAGGTGAATAAAAGAATAATTGAATGAGCTGTCAATTGACTTTCAGCTGCTAAACTCTGGGAACCTTTGTAATGCAAATAGGCTAGATTCCCTTGTGTTATGTGTTCCTCTATCTTTTCTCCATCATTCTCCCCATCCTAATCCCCATTTCATCTTTATCTCCATCACTTTCTTAAGCTTTAGCTTCAGTTGCCTCCAGCCCTAGCTCTAATGCTATCAATTGGCCATTCTTGTATTGGAAATCTAACAGGGCTTGAACAGGCCCAAGGGAATCACTGAGAACCCTTGGAGACCAGAACACATTCTCCAATTGCACTTCAATTCCAGCATCCCCATCCCACTCATATGTATCATGCTTCACTAGAGTATTTTAGAAACACTGAAAACTAATAGAGGGTAGGTTAATATAATAAGGAATGATTGGTTGTGTGATTGCTCAGTTCAGAATTGAGAATGGAATTTCTTTTGAAATATTCTGGCTCTGATTCCTCGCTGCACAAAGGAAGAAATGAGCCTTGGAGTATGGGATGCACCTACTACATTTACAAATCCAGACACTGATGCTGACTTAATCCTCTAAGGGTTTTTGAGATATACTCAAGATACGTATATATAAACACACATACACACACACCCCCAGTATAACATGGACTATTGCTTACTTAATGATATATCTGTACCTATCGTTCTATACCTTTCTATGTCTATGTTGAGGTCTGTCTATCTGTGCATCCATACATTGTTCAATGTTAAAATGACTAAAGTGAAAAATATAAAAATATGATTAATTTTTAGATGAACATGAAACCTCAAAGAAATTCTCTGCTAGCTGTATTCTACTGTTGGCTGCAGTCCTGGGCCTTCAAGAACTCTTCATCTTTCTCCTTTACCTTAAAGTTGAAGGGTATAGAACGTGCCACCCAAAAATATGCCACTTTGGCATATTTATTATTCTGAGCAGAAGTTAGTTGAAAAATCAACAAATACAGAAGAAAAGCCTTCTCAGAGCTTCCTTTATATCACTAAAAGCAGAAGCTTCTGAGAAATGAGGACTGCAGACAATTCCCTCTCTCAGGAGAGTTTTAGGGCCATGAGGAAAGGGGAAAGTTAGCACCAAGATGGACCTACACAAACAAACAAACCTTACTAAAATCGCCCTTGTTTTCCATTAGTTTCCCCATATATTTACCTTCCCACAGTTTGCAGGTGATAGAAGCCTGAACATCCTTTTCCTTTGTTTTGAAATTTATCATCCTTTATGAAAAATGGGTTGTACTTATTCAGGCCTGTCTGCTTTTTGGGATCTTCATATCTTTTATATGAAGGCCTCCATGTACGCATAAGATAATTAACATTAAATTAATTTGTGTGCATTGTCTCTTGTTAAACTGTCTCATGTCAGATTAATTGTAGAGAAAAAATGGGTTTTCCTCCCCTATGAAGTCTACTCCAGTGAAAATAAAGGAAGGTTGGTAAAAAATGACTCATCCTAAATTGCTCATTCTTTGCTGAAGGTTTTCCTAATTCCATTTACCTTCCATACCCCTTATATTGTCTTATAAGAATGTCTTATAAGACATTATCTTATATTGTCTGCCTGTCTTATAAGAATGTCAATTCTGGGGTCAAGATGTCCAATTCCTTTCCATGGCAAACCATGGTCCACTGGTAAAGCTTTAGAATCACAGTAACCAAGGTTTACATCTTTGCTATGACATCCATGAGTTTGCAACCTCAGGGAAGTTACTTAGGCCTTAAAGCCTGAGTTGTCTCAATTTACATAAGAATAATAACATAACGATAATAATTACAGAGCTTAAACAAGAAAACACACGTGAACATTTTGCTCAGTATGTTGTACAAAAAAATAGTAAAACAAGGGAGGTAAACTATTATCATGAAACTATTATGATGAACCTGTCAGTTTATTTCCAGAAAATTTTCACTTTGAAAGGCAACAAGCAGAAATCACAGAGAAAGGGACCTCCAGACAGTTCCAGAAGAGTAGTATTACACAGATCAGATGCCTGGAATAAGTACAAAGCTGGTGACAAATACAAGATAAGAAGCTAAGACTTAGACAAATATGCAAGTGTCACACAATGAAGCTGAATGCAAGATAATTCCCTGAAGCTGGGAACAAGACAGAGATGCCAATGGCTGGCTCCTAGAAGGTGTTGGCTGTATGACATATTTTGTGGTGGGTAGGCAGGTTATAAGACCAAACTTACCACGTATATAACACCATTGACTTTGAGGGTTAAAAAATATAAATATACTTTTACCAGACTCTCAGAAAAGTGCAGCGGCAATGAGGCATTTAAGCCTTTAAACCCCAATGCAGCTCTTGATGCCATTCGCTGTTTCCCAAACTGTGTTCTTCAGAGTCTCAGGACTCAACACAGGCATATCAAGGACAAATATGAGCACAAGACACAACACACACATATTTAAGAAGAGCATCTTCAGGTCAGGCCCAGTGGCTCCAGTCTGTAATCCCAGCATTTTGGAAGGCTGATGGGAGAGTATCACTTGAGGCCAGGAGTTTGAGACCAGGATGGCAATATACTGAGATCCCATCTCTACAAAAAGTTTAAAACTAAGCCAGGCATAGTGGTGCATATCTGTAGGCCCTTCTACTCAGGAGGCTAAGGCAGGAGGATTGCTTGAGCTGGGGAGGTTCAGACTACAGTGAGTCATGATCACACCACTGCACTCCAGCACTCCAGCCTGGGCAACAGAGGGAGACCATGTCTCAACATATCTCAAAAAATAAAAAATTAAAAAAAGAAAGAAAGAAGGAATAAAAATAGCATTTTCATTGCAAATTTGGGTAAGCATATGCAAATATAAAGCAAAACCTTCCCACATTTGGCTTTTGAGTGCATCAAACTTCCAGATAGGGCTGTTATCATATTTCTGATCAGTTTATTTGCATAAAAGAAAATTATATAGTCATTCTACCAACAAATGTGGTGACCCTCCGACAGTTACTCTGCAATTTCTCTTCCCAGAACGCTGAGTCCTGGGCCATGTTTGTATTATACCTCAGCACCTATTGTCACACCTATTATATTTTTCTAATACAATATTTGAGAACAAAAAATAAGATTATTTTTCGAAAACTACTAGTCCAAAATAAGTTTTATAATTTGAAATATTATGCCATGTTTTGTTTTTTTCTTAAACTTATTCTAAACTTTGCAATATGCCTTTTAAAAAAATATTAGTTGGGTATTTTGATTCTGACAATTAGTTTTTCTTGTGGTTGTTAATTTGAAAACACTGAGACATCCTGTTTCTTTAATCCCGCCATCTATCATTATAACTTTAATATTTGCCTAATGTACTTAATATACTAATGTATTCAGAAAAGACATTAACAGATTTAAACCATTTTCTCAGGATTATTTTAAAATCTTAATTAAACCATTTTTCAAAAATCTTATAATTTATGAAGAGTTGGATTATTTTTCAAATTTCAAAAGAGGTGGGAAAGAAGAAAATAAGACCTATCAGTAAAAATGTTTCAGTTTCAATAAAGGCAAGTCACATATTCAATAAAAACTCAGAAAGAATGACAATAGATGTCCTTCTGAATGTTTTTCCTTCTTCTGCAATTTTACTAAAAACCAATGTATACTTTTTGAATCATTATATGTGTGTATGTGTGTGTATATGTGTGTGTGTGTGTATTTCATTCTTTTAAGTAATTTAAGGAAAAACAATTTTAAATAAAGGAAAGCTAATGAAAACAATGTCACTCCCTAAGTTTACCTACTAATAAATTATCAAACTATGTTTCTTAAAGAAAATGAATTTTCTTTATTCACAGCAGAAATGAAAGGAACAAATTCATTTACTAACAAGATTAATGTCCAATGCTTGTCACATCTCAGTTTTTTCCCCAAATCAAACTTACAAATACCAGGCAAGCCTAGGCTGGCCGCAGTGGCTCACACTTGTAATCCCAGCACTTTGGGAGGCCTAGGCGGGCGGACAACAAAGTCAGGAGATCGAGACCATCGTGGCTAACACAGCGAAACCCTGTCACCACTAAAAAAAAAAAAAAAAAATTAACAGGGTGTGGCAGGATCCTGTAGTCCCAGCTCCTCAGGAGGCTGAGGCAGGAGAATGGTGTGAACCTGGGAGGCTGAGCTTGCAGTGAGCTGAGATCACGCCACTGCACTCCAGCCTAGGTGATAGAGCAAGACTCCGTCTCAAAAAAAACAAACAAACAAAAAAAAAAACCAGGCAAGCCTAGACCTCCAAAAGTCATACTTGTCCTTAAGGGCCGAAGAACCTCCTCATGCTGCCCCATCTACATGATATTCTCCAATGACTTTGTGGCTGATTTATTATAAGTGCTTAAAATAAAGTGTTTAAATCTACTAGTTATGTAATATCCCTCATGCAGAGCCACTTTAAATCTATTTCTTGACTGATATTTAATACTTTGCCTTAGAATTTCACATATTAAAATGGGCAATTGTCCCCAAATGGTATTTGGGCTTCAGATGACCATGAACAATTGTACTTGAGTTTCAGATACTTTGAAAACTCACAATGCTTCCTATTATTATTTCTTAATTATTGCTGAAAAAAGGATATTAGTAATTATATTAATTCTCCAAGAAAATGTCTTTAAATATTTTAACATTATTCTCTAAAAAGAAACATAAGCAAAACGTACCTTTATTGTCGAGTTTTCTGGTTGTGTTTTGGGCTAATTATCTTAAGTAGTGAAAAAATTATTACACAATCTTTAATAAAACATTACTTTTTGAAGATGAAAGTTAAAATAACAAAAATTAATATTGAAATAGTTTACAAAAGACAAGGGCATTCATCAGACATGGCAATCTTTGCAAGATTTATAATTGTATTATTGCTGAATTAGTTTATTATAAATGTAGCACTTACTTGTTTAGCACAGGATCCATTGATCTTACTCACCTGTGCTTTTGTTGGAAATTCCAAATGACTCAATCAGGGTTTGTCAAAGGGAATCTGGGCCTTTGCAAGGCAGGAATTGATATGAGAAGACATCTGTGTCCTGGTTGACCTGGCCCTTTTGTAATACAGCAGATGCCCCATTCAGGAGAAAATAGTGAGTAGCAACATGCCCTTTCCTAACGAGGGGGTTAGTGCTGACTATGTTATTGCCTAGATCAAAGGTATTAGGTTTAGAGATTTCCTTTGGTCAGCATATCCTTCTTGGTGAGCTGCAATTACTTGAGATTAGGCCATATCCTTGGATATCACTCTATTAGACCTCATGGTTCTAAGATTTTTAGGCTTGATTCATGTAGCTTTGTAACATCTCACATTTTTAAAAAATGACAACATTTGCTTTTCACTTTTCCGCTGGATTGACTTCCGGTACCATGGGCTGATGGCCTGCCATCTTTATTGTATTGGTTGGTCTAGTTCAAAAGCAGTAAAGTTTTATTTGTAAATGTTTAGGTGGATTTCTTTTACAAATGTAATTTTTAAGTTATCTCTTCTGTATTATTGTTCTCCTGTGAAATCTGGTAATATCCACATTCTAAAAGGAATAAAAAATATCAGCAAATAAAAGTATAAAGCATACTTGGCTTCTCTTAAATATTAAAATAAAATACTGTTTATTTTTTTAAAGGTAGTTTGCTGAATCATTGAGACCCTGCTGGTCTTGGTAATTATTAGCAAGGATATGTACATTTTCTTGGGTTTCTGTGGTTTCCTGGGAGGCCGGAGTGAGAAAGACCCTCCTGGAAGTAAAACGTGTGCTAGTCAGAGCCGGGAGCCAAATGGCCTCGTGGCTCTGTTCCAGCTTCAGCTCTGCTGCCCTGACACTGCTTCAAAGAGAATGACCAAGGTTACTGCATTGATGCCTCATTCATGCTCATTAAAACCAATAGTTAAATGAAAACTTAGTTTTATATTGTAATCTTATATTTTCCAAAATATTTAGCACAACAACAAAATGTCTGGGGCGGTGTATTATTTATTAAAACTTCATCCTCGAAGACCAGATTTTCTGATTCACTGAAATAAAGACAGGCAGATAAAATGCAGAATGTCAGTTAAATTTGAACTTCAGAAAAATAACTTGTTTTAGTATAAGTGTCTCCCAAATAGTCTGTGTCATACAAAAAATTGTTATTCATCTGCTAATTATTTTTTGTTAAGTCTGGCAACCCTACTCAAATAGATATGATGGGAGGAAAAACTTTTCCTCTACCAGCTCAGGTCTCAGTAGTCTGGAGGCCTGTGAATTCAACTGATGATAGATGGTTTAAGATGAGAACAATTCATTATGCATGAGGGTTTATTCAGGGGAAGAGGCTCCCTAAACAGCTAGGAATGAGGGTTATAACAACTTAATATTGGAAATGGGGGAGGGATAGGACTTCCATAGCAAACAAATGAACTTTTAAGGGAACAGATGGAAGGTATGCAGTTTGTGATAATTTTTTTAATACAATTTATCATTCCAGTGCTAATGCTCAGTCTACTTCCGGCTGGAATTTCCCTCGAGAGGGGATTTATGGCAGCGTCACTCTCAGAAGACTCTGCCTGTAGTCAGATAAGATAAGCTCAAAAGGCTTCTTTCTGCATCTGCTCTATCTCCAAAGTCTTCATTTTACAATAATCTTTGCACCATTCTGAGGCCCTTCACATACACGCTCTGGCAAACCTCTGGTTGAGCATATTGGTGTAATATTTTTGGGAGGTAATTTGGCACCATCTATACCATTATCTATTGATTCAACAATAAAGCTTCGTGATATTTATTGCACAAATGAATACACATGCCTTCAGAATGAGGCATTTCATTTTGGAATGCATATAGTATTACATTTTGTTTTGGAATAATAAACAACAAAAGCAAACAAACAAATCCTAACTATTAATCAAAATGAAGACTTGTGGAATAAATTTTGATAATTAGTCCCTGGAAAAAATAAGTTTTATATATAGTAATGTAAAAAATAAACAATATTATAATGTTATGATTCTTTCTGTATGCCCTTATTCCTAAAACAATAATTTTAAGTGAATACTGATAAGAGGCTATATATACCATATTCCAACTATGTGCAATTCCTACGTGAGAACTTTGGGTGTGGTAGCTCATTTATTTCTTGCAATTGGCACATAGAGTGTGTATAGTTTTAATCTTTGTGTTATTTATGAAATAAGCATATAGAGGATAATTCACGTACGTAAGGTAGCACATCCATAGGATAACTAGAGATGGATGCATTCCGTGGACCTCCCAGGGATTCAGGTATTCAGGTATTCAGCATTTCCTTTATAAGCATAGAAATAAACATGAGAAACTGTCAATTGCTGTCATTATACCATATGGGCATTAAAAATGTTTGCTCAAAAAGATGCACACACACACACACACACACACACAAACTCTTTGAGGAGTGATGTTTGGGTTTGGGGCACTGAATGGAAATTTTTTTTTTTTTTTTTACTTTTTACTTGTCTGACCTCTTTGATACTGTTTTACTTGTATTAAGAAAATATATTGGTTTCAAAACATAAATGTCTTTACCAGCTTTGTGTATTACTCTTCCTCTGAAGATAAAGAAAAATGAGAAATCTATTTTTATTTGCAATATCATTCTATATCTGAAGTGACAGACAAAAAATTACAATGAGCCTGGGACAGTGTGCAACTAGTCAGAAGTCACTTGTTGGATTTTGGCCTGACCTACTGTAGACCTCACCTCAGAGGTGTAGGTGTGTGTGTATAAGTGTGTGGGTATTTTGGGGTGAGCATGTGTGTTTATCTGGAAAACACAGTGGAAGAGCAAGACTTCAAGAGGTAGAGGATTTGATGCTGAGTCCCAGGACTTCCGCTCCTGATCACATAAGACCTGGTGATTCTCCAACCTGACCTGGAGTCTCCCCATCTTCCAACTCCAGAATACAGAAACCCTTCTAACTCAAAGGATCTCTCTGAGGTATATAGCAATGTTTTATTAATGTAAGCCACTGAGTCATTACTAAATCATAATTTCTAAATTTCTTTTTTACTTTTAGTAGCTGTACTCAATTTTTATTCCAATAAAATGTATTTTTCCAGGTATGTCTCCATTTCTCCTGAATACATAGATGGTATACACTTTCTACTTTAGAGTTGATATAGAACATTCACATGTAACATTTGCTTTGATCACTGGCCAATCCTTTGAGCAAGGGCAAGCTAGTTTGTATCATTCCAACTAAATTAGGACATGACGGCCCACAAAATTTATCTAAAATGAAGTGATTTTGCTATGCATACCAAAGGGCAAGAACTGTGTCTCCTGGTCCAGTGTTTGTTTGTTTTCTCTCAAAAGTCATGCCGTACCTGAGTAGGTCACCTCCTTTCACGGTCCCTGCCTGCTGTCCTGTCCCAGACACAGAGGTCTCCGATACAGCCAAACAATACACTGAAGCAGAACCACACTGGCTCTCATATCCTCAGGCAAACAGTTTCTGGCCTGATCTGGAAGCTTCTACCACACAGCTCCTGCTTCCCCTTCTCCTCCTTCTCTCCCTCCTCCCCCTCACATGCACTTTCACCTTCTACCCTGTGGCCTTTGGAGTGGATGCTGTGATACACTGCCCAGACACTCCTGTTAGGTGCGCGTACCTCCCAGTGCCAGGAGCTTTGACTTCTGACCTGAGGTCCTCCCTAGGAACTGAAGTTGGCCATTGGAGTTACTCCCTTCAAAGATACACCCCTTCTGGAGGAGAAAGGACAGCTGAATGTAGGGCTGCAAAGTCTCCATTCAAGACTTGTCCCTGTGGAATCATTCTCTGTTGAGAGCTCTGTTGGCCATGGGCTAGGAAGCAATTGCATTACAGTTTAATTGCCATAGGTGCCCATCCCATCTAAACCCTCCCCCACAGGCATTGCTCCCAAGATCTGTCCCCAACAAACCGCCTGCATGCAAATCTCCAACTCAGAGTCAGTTTCAGTGACTTAGGACAGTTGAGGAACAAGTCCAACTCAATTCTCCTGGGTTTGATGAAGTTCAGACACCCACTCTGTTGCCGTATAATGGCTTGTATTCTGTCTCATTCCTTGTGAATAAAATCAAGTCCCCAAACAATACCTAACTCCTTTATAGGAACACAATTGATTGAAAAGAAATGTGGCTCAGATGCAAGGAGGATTCAACGAATTCCCCACAGGGTGTACTCTTTCAAGAAAAAGTATGGATTTGCTCCAGATCATTCAAGTAATATCCTCTGTCCTGCTTGAGGAATAGACATTTAAAGACTTATTGAAGGTAAAGAAAGCTAGACCTTGTAATCCGGAGGAAGACTGCACACTCAGAGGCGCTGCCCTGTTTTGGTCCTGCTCCTTCTACACAGCAGTGACGATTATAGAGTCCAAATCATATTTCTTCAAAGAATGTGACTGCAATTCATCTTTACTCCTATGATTTTCATTTGCACTGATAGTGAAGATTGCTGCTGCCCCAGGGAGGGGAGACAGGTTGGTCTGCCCAACAGGATGCGCGCAAGCAAACGTCTCAGTCTTGCCCTCCATCTTCCTTTTGTCGGGGTATTGCCTTCAAAATGAAAGGCTGTTCTCAGTGGGACCTTTTCAAAGGACAATCGTCAATTCATAGTCCTTATTTTAGGTTTGAGACGCAGGCAATAAATCAGGGCTCTTGCATGCTTTTGTTATGAGCTCCCATGGCAGACTCATCCCGGCCACCATGACTTACCTGGATTTGTTCTTTGTGCAGGTTTCTGGCTAGTTTAAACTGGGATCCAAGGAACAGAAACATCCTGCCTGAACTCATTTAGTCAACAAGAGCAATGCAGCATTTCCCAGAACAGGAAGAAGTCTCAGGGCAGAGCAATTCTAATTTAAGGTACATCAACCATTCCACACGTAATCAAGGACAATATTCTACTATTCATTTGGTTCTGCTGTTTCCCCCTGACCCCGTGCAGAGTCTGGATGTTTCCCCTTAGGCCGGCACCTTTCTTGACGGTAGGCACCAACACAGACCTGAAGCTACCCAATGAAAGAAGGGATTCTTTCTTGGGTTTGTAATATTTTAAGACTGAAAAACATTTGTCATTATGCAGACATTTCTTGACCAGAAATGTGTCACACACCTATTCCTAAATCAGTCCTTGGGAGGCACAAAGTAATTATCGTCTTCCGCCTGGTGAAGCCTGTGAACATGGGGAGGGGAAAGTGCATGCAAAAATGAGCACAAAAACAAAACAAATGGAGAATAGAAAACAATTTTAAAAATTAAGAAATTTAAGAGTTTGTGTTATGAAATGATAAAACTGCCAAATCTTTAAAGAAGAAATGAGACAGAAAAGTCAAATAAATTAAATGAAAAATGAAAAAAAGAGACGTTACAATTGGTGCCACAGAAACAAAAAAGAGTAACAAGAGATTACAAGGAATAATTAGATACAACAAACTGGATAACCTAGAAGAAATGGATAAATTTCTGGGAAAATAAAACCTACCAGAACTGAATCATGAAGATATAGAAAGTCTGGAAAAACCAATAATGAGTAAGTTATTTTTACCAGTAATTCAAAATCCCCTAACGAAAAAAAGCCCAGGACCACATGGCTTCACTGGTGAATTCTACCAATCACTTAAAGAGGAATTTACACAAACCCTTCTCAACTCTGCCATAAAATTGAAGAGGTAGGAACACTTATAAATTCAAGTTATGAGGCCAGTCTTACTCTAGTACAGAAGTCAGAAAAAGACACCACAAGATAAGAAAATGACAAGTCAATATCCCTGCATAATACGGACTTTTAAAATCCTCAACAAAATAATAGCAAACTAAATTTAACAGCATATTAAAAGGATCATACACCATGGCCAAGTGACACTTAACCCTGTAATTCAAACATGGCTTAACATACAAAAATCAACTAATGTGATAAAAAAGCACATTAACAGAATAAATGATAAAAATCACTTGATGATCTCAATAGATGCAGGAAAAGCATTTGACAAAACTCAATACTCTTCTGTGATAAAAACTCGCAACAAATTAAGTGTAGAAGGAAATTACCTCAACACAATAAAGACTATATGTGAAAAGGTAACATATGTGACCATGAAACAATACAAAACATTTTCTCTAAGATCAGAAAGCAGGCAAAAGATGCCCACTGTTGCCACTTTTACTCAAATAGTAATGGAGGTCCTAACCAGAGAAATTAGGTAAGAAAAATAAAGAAAAGGGAAGGGAAAAGTTAAATCGTCCCTGTTTTCAGATGGCATAATCTTATATACAGAATACACTAAAATCTACACCAAAAAAACTGGTAGAACTAACAAAGGAATTTAGTGAGTTGCAGGATATAAAAACAACATAAAAATAGTTGCATTTGTACACACTAAGAGCAAACTCTCTTAGAAAAACAATACCATTTGTAATAGCTACAAAAATAATGAAATACTTAGGAATAAGCTCAGCTAAGGAGATGGAAGAATTGTACACTGAAAACCACAAAACATAAATGAAAGAAAGTAAAGAAGACACAAAGGAAAAGACAATCTGTGTTCATAGGTAGAAAGATTTAATAGTGCTCAAATCTGCATTTCTAGCTCAAATATTCACACTAATCATCAGATATTTATCAATAATTGCCCGGTTGATAAATTCAGCTCTATTTTACACATACATACTACACTAAGTTTACATTTTACCCCAATGTAGATAACTTAGTCTGTTATCTAAATTTTACACCTGGGTATGATCCATATTCCATTTCCTCACTTTTCACCCAGTTTTATTCTTGCTTGCTGACCACTGGCTTTACTCCCAATGCCACTGTCTTTGTTCTTGCTACTATGTCATTTTTAAACATTTTATTTTATTATGGTAAGAAGACTTAACATGAGCTTTACCCTCTGAACAAGCTTTTAAGTATGCAATAGAAAATTGTTAATTACAGAGGTGATGTTGTACAGCAGATATCCAGACCATATTGTCTTGCATAAATGAAACTTTATGTCTGTTAATTGTCAACTCCCCATCTTCTCCTCCCACAACCCCCTTAGCAACCAGCAATCTATTCTCTGATTCTGTAAGTTTGACTATTTTTGATACCTCATGTAATTGGAATTTTCATCAATATTTGTGTTTCTGTAACCAGCTTATTTTATTTAGCACAGTGATCTTAACGGTGATCGTATATGTGTGAATTCATTCTTGGGCTCTCACCAATGTTGCACTGGTGTACACATCTGTCTTTTTGTTATTAGCATACTGTTTTAATTACTGTAATTTTGTCATATATTTTGAAATCAGGTGTGATGCTGCTAGCTTGTTTTTTCTCTAGATTTTTTTGGTTACTCAAGGTTAGGGGTACGTGAGTGTGTGTGTGTATGTGTTTTGTGTTTCCACAAGAATTTTACTATTGCTTTTTCTTTTTCTGTAAAAAATGTCATTGGGATTGTGATAGGGCTGCACTGAATCTGTAGGTTGTTGGGGTAGCATGGACATTTCAACACCATTAAATCTTTCTATCCATGAACATAGGTTGCCTTTCCTATTGTTCCTTCTTTACTTTTTTTGTTAATATTTTGTAGTTTTCAGTGTACACATCCCCCATCTCCTAGCTGAGCTTATTCCGAAGTATTTTATTATTTTTGTAGCTATTGCAAAGGGTACTGTTCTTTAAATTTTCTTTTCAGATAGTTCACTCTTAGTGTATAGAAATGCAACTAATTTTTATGTTGTTTTTATATCCTGCAATTCACTGAATTCCTTTGTTTGTTCTAACTAATGAGGAATCTGTGGCAGAAACACATACAGGAAAATAGAGAGGAAAGACAAAAACCATGCATATATGTATGTTGTATCTGAACATGTATTCTTCTCAATACAGACAAGTGGTTCTTTGTCACCTCATTGGCAGTTTGAGATTCAAAGTCAGTAATGTCTCCTGCTATAGTTTGCCTGTTTCTTCCTCTAAACTTCATGTTGAAATTTGATCCCCAGTGTTGGAGGTGGGCCCTGATAGGAGTTGTGTGGGTCATGGGGCAAATCCCTCACGAAGAGCTTGGCGCTATCTTCACAGTAATAAGTGAACTCTCACTCTTCCAGCTTCTGTGGGAGCTGGTTGTCGAAAGGAGCCTGGCAACTCCTCTCTCACTGCTTCCTCCCTCACCATGTGGTCTCTGCACACTCTAATGTTTAAAGTGTCAAGAGATTGTTGCCTCTTGATCCCTAGATCCCAGCTATGGTAAATTTTTGTCAATGTAATCAATCAACCAGAGTGGCTTCATGATTCTATACCTTCTCGTTCTTAACAGGGGTAGTGAAATTCCTGGTGGACCAGTTTGTGAATCTCATTATGATTCATTTCTGCAATCTCAGTCTAGAGATTTCTCTTTGTAGCATGTCCAGTGATTTTTAAGCCTCTAAGTCTCTGCATTAAATACCTTTTTGCTTATTTACAGTAAGGAAGAAGGAAATGGAGAAAAAGGAAGAAAAGGAATAGTAGGAAGAGAAACAATAAATGTGTGTCTACTGAGAGATGGCTATAAGCTTGTGGAAAGGGGAAGGCCAGTATGGGTCAGTATGGAATATTAAAATTGATGAACCATAAAGCACAACACTTTTAGAGAGAAATAAATATCAGGAGAATTGATTACATTAAAATATACATTTCTATACAGAAGAACAAAAGAAGATATTCAAGAAGCTGGGAAATCTTTTCTGCAAATGGCAAAGAAATTGCAAAATATCCATAAGCAGAATAAGAAAAATATCTTCTAGGTAACTTTTTGATGAAAGGGAAAATCAAAAAAGCAACTATATATAATACTGGAAATATTCTAATGCAATAACTATATGTCTAATGTCTAAACTGTGTTTAGAGTTTTCCAATTTAAGCAATAAAATAATAATAAAAATAAATGAGATTTACATTGAAAACAAGCTACAAGTTAAAGAATAAAAAATAAAATAATCAGTAATTTCATATGAATAATGAACAAGATAAGTAATATATAAAATTAAATAAGGACAATTTAAGATTCAATCTAAAATTTTTCGTTATGTATGACAAGGAAAAGTAGAAAGGTAAGAAAAGAGCGTTTACAAATCTAAGCAAAAAACTGACAACCCAGTAGCCATATAACAAGTTATATGTATTGATTCAAAATTGAAAATGAAAAAGAGATAACAAACAAGAAGAATAAAATTGATGTTAATAATAATATAATGCAAGTAGAAATAATAGGATAGCATTTAATTATCAGATAATAATATACTAAGACATCAATGATTATTTGTAAATCAACAACAGAACCAAAATTATTGACTACAATACAATTTTAAATGACTACACATAGTCTAGTAAATAATCAACTAAAATGATATAAACTAGTATTTTCTGACATAAAGGTACTTTCTAAATATGTTTGTTTTGAAAATATCAGGTTAAAATGACACATATGTCTGTTTATATTTTATACGGTTTCAAGCATATTTGTGTGCATGTGCATGTGTGTGTGTATGTATAGGTGTGTGTGTGAGTACACCTGTGCAAGAAAATCACTGCATACATTATTAGTGAAATATTGTTGGTAATTGTGTCTAGTTAGATTTCCAGGTGACAGTATCTATTTTTCTTCAATTTCTATTTTTTCTTTATTTTCTGTTTTTCTTCAATAATTTTTGTAATTTTGCATTACTTATGCAAATTTTTAAAATGAAAAATATTTCTGAAAATAATTGTTATTGAAATATTGAAAATTAAAGAGACAAATACCAACATTATTATACACACATATATGTAGTATATTAACAATTTATAAAATCAGATGAAATGACATTTGAAAAATTATGCCAAAGCTATATTAAGCAAATTGTTTACATATTAAAATATGACCAGGGGTTAAAATGCAAAGCTGGGCTTTATTTGTGATTAAATAAATATAATTCATGAAAATTACAAAGTATATTTTGTTTTTCTCATCAAATTAACATAATCTGCAAATTCTGTTTTTGTATAACTTGTAGTGAAATGGGCTTTCTTAAATGATGATAATTAATAAAACAAATTTTAAATTTATGTTGAAAAGCTGAAATATATTTCTAAAAGGTAATTATAACTTTCGTATTTTATTATAGATAAATTTGAGATGTAGGAAATAGAAAACATCCTGTTATTCTAGCCAAAAAAAAAAAAAAAAGAGAGAAAGAGAAAGAGAGAAAAATGCTTCCCACGGCATGAACTTTAATGTTTCATAGGTATCCAATGCTTATTTTGTCTGAGCAGTAACTCTAAATGTTACCTGAGTTAGAGGACTCAGACCACCTGATTTCAGGACATAGTGTAAGACTTCAATAATTAAGACACTGGGATATTGGTAACTGAACAGATACATAGTTCAATGGAATAAAGAGTCCAAAAATAGACTCACATCAATGTGGTTAATTGATTTTTGACAAAGGAACCAAGTGAATTGGGAAGGATAGTTCTTTGAACAAGTACTGCTGAAGAAACCAGACATCCAATGTAGAAAAAGAAAAGTCAATCTATATCTCACACTTCATACAAGTCACTCAAAATGAATGACTGACCTAAATACAACATGCAACAAACTTTTCTAGTCACAAAATTGTGACTAGAAATGGGAAAAAAAAAACAGTCTTTGATTCCTTAGGTTCTACTAACAGCTGTAAGCTGCTACTCCAAGGCCCAATTCATAAAGAAAAAAATGCTAAATTAGACATTTGCAAATTAAAAAACAACTGCAAACAACTTTTTGCTCTGTGAAAGACACTACTAAGACAAATGACAAGCCATAGACTGAGAGAAAATATGTGAAAATAACACTGCATGTAAGGATTATAGCCATAATATTTAAAGAACTTCCAAAAATTAATGAGGAGGCAGTCAGAAAAATAGACAAAAGATTTGAATAGACATCTCACCAAAGAAGACATACAGATGACAAATAAGCACAGGCAGAGATGCTTAACATCATTAGCCATTATGACGATACAAATAGAACCACAATCACACACCACTACACATTACCTAAGATGGCAAAAATAAAAAATACTGATAAAATCAAGTGCAGACAAGAGTGTGGAGCACCTGAAAATCTCATGCATTTCTAGTGGAAATGTAAAAATGCTACAGCCACTTTGAAAATATTTAGGTAATGGTTTTTACAAAGTTAAGTACGTACTTAACATATAACCCAGCAATCCCACTTCTTAATATTTTCCCAAAAAAGAAATAAAACTTACATTTATGAAAAGATCTATAATAAGTATTTATAACAGCTCTATGCATAATTGACCAAAACCAGAAACACCGCAAGCATTCTTCAGTGGAAAAATGAATAAACAAACTGTGGTACAAGCATACCATGGAATATCACTCAACCATAACAAGGAACACGCAATAACATGGATTCATCTCAAATGAGTTGTGCTGAGTGAAAGTCACACACACTCAAAAGCCTACATAACAAGTGACTCCATTATATGACAGCCTGAAAAATGGCAAAAGTATAGTGGTAAATTTGCCAGGGGTGAGGAAGGAGGTACTCAACTGCAAAAAAAAAAAAAAAAAAAAAAAAAATTTAATAATAAATAATAATAGCGCAATAGAGTTTTGTTTTTTTTTTTTTTAAGAGAGTGATGAAATTTTTCTGTGCTTTCACATTGTAGCAGTTTTACAACTTTGTATTTTTGGGGACCAAAAGGAATTAATTTGTTGTATGTTAATTAATATAAATTCAAATAATAATTTAATAAAAGATTATATAGGAGCACTTTGGGAGGCCAAGGCAGGTGGATTGCTTGAGCCCAGGAGTTTGAGACCAGACTGGGCAAGATGACAAAATCTCATCTCTACAAAAAACAGAATAATTAGCTAGGTGTGGTGGTGTGCACCTGTAGTACCAGCTACTTGGGAGGCTGAGGTGGGAGGATCACCTGAGACCAGGGAAACTGAGGCTGTAATTGCACCACTGCACCCCAGCCTAGGAGACAAAGTGAGACCCTGTCTTATAAAAAAAAGATTATATGGGAGCTCGATTTTATATTATTTAAAAATCCTTGCCAGTTTTAATAGCATGAGAAGCTGTGAGGATACTACAAGTAGATGCAGCCCACCCAGTGCACACATGGTTTTCAGATGTTCTTCAATCTTCTTAGCCTCCTTATCATCAAGGTCAGTCACCTGCGTCCTCCCCAATATTCAGGAACAATTGTCATGCAGTATTCAAATGATTTAAACCCTTCATTTATAAGAAGACTAAAGGCAAATATTTTAAATATTGCTATGGTTTCCATGTGTCCCTCACAAAAATGTGCTGCAAACTTAATACCCAGTGCAACCATGTTAGGAAGCGGGGCCCAGTGAGCGGTGAGTAGGCCATGAAGGCAGAGAGAATGGATTAATACTGTTGTCTTGGGAGTGGGTTCCTTATGAAAGGGTAAGTTCCACCTCTTTTGCTTCCCTCAAGTCCTCTCTCTGCCCTCCTGCTATGGGAATACAAAAAGCAAGAAGTTCCTTGTGAGATGAAAGCCCCTTGATCTTGAACGTCTCAGCCTCCAGATCTATGAGCCAATACATTTATGTTTCTACAAGTTACCCAGCCTCTGCTATTATGCTATAGTAGCACAAAACAGACTAAGACAAATATGAGAAGAGGAAGAAACGGTCTTCTAACAGGAGCGTTTTTCCTTCAAAAATAAGCAAATGAGTATGATTGTTCCTGATTTCTAATGCCATTTTTTAATGTTTGGCCTTCAAATGTTCTGTAATATATAGCAGTTACTCTTACAATTGAAAAAAAATCTCACTGATTTTCATAAAGCAACTCTTCCTTATAAAATGTGAAATATGACACTCACGGTTCTGTATCAAGCGCTATTAGAAGTAAGGCACATGAAAATGTGCTTCCTAATCTTTTGGGCACATCTTCCTCTAATATTTAACACTAGATCTCACATCTATTTATCCTATAAAGTATTTTGTATTTCACAATCTAAGTTTTTATACCTGAAAAATTTCAGTGTAAATTATTTTACTTTTGAACAAGATATTAATAATAATACACCTCTGACAGTATGGCTGTTGCATTTCTACTATTTAGCAATGCTGGCTTGCTTTTGACCTTTAAGAAGTTCTAGAATTTCTATCTATGTCTGCATGGTGAAAATTCTTCAAAATTAAAATTTATAAAACTGCATTCAGCATACCTTTAGTAAGAATGAAAAGTAACTTGACAACCTGATGTCAATGGGAAAAGCAAAATATGACTTTTTTTTTGCTATAAGATGTTACACTCCCAAATTAATAGTAACCTGTTCTGCCTCCATGGACCAAGAACTATGTGGTGTTTTCCTCAGACATAGTAAGTGCTCTCTTTATGCATTTTAGTATGATCAGTTACTGCTTTCCTTTTTACCTTGTTGCTATCCAGTGCACCTGAGGGAGCATAAATTTAATAGTAATTTATGATCTTTAATAGTGGGAACAAGCATTCTCTATTAATAAATGTGTAAAACTGAGTTTCATAAGTCATGTGGATTTTTATAATAAACCCAGGCTCTATTACAGGAAATGACCATTTATTCAAGAGTAGAAAAATAAAATATTCTAGTGGTTTAAATATTCTAGTTAACATTGAGGTGCCTCATATAAAATAATTAATGATTTCCAGTCACATACGGTCAACATAATTTAACCACTTTGCTGATAAAGAAGACACTTGGAGCTATGTTTCAATAAAGAGGGCAAAAATCACCCTCCTCTATTTTACTTTGCTCTTCTCAGCCAAAAGGCTATTATTCCTGCAAGTAATCATGTGCTTTTAAAGAGCGAAACCAACAGGGAACTGAAGGCAAAAGAATTGTGTGAAATAATCTAAGAACACATCTTCAGATATTCTGGTTCACATAAATTTTTAAAAATTAAAATGATGCAATTGAAATACTATGTCATTTTTGGAGATTAATATCAAATAGGAAAAAGAGGTAGAAAATATTTTAAAAGCTGGCAACAGTGTTGCAATTATCAGAAGCAAAAGGCAATGGCTTTCCAATTATCAGTAGCTCTACTGTAAAAACTTCAAGCCCATTAACTTGGTATTGAGATTGGCCAAATACTCTAATACATTATTAAAGGAGTGTTATACCTCTCCTAAAATGGATTCTGGTTCACTAAGAATAACTTATGTAGCACCAAACTTGTTTTTTTTTTTATCTGATGATGTTGCTGGTCTGCTAAAAAAAAATTGATGTGTATAACAGTATGTTTAGAATACAGTATAAAGTCATATTTCGAAGGGAAAGGTGAATAAATATGGGCTTGCTGCTGGTTGATTTAGGGGAGTTAGTAACTAATGGAAATGCTTAAACTAAAAGTTACTAATCAGTTTTGTAATAGAAGAGAACTTCATCTTCAACCCTGCCTTCTTCAGCATTGAAAAAAAAAAATGAACTGGATTAAGATGTACAATTTATGCTTAAAAACTATGTTTCCCATTTGAAGACATACAGAAGACTCCACATTTGGCATGATGGAATGAGAAATTCCTAAAATTTCAAAGAGCAAGAACATTAGAGTGAATCTATCAAGAAATAATATAAACCGTACAATAGATGAATATAAAAATAAGCATACAAGAACAGAATGAGGAAGTGCTATGGTTTATGTACGTGGTCCCCTAAAATTCATAAAATTTAATTACAATGTGACAGTATTAAGAGATGGCATCTTTAGGAGGTGATTAAGTCATGAATGTGATTAATGGTCTTATAAAAGAGGTTCCAGGGTGCTCTTTTTTCCTTTGATCCTTCTGCATTCCACCATGTGAGGAAGCAGCAACAAGCTACTATCCTGATACAGAGATACCTCACCGGGCACCAAATCTGCCTGCCCCTTGAGTTTGAATTTCCTAGCCTCCAGAGTTTTGAGAAATATTTTTCTGATGTTAACATATATCCTAGTCTACAATGTTTTGCTATAGCCAGGAACAGGTTAAGACAATAGGCCACATAACAATAAAACTTGCAGAAAGAAATTATAAAAGAAGTAATTGGCAGTAAGAAAAATATGAATCAGCAGAATAATAGGACTAAATAGCTACTGCCATTGGCAAAAGTGTAAACAAACAATTCAAATTTAGAATTACATAGGTAATTGCAATTCTCCAGCCCGGAGTTTATTTTTCTGTTTTCAACAGTATTCTGTAAGGAGAATATCAACCTGGAATATATTCAGAAAAAAACAGCCTGGATAATGAAGGATGAGGGTATATTTGGCCTGGGAAAAAGAAGAATGTGGGCAGAAAAAGCAGAGTATTTGCAGGACCATCTTACGGAAAAGGCTGTGTTTGACTGCAGCCTCTACTGATAAGTAGACCTCAATAATTAAACAAGCCAATATCTAATCTGATATTGAAGGAACTCCAAACAATGACTCCCTCATAATTTTGATTATACCAAGTATTTGGAAGAGTTCTGGGATAAAGCAGGGAGGAACTTAAAGGTGATTAGTATGAATGGGGATTGCAACAATCACCCCTCACCTTTAGGGGCTTTAAAACCCTGTGTATAATAGTGCCATTTTTAAGGATTGAATTTTAGAGTCAGGAATTCCTATTTCCCACCAAGAAGAACTTTCTCCTGACATATCTACACAAATTACAAATATATTTTACACAGAGTGAACTCATAGAAAGTTGTATGTGCCTCTGCACATGAGGTATAATAATCAATGTGTTACCGTATGTCTTTAAAATTTAAAACTTTTAGTTCCAGGATTAATTGTGAAATTCAAGTGATACTGTAAATTTAAGGAATATCTATATACATATACATATAAAGAGCATAAGTTTATATTTGATAGACAAATCATTTAAAAAATCCAAAAATAATTCATAGTGGTTGTCTCTTTTCTTATTGTTTCCAATTTTAAAAAGTTCTTACTATTTAAAGAACTAGCACAATAAGATGTGGTAGAAGGATTTAGATTTTCCTGGAATTCGTGGCACACTTTCTATTTTCTAACCAAACTCATATGGTTGAAATAGATCCAAAGTTAGTGCCATTTTGCTTAAAGCAAATGCAATTCCAAACTGACACAGTCTTGCTTTGGTTTAAAATAAGAAAAACAACATTGAGTGTTGCTTCACTACATATACCCTCCTTCTCTCTGGCTGCCTCCATATCTCTACTACAGTATATGACGTGAGTGTGGCTTTGGGTGGCTTTATTAAGTATATGAAACTTGGCACTTATTATGTTGAAAATAACTTCTTTTTTTTCCTTAGCTACTGTAGTGGGTTGGATGGTGACTTCCAACAGACGTGTACACAGAATTTGTGATTGTCACCTTATTGGAAAAAGGATCTTTGCAGACATAATTAAGGATACCAAGTAAGGTCATCCTTCACAATCTGAATAGACTCTAAATTCGACTACAAATGTCTTTATAAGAAAAGGAAAGGACACAGACACAGAGGAGAATGTGTGAAAATGGAGGCAGAGGTTGGAGTAATGCTGCCACAAACCAAGGAATTCCTGGAGTCCCCAGACATTGGAAGAGGAAGGAAGGATTCTCCAGCAAGCCTTCAGAGAGTGTGAACCTGCATCCACCTTCATTCCACACTTCTTGTCTTCAAAATTATGAGAGAATAAATATGTGCTGTGTCAAGCCACCAAGTTCACCAACTACTACTTTGTCACGGTGGCCCTAGAAAACCAATAGAGCCATTATTTGTATTTGACCAGAATCTTACTTTTAAAATACAAAGATTCACCCATGGCTCAAAGAAAAATAAATATAAGAGAAAAAGGAGCAAAAACCTAGGATGCCTGACATAGTAATTAACGTACTTGAAAGTAAGGAATTGATGAGGGACTATGGAAAAGTTCTTTGGCCTCTTTGTGGAGACTGGTAGCTGGGAGCTGGTTGGTAATTTTGTTACACTTTTGGCCTGAAGGGTTGTTGTTGATAGCAGTTTTTTTTGTGTGTGTTTGTTTTTATAGTAGACTATTTTAACTGCTTATTTATAAACCAAATTATGAACTATAAGATCAAAATATATTTTAAATAGTTAAAAAGTAATCTCAACTTCTGATCCTGACAGCAAGTACGCGGCTTAACTGGCGGTTTGCTTAGTGTGGAAAGCATGTATCCACTGTTTTAAGTTCATTTTTTTAGGTAAAGCAAGTGAAATTTAGAGTAGCTAAAGTAAACTACTTCAGGTATGTTTTTATTTTTTAAAAAATCGCTATGCAGCCTAAATGTTCAAATCCCATGGACAGTAACCTATCACATAGCTGCCATATCCCTCTAGACATTAAAATGATGAAATATGAAGAAACTATGATATGAAAATAAAATTGGCAAAAACAGTGGGAGAGGAATAGGAATTGATCTAGGGACATAAACAAATTTTGTCAGGCATGTTGACTGTCCAAATGTGATTGAAGGGCATTAATTTATAAACAATACCAAACTTCAAGTAGATGGTTGGATAGGATTCATTTGTAATTGAAAGAAAAACAGTCAATTTGAAGTTAAATTATTACTATCGCCTATGGAGACTCTCAACAATAAAAACATGGAAATTGTGATGGTTAGTTTTATTTGTCAACTTGAGTGGGTCAGTGGATGCCCAGATATTTGATTACACATGATTTTTGGCTGAGTCTGTGAAAGTGTTTCTAGAAGAGACTAGCATGTGAATCCATAAACTGAAGAAAGCAGACTGCCCTCCCCAGTGTGGGTGAGCTTCACCCAATTTGTTGAGAGCTCGAATAGAGCAAAAAGCAGGAGGAAGGGAGAATTCTCTCTCTCACTGCATGACTATTTGAGCTGAGGTATAAGACTTCTCCAGTGCTTGAACTGGAACTTACACCATTGGTGCTCCTGGTTCTCAGACCTGTAGACTCAGGCAGGACCCACTCCACTTCCTCTCTCCAACTTGCAGATGGTAGATGGTGGTACTTCTCAGCCTCCATAATTGCATGAGCCAATTCCTTATAATAAATCCATTTAAATCTATCTGTCTATCTAGCTAGCTAGCTAATCTATTAATATCTACCTATGTATCCTATTAATTCTGTTTCTCTGAAGAACACTGACCAACAGAGGAATTTTACATCTGAAGACTTATAACGAGATCAAGGCTGTGAAATCAAGAATTTCTTCTACATACTTAAAGAGTTTCTTGTTAAAAAAAAAGAAACACACATGAGCTAAGACAATAATTTAGAAAAAAAGCATAAGTAATGTATGAATATTATTATGTATTTTTGTTTAAAAAATAGATTTTAGAATCAGTTTTTCAAGTTTCATTGTGAATAAACCTGATATTTTGATTGGCACGACGTTGTATTTATTCACCAATATTCCTTTCTTTGATTCTTTAGACTACTTGTTTAAGACAATGAATAGGTACCAAATTGTATCAAGCAGTTTTTAAACATTCATCAATATGTTCATTTTAATCTTTTCTCCATTATTTTAATAGTTTCATAAACTGATAAAGAACCTTTGCCTTGGCAATAGTGTATTAATTTATTTAATATAATGCTGAAACAGGATAGCTACTTTAAAAAAAATTGCACTTATGGTAACATGTAAAATGAATCTCTACCAGTATTTGTTCTACATTTGTATAAATTTAGTATCAGAACTTTTCCAGATGTAGAAAGTGACTTTTTCTGTATTCAATAATCATTACTGTCCTTATAAATTCAGCTACATATATGATATAAAGAGTTTAAAAGTAATGCCACTGGGCACGGTGGCTCACACCTGTAATCCCACACTTTGGGAGGCCGAGACAGGTGAATCACCTGAGGCCAAGAGTTCAAGACCAGCGTGACCAACATGGCGAAAACCCGTCTCTACTAAAAATACAAAAATTAGCTAGATGTGGTGGCTACTCAGGAGGCTGAGACAGGAGAATTGCTTGAACCCAGGAGGCGGAGGTTGCAGTGAGCCAAGATCACGCCACTGCACTCCAGTCTGGGCAACAGAGTTAAACTCTGTTTCAAAAAAAAAAAAAAAAAAAAAGTAATGCCACTTAGACCTATAGATTCTGGAGCTTCTATGATGGTAATTTGGGGACAGTGTAATTTTCTTTGTGTGTGTGTATGTAGGGGAGTTACAGTAAAAACTGAAAAATTTGCTCAGAAAATACTAAAAAAGTTGTAACACTTCTTTTTGTAAATTTAAAAAATGTTCTCAGACAATTTTGATCATTTAAAAAATTTAGGACAATTTACTTTCATTGATAATTTCAAAATGATTGACATGTACAAGTATTATCATATACAATGCTTATTAAAAATACAAAATGAAACAATCCTATTATCTACATCATCATTCTTTTTCCAAAATAAACATTTTGATTTTGTATCTGTATTTTAATGAGCTAATTATCTAGAAAGTTGTTTATATTTTAATTGTCTTATAATTTTTAGAAAAATGTTAATGATAGTTATTTTACTAAAATTTGACATTTGAATTACACTCATTTATTTCTAATTTTTTCAATAATAAAATTATTTGGGTTTTGTTTTGCATGTGACTACATTTGTTCATGTTTCATTAGTACTAATGAATATCTATTGCTATTATATTTTATATATTCTATAGTTGGAATTTAAATCTTCTTAAAGTTATTTAGAAGCATTTTTGTTAATTTCCAATTTATTGAAATCGTTTTAAACTGTTTTAATATGTTATTATTCCAGTGACAAATATGGACTTTGCATTTCTGATCAGCATTCAGGTTATGATGTGTGGCTGATAAACTTGATCCATGTCTTATTTAATTTTACACAATGCTTGACATATATTTAGTAATAGATAAATTTTGGTAGCATTAGCAGTTCTTATCTATACTATTATTACTTTCATTGTTCTCACATAATATTATCTGCCTTTTGTAATCTCCCAGAGCTATTGACATTTGATATGTGGCCTAACATATGAATACATTTAAAAATATTTCAAGAGTACTCGTGGAAAGGTATATCATATTTTTATGGTACAAACTTACTTAAAAATTATCCATACTGACCCTATTTGTATAAAAGTCTTTACTTTTCTGGTTTTTTTAAATTTATTATGCAAGTTTGAGTGATATAAGAGATTCTGTCACTAAAATTATTTTTCTTTGAAATTACCCAATGATCTTCACATGCCTGTGATTTTTCCAGTCTAACAATTGTGCCACTCTTTTTTATATCATTCTCTGTTTCATGTCTCAAAACTCCCATGATAATATTACATAATATGAAAAAGATATCTAACATTTAGTATGAAATACAGTTTTACAGAATAACTTGTATCTTATTTCATATAATTTTCTTCTGCCACAAAAAACAATAACGAATGCTGTGAAACGTTCTAACAAACCTGATGGTTTAAAAAAGAAGTCCTTCCTTTGGGTGAGGAGCTGTTTCTGAACATTTTAAAACCACTTGTCTTAAAGAAACATGATTGGCATATCCATTTTATTAATGATATTATGGGAATAATGCAAAGGAGTATCCAATTTTGCTATGAAATACATGCTGTGAAACAAGAAATCCACTCTGAGGGAATTAACTGAAAATGTATAGCATGGAATAAAGATGCACTACCATCATAGTAATGCCTGTAGTGTTAAATGTTTCAAATAATATTTCCTCAATTAGACATCGGTTTTTTTTAAGTGTACTGAAAAGTCTTTTTTAAATAACAGCAAGATGCAAATTTGCTATTAAATTATAGAAGGTATGTCCCATTTGACAGTTTCTGCTGTGGAGTAGAATAAATTCTGTGTCTAATGAACAATACTGATTTGAAGATAGTCTTTATATAATGTGCTATCATTAGCAGCAGCAGTTAAAGAGGGGAACTGAACAATCTTAAAGCTTGTTTATCATTAGAAAAGAAGATTCAATCTCTCTGCAATAAAATGAGTTAACCTGACTTAAGAAAAAGATAAAATGAAGTAAACTTCCTTGGATTTAGTAAGGGAACATTGTGGGTGGTGGCCTATAAAATTACATAAGAGACGACTGGTGCACAAATTGGACAGTGACTATTGTTAAGTATCCTTCCAAAGTTCTTTGCAATTACTTGGTAAGGCAAATTTGGAAACAAACCACAGAATACCATTGCAATTACAGCCAGATGCACAATGTTGAGATTTTTCAAATTAATTTTTATATATGAAGAATGTGGCAACGTTCCTGATACAAGGTGGCTCAGTTCAGAGATCACACAATAAACTTAGCTGTCCTATTGTATAATTTTTAAATGTAAACATCCAAACCATTATCAGCAGGCAAAAATTAAACCATTTCTTCCCAAGGCCATTAAATGTGCACTTGTTTGAGCAGACTCTTTATCATATAATATGGGCCTGTCCGTTCTCAAGACTGTGTGCTTCTGTATTTTACTTATGAAATTTCTGAGGGAAGAAGAATGTACCTCTCATTATTGAAAGGAGAGAAAAAGGTGGACTCCGCTGAGATTTCCTGCCAAGATTTCTGCATTCAGATTTGACAGAGCAGGCAAACCAAACCTCCCTCAGAAAACTGTGCCCATTTGGAGACACACTGCTGTGGGATCGTGGAGCAGCGTCAGGGTTGCACCTGGGACTCTTTTTTGCTTGATTGCATAGAGAACCAACACAGAATGAAAAACCTTTCTCAAATTTTGAATCGTTTACCCCTTGCACATTTAATAAGAACCTTTCAAGCCAGAATGGGAAAGGCATTAGAGTAGAAATGCAAAGTGTACAACTGGTAGGGCTGAGCATTCCTCCTCTTTGGGCCTCTGAATACTCCACAGCCTAGGAGCTGCCTTGGGACAGTTCCACCATCACATAAGCAAAAGAGAAGAACATTGTCATGCTCTGCCCAGCTCACTCACCTCTTAGAGAGCTGCAGGACTACCATATAAAAACGACCTAACAAACAAATGCTGGAAGAGTTCAGTCAAGGAGCCTCAGAATCTCACCTTCTACTGGGCTCAGTTCTTCACTCTCAGAAATAATAAAAGATCTAAAGTGTAAGAAGTCTGAATGAAGCATAAAGATTCCTCCAAAACAGTTAAAACACTTTCAAAAAATTTTGCCTAAAGCAAGGTATGATTCTGTTTGTACGGAATGGCATAGCTGTATGAAGAGATAGTTATCATATACCCACTATGGTTTTATCAAGTATACATTATGCTAAAGTCTGAGGAATGGGTAAAAAGTATGAACACATTTTAGATATTAAATTCCTTTCTTTTGTGTGATGCACGTTGCTAAGTTATGGGGATGAGGCTTGTGACAACAAGGATAATTTGTGTAATTAGAATAATGTTTTGTAATCATGAAAATGTTGTAGCAAGCACTTTATTTTAAAGAAAAATTAGTCTTGAGAGGGGCAACGCACCATTGAAATTACAGTGTGTTGAGGTCAATTGCCACTTCATTTGCCTAGCCATTCAGTCGATCAAAGAAGACATTGGTCATAATGATGTGGTATAAGAATTTAAGCCATGAGTGCATTTATCTCTTGGGGCTCCCTTCTATTCCCTAGGAAGCAATCAGGAACTATCAATCAACTGAGACTGAAAAACAGCAATGAAGAAAGATATGTGTCTCGGAGATTCACAAACAGGGCTAAACTGAAGAACTCCTGGGACTAAAGTTTAAGTCTAAACAATAATGGAAGCAGCGTCTCAGAAATATTTAATATTAAATATCACACACACACACACACACACACACACACCCCTGTGGGCCTGCACATTGACTAAGGCTGCCCTTTTTAAGTTTATGGTTCATTCTGTCACCTATACTGAGGGCATAAGAAAGGAAACTTGTTTTGTCTTTAAAATTTAGCATGTAGATTATACATTAATGTGAAATTTTTGCACTTTGACATGGCAAACTTTATGAGGCATAGGAAAATCATATCAGAGTTTTGGTTGCTTTGTTTCTTGGTTGATTGACTTGTTTTCAGGCCAAATTGAATTCAAGGCAATAGCATCAGAAAGAACACAGGGCCGTTTCTATTGTAAAACACAGCCTACTGTGAGATTTCATAGGAGAAGGTGTAATATAAAATACTTGAAATAAAATATTCATAAATTTGAAGTTTGTCTTGATAAGTCCATAAAAGTCATAGAGGTGTCCTTGGAAAATATATATAAATGTAAACAGTTCACATAAACACATTCAAATGCAATTTCACATGTGGCTTTTAGGAAGGCAGACAAAAAAAAATTATAAAAACGAGTTGAAAAACTCTGTTGAAAACCTAACAATGAATATGTGAAAAGTATATGATTAAAACTAGTAAATTTTATTTTAAAAATATTTTTAAAAGAACTGTAAATTGGGTCTGATGAGTGATTATATCTTTTTCTGAATATGGCAATGCTAAAAATTTTACAAACTAAATTTTCACAATAAAATATTTAAGAAAGCATGCTAAAATTTTAAAATAATAAGAAAATGAAAGTCTTAAAGAAAAAAATGTGAAAATACTAAAATTAAGTTAAAAAATAAATGGAAATTATTAAAATATGGTAGAACAGGAAAATTAACTTCTAGTTTTACAGGGTTATGTGCCAGTAGCTATTTAACTATGTAACACATTAATGTATCAATTCTTCACAAAGACCTTCAAAGCAGATAAGGAAATTAAGGCACAGAAAAACCTCACACTAGAAAGGGGTTTTTCTGATATTTAAACACAGATACCCTACTCCAGAAGCCATTCTGTATCTATTACATTTGTAGGAGATCAGAATATGCCACCCTGAAATATGCTATTTTGCTGAAGGCAATTGAGATTCAACAAAGGCAAAAATAAGCTTTCCTAGCGCTTCCCTTCTCTGCCGAAAAGCAGACACTTGGGAGAAGTGAGGACTTCCATCCATGCTCTCTCAGGGCAAGTTTCACAGCCACGAAGAAGATACAAAGTCGGTACCATGATGGACCTGCCCCCAAAAATCTTACTCTATTTGTTTTCCTCGTATATTTACCTTTCAAAGTTTGCTTCCCCTAAAAACCTAAACTCCTTTTCCTTTGTCTCGTCACTTCTCTACAAACGTATTGTTCTTTGCTAAGTTGCTCCCTAAGTCCCAGGTTCTAACAACCCCTTGCACTACCGTTCACTGAGGTTTCTCCTGTGTGCTATGTGTTGCATCATGTTAAGAAACTTTATTTTTCTCTTGTTAACCTGCCTTGTGCCTGTTCTCAGCTGGAGAACCTAGGAGGATAGAAGGTAGAGGTGTTTCTGTTTTGTGTTTTCCATCCCTGCATATTATAATCCCTCTGTATGGAACTGCAATAATTAAAAGTGGAAACTGTATAAGAGGCTCCAGGTTGATGAGCAGAAAAGATATTCTTGAAACAGAACCACTTATATAAAAATCACACTTCGAATGTAAAAGGAAGCATTACAAATATATGAGTGTTATTTGAGCATAGTGAAGATGTGATAATCAGCAAAAGTAATTTTCTTAAACGAAAGTCTGATGCTATAACTCCTTTGCTCAAATCTTATAAAGATTTTGCATCCCACTCATTGTTTAAAATGAACGTCTTACGGGCCGGGGGCGGTGGCTCAAGCCTGTAATCCCAGCACTTTGGGAGGCCGAGACGGGCGGATCACGAGGTCAGGAGATAGAGACCATCCTGGCTAACACGGTGAAATCCCGTCTTTACTAAAAAATACAAAAAACTAGCCGAGCGAGGTGGCGGGCGCCTGTAGTCCCAGCTACTCGGGAGGCTGAGGCAGGAGAATGGCGGGAACCCGGGAGGCGGAGCTTGCAGTGAGCTGAGATCCGGCCACTGCACTCCAGCCTGGGCGGCAGAGCGAGACTCCGTCTCAAAAAAAATAAAAATAATAGTAATAATAATAATAACAAATGTCTTACAAGAGTCTACAGAGATCTAAATCCACTGGCCTCTGTCAGACTGTACTTTTTTTTTTTTTTCTAGGACCTACTTTTAGGTGATCTTTTTAGTAATAGAACCCTTGAAGGTTCTGCCTGGCCCATGCACCTCCTACCTGGGATTGCATTTCCCAGTGTGCTGTGAGGCTAGGAGGAACTGCCCGTAAATTTAGCCAAGCTGTGTGGGAGTACACTGCGACTGACATTTCAGGTCATGGACTTTAAAACAGAAATGTCTTTGCCGCTACATCTTCTCTTCCTCCCTTCTCAGTAGGCTAAAACATTGGAATGTAGACTTGGTGATCCCTGCTTTGATCAAGAAATGAGAGCAGGAGTTTAAGAAATAATGAAGCAACCAGATAGAAGGAACACAGGTCTCAGATGAATCTGCCATTAGGAGCTGACTAGACATTGGAAACACCTGACTACGTCTGGACTCTTAGGAGAAAGAAAAATAAACTTCTGTTATGTTTGAGCCACTTGTCACTTGTAACAAGACAAAGGGAAAGGAATTTAGGTTTTTAGGGAAAGCAAACTGTAAAAAGGTAAATATATGGGGAAAACAAATAAAGTAAGATTTTAGGGGGCAGGTCCATCATGGTGCCGACTTTCTATCTTCTTCGTGGCTGTGAAACTTGCCCTGAGAGAACATAGAAGGAAGTCCTCACTTTTCTGAAGTGTCTTCTTTTAGGCAGAAAAAGGAAGCGCTGGGAAAGCTTATTTTTGCCTTTGTTGAATCTCAATTGCCTTCAGCAAAATAGCATATTTCAGGGTGGCATATTTTGATCTCCTACAAATGTAACAGATACAGAATGGCTTTTGTGTGTTTTGTTCTTTGTTGCAGCATATACAGTTTATACCGTTTCTTGGCTGCCTCTGCAATCTCTTCTCCTACCGGCTACAGTAGCCTCTTTCTTGTTTCTCAAATGGGAACACTCCTCACTCAAGAACTTTGCACACTCTCTTGCCAATGCCTTGGATTCTCTTCAAAAACATCCCCATGGTTTGCTCTCTCACTTCTTCAAGTCTCTGTTCAAATATTACATAAACACAAAGCCTCTCACTGACTACCTTATGTATACACCTCTCCCCATTGCCTTAACCTCTACTGCGTTACTAAAATCCTCTTCTGTTGTGCATGGTCTATATTTTCCTGATCAAATATGTGCCATAAGAAAATAAATTTCACTTATTTTATTTTCTTCTGTATCCTTACAGTCTAAACTAGGCATTGGCAGAAAATTGAGACCCAATAAACGTTTTGAAATCAGTTAACAGAATGAAAAAACAAATTCCTCTTTTTTTTTCAGGTGCGCATGAAACTGTCACAAAACAGATCATATGCTAGATCACTAAGAAATATCAACACGTAAGTTGCAGAAAGTTAAAATCTTATAGGCAATATTCTTTGATTAAAATTCAATGAACTTGGATATTAAAAACTACTTTCACCTAGGAATCAATTTTAAAATGTTATTAAGAAACTCTTGGATGAGAGGATGATGTCGTTTGGATCCGTGCCCCCACCCAAATCTCATGTTGAATTGTAATCCCCAATGTTGGAGGTGAGACTGAGTGGGAGGTGACTGAATCATGGGAGTGAGTTTCTCATGGACAGTTTGGCGCCATACCCTCGGTGCTGTTCTTGTGATAGTGAGTTGTCGTGAGAGCTGGCTGTTTAAAAGCATGTGGCACCTCCTCTTTCACTCTGTCTTTTGCTCCTGCTCTGGTCGTGTGACATGCCTCCTCTCCCTTTACCGTCAGCCACGATGATTGTAAGTTTTCTGAGGCCTCCCCAGAAGCCGAGCAGACGTCACCATGCTTCCTGTACAGCCTGCAGAACCACGAGCCAGTCAAACCTCTTTTCTTTATAAATTATTTTGAGATTGCTCAAGTATTTCTTTATACCAGTGCAAGAACAAGTTAATATAGAGGGTAAATATAAACAGAAATAACAGAATTTTTAACATACAGGGAGGTATTTCTAACATTATAGGGATAAAAACACTATACATCATGTTAGATGACTTTAAAGTAGTAACCAGAGAAAAAGTCATAGCCTTAAAAATGCATGATAATAAACATACACTAGCCGGGCGCGGTGGCTCACGCCTGTAATCCCAGCACTTTGGGAGGCCGAGGCGGGCAGATCACAAGGTCAGGAGATCGAGACCACGGTGAAACCCCGTCTCTACTAAAAATACAAAAAATTAGCCGGGTGCGGTTGTGGGCGCCTGTAGTCCCAGCTACTCGGGAGGCTGAGGCAGGAGAATGGCGTGAACCCGGGAGGCGGAGCTTGCAGTGAGCCGAGATCGCGCCACTGCACTCCAGCCTGGGCGACAGAGCGAGACTCCGTCTCAAAAAAACAAACAAACAAACAAACAAACAAACAAAAAAAACATACACTAATATAAAATAAATGAATTTAAATTCTTTAGGAGCTAGAAAATGAGCAAATATAAATAAACCAAAATAAAACACAAGAAAGAAAATAGTAAAGGTAAAAACAGAAACCAATTAGGTGGATAATGACAGATAGCATATTAAGATTATAAATAAAATCTTCATTAAAAAATTACAAAATGAATAAATTATCATTTAGTTTAGTCAAGAAGAGAGGATAAAACACAAGTATAAAAATTAGTAAATGCAAAGGAGGGTATAACTATCAATATAGAAAACTTAAATTTAAAAACTTTTAAACCATTGCACCACACCTCTGTACAAATTAATTTGAAATTTTACTTAAAATGAGTGATGTCTTAAAAAATATCTCACTTATCAAAATGGATCCCCGTAGTGACAGAAAGCTTAAATACATCAATTTTTATTTAAAAAAGAGAAAATAATAAAGACAGTAGCCTGAGTTGGTGTCACAAGAGTGAGTATTCTACCAAAAGGTGAAGCAAATAGTTTCAATGCCATATAAACTGCTTCAGGTAATAGAAAATAAACTGTCAAATTCATTTGAAAAATTAAATATAATGTTAATATCTATATCTGATAAAGATAACCCCCTCAAAAGGAAATTTCAGCTGAATACCTCTCATAAATATTGTTGCAAAAATTGTAATTCTAAATAAAATACAATGTAAATAAATTTCAATTGAATATTATGAGTACATCATGACCAATCATGAAATATAACAGTAATGTCCAAAAGTTTCAATATGAGAAACTCTCTTTGCATAGTTCACCATATCATTAGACCTAAGGAGGGGCTATGTTTATCCCATAAATGCTGAAAAAGTCTTTAACAAAATTCAACAAACTTTCTTAAGAAAACATTCATGAATATAGCAATGGAGGCATTTCCTTAACAATGGAGAAGTGTGTGGGCATTATATACATATATATATATTAAATAAAACGGCATATATGCCATACTGTGCATGTCAGCACAACTGTGTGTGTGTCTGCCCTAAAGCCAGCATCTTACTTAATGGGAAATCACCAAAGCCATTTCCATTAAGTCAGGCACAAGGTTAAGTATTAGCACTAAATTTAACAAGAAAGTTTTAGCAAAAGAAAATTTTAATAAACTTGACTTTAAAAAACTTAAAATGTATTTCTGAAAATATACAAAAGTGGATGTGAACAAATGGAAAGTCATCTCTTGTTCTTTAATAGGTTGTCTCAATATCATCATCTTATCAATTATTGACAAATTAATTTGAAAAATTAATGTAATTTCAGTAACCATGCCAACAAGATTTTCTGGAGGTGGATTATTTCATTCTAAAGTTATATGGAAAATTAATCATAGAAAAATAACTAAGAAAATAGAAAATATTTGAAGAGGAAGTAGTGAAAATGTAAAAGTTTAACAATACACTTTTGTGGCAAGGCTTTGGGGAAATCCTATTTTGAACTCATGTATTATTGCTAAGGATGCAAGTTGATAAAGTCCCTCGGGAACTAAACTTGGCAATATAAGCATAGTTACACATGCATTTACCTGTGACCCACCAGTTCTACTTCTAGGAATTTACCCTGAATATACACCTTCAAAAGTATGAAAATGCATATGCGTAAGTTTATTTGTGATTTCGAAATATTGATAACTGCCTCAAGGCGCAAACATAGGAGACTGTGATATGCACATACGATGAAGTACTCCATAAAGACATCGAAGATGTCCAGGATGCATATGGGAAGCTTGGCAAGACATTTGTAAATTGTAAAATAATATGTAGTATGTGACATATTACATATTATCTAAAAAAGAAAAGCATTAAATAAACATACACTAATCTGATTATTTTTGCAGAGAAACACATGAAGCATAATGCATTGCTTACCTACAAAACTAACTAATGAGTTGCAAATCATTGATTAAAATGGAAATTCATGAGTTTATATTTACAGTGAATAGATAACAGCATCAAAAAATAAATAATAAATAAAGAAGCACAATCAATAAATAAATGTTGAAGAAGAGAGGAGTCTTTTGTATGACAGAATTTTAAACATTTGCTGATAAAATGTATGCTGGAGTTGGAAAATTCCCATATTGCACCCATCATACTAAAGATGAACTTATTTAAGAATCATCAGTAGATGCTAAATTGGAGGCAAGGGAGTTGTTTGATTTGACTGAAAGTTAGAAATTTGGGTAGTCTGAAAGTGTGTCAGTACAGATTGCATGTTATTTTTAATAGATAAAATAGTAAATAGAAGTCCACAACAAGAACAAAATACAACACAAAACCTTGACCAGATCATCAAATGTAATATCACCAGAAAATGCCAAATAATATCACGCACCTCTGAACATGATGAAAACATACTATCGCTTTTTTAATATACCAATGGGCTGCATAACCTGCATCTAACCAAAAGAAAAACCTCAGACAAACCTAAATTGAAAGACACGCTACAAAATAAATAAATATCAATATTATGAGGAACAAAGAAGGGCTAAAAAAACTGTATCAGTTTAAAGTGTCCCCAAAAAGTGGAAAACTAAATGCACTACAAAATCCTGAACTGCATCCTCTATGGGATGAAAAAAAAAATGCAAAAGATATTACTAGAACAATTTCAGGAAACTGCAATATGGACTGTAGATTAGGTGAAAGGATTATGTCATCTTAAGTTGCTTGAATTTGGTAACTGTTCGGTGGTATTTGGAAAGCACACACGGACATATTAAGGGACAAAATGCATGATATATACAAGCTCATTAAGAGTAAAAGGAGCTCTGTATGTATATTTTACTATGTAATACGGTATATATATATTTCCTATCTGCTTACCCATCATCTGTATCTGTTTAGAGAGGATGGAAAAGCAATTATGGCAAAATAGTAAAATTTGTTGAATCTGGGTAAAGAGCTTCTACTATTCTAGCAGCTTTTCTGCAATTTTTAAACATTCAAAATAAGATATTTAATATGAAGCATAAACACAAATGACAGGACAAATTTGCAAAGGCAGTTTGGCAGAAATATTATTAATATATAATGAGTTTTTATGATTCAAAGAATTTGGATACACTGATAAAAAGGGCAATAAATGACATTAATGGATATGTTACAAAAGAAATCAAATGCATATAAACATTATGTTTTTTCTCTATAGAAATCCAATAATACAAAAATAAAAAATATTGTTATCAGTGAAACTCATTAATTTGTGGTTTGCTTTGTTTGTAAATGCTAAAATGTCTGGAAAGGCCCAGGTACATAATGCTCATGGAAGCTTAATTTGCTACAAGCTTTGAAGAAAGTAATTTGGCAGTATTTATCAGGATCATTAAAAATGTTTATATACTCTAGTCAATTAATCCCATTTCTGTAATTATTTTTTAAATAAAATGATCTAGAAGGCAATCAAAAGTTGGTGTACATAAAGATGTTCATTGTACCACTTTAATAATACGGAAGAAATGAAAATATACTAAATATTTGTGGATCAATCATCTTATTAGGCTGTTCCAAAATAATGTAAAATAAAAGCAAATTGTTGGGAGGAGATCAGTAGATACAGCTATATCTAAATTTTTGACTAAAATAATGGAATATTATAAAGATTCTAAAATAATAGCCTTTATATAACAGTTATTCCTATAAAAATGTATTTTATGTGAAATAAATGACATTGTATGGGTAAACTATCTCTATTTGGACTTCCATATATGGAAGTACTCATTGGAAGAAAAACTTAGTTCACTTCAGACGGAAGTATCAGTAAAAATTTAAGTAATAGCTACATGTGATTGGACATGTTGTGTCTATTCTGCAGGTGGAAATACAACTCAAATGGTTCAGGAGGACGTGCAATGTTATCCGCAAGAAACCAGGTGAAAAGCGGAGTGCTGCATTATATTAGCATTTCTGTAGCTGTAAGTGTACATATAGCCAAGATCACAGGTGACACTCAACCAAATGGAGTTGAATGCCCTCAAGGATGAAATTCTGACAACAGTTCAAGTTGCCGTGGACACATGTCCTACTTCTCTTATCATTGACCATATAATGTGTAATCATAACATAAAGTGAATGGTAATCAGTAATGGACAACATCAAATAGAGTCAGCATCTCCTTGAGGAAGGTCAGATCAAGAGTGTGGGAGAAGTTGGTACAGTGGACAAAGATGGGAGATGAGACAGTGGATTGCAGGTGCTGCCTATGTTCCACAGACCTTTCTCACTCTGTAGTCAAAAGCTATCCACAAATTAGTTGTCTTTAAATCCACAGTTTCTCCCTTATATAGCTACCTTGGAAGAATTATAAACTGAAAAGTTGTAGAGCTCATGCTTCTGGTGTGTGTTTTATTGATTGGGTTACTGGCATGTGTAGCAAGGTTGTGTTTTCATTATTCTCTAACCATTGGCCTCACCAAAAATACTTGAATACACAAAAAATAGAGCAAATGGTTGGGAGAAGACCAACAGATATACCTATATCGAAAATTTTACTGAGCTATAATTATATATTATGTATGATTATCTCACATGAAAATAATTTAAAATAGGTGATTTATTAAAGATCTATGGTCTCCCAAAACTGCACTGTGTGATCAACTGATTTTTATTTACTTTTTAGTATTTAGTTTTTCATTTATAAAAAAGTTGAAATTTAAACTTTATGTAATATTCTAATGTCTTGGCCGTGTTCTCATTGCATCAATGTACCCTGTATAATCATAAAAATAGCAGAAGGAGAATATCCTTCCAGTCCTCTCCCACTCCTGTCCCCAGAAAACCAAGCAGGAGGTGATGAGGAAATTTCGAGGAGAGGAATTATTCAGCTTCACAATTTGACAAAATTGTAAATGTTTAATCTGCTGTTCCTCTGGTTCTTTACTTTTGAACTCAGACACAAAAGTAGAAGAACGATCTGTTTATGTATAAAAAGCAGTTAGCAAAATTGTATTTCATTTCATTATGCACAGGATTTAAAATCTTATACAGTGTTTGCTTTGTTCAATTAATTTTTACTCCACAAGCAAGTGACATCTATTTAGAATTAGATTCTAGAATGGTATTTTGAGCCAGGTTAATCAGAAAGAAAGACATTTTGTAAGTAATTCTCTAAACTATAGCCCTAAATACACAGAGTCTGTCACTTTGTTTGCAGTGACCTCACTAAGAATTATATTTGGCATCCGACCTGCACCGAATGACTCTCATCACTGTATTCACATTGCCCCTAGCTCCCTTGTATATTTACAATTCATGGGAATTTTGTTTCATGGAATTCAATCCTAATTATTGTACAGAGCAGTCTATAAGCTACAGTAGTAGATTGTTTTGTCACTTGCAGCAATCAGTGCCTGTCTCTAGGGAGACATTCCACTCACGTATCTGTTCTTCGGTCTCACATCGAGACTCTTCACAGTTCAGGCGCTAATGATCTTTGCCACCAAACACTTATGTTCACACCATTTTAAAAGCAGTTTTAAATCCTTGGGCAATTGGTCAAATGCTTCTTCTGGCTATTTTCTTGGTAGCGGGCTCTTTTTCATTAAAAAGGGACTCAGAATCACATGATGTAGAAGACAATAATTTTTTTATCCTTAAGAGCGTTACAAAATCACATACACACACATATATAAATTGAAATTTGCTGTAGCTCAGAATTACGAAAATGTGTTTGACTTTTATTATTATTGTGGTATTTTTAGTGATCTCTATAGAAATGGAACAGATGGCTTCATGTTATAATGGAAGAACAATTATCATTAAATGGGTAATGATCTACAACGTGTGAGAAAGAGAAAAATATAAAATTCTTTTTATAGGTTTTGATGAGATATTTCTTTCATGTATAGGTAATAATTCTGTGCACTGCTCTATAATTTTGGGGGGATAATGGCAAAAATGTAGATTGAAAATATGTGCAAAGCTTTACTCACAATGGTGTGAGTTCCCACCAATCTTCACACCCTCTGTTACACTCTCACCCCTGCTTACGTTCTAGAGTCATACCAGAAATAAGCACAGGACAATGTGGGAATGGCGCCTAAAACCTTGTACAAGGTAGAAATGCAGCACAGAGGAAGGATTCACTCTCTTAAAGGTTGTTGGCTGGGTGCAAGTCATGAAATAATGTTGTGAAGAAATTTAGAGGCAGCAGCGTGGAAGAAATCAGCTAAGAACATTCAATCAAATCATGTTCAGTAACTGCAAATGGAAGGCATTTTTCATAGGGCATAGAAACCAGTACTCTCTGCAGATGAAGAGGGGAGCAAGAAACTGACGAGGTGGGAGAAGCAGTTCTCTTCTCAATATTTCTCCGGGCTTAAAAATATTCTTGGCCCTACTTCACCACTATCAAATCATTTCTTGGCTAGTGTCAAAAGTTTACCTAGCTCTTCTAGCCCACAATACCACCCACCCAGAAGCATCAGAGACTTTCCTCTGGAACCCACTAGGATACTAAAGCTATCTGGGCCACTGCTACAGGTCAGGAAAAGCATTTGCATGATTCCTAGGGATTAGCATTTCAGGAAGAAGTAGAGGTAACCCACAGAGCCTAGAAAAAAGTATGAAATTTACCTAAGTGTGATTTTTTTTTTTTTTTTTTTTAGCTCATGCCTCTTACGACTGTGACCCTTGGGCACTGTCCAAATGATATGCTTTCCAAGGACTAGTCATTTTATCATCTGATCTGAATGCATTCTCTTTCTCATTTCCCAGCTGTAAACTTTACTCCCAATCTCTAATGTGTCCAATGGAATGGTTATTTTACTCTCAAAAATTTCCCTGAACTTTCACCTCTTCAGCAAATTTGAGACTTATCTCCTCACTTAAGCTGAAATATTTTGACACCTTGCTTGAAACAACACTGCTTTCTCTAACCCTCCATGTACCACCTGGTAGGAAATGGTGCTGTCCTCTACTGAGTGGTTCCTGACAAAATTGAGGATCAATCAGACAAGCTTATGCAGAAATATCACCTTGTCTTATTCATTGTTTTTTATTTTTCATACAAACTTTTTCTCTTGGTCATTTTCTCAGATCCAATCTTACTTTCCACTTTTATTCCTGAACAAGCTTATTGGCTTAAATATCCAACATCTCCGGCATTTAGCAATCCTTAAATTCCACTTTCTAAACCTATTCTCAGAGCCACTTTGTGGGTCTTGTTATTTCAAGTCTGCTCCACCTTTAAGATGTTAAATTGCTAAGTATTTCAGTCCTCCAATTATTCTTTGTTCAAAATGCTGCAATCCTGCTTCAACATGTCTCAGGACTTCATGAAGATACTCACTCCATTGCCCCTGTGATTTTCTCCTTCTCTTCCTCCGCAAGTTGAGATTGCATAATCTGATATTCTAACTATTCTCTTGCCTTTACCACTTTGATGATTTTTTTCACATATATCTTAAAAACCTAAACACTTTCATAGCTAAATATTTATGGAGAAACTGAAATAACCGTTCAGGCTTTGGCCACTTCAAATGTATGACTCCCAATCTGAGTTGGGCATAATTACCTATTTATTTGTAATTTTCTAAGTCAATACACACTCTTCTTAGTCAGTAGTCCCAAATATTTTTGACTCAAATTTCTCTATATAATATAATGTTCTTCACTATGACACAGATTAACAAATAGTCCATCTGCTAAGAACTATTTTACCTGTACTCAGACAAGGCTGGGTACAAAGTCAATTAATATAATCTATCACATCAACAGACTAAAAAAATAAAATTACATGATCATGTCAATAGCTACAGGAAAAAGCATGATAAAATTTAGCAACCACTCATGATAAAAACTCTTAGCAAACTAGGGATAGAGTTTGAAATCTACAGAGGGGAACTTTCTCAACTTGATAAATAATATCTACAAGAAAACTACAGCTAACATCTTATTTAATGATAAGAAACTCAAAGCTTCTTCTCTAAGATAAGGAACAAGGCAAGGATATCTCCTGCTACCAATGTTTTCAATATCATGCTGGAAGTACCAGCTTGGGTAAGAGAAAAAAAGGGATGGGGGAATAAAAGTGTACAGATTTGCAAGAAAAAAATAAAACTGCCCTTATTCACAGAAGACATAATCCACTGTATAGAAAATCTGAAAAAATCAAGATCTAAATTCTTATAATTAATAAGCCAGTACTGCAAGGCATACCAGCAAGAACAAGTAGAATTTAGATTGAACAATTCAATACCATTTATATTAGCACTTGCCCCCAAAAAGAAGCACTTGTATATGACAAAATATGCACAAGAGATATTTAAGGAGAACTACAAAATTCTTATGAAAAGAAATAACAGAACTAAATAAATGAAGAGATATTCTGTATTTTGGATAAGAAAAATCATTATTGTCAAGATGTATGTTCTTCCCAACTTAATATATAGAGTCAATGTAATCATAATAAAAAACCCAACAAGTTAATTTGTGGGTGTCCACACATTGACACTAAAGTATACAAAAAGAGGGAAAAGACCCAGCATAGCCAACACGATATTGAAGGAGAGCGAAGTTAGAGGACTGACACTATTGGACTTCAAAATTTACTTTAGAGTGCTGATAATCAAGACAGTATAATATTGGCAAAAGAATAGACAAATAGGACTAGATATGCCAGAAATAGATCCACATCAATACAGTCAGTTGATCTTTGACAAAAAAGAAAAGGTAATACAATGAAGAAAAAATAGACTTTTCAACAAATGATGTTGGAAGAAGTGAACATTCATATGCAAAAAAAAAAAGGTAATCTAGACACAGGTCTTACACCCTTCACAAAAATTAACTCAAATTGAATCATAGACCTAAATGTAGAACACAAAGTTATGAAACTCCTAAAATATAACATAGGAGTAGATTACCTAGGATTTGGCACTTTTTAGATATAACACCAAAGGTACAATCTATGAAACAAATAATTAATAAACAACTTTATTTTATATATATATATATACACATACATACATATATGCTCTGTAAAAAAATTTTTTTAAGAAAATAAGAAGAGAAGCCCCAGCCTGGAAGAAAATATTTATAAATCACATAAAGGACTATTATCCAAAATATGCAAAGAGCACTTAAAACTCAATAATAAGAAAAACAACTCTATTAAAAATTGGGTGAAAGTCCTCAACAGACTCCTCACCAAAGAAGTTATATGGATGACAAACAGACACCTAAAAAGATGCTCCATGTCATATGTTATCAGGGGAATGCAAAATAAAATGAAAGTAGAAAGTCACTTCATACCTATTAGAATGACCAGTATTCAGAACACCGGAAACAGCAAATGCTGGCAAGGATGTAGCACAAGAACTCCCAGTCATTGCTGATGGGAAGGCAAAATGGTGCTACTACCTTGGAAGACATTTGGTTCTTTCTTACAAAACTAAACACACTCTTATACCACATTCCAACCATCATATTCATTGGTATTTACCCATATAAGTTAAATATTTATGTCCACATCAGAACCTCCACATGGATGTTTATAGCAGCTTTACCCATAAGTGTCAAAACTTAGAAGCAACCAAGATGTCCTTTAGTAGATGAATGAATTAAACCTTGGTAGTACATTCAGAAAATAGAATACTATTCAACAGTAAAAAATGAGTTATTGAGTAATGAAAATACATGGAGAAAACTTGACTCTATATTACTAATTGACAGAAGCCAATCTGAAAAGGCTACATACTGTATGATTCCAAATATACGACACTTTGGGAAATGCAAAACTACAGAGACAACAAGAAGTTCGGTAGTTCCAGAAGTTAGGGATGAGGGAGGGAGGAATAGGCAGAGCACAGAAGACTTTTCAGGCATGGAAACCACTCTCTGTGATGCTGTAATGGTAAATACATGTCATTGTACGTTTGTCCAAACCCACAGAATGCACAACATCAAGAGTGACCCTCATCTAAAGTGTAGACTTTGGGTTTGAATGATGTGTTAATGTAGGTTGATCAACTGTAACAAATGTACCACTCTGGTGGGTACGTTGATAATGAAAGAGACTGTGTGTGGGTGCAGGTGGTACACGAGAAATCTCTGTGCCTTCTTCTCAATGTTGTTATGAAATGAAAACTACTTCAACAAGTATTCTATTAAAAGTAATAATTGACTGGGCGTGGTGGCTCATGCCCAACCCTTTGGGAGGCCGAGGCGGGCGGATCACCTGAGGTCATGAGTTCTAGACCAGCGTGACCAACATGGAAAAACCCTGTCTCTACTAAAAACACAAAATTAGCCAGGCATGGTGGCGGGCACCTGTAATCCCAGCTACTCAGGAGGCTGAGGCAGGAGAATTTCTTGAACCCAGGAGGCAGAGGTTGCAGTGAGCCGAGATCACGCCATTGCACTCCAGCCTGGGCAACAAGAACAAAACTCCATCTCAAAATAAAATAAAATAAAATAAAATAAAATAAAATAAAATAAAATAATAACATAAAATAAAAGTAATAATTATTGTAAGGGGTGAGGTTAGAATCTGTAAACTGTGGAGTATCGTCTTGAGATTTAGTGGAGAGAGCACCATGCAGTCTTCTTCTGATTTCTCTGTGGAGCTGCTGGAATGTCACTCAGGAAATGTCATTGTGGGTCAGAAATCACAGATTTAGGAATCTTTTCAGGGAAAGATTTTTGAGTTCTCTTGGTTGTATTGAATTAATGTGCCTAAAGTGTCCCAATGTAAATGCACAGTAGTCCACTGGATGTACTCAACACGTAATCATGGGTTGTATAGAGACAACTGAGATTCATCAAAATGAATTCGGGATTCATTTTATTGGTGAGGGCAAATTCACCCAGGAATTGTACATACAGTGAAGAAACAGTTTAATATAGAACCCTGGAGGCAACTGGCATTTAATGTTTGAAAGAAGGAAAAGGGGCCGGCATGGAGGCACAATCTATTATCCCAGGATTTGGGGAGGCTGAGGCAGGAGGACTGCTTGAGCTCAGAAGTTTGAGACCAGTCTGGCCAAACCCTATCTCTACAAAAACGAAAAAATTAGCTGGGCATGGTGGCATGCACCTGTGGTCCCAGCTACTCGAGAAACTGAGGTGGGAAGCTGAGGGCTTGAGCCCAGGAGATTCAGGCTGCAGTGAGCTGAGATGACACTACTGCACTCCACCCTGGGCTACAGAACAAGACTATATCTCAAAAGCCCAAACACAAAAACAAAGAAAAAAGGAAAAGCAGCCCACAAAAGAGTCAGAAAAGCAACAGAATTAAAACTAGAAAAATAGATTTGCATAACCATAGGATGGATGAGTTTAAGAAACAGGATCTATGCAGCATCTAATAATGGAGAAAAGAAAGGAGTTTTGTTTAGGACCATTCTTACTTTTCAGTACCCATGAGGCATCCAGTGGCATGCCATTTTTTTTCAAAAGAAAAAACGAAAACTCAGTTCTAGAAATCTCAGGCTTTTGCTTTGAAATAATTTTGGTTTTCCAGAAGAGTTGTAAACATAGTGCAGAGTTTCTATAAACATGTCACCCAGCTTCCCCTTATGTTAACATCTTACATAACCCAGGAATATTTATCAAACTGAGAAATCCACATTGCCACAATACTAATGCAATACTAGTGCCTTTATTCACATTTCACTTTTTCCACTAACGTCCTTTTCACTAATGTCCTTTGATGTCCCAGGATGCACTCCAGGATGAAGCATTGTATTCCCTTGTTATCTTTCATTAGGCTCTGTCTTTGCCAATCAGGCTTTCATAAGAAAAGTACCAGAGACTGAGTGTCTTAAAAAACAAACAGTTATTTGTCTTAGCTCTTGGGGTTGGGAAGTTCAAGCTCAAGGCCAGAATACGTGGCATCTGGTGAGGACACTTTCTGGTTTGCAGATAGCTGTCTTCTCACATTGTATCTTCCTATGGTGGACAGTGAAGGATCTGGTCCTGTCTCTTCTTTATAAATGCACAAGTCCCATGACCACTCTCATGACCACCTTGCTCCTGAAGGCCTCACCTCCTAATGCCATCACATTGCAATTGAGGATTTCAGCATATGAGTTTTGGAGTGACATATTTAGTTCAGCTAATACCCTTCCCTGGTCTGTTACAGTTCTGTCTTTCCTGCTCTTTTATTGTCATGATACTTTTGAAGAATATTGGTCAGATATTTTGTAGAATGTCCTTCAGTATGGATTCATCTAATATTTTACCATTATTAGACTGAGGCTATGGATTTGGGGAAAGACAATCACAGAAGCTGAGTGCTCTTCTTGTCATATCACATTCACATATTTTGTCACTGGTGATACGAACTGTGTCCTCTGGCTAATGTCATGTCTTCCAGTTTTATTTCACTGTAAAGTTACTGTTTTTTACTTTGCATGCATTATTCTTTGGAGGCATGTCACTAAGGAATGGGTACTGATTTTATATTTTATAAACTTACTTTGAATTTATGGAATATAAAGAGAAAAGCCAGGATACTATGTGAATGTGAAGACCTAAGCAGATTTCTAGCAAAAAAAGAAAAAAAAAAAAAAAAAGAAAGAAAGAAAAGAAAAGAAAAAGAAAAAGACAGAAAGAAGAAGAAAGAAAGAAATAGAAAGAGAGTTTTTAAAAATAAAGAGAAATCTGGAATTAAGCATTGGACTCTGATTACGGAGATTACACTTTTAATTACCAAGTGAAAACAAAGTTTCCTTCAAAGACAGGAAGATGTACTCTAGATGAGAGAGGAGAATACCCAGTCCCTTCCTGAGACACTTTAAGATGTAAACCGGGAACCAGCCACCAATTCAATGAATGCTGCCCAAACATTAGAAAAATTTTAACCACATTGCTTAGGAAGAACCACAAGGAAACAAAGAATGAGGCCACTTTGCCTAATAAAATGTGTTAATTCTGTGTTCTCTGTTCCCATTCCTTTACTTTTTACCTTAAACCAGTTGATTAGCAAAGAGGGCTTTTTCAATGTTAAGGATGACAGAGAGAAAAAAAGTAATTGTATTTTTAGCAATTAAGTAGTTTTCTTGATTCTTTGGAATTCTAAACTTAAATGGTATTCCCAGTTTCTGAATAAAGAGGAACATAATTTATAAGATATTAGGGCGGTTATATAAGATATCCAAATTATCTATGCATTTTCATTTAAATAACTTTAATAGCTCCTAATTGCATGTAAAATACATAACAGTAAATTGGCCGGGCACAGTGGCTCACTCCTGTAATCCCAACACTTTGGGAGGCTGAGGTGGGCAGATCACCTAAGTTCAGGAGTTTGAGACCAGCCTGACCAACATGGAGAAACTCCATCTCTACTAAATAATACAAAATTTGCCAGGCGTGGTGGTGCATGCCTGCAATCCCAGTTACTCAGGAGGCTGAGGCAGGAGAATTGCTTAAACTTGGGAGGCAGAGGTTGTGGTGAGCCAATATCGCACCATTGCACTCCAGTGTGGGCAACAAGAGCAAAACTCTGTCCCAAAAAACAAAAAAAAAAGAAAACCAGTAAACTATTTCTAATCTATGTAATTATTTTCAGGAGGGATTTAAAATTTACTTATTTCAGAAATAATTTAAAATGCAAAGTGCAACAATATATCTCAAATGAAGAAATCAAATAAAAACAATATTTAAAAGAAATGCATTGCAAAGAAGAGATATATGAAGAATGAATTATCAGTATTTCAACATAACAAATTAAAGAGGTGATCCTAGGATCATTGTTATATAAATACTTGATAAATTAGAAAACTAGTGAAATTAACTAACTAACCCTTGAACATAGTTTGTGTCATTTGGTCAATCAATATTTTTCTAAATTGATGATTCGGTCATGTCTCCTATCTCCTTACCCACATACTCAGTAGAAGTTGCTATGTATATGAGTGGTAGAGTTAAAATTAATGTGGCACTGTTTAGTGCAGAGACATGAACCACATGATCTATCTTTATTACTCAGCCTTCATGTTATAATTTACCAGTTTGATTTTCATTTTCAATGAAATCGACAATTCGGTTACAGACAATCATGGCCTGATGGACTATGTAACTGGCAGAAATAACGCACCAGTTAAAGATTTTGTTCTTCATCAATATGTAACTAATAATATCCTCTTCTGTGTGCATATAGCTTTTTATTTCTAAAAAGAAATCTCCATTCACATGAATTAACTTTATCATTTCTCCATAACTAGACTGAGGAAAACTATGAATCTCCTGTGGGTCACTAGGCAATATTTCTCAAGTTGTCAGTACAGACCACCATACAGTCTCCTGTCCTGTTCATTCTGATCTGTCTGCAAATCTCAGGATGTAACTAATATCAGTACTTTGCGCAAAAACAATAATTCCAATATTGATCATATTTCAAAAATGTTTAATACAACATTGTTCAAAATAAACTATTGCTTGTAGAAATTTCAGAACAAACTCATATAACCCCTCACTGCTATATGAATTCATTATTCTTCATCATGTATTATGACTTTAGTTTTCTTTTTTCTACCCCAGTTTTATTTCATTTATTAAAGTTTACCTTGTTACTTGCATTTATATTTGAAAATCAATAATCTGCATTTTGTTACAGGATGAGTTATAAAAATAAATGAATAATTAGATATAGTTGGATATATACATTGACACCAGTGAATTCCTTTAAATCAGAACATAGTCTAATAAGATGGTGCTAATTAACTTTTCTTCTGAGGAAATCACAAGTCAGATTTCTCATCAAGGAGAAGTTAATTTAGTTCCCTATGGCCATGTTTAATGACCCAGTGGCATTTGCTTTAACATTATGGGCTCAGATATTCAAGGCTGGTTTCTCAGATGGTGGTTTATTTTTTTTTTAATCATTCTAACTACATTTCGAGGAGTAAGAACTAAGCAATAATTTTGTCCTCTAAATTAACAAATTGAACATAATTTAGCACGTCCTATGCAAATTGAGTTTCTAAAAAATAACGATAAATGGCAAAATTATTCCAAAAACTAACATTTGTGGGTTTTTTTTTTTGTTTTGTTTTATTAAACACATTTTTCATTAATCCAGTCAAAGTCCTGATCTCGGATACTAGACATGGGCTCCGATCCCAGAACTCTGCTCTGACTTACTGCACCTCCTATGCATTTTCATTTATAGGTGGCCTGGTTGATATCAACAACTTGTGAAATTCCATTCATGATGTAGTACCTAAGACACATGAGCAGCTGACCACCACCCGTTGCCTGCCAATGGTGCTGCATGCCACACTGGCCTGCTTACACCTCAGAATATGGACCTTTACAGTTGACCTTGAGCCATGTTTAGTTTCCCAGGTGCTGGTTCAGAAGTTTCACCAGCTATTAAAATTTGGTCTACAGTCAACATCATGCTTACTGGTGCAATATTTTTGGCATTAGCATAAAAGCAGGACAAAGAAAAGAGGGCTACTATCACTGTTATCATTTAACGCTATTCCAAATATTCTAGCAAATAAAGTAAGATACAGAGATATAGAAATTTAAAATAAGATATTAGGAAAGAAGCAAACATATCATTATTTCCTACAATAGGGTGATCTGCTTTCTATTGCTGTACAGGAAATAGTCCCCAAACCATCCCCTGGGAACTGAGTGTTAAAACTGGGACTGACATGGCACCTCTCTCGGTGTAGTCTCAGGTCTGACCTGTAAGGTCACAGCATGGTGGCTTCAGAGCAGCCATGATTGCTCACCCGTTTTGACCTACGACTCTGGAGAACAAAATTCAGTTGTGCCACCCTTTATGACTGACCTCAGAGATCACTCTGCCTCACTTCTGCTATATTTTCCAGTTATAAGGGAGTCCCAAGCCTGCAGGATAATGTGAAGGAGGCATAGATCCACCTTCTTGATAGGAGATATACCAAAGTCACATAATAGAAGAAGCCCCAGGAATGGGAAGGATGGTTGCAGCCCTGTTGAGGGCTGTGTGCAACACAGTGTATGAACAAGATATTCTACCTGGAAGACAACCACAACCAAAACAACTGAAATCTTATTAGATCTATTATGAAGACTCAGCAATGTCACCTATATAAAATAAATGCACAAACTTTAATACCTTCTTTACTACCTAGAACTAATTGATTAACTTATAATAGGGAGAAAGTATTTCACATATAGTTACTAAAATTATATATGTATGTATTTTTGTCATATATAATATATTCATATTCATATATATATCATATTCTACAGGATGAAACCAAAACACTTTATTATAATATTTGACTTGTTTTAAAGTGGGATTTGAATATATGCAGAAACGTAGTAAGTTTCTAAGTAGAAATATTTAATTTGGTATGAATACACACATATTTTATATATTTCAATGAAATTTCAAGGGATTTAAATTTTTCAGTGAGTCACAATCATTCTGAAGTACATTTATAAAAAAAGATATCTAAAATTAGCAATACTTGCTTAAAAAACAGAATAAAGAGGGAAAATTTTATTACTAAATAATAATAGAATAAAGCTATAATTATTAAAATTATAAAATATTAGTTCAAGGACTAATCAGCTACTCAATACAATAAAATGAAAAAATTACATACATAGATATAAGTACAAATTTGGATATATTATATCTATGGATATCAATGGATAAAGTTAGATCAGAAAGAAACTACTTGTAAGTATGAAAGTTTGTTGTTTAGAGTAAAAAGAAAACACATACAAGGCTCACATTTAAAACACAAAAGATTAAATACCTGATGTATTAAATAGTAAACTGCAAAAATTAAATCATAAAGATACAAATGCAGAGAGCTTAATATAATGACAGAAATATAATAAAACATAAACAAATATGTGCTGTAGAGGTAATCACAAACTTATAAACTCCTTTAAGAAAATTATTGATAATTTTAAAAAGTAGATATAACAAATATATCTTAGTAAAATTTAAATGCAAAAGAAAGAGAGGAGAAAATCAAAAGATTAAAAAGATTTAATATTATAGGAAGTCGTTGAAGCAGCATGTTAAAGAAGAATATGCTAGAGTAAATATTGGCGTAATTCTGAACAGGTAGTTTACAAAAGAAATGCAAATATTTCAAATAAAGATGTTGTCTATATTAGCCTCATATATTTTAGCATTGCTCTTCTAGCAAATTCACACTGCCTACAAGAAATGATAAAACAGTTAGATAGATGTTGATAGATGCAAGAGAGTGAGTTCTTTTACTCTCTGTGGGAATTATAAATCAGTACAACCTCTTGAAAAGTTATAAGAATCCATTAAAATGAGTGTGCTTTTTGCAAAACCAATTTATGTCCTAGGAATTTATCCAAATAAAATAAAAGCAGTCATACAAAAATAATTTTCCAAAATTCACTCTTAACCATGCTGGACATTGGAGTCATGTGGGAAGCTTTAAACATTGTTGATGCTTGAATTTCTAATTTGATTGAGCTGGTCCCTCAATTTTTATGTTGTGGACGTGTAAAAATTCTCATTGGAATCTAATTATGAGTTAAGATGAAGAACAACTAATCTAAAATGTTTAATAAAGCTTTGTGTATATTAATGAACGACTTTGAAATAGACTAACTCTTGGGAGAATAGCTAACTGTGGTAAAGTATTATGATGATGAAAACTTTGAATCATTAACATAAAACATGGTTGAATAATAATATAAATTTTTGTAAATCCATACACTAATTTAGAAACAATTCCCACATTTTTAGTATTCAATATTTCCAAGTGGTATGGTTTGTCATTTAATTTAGCCACCTCCTGTCAAATACTCAATATATTGTATATATTTCCTATGCATTCCATATTTCATTATTTTATATTTCATGTTAATTATTTTGTTATACATTCCATTTACCTTGTATATTTTATTTATTTATTTATTTATTTATTTATTTATTTATTTATATTTATCTATTTATATTTATCAGAATGGAAACTCTGCCCACAATAGCCATCAACTGATTATTGCTGACACAAGAAAAAGCTGTTACATTTGACAAATTACTTGTACATTATTCCACATTAAATAATTCCTTCACTTGATCTTCTTGAGTGAATACATTTTTTGTTTCTGTATCTGTTCCTCGTTTCTTAACAGAAATTTTAAAATAACTTTCATTTCAATGGTCAAATATGGTTGGTTGGTGTGATTTCCAAACAAATGTACTTTTTTTTTTCCTTTTTCAACTTATTTTTTAGATTTAGGAGATACGTGTGCAGGGCTGCTACCTGGGTATATTGTGTGACGTTGAAGTTGGAGCATGAATGATCCCATCACCTAAGTAGTTAGCACATAACACTTAGTTTCTAAACCCTTACCTCATTCTTTCCCTCCCCACCAGTGGTCCCCAGTGTTTATTGTTGCCTTCTTTATGTACATGAGTACTGGACATTTAGCTCCCACTTGTAAGAAAGAATATCCACTATTTGTTCTTCTCTTCTTGAGTTAATTTAGCATAATGGCCTCCAGTTGCATCCATGTTGCTGCAAAGGACAGGATATTTTTATGGCTGTGTAAGTATTCCATTTATGTTTACCACATTTTCTTTATCCAGTCCACCGTTGATGGACACCTAGGCTGATTCCATGACTTTGCTATTGTGATGAATTGTGCTGCGATGGATATGTGGGTGCATCTCTTATTGGTCGAACTTTTTAAAAAAATTTTGGATATATACCCAGTAATGGGATTGCCAAGCAAATGTATTTTAAGGAAATATATTTTTCACATTTTGAAAGGCATTTTACCTTGAATTTCTAAAAACTGTATTAAATTATTGCAGACTTTCATTTAAAAGCAGATCTAGGTATTGATCATCTGATAGGATATATGTTATATTGAGATACGCTAAAATTATCAAGCTTGTATTACTACAATTTAAAAAGTAATGGTATGGTGAGTTTTTTCTTTTTCTTTTTTTAAAATTTATTTTACTTTAAGTTCTGGAATACATATGCAGAATATGCAGGTTTTTTACATAGGTATATGGGTGCCATAGTGGTTTGCTGCACCTACTGACCTGTCCTCTAAGTTCCCTCCTATTGCTCCTTACCCCACAACAGGCCCTGGTGTGTGTTGTTCCCTTCTCTGTGTCCATTGTTCACCTCCCACTTATGAGTGAGAACATGTAGTGCTTGGTTTTCTATTCCTGTGTTAGTTTGCTGAGGATGATGGCTTCCAGCTTTATCCATGTCCCTACAAAGGAGACAATCTCATTCCTTTTTATGGCTGCATAGTATTCCATGGTGTATATGTACCACATTTCTTTTTCCAGACTATCATTGATGGACATTTGAGTTGGTTCCATGACTTTGCTATCATAAATAGTGCTGCAATAAACATACCTGTGTGTGTCTCTATAGCAGAATTATTTATATTCCTTTTTATATATACTCAGTAATGAGATAGCCGGGTCAAATGGTATTTCTGGTTATAGATCCTTAAGGAACCACCATACTATCTTCCACAATTGTTGAACCAATTTACATTCCTACCAACAGTGTAAAAGCATTCCTTTTTCTCCACAGCCTCACCAGCATCTATTGTTTCTTGACTTTTTAATAATCTCCATTCTGACTGTAAGATGGTATCTCATTGTGGTTTTGATTTGCATTTCTCTAACCATTAGTGATATTAAACATTTTTTCATATGTTTGTTGTCTGTGTAAATGTCTTCTTTTGAGAAGTGTTTGTTCATATTCTTTGCCAACTTTTTGATGGGGTTGTTTGTTTCTTTTCTTGTAAATTTGTTTAAGTTCCTTGTAAATTCTGGATATTAGACCTTTGTCAGATGAGTAGATTGCAAAAATTTTCTCCCATTATGTAGGTTGCCTGTTCATTCTGATGGTAGTTTCTTTTGCTGTGCAGAAGCTCTTTAGTTTAATTAGATCTCCTTTGTCAATTTTGGCTTTTGTTGTATTGCTTTAGATGTTTGTCCATTCCTAAGTCCTGAATGGTATTGCCCAAGTTTTATTCTAGGGTTTTTATAGTTTTGGGTTTTACATTTAAGTCTCTAATCTATCTTGAGTTAATTTTTGTATAACGTGTAAGGAAGGGGTCCAGTTTCAGTTTTCTGCATATGGCTAGCCAGTTTTCCCAGCACCACTTATTAAATAGGAGATCCTTTCCCCATTGCTTGTTTTTGTCAGATTTGTTGAGGATCAGATGGTTGCAGATGTGTGGTGTTATTTCTGAGGTCTCTGTTCTGTTCCTTTTTGGTCTATATATCTGTTTTGGTACCAGTACCATGCTGTTTTGGTTACTGTAGCACTGTAGTATAGTTTGAAGTCAGGTAGCATGATGCCTCCAGCTTTGTTTTTTTATGCTTAGGATTGTCTTTGCTATATGGGGTCTTCTTTGATTCCACATGAGATTTAAAGTAGTTTTTGTCTGATTCTGTGAAGAATGTCAATGGTAGTTTGATGGGAATAGCAATGAATCTATAAATTACTTTAGGCTTTATGGCCATTTTCATGATATTGGTTCTTCCTATCCATGAGGATGGAATGTTTTTCCATTTGTTTGTGTTCTCTGTTATTTCCTTGAGCAGTGGTTTGTAGTTCTCCTTGAAGAGGTCCTTCACATCCCTTGTTAGCTGTATTCCTAGGTATTTTATTCTCTTTATAGTGACCGTGAATGGGAGTTCATTAATGATTTCATTCTCTGCTTGTCTATTGTTGGTGTGAAGGAATGCTTGTGATTTTTGCACATTGATTCTGTAACCTGAGACTTTGCTGAAGTTGCTTATCAGTTTAAGGAGTTTTTGGGCTGAGATGATGGGGATATATTACTACAATTAAAATGTAATTGGTATGGTAATTTTTTTCAGCTTTTTCTTATATTTGCCTTGCTGGTCTATAAATTAATTTATCACTCTGGCTATGTTGGCATTTTCCATTCGGCATAATATTTTCATTAGTAATATAATTTTAGTATTCAGCTTGAAAAAAAGTATGTGTTTGCTTTTTAACCTATTTTGCAAAGATTCTGTAGTGACTCCTTATCATCTGCACCCTTGTTTCAGAAGAAAGTAGTTACTCCATGGCCCATGGTAGCACCTCCTGGCAGTTCTAAGGCTGAGAGACTGTCACTGAATGCAACATGAATTTGACCCCTTGGAATGCTTGGTCATGTATTCAGTACACCTCCTGACTTTCTGACTCTGCAGGGCAGACCTCTTCAACTTTCTGGCCCAAATTTGACAGGAAGATATAGGCTTCCAATCTATCTTCTGCTCCAGATGCCTTCATCATTCCTGGAACTTCTCCTTAATTTTCCTCTCCCAAATGGATAATGCAATCTGTGCATGCAACACCAGAAATGATACTAACTTTGAAAGAGCTGGTGATTTTGTCTGTCTAGATTATGCCCCTGAGGTACAAACTGTCACTTAAGCAGACATAAGGGATTTTGCACAATTAGAATATTCAAAACTAGTTTGTATGAGACATCTGAAAAGATACCTTCTTTAAATGATAAACATGAAGTAAGTACCTGCACGACTGTGATCAAATCATAAAACATATATCTCCACAATAGGGATGCAGTCGAGTTTATATATTTTTGAAAATATGCAGAAATTCTTTTATTTGAATTCCAGGGAATGCAGATGTTAGTTACAATTGTGTTTTTCTTCCTCTTCTTAGTTTGTTTCAATATCTTCATTGTTTATCTGGAATCATTGGGGTGCCCATGGATCCATCTCAAACATCTCCCATCTCTCAAATCTAACTCCATTCTTTCACTTTTCCAGTGCTATTGCCAATTTTTTGTCTTTTATATTTATCGACCTGCATATATTTTAATGTGAGGTTGAGACAGTCTTTTTTCTTGGAAGACAGTTTCATCTGTAATTAACCTGATGTCTAGCTTCAGATTCCTCCTCCTTCTTGGAACTGTCCTGCATCTACATTTGGAGTTCTTGGGGTGCAGTCCAAAAAGCTTGCCTCGGGGATTAAAAATGTGTTCTGATAACCAGTCCAGTATGCCTGATGGGCCATGGCACACCCTCAGGATTTGAATCTGTTTAGCTTATATTAAATACCTTATGTAATTTAAAAGATTTTATGTGGGATTTTTATTTACTATTTATACAAAAATGTATCATTGTTCTTAGAATCATTTAGTCTAAATATCAAAGTGAAAGTTGAAGAATATTAAGAAACTGTGGGTAGCTCATATTTCAGTATCAATTTTAGCTTTTCCAAGAAAGTGAAATTGCTATTGGTTATTACAATAAATGATCCCTTACAGCGTAGGCAAGGTGAAATGAAAATGGCAACATTTATACAGTGATTTTTAGGATATCAGGGGCATTTTCTTAATAATAATAATAAAGTGCAGTCATGTTTTGTGCAAACATTAGGTCAAGCTGATTTGTTTAAGCTGAATTTGGAGTACAAAAGGATCATATCAAATGTTTTGATCAGTTTCAGTGCTATTTTTATTCTTGTCATATACCCTTTGAGCTTGCATCATTTGGCATAAGCAGTGTCTTACCAGACTTAGGAGTTTTGCTTTCGTTTTATAAATAATAAATTCTACATGTTTCTGCAACTTCATATTTTCTTCTATTTTTTAAAAGTCTCTCCAAATATGTTTTTTTGTTTTATGCTAAGAAAATGGAAATTATTCACTGCAAATACTGTTGAGAAATAAGTAGAATCAATGTTTCATTAATACTACACCTGATTTGATAACTAAACATGATTTAAGTTTACAAAAGAATTGATAACATGATTTAAGTAAACAAAGGCAGAGGAGAATATAATGACTATTTACAATTGTTTAAGAACTGCATCCCTTACAGAAAATAATTGACAAATCTGAGTAATAAAAATTACAATGCAGAGTAATTGGGTTGGAGTATAAATTTTTTAAAACAGTGTGTTAGTTGACTATTGCTATTATAACAAATCACCACAAGCTTAATGGCTTAGCACAGCATGAATTTATTACCTTACAGTTCTGAAAGTCAGAAGTTTGAAGAGGGCTTTAGGGATTAGAATTAAGGTGGCAGCAGACCTGTGCTCCTCTGGAAGGCTCTACGGGGGAGCTTCACCTTCTCCAGCTTCCATTGGCTGGCTGCCCACACGCCTTGGCTTGTGGCCACCTCTCCACATCAATCCAGCCTCTGCCGCCATCATTAGCTCTCCCACTCTAACTGAGACCTCCTGCCTGTCACAGGTAAGGACCTTGGTGATTACATTGGATTTACCCATGTAATCCCCTTTCCAAACTTCTTAGACTAATCTCATTTTCAAAATTCCTTTTGCCATAGAAGGTAAAAATTCACAGGTTTCATGAATTACTTTATGAACATCTTTAGGGGAACATTATCCAGCCAGTCACAAAGTCAGCATACATTTTCTCATGCGTTATTAACGATGTTCTAAGAAAAACAATTGATTTATATGGGTCATATTATATGTGACATTTGGACAAAAGTCAGGAAAACAAATCAAACATATTTGCATACTTTAATTTTAGATTTCTGCCATTATTGTTAGTTCACATATTTGTTTTGCTTTCTTGATATGATTTTACACTATTAATTTATCATTTACCACATGTTTATGTCCTAAAAAAATAATCATTTTATGTTGGTCAGATCATAGATGAAAATAAAGTTAAAGCCAAAATAAACTTTTATAAAATACTTAATACTAGCAATCCCATTATTCTTATTTTCTCTTTAATTTGTAATTAATCAGGTTTGCATATTTCAGTGCCTATTTAACCTTAAGAGTGGATAGAATCTAAATTATAATGAATAAACATGAGTTAATCAAATGTGCGAGTAGAGATTTTACTTTGTGATGATACTGAGTTATTGATTTGCTAGTATTTTAAAATATATTTCTTCAACTTTATCTTAGGAAGAGTCTTAGTAGTTCAAGTGATCTATAGGATTAAGGATTTACTTTTTATTAATTCATCATTCATGATTCAACACAACACCAGGCATCCCAAACAGTCAAGTATCTGTTGAGACCACGCATGTAAGTCCCCAGAGGTGGGGTTTCCCCCTCAGTCCCCCGTTTCCTTCCTTGCGGGGTCTGCAACTCAGCTGCTGCTCTAAGATATTTGTTGAATAAAATATATTAAATATGATGATAATTCCACAAGAATATTTCTTTACCTCAGTTCTTATTCATTATTCATTTGCTGAAAAACTTTTTTAAAAATTCTGTATTAATGAATGTACAACTATCTCCTTGAGAAGAGGCATTTTTACTTGACAAAGTAATGGCATATCTTAAAGGTTTCAACATAAATGCTCACGTTTTCTTTAAGCAGGTTAGAACAGTATCTATTATGGCTCATACCACTCAGTAAAGACTTGATGTATCTTCAACACATTCACAAGAATAAACCCCACTTTTCTAAAATGACTAATGATATTTCAAGATATAATGGAAGAGCTGTTAGCTTACTGAATGCCATTTTAACTCTTAACAGCAAAATACAAATATAAAATTCAAAGCTGACATCAATGTTTGCAGCATTTTCTGGTTCTGAATAAGGTGCTATCACATTTAGCAGGACACATCTCTAGCACTCTCCTGTGATCAATTGCCAGTTGTTCAGCAAGATGTTTTATTACTGTTAGAATAACTGGCAAATAAAACTTCATCAATGCATGTTGTTACCATGTATAGAATCTAATAGTAAATAAAGAGAAATGATAGTTTCAGAATGATTAGATAAATATTTCTGTTTACTCTCACAAGGCATGATTCGGTTATCTTGAAGTCTTTATTTCACAAAGACTTTGTCATTTCGGTAATCTTGTCTTCCAAAGGTTTTGACAAACCTTGTCTGTCAAAGCATATCCTTGAAGAGAGAAATGTGGGATGCACTTAAATGCACTTGGTCCTTAAATAAGCAGAAAATTACTGTGGCATACTTTCCGTGGCTTAGTAGAAGAGAAATATCCCACATTGTGTTATTGGCTGAATAAGTAAAGCAATGCATCTTTTAGTAAATTCAGTAATTATTAATGCTGAATTCAAACTAACAGTTTTCAACATTGTAGCAGAAAAGTTAAACTGTATCTCAATACGGATACAGAATAAATTGGATATGACAATTTTTCTTTAAAATAATTTATTGCAGAATCTCAAATATTATTTTTTTGATTCGTATGTTAAGTTACTGCTATATGCCCAAGAAAATATCAGTAAGTGAAGGTGAAATAAATATTTAACAAGTATTTTATTAGTGGGGAAATATGAAATTCATCTATTTATGAAAATAGCCAATGCTTTACCTTACGATGTTTTTCATGGCAGACTGAATTTATCAGCAGAGGCAGTTCACCAATTATCAACACGCTTGAAAATTAGTTAACATTTTTAAGAGGAATTTTAAGAGAAAAATAATTTTATAAAACATTTGGTCATTAGTTAGTGGCTAATTATGGTATATCTTCACAGTACTAAAATAATTGTAGATGAACTGAACAATTATGAAGAATAAATTCATGGCCTTTTTTAAAGTAGTAGGTGGCATTATTTTCATTTCTATTCATGATGCAATAAGAACAGGTTGAAGGATGGACAATTCTGTCCTCAAACATTGACTTTTCCGACATAATAAACACCTGGTGTTTAACTCTTGCTAATAAAGTCAAATCTGTTAAATATTATAATCCTTTATATACATAAGTGTTTGAGGAGAAGTACAGTCAACAAAGATTGAGGGTCAGTGGGGGAGGACCCAAAAAGTCGGAGTGTCCATGGATAAATTGTTCAATGACACTACACAGGCTAGGGCAGTTCTGCTGCAGTGGTGCTGGTGCTGGTGGTATTAGCAGAGGTACAAACTGAGCGTTTTGGGGGGAAGGGTGAGTGCTTTGGTAAACACTTTGTACATATTGTCTCATTTAATCTTTTTTACGGAGCAAGATAGATATTATTATTGTCATTTAACAAATGAATAAACAAATATTCTGAGATGCAAAGCATATTGGGCAAGTTGCTAATCCAGATTTTTAGGGCACACACAAAGCCTTTCTAACAATTTCTCAGTTATTCATGGCTCTTAGGTTGCAAAGCCCTCATATCCAAGCTGAACTTGTTTACATAAAACAATTTTTGTTTAAGTAAGCAAAATCAAAGAGCTGTAGGTTGGGGATCAAACCAGACTGCACGGACTCCCTTTCTCAAGGTTGTTTCTTGTCTCTGTTTTTTTGAGCACATGTGTTTCAGGCTCTCTACCATTCATGCCCAGGAGCAGCACCCTGGAGAAGACGCAGCCAGACCACAAACCCAGCTCAAGGTTAATCACTGCTGCCCGTCAATGTGATTTTTCTCTCTCTGTATGGCAGTGCCATTTTCCCACTGTGGGACCAGAGTATGTGCTGTCATACACAACAATAAACACTGGATGCTGTTAATTCATGGCTGCCTGGCGCACGCACACAGACACACACACACACACACACACGCACAGAGGCATCAATGCCTTTCTTTGTAAAATACAATTTAAATTCATTCCTTATTTTAATACAAAAAGGTTACATATAATCAAAACCACACCTACTTCAAAACCACAGCCAGCCACTAGAGGTAATTCTAAGTTTTAAATTTCTAAGCCTTTTTCTTTTTTCAGAGACATGATTTTGCTCTGTCACCCAAGCTGGAGTGAAGTGGCATGATTAAGGCTCACTGCAGCCTCAGTCTCCTGTGCTCAAGCGACCCTCCTACCTCAGCCTCCTGAGTAGCTGGGACTACAGCTGTGCCCCACTGCACCCGATTAATTTTTTGCAATTTTATTAGAGACCAGTCTTGCTATGTAGCCCATGCTGGTCTTGAACTCCTGGGCTCAAGCAATCCTCTTGTCTTGGTCTCCCAAAGTGTTGGATAACAGACATGAGCCACTGTACCCAGCCAGTCTTTTCTATTTCTCTCAGTCTGAACCTTGTGTGGCCTCTCATACATAACTTTGAAATCTATGGACTAACAGCAATGTTTATTTATTCCTAACATACCCAATTTAAAACAGTAGATAAAACACAAGATGTGTTCAAAGAACACTGTCATTTAGAAAAGTAGAAAATGGGGAGAAAATTAATATGAATTCCAGTCCAAAACTGAACCAAATCATTATTTCATTCATTCATTTTTATCCAAGTAAACAAGTCATTACTGAGCCTCCATTGCATGTCAGGTCCTGTTCTAGTCTCTGGATACAGCATAGGAAGGAAAATAGCAAAGGCTTCTGCTCTTGTGGAGCTTGCACTCTAGTGGGGGAATAAAAATACTTAAGGATAACTAACCAAATAAATAAAATTTTATCAGGATAAGGAAGTAGAAGGGTTATTTATACAATGACTGGGGGGTGTTATGTTCAGATATCTTTGCAACTGAGAAAGTTGTCTTGGAGAAAGGGGACTTGATTGATGATCCCTATGTGGATACATTGCGAAGAACATCTTAGGAAAGGAAATAAAATCTAAAAGCCATCAAATTTGGTGCATTCAAGAAACAATAAAAAAGGCAGGCTGGGTGCAGTGACTCATGCCTGTAATCCCAGCACTTTGGGAGGCCGAGGCGGGTGGATCACGAGGTCAGTAGATTGAGACCATCCTTTTGTAGAGACATGGTGAAACCCTGTCTCTACAAAAAATTAGCCAGGCGTAGGGGCACACGCCTGCAGTCCCAGCTACTTGGGAGGCTGAGGCAGGAAAATCGCTTGAATTCAGGAGGTGGAGGCTGCAGTGAGCTGAGATTATGCCACTGCACCCCAGCCTGGGTGACAGGGCAAGACTCCATCTCAAAAATCAAAAGACAAAAGCAAAAACCAAAAAAAGACAGTGAGTACGAAATCATGCCTGTGAGAAAGCAGGGCAGCAGCTGAAGTATGAAAAAAAGCAGAGTTCTCCTATGCATCAGTGATGTGTTAGAATTTGGGTTTTCCTCTAAGTGCAAATTGGGAAGTCAATAGAAAAGTGTAAGCAGAAAAGTAATAAATCTGTTTCATAGTTTTAAACGGGTAATGGATCATTGTGGTCAAGTGTGAAAGCTGACATTCAGTAAGGATATAGGCCAGGCTAAAATAAATGGCTTCTAAGGTGATAGCAGTGATAGATGGAGAAGGAAATATTTGCTGTAGAAACAATAAAACCTGCTTAAGGATTGAACCTGGTGGGTGAGTGATTCAGAGGTGAATCCTAGGTTTGAGGTCGGGGGTATTTAGTGAATGGTCTCATTTAAGGAGGAAGATATTTATGGTATGTTGATTTCTACATACACAGTAGACATACAAATGGAGCACACCAGAAGGCTACTGCATATACAAGTAAAGTTTTCTTAAGGGAGAAATAAATGCCAGAGTTATGAATCAAGTAACTATTAGCAAACACATTAGCATTTCACAGATATAGTCAAAAGAACAGGTTTTGTCAAAGGTTGCAAAAATTCACTTTTCTGGTTCACGTTGCATTTTTTGGTCAGCCAATTTAGCTGTCCCAAATTTTACACAGTGAAGAGAACCAATGAGCTTGTCATCCTTCATGGCGACACATAAGAAAGTATTGTGAAGTTATGTATCGTAGACATCTAGTGATATCACAACCAACTTCAGTGCTTTCGAGATACCAGTTATAATATGGCACTTGGCAGAGGAATTGGGTGAGGAGGCGAAGACAGAGCTCACATGTTCAAATAAAAGAAGCTGAGAGCAGAGTGCTGTAGACACTAGACCATGAAGTTGAGGGTGTGACAAAGTTGAAAGTGGCCATGCCTGGTTGAAGTAGGTTCTAACTTTAAGGTCTATTTCTACATTCTATTATATTAGCTAAACTGCCTTATGGTCCCAGAAAAGTGGTGTCTAACTCACTGTACCTAATAAACACATGTTGATTTGATTTTCCAGTAGAAGAATATTAACATAGTCCCGTTATCACTATAAACAGTAGACGATTGATCTAGGGTTTAAATATAACAATAAAAGTCAAGTACATTCCAACACATTACTCATAATCAAGGCTGCTAGAGAAGTGAGGTGATGGAAATGAACACAGAATGATGCTGCCTGGCAGATCTTCAGTGCTGCCCTTGGCCTTGGGTTGTCCATGCCCAGCAAACCTATTCACAGTTCCATGGTCATGTTCTCATCTGAGCGAACTCTCCAAGTGGCTTTCTGAAAGACTCTATATGTTTATGAATACATGTTACTCAAGTACCGTCTATCTTCTTCGTAATTAGGTACTGTAATCACCAAGGTCAGCATGATTAGCACATGTGAAAAGAATGGGAAAGAAAGCCAGGGTATGGTTGCTGTCACAGTTTTCCTTAGAGGACATTGATCCTTGTTCAGTTCAGAGTTCTTGTTTTATGATCTTCATCACCTACACGTAGATCTTCATCACCTACATGTGTATCCTTTACTTGACTTTTTGAAGCTATAGGTTAAACCATAATAATTATAAATTTGCAGAGAATAAACATTCTTGCTTTTCACACATACAGGTTTCTTTACAAAATAATGCTATTGGGCCAAAGCCACTTAAAAGATAAGCTGTTTGGTCAATGTATAGTTATTCAAACCTATCCTGTGTGGTGGTGTTTGCTGGCACCGAAATGGTGGAAGGCATTAAACTTCAAAGTTTAGTGCCCTTTCTAAGATCACCCTTAATTCTACTTTCATCTCTCACCTCTCTGTGTCCATTAAAATGATGATGCAACAAAAGGCCAATTACATATTTTAGAAAATTGCTAATAGATTAGCCACTTCGCAATCATTTCGCAGGCCTGCTAAAGATCTTCGTCTGGAGACAGAATGGTAGCCAACATGGGATAAGTCTCTGCCCTCCACGTGCCTAACTCAAAAGGAGACAATATACCATGCTAAAAATAGCTGAATATATCTCTCAAAATTTGTCATGTAACTTCAAACGTACTATTGAAATTGAATATGCCTGCTTCCAAAAGGAAAGGGTTCTAGAATATCATGGAAAAAAGCTCAATGAAAAAAAAAAAATGGACCAATGAAAAGAACTGTTAGAAGAGCAAAGGAATCATTAGAGAAATAGTATTTTTAAGGATCCGGGCAGAAATCATTTGTCTAGAGAATTTTTGTGTTTGTTTAAGAAAAATGTGTCATTCTGAACAATAGAAAAATGGGCTAGCCAATACCTACTCTCTAGGCATAAAGATCAGAAGCTTAGTTAGTGACGTAATTAAAAATGCTTAAACTGCACCATAAGTAGTAGTATATACATATAAAATGGGATCATCAGTACCAGGAAAGACAAGACATCTCAGGTTATTGCCAGACTCAAGTGACTGTTTATCCTTATATTCAAGAATATTCAATTTGCATTGGACATGTTTTGATTTGTTCCTGTTTACTTTAAAGAAAATATTCTGTTTTAAATTCTAATCTCTCTAAAATAAAGTTCCAATTAAATATAATGTCTTTGGAGGAAATTGAACCAAATGGTTTCTTTTAAAAGTAATGTGCCTCACGCTTGTAACCCCAGCAGTTTGGGCAGCCGAGGCGGGTGGATCGCAAGGTCAGGAGAGCAAGGCCAGCCTGGCTAACAGGGTGAAACCCCGTCTGTACTAAAAATACAAAAACTAGCCAGGTGTAGTGGCATGCTCCTGTAATCCCAGCTACTCAGGAGGCTGAGGCAAGAGAATCGTTTAAACCCAAGAGGCGGAGGTTGCAGTGAACCGAGGCTGCAGTGAGCCGAGATTGTACCACTGCACTCCAGCCTGGTGTCAGAGCGAGACTCCGTCTCAAAAAATAAATAAATAAATAAAAAATAAATAAAAAAGATAGTATGCCTAAATACAGGTGAGAATAACCTGAAAACATATTTGAACAAGAGACTGAAATAGGGCAAACTAGCCTTACAATGTATTAAAATGTAACCTAAATTTCTGGTAATCAAGAGTATGACCTTTTCATTTAAACAAAATAAATAAAACTAAGTTTATGGGCACATAAATATTTAAGATATACTAAAGCATCATTTAAAATACTTCTAAACAGGTGGATTATTTTATAAATTCTATTGAGGAAAGGCCTTTGATAATTACTGTAAACATATGATATATATAGGGCTAGCTCCCTTAAAGTTTTAAAAAATTTTTCCAGTAAAAAATACAAACAGACTTGTAAATTAATGGGCAAAGGAGATAAGTAGTTTACAAATTAAACAAGAAACATAATCACATAATATGCCAGTGAAAAAAATGAAACATAACATAAAAAACAAATACAACAATTAAAATACTAATGACATTGCATGTTTTATCTGTAAGTTTGGGAAAGATTAAAAATTATGACATAATCCAGAGTTCGTAAGAGATTTTTGAAAATCACAGAACACACTCTTTACTTGTTTATGCCTTCAAAATTTGCCATGATAATATGTACCCATTATATTTTCACTGCCTTCTCAACTTTTTAAATTGTTTTGACATTCTATGTCTCTTCTGCTTTGTCTTTTCTTTCTTATGGCAATCTATTTATCGTCTCAGGTTACTCAAAATTTCCTAATGATGTTGGAGTGACCCCACTCTACATGAACCTCTATTATTTACAGCCTTTCCATTCCTGTAGCAGAAGGACATAAGAGAGAATTCAGGCTTTTCAAAGCTCTCTAGAACGCCCATCTCAGAATGGAAGTTAGTTTTGTTTTGGTTTGGTTTTTTTTGGGTGGACGCTCGCTCTGCCACCCAGTCTGGAGTGTAGTGGTGGGATTTCGCTCACCGCAAGCTCCACCTCCTGGGTCCACGCCATTCTCCTGCCTCAGGCTCCGTAGCTAGGACTACAGGTGTGCCTGGAATTGGTGGGTTCTTGGCCTTCCTGACTTCAAGAATGAAGCCGCAGACCCTTGCAATGAGTGTTAGAGTTCCTAAAGATGGTGTCCAGAGTTTGTTCTTTCTCATGTTAGGACGTGTCCGGAGTTGTTCCTTCCTCCTGGTGGGTTTGTGGTCTCGCTGACTTCAGGAGTGAAGCCACAGCCGTTCTTGGTGAGTGTTACAGCTCCTAAGCGAGCAGCAGCAAAATTTATTGTGAAGAGTGACAGAATAAGCCTTCCACAGGGCAGACGTGGACCACAGCAGGTTGCCGGTGCTGGCGCAGGTGACCTGCTTTTATTCACTTATATGGTCCCACCCACATCATGCTGAATGGTCCATTTTACAGAGTACTGATTGGTCCGTTTTACAGAGTGCTGACTGGTGCATTTAGAATCCTTTAGCTATACACTGAGTGCTTATTGGTACATTTACAATCCTTTAGCTGGACACAAAAGTTCTCCACCTCCCCACCAGATTACCTAGACACAGAATGCTAATTGGTGCATTTACAAACCTTTAGCTAGATACAGAGTGCTGATTGGTGCATTTACAAACCTTTCGCTAGACACAGAGCACTGATTGGTGCATTTACAATCCTTTAGCTAGACAACAAAGTTCTCCAAGTCCCCACCCCATCCAGAAGTCCAGCTGGCTTCACCTCTCACAGGCACCCGCCACCACACCCAGCTAATTTTTTTTTGAATTTTTAATAGAGACGGGGTTTCACTCTGTTAGCCAGGATGGTCTCCATCTCTGACCTTGTGATCCACCTGCCTCAGTCTCCCAAAGTGCTGGGATTACAGGAGTGAGCCATCGCACCCGGCCAAGACATGGGTTTTAAAGAATGCTTTGCTTGCTTCACATCTCTTTTTGGAAGAGCTCTGTGAATACTATTCCTGTTCTTTTTTTTTTCCTAATAATTATTTCAATTAGAGGATATTCGTGAACGATTTCCCATGGCTCTCTCCTATTCCTCACAGCTTGTGAGCAGAGGTGCTGGCCACCCTCCATCCTTGTTCTGGGCTGTCTTTTCAAGGATATTTGCATAGTTAACAGACTTGGAATAGAGTGAAAGAAGAAAGGGGCAAGTTGGTTTGCTCTCCAGTGTGAAAAAATACTACAACCTCCTCCAGAAAAAGAGCTAAAAAGGCTTCCTCTCTATTATGAAAGATTCAGGTTCCCAAGCTTAGAGTCCCTTTCCTGTGTCACTTACTGCATGTGAAGGTATGTCTAACCCTCTTATGTCACCCAGGAAGATTTGGAGTTTCAGGAACCAGTGCAAATTCTGATATTCAACTGCTACTATTTCTGTGAGTACTAATCTGTCTTTTTTTTTTTTTTTTTTTTTCTGATTACGGTATTTGTATCTTCTGCTTGGATCCAGGAAACTAAGGCAACTTAATTTGTTAGCTTGCTAGAAGAGCACAGTCTCAAATGCTTCACAGTTCTTGATTGTTTAAATGATGAGGATGGGATGTGACAAAGATGCGGCTTAATTAAGTAGAAAGAATGAGGACCTCATGGGTTGATTAGAGCGATTTGAAGGAAGTCCATGGGAATCAATGATGAAAATGTTTACAAATCGTATTGCCAAATGGAACGTAAGTGGACCTCTGCTATATTGTCTGCTAATAAGAGGGAGTTGGGTGGGTGAGTGTACCCTTAGAGCTAGCAGCTGTCTGGGAGGTTATGTTGTAGGCACTGTCACACAGCACCCCTGACTAATCTATGTTCTATGTCCTGCTTGTAAACAACACGGTCTTTCTAGGGGCACCCTGTGTGTCCTCAAAATTGTACTATTTGTGTGGAAATCAGGCATTAACTTGCTTCCTACCCCTCCCAACCCCATTCTACCCTGAAAAATAAAACCTAGTGAATTGCACCATCTTAGTGGTGGTAGTAAGTAACCTTTAAGTCTTAAAGCAATACTATCAGCAAATCATATAGCCCTCAGGCAATTGCGGGCATATCTCCAAAATGAGGCCAACCCTGGTTATTCAGGGGAACTTCCCAGAGGGATAACTAATTGATTATTTAAGCCCGCACTGTTGGCAGTTTTCTCTGTGATGGGAATCATCCTATTAGAAAACTTGTTACAACATTTTGTGCTGACTTGACCTGCAGTGATAAATGACACCATGGTATCTTTGGAAGGCATTCAGGTCTTAAGGCATTCAGGCCTTAACTGCCTGGCAAGGAAAGTTAAAGACTACAGACTTGTGCAAAACTTCTTCCCAGTGGGTCAAGATGGAGGCGAGACCATAAAGAATGCATCCTCCTCTACCTGGATTATTGCCTACGATCAAATAGAAAGATCAACTCAGAAACTTAAAGAGCAAGCCACTTGGATTTCAAAAATTCATCCTAATGGTCACTGAGTATTGTTTTTTATTTTTAAACCTGGTTGAATGCAAGACTCTAGGAGCATAAATGAAGTCAATATTTCAAGTAGGACTCATCCTTCAATGTTGAGTCCCATTGAAAGTAGTCTTAATTAAATGACATTTGAGATACATTAAATAAATGTGATACTAGCTTCTGCCAGTCAGATTAATTAGAGTGACTGCAAGAGTGGCAGACTCATGGGAAAGTCTTCAGAAGCCAAGACAGTGGAGAAACAAGGGGTAAATATTACTAAGGAAAATTCTCCATGGGTCTGTCACATTTTTGCATGTCTCTGGAGTGGGACTGCCTGGTTGTAGACTGTCTTTCCAAGGATGTTCGTATACTGAATAACCTTGGAATATAGTGTCTTCTCTACACCGTCACACTTCTGCATCCCAGAGAAAAGTGTGGGTTTGTTTACTGTCCAGAATAACAAAGACAATGCCTTTCTCTGGGCAAAGGTCAAGGCAGGCTTACTGTCTTTTGGTTTTCCTAAAATGGTGATTTCTCTCTTTTAACACAACCTACTGCAAGCATGGGCATTGCTTAACACTCTGTGTCACCTGTGGGATCAGGGGCTTGAAGAACTGGCAACAGTACAGATGCTTTAGCCATGGCTCTTGCTCTTAATAACAAATGGCCCTTTGTCTCTGACCCAGAAGTGTTGCATCTTCTGCCAGCATCCACAAACCTGCGCCAAGCTAAGCTATTAGCTTGCAAGTAAGGTAAATTCCCAGACCCTTCCTGGTGTTTGATAGAAAATATTGGCCACTATTGGTCAATAAATCATATTGGTCGATAAATCATAAAATGATTCATTATTTTTTAGCTAAATATATACTTGATATTGCTTATCAAATGATCAACTCTCAGCATGTAGAAATACATTATAATTTGACATCAGGTAGTGGAAAGTTAAATTGGGTGATATTTACTGAAATTCTGATTGTGACAGATGTTCATGATCATTTCTCATATTGGGCCTAAAGTCTGGAACATGAAGGATTAATTATTTATAATAAAAGACCTTTCTTACTTTAACTCTTTTTTCTCTTCCTTTTTCCCTCCCTATGAACCTAACTAGTGTCCCTAAGTCATTGAAATGATGACTCTGGACAGCAGAAAAAGTCTGCTCTGAGAAGTGATAGTAAATTCGTGAAAGTGAAAATGACCCCTGAGAAAGGGATGCAAAGCAAAACGCTCTTCATCAAAGAGATCCTGGGAATGCTTTTAAGAACAAGGCAGAGGAAATAAAGTCCTTAAAAGAGATTGAACGTAAACATTTTTAGAAAAGGACTGAACCAAGAAAGTGTAAAGAAAGCAAAGAAAAGAGAGTGTAAAAATAATGCAGTTTTGTAGCAGGGTCAAATACTGCAGAAAGGACGATTAGCATGAGAGCTCTAAGGAGGCCAATGGGTTTGGCAATTAGGAGGTCATTGATGACATTTAATCTTACAAGTCACTACATAAGTCAGCTAATGAAGACAAAGCTGCCAGGTGCCCCCAGTGTATCATAATATCAGCCCTGTGGTGAGTGATATTATCCACAGGGTAACGCTTAATGATGAATAGTAGTGTGATTAAATTGCCATAGAATACCAATGGGAATGTTCATTGCAACCCTTTAAATACCAACAGCACAATTAATACTCTAGAACAGACATGCAAGAAATAGATAGCGGTTTGCCACTTACATCACTGTCAAATTTTATGTCACCTTCGGGGGTTTATTGATGTGAAATGAAGTGCATTTATTCAAATAGAGTTAGTTCTGAAGAATAAGAACTTAATAAAATGGGATTATACATAAAGAAAAATGGAAATGCTCTTTGATATGCGTATGTTGTTACTATTCTGTAATTGCTAAGGCTATTGTCTCCATGATGTAGAATATTTTTAACAAAGAACTAAAATTACAATAGTCAAGTAGCAAATGTACCTTTAAGAAAGGTCATCTTTTTTGATCCATTGGAAGAATATATCCTATTAAAGGTATTTTCTGTATTTACAATTTCAACTCTATGTAATTAAGTGCAATATTCTCCTACTGTACTGTGAAAGTATATTTTTTCCTTTCAAAAACTACATAAATTTCTAGAATTCACAGCTGCCTGATATTTATTTTTATGCTTTTTAGGAATAACCTTTAAGTGCTAGACAAACCCACAGTATATGGCAGTGAATTGTCAATATTTTATCTTATCGGTTAAAATTTGCTTTACATGTCAAAGGGGAATGTGTGTGTGTGTGTGTGTGTCTGTTTAGGTCAAGGTTGACAAACTTTGTATATAACAGTAAATATTTTCAATTGTGCCAGCCATGGGTTCTCCATCACCATTATTCTTCTCTACTATTATAGCAAAAAATCACTCGTAGATATCATGTAGACAAATGGACCTATGTATTCTAATCACACTTCCTTTACCAACACAGGCAGAGCAGGGCAAATTTGGCATGAGAGGCTATAGTTTGCTGAACTTTGTTATAAATAATACATAGTGGCTCATTCATGGCAGTTGCTCTTATTGACAGTAAGACTGAATGGAGGATGTGTAAGAAACACCAAAACATATAAATCAGGATAATAGTAAAAGACACATGATTTTCAAATTACAAAATAATTAGGAAAATAGCAATTAAACAATCTATATAACATATTGCCAAAAATGAATATATAACACAGAAAGCATTCAAAAAACTAATAGAAGTAAAACCTGTGTCTTCAGTTGGGAAAATAAATGTGAACATGCACATTTTTTTCTAGGAAATTAACTGTTGCAAATTCCTGCTTTTGAAATAAAATGATTTCTAAGAAAACTATGTGTAAACATAGAGAACTATTAATTATGTAAGTATAAAGAAATATCAGGTAAATATAGGCAGATGAAAAATTAAATGACAAGTTTAGTGAAATGGTAAGATTAAACTGCAAGGAAAAACAAAAGGTAGAAACAAGAAATAAATTTACTACAGAGAAAAATACTCACCAATAAATAATTTTCCATAAGAACTTTGTGTGCCAAGTGTTGTAAGAGCTAATTATTTTAAAATGTGAAAAAATGAAAAATGTGTGGATCTTAAATAGGTATGTAAAACATAAAATGAATGAATAAATGACAGAGAAATGATAACTTTTTACTGTATTTTAACTATTGGTGAATACTCAAAATTGTGTATTGGGTATTTGTAAATATGTATTTTATGGTAGACCTCCATAGAACTTCTCAATAAATCAATGAAACTCAATTTGTGCTTGCTTTCTCAATATAGATGATGAATTTATCTCCTCATCTGCTCTTGAGCTCCACCTGATAAGGACATTGTGATGAACGAATGAAAGAAGGAGCTGAGGAATGGAAATTTGGGCCTTTTATGGTATCTTAAAATTTCTCCGCTAGCCCTTCTCTGTCCATCTCAGTCTTTCTGTTATGCAAAACAAACAATCAAACAACATAGCAACACATTTTTAGTTAATCTACACCAATGTATGCTTGTTACATGCTGCAAATTGCAGACCATAATGAAAACAGCATTGGATATTTTTGCTCGAGTTCCAGTTCTCAGCTAAAGATGGAATATTCTATTACCACCACACTTTAAATTCTGAGAGTATAAACAGATTTAGCACAAGAAAAATAAACAAAAAACAAAAAACCAAGTCCCTGGGCTTTCTGCCTCCAATCCTGACTCACACAGGTCTATTGGAATAGATTTGCCCTTTCTTCAAGAATTCAGTTCGCCAGGGCCAGGCACCATCCTCTTTTTTACATGGGTCTTTCATGTTACACTATTGTCTTCAAAGGCATTTATGAAGGGGAAAGTGGTCCAGAAGCTAGATTCCCAACTACCTAAAAAATTACACATTTTCAGGCAATGAGTGACATTCCAGTTGCTTTGGTTGCAAACATCCTGAATTTCAGGCCGGGCGCGGTGGCTCACGCCTGTAATCCCAGCACTTTGGGAGGCCGAGGCGGGCGGATCACAAGGTCAGGAGATCGAGACCACGGTGAAACCCTGTCTCTACTAAAAATACAAAAAATTAGCCGGGCGCGGTTGTGGGCGCCTGTAGTCCCAGCTACTCGGGAGGCTGAGGCAGGAGAATGGCGTGAACCCAGGAGGCGGAGCTTGCAGTGAGCCGAGATCGCGCCACTGCACTCCAGCCTGGGCGACAGAGCGAGACTCCGTCTCAAAAAAAAAAAAAAAAAAAAAAAAAAATCCTGAATTTCTTATTTATTTATTTATTTATTTTGAGACGGAGTCTTGCTCTGTCACCAGGCTGGAGTGCAGTGGCACGATCTTGACTCACTGCAACCTCCGCCTCCTGGGTTCAAGCGATTCTCCTGCCTCAGCCTCCCGAGTAGCTGGGACTACAGGTGGGCACCACCACACCAGCTAATTTTTGTATTTTTAGTAGAGACGGGGTTTCACCATGTTGGACAGGGTGGTCTTGATCTCTTGACCTTGTGATCCACTCGCCTCGTTATCCCAAAGTGCTGGGATTACAGGCGTGAGCCACCGTGCCCGGCCCATCCTGCATTTCTTAATCTGAGAGTAAACAGCAGGGAGGCAATTGAGGAGCTCACTGTTTACTTGCAAGCACTAAGATGCTTCTTTTATTTTCTTTTTTTGATGTCTGCGTCTCCAGCAGATAAACCTGCATTACCTTCGGAATTCTCTCATATAGGTAGTTAGGTTAGTGGAAACTTTACCACACATGGGCAATGATTGGATGAATTGTTGTTGTTTTTAAACATTTTGCATGATTTTTTTGACCTTACATTCAAACTTTAGGGACATTCATAGAAATTTTCAGGTTTGCCTAGTCAGACATCCCTTCAAATGGTTTAAAGACTTCTAAATTTCCCATAACACCCAACAATTCCATTCTTAGGGAAATACGCAAGAGTAATGAAAACATATGCCCTACAAAAACAATTTTCTAAACATAAATAACAGCATTATTTATAATAGACAAAATGAGGACAGAACCCAAATGTTGATCAACCGGTGAATGAATAAACAAAATGCCTTGTACCTGTGCCTTATACCTATGCAATAGAATACTATGAAGAAATAATACTAATTCATGCCACAGCATGGACTAACCTCAAAACTATTGGGCTAAATGAAAGACACTAGATGCAAAAGATTACATAAAATATCTGAATAGGAAAATATGTACACATGAAAAGTGTTTTGTTTTTGTTTTTGTTTTTGTGACAGGATCTCCCTCTGTCTCCCAGGCTGGAGTGCAGTCAGATGCTCACAGAAGTTCTATGCAGTTAAGTTGTGAGAATTATCTAACGTTAGGATTTAAATAGCAGAGAATCTTGGTCAGAGAGATTCAAACCCTACTTCCATTCTTACTGGTTACTTGATCTTGGGTGCTTAGTTTCCATAGCCTCCATTTCCTCATATGTCAATGGGCTTGACTGTGCCTCACAACCAGACTTATGTGTGCAGCTTAAAGTTCTTACAGAGGGTCTGATATGTAATGAATGACCATTTATTATTTCTAGGATTTGATCTGATAGAAAAAAGACTAGAATTTCCTTATTGAAATATAATGCAATAAATACATAAATAAGTGTACTTTTGAAGAAGGAAGCAGAATTGTGGTTACCTGGAAGCTGTGGGAAATTTGCATGTGGTCCCACTGTTCCTCACAACCATCCATGTCTTCCATCTTGGGTCCTGCAACATGACTCTTACAGTGATGCTAATTATAACCATCCCTATAAACTTTGTAAAATTAATCAGGGAAGAAGGGAGAGGGAGAAATGAAAATAATCCATTGCGGCACACTCAGCATTCATTATGAGGTCACCCTGCTCTCTACTCCTTCTTCATTTGCCCCAGAAGCATGTAGACCCTGTTACAAGATGCTGGTTCCCCTTAACTGCCCTATACATAACAATTTGAACAGGTCCTTGCACACCAGTGAAACCACTGATGCCAGCTGGTTTGAAGGACCCCACAGGAGGCTGACTCACTAAAGAATGAAGCGTCCACATCCAGATGATTTCATCCCCCTCACCCCAGCCAATCAATGACCCCAGTTTTCCAGTCTCTTCACTTTCCATGATCCCTTTAAAAATCCCAGACTAGAACTCATCAGGGAGATGGACTTGAGTGTCCTCCCATCTCCTTGCTGTGTGCCTTGCAATCATTAAACTCTGCAAACCCTGCTGTCTCGGTGTATTGGTCTGCTACGGCATAGCAGGCATACAAACCTTTTGGTCCTATGACACTAAATGTGTATTTATTTTTCAGTAGAATTAAAGGGTGTCATTTTCTATATTGGGCAGTGCTGGGAATTGGAACTCAACCTTGTAAAACATGCACACAGAAACAAAATTTATTCATAATTGCCATAACTTGGAAGCAACTAAAATGCCCTTCAGTAGGTGAATGGATAAGTAAGCTGTGGCATATCCAGAGAATGGAATACCACAGCACTAAAAGGAAATTATTTATCAAGCCATGACAAGACACAGAGAAACCTTAAATACATGTTATTAAGTTAAAGAAGCCAGTCCCAAAAGGCTACACGCTGAATGATTCCAACTATATTACACTCTATAAAAGGCAAAACTGTGGAGACAGTAAAAGATTAGTGGCTGCAGAAGTCAGACTGGAAAAGATGAATTAACAGGCAGAGTACAGAGGATTTTGAGACAGTGAAACTACTCTGTATGATACCATAACCATGGCTATATGTCATTTTACTTTTGTCCAAACCCATAAAACGTACAATACCAAGAGAGAGTTTTCACGCCTAATGTGGACTATGGACTTTGAGTGATAATGATATGGCAACATGATTTTATTGATTGTGACAAATGCATCACTCTGGTATTGGATGTGGATGGTGGGAGGGGCTATGTATATGAGGTGCAGAAATTATGTGGGATCTCTCTGTTCCATGAACTTTTGTTGTGAACCTAAAAGTGCTCTGAAAAATTAAATCTGTTTAAAAACAAGCAAACAAACAATACCCAATCCTGTCAAGATAGAAGCTCTTCTTGGCACATTTATATGCTGATCTACAAGTCACTGTAGTTTTGCTTCTATAAGAAAAAAAATTCAAACCTATACAAGATTGTGTAATGTCTCTACATTGTGTATTACTTAATTTCAGGGCCCCATTGTCATTCATTTGTATTCTAGTCATTTAGCATAAATCTTGAACTGTGTATTATATGGTGAGTTGTTGTAAACCTTAAAACTTCTTTATAAGAAGCCCTCCAAAACTCATGTGGTAGGTTAAAAAATGCCCCCACCCCAAAGATATCCATGTCCTAATCTCTGGAATCTGTGAGTGTTATATTATATGGCAAAAAGAGAGAAAGAAGGAAAGTGTTTGCAGATGTGATAAAGTTAAGGATCTTGAGATGGGGACATTCTCCTAGCTTAACTGAGTGGCCCTAAATGTAATCACATCTCCTTCTGAGAGGGAGGTAAAGGGAGATTTCACACACAGACACACATGAGGAGAAGGTGGGGGGAAGATGCAACAGAGGAAAATTTGAAGACATTTGTCCTAAAGTTTGAAGTAACACGGAGTAATGCGGCAACCACCAGAAACCCAAAGTGTCAAGGATTTCAGAGAGCACTGCCCTACCAACACTTTGATTTCAGCTCAGGGGTACAGATTTTGGATTCCTGGCCTCCAGGACTCTGATGGAATAAATGTCTTGTTTCAAGCCATGGCGTTTGTCACCATTTGTTATAGCAACAATGGGAAAGCAGTACAGCTCCTCAAATTGTTTTGGAAAAAAAGTGCTATAAAACACTGAACCTAAAACGAGGTCACTGAGCTGATCCCTCCCATCTGTTCCCAAATTCCTTTTGTGATTGATCATGTGTAGGGATTGTATTTTTCTAAGACGAGTTCAAAATATTATAGATTGACCTTGAATCCATTCATCTTAGTGCTCTACTGGGTTGGTCTTAATGTTGCCTCAATCTTTGTATCCTAAAGTTAAGTTGTGTGTGTGTGTGTATTGGTGGGTGGGGTGGAGTGTGTGTGTGTGGGTGTGCATGTGGGTGGGGGTGAGTGTGTGAGAGTGTGTGTGGAAGTGTGCGTACTGCTTCTCTCATTTATACTGCTGAGTCGATATAGGGCTGTAGAGTTAAAGTGACATGTATATGTGGTACAAAGATGCTTTTGCCAAAGAAGTCATTTATGGGTATCCATGCTCTATAATGAGCATTTCCTCTCATTTATTTGAGAATAGTAATAGAGACATCCTTTTTAGCCCTTAGGCATTTTTCCAGTCAACTAAATCAAATCCTATTTGTATCTCCCAGTCTTTCAATTATTTTTATTGCTTGCTTTATTCCTCTCTTCAATTTATTTTTTCCCATTTAAAACTGGAAAATTAACCAGTGAATTTAGCCTGCATTAGCGTTTGCCTGACTCCCATAGAGATGAGGCACATGGCTCACCTAATATCACTGGAGAGTTCTTTATTTTGCTTTGTCTGATCAGTAAGAAGACTCAATTTTTAAATAATCATAATAGCACAGACATAATCAGAAAAACATGATTTTTTGAAGTAGTTACATCAGGCAAAACATTTATTCCGAGGATACTTCCGCTCCTCAAAATAATTTCACATCTCCTTTACAGATTTGGCCTTAGAGTCAGTTTTCAGGTTAAACAATAAAATGAGCATCTCATTATTTAAAAGTCACAGTTCTTATCATTTTAGGCAAAAACAATAGGATCCAAGTTTATTAACCATGATTTTCTTCCATTTATAAAATTTCAATCTGTATTTTGGAGATTTCTATTTACCATATTTGAAGATATCTTAAATGAGGATTTTACCTTTAAAGGCCCTAATTTCTTCAAGTGATTAAACAGAAACTATTTTCTCCTGCAGTAGAATCTTTAGACCCAGGTGAGGGTACCCTGGTTTTGGAGAAGAGTATAAGAATATTTTCAAACCCTCCTTGAGTGTCTGGGACCAGCCATCCCCATTGCAGCCTGGGCAGGGTGCCGCCCTGAGCACCTACTGAGGGTGCATGTCCCACTCTTTGTCTCTCCCCTTGGGAGCTCTCTCCAACTCCCCATCCCCAATCTTTCCCCATGCTCCCTGTGACATCCAGATGCTCAGGAGATGAGGCGATGGGCAGCCATGGGGTAGCACCTGGCCTGTAGTATTCAGGCTCTGCATGGACGATCCTGGGAAACAGATGATGTGGGATTGGGACACCAAGATGGTGTGGACATTCTGATTTTGGGTGACACTCGATCATTGTGGAAGTAAGGTCAAGTCAGTGCTTTGGGCTGGAGCTGCATGTGTGGGCAGGTGTTCAGGCCTTCCCTCATCTTTTTCTGCCCGTGCTGCCCACAGTGGCATAGTGCTGAGGTCAGCTGCCCCCCTCCCCAGGTTCTGCCCATGGGCCAGGCAGTGTGTGGACATCCAGGTGTTCTCAACAGTGAAAGAAGTCTCAGGCAAGGCTTGATTACAGCCTACAACGTTCAACAGAAGATATGTTTAAGAGAACATGTGTTGTTCTAGGTTTACACAATAACATCATAGAATTTCCAATGGAAAAATTAACATGAATAAGCAAATTATCTTTTACATTTTCCTGCACATTCTGCATAAGAGCTGCCCTCGGGATTATCATCAGCAAAAATAGTGATGATGTTTGAGAGAGTCAGAGCTGCACAATGAGTGTGAGTGGGCATTATGGCGTCATGAGTAACAATGTAACAGGGTAAAATAAAGGCTATTTGGGAACCATAAAGGCAAGAAGATATGTATTGTTTTAATACAAACATGTCCAGTGAGCCATGAGATGAGTAACAGGAGTGCAGTCACCTTTGTCTTAGAGGAGAGATATGAAATTAGTAAGAAATGGTGCTCTTGACAAGAAAGAACATGAAGAGATGGTCCTAAGACCTGAATGGTACGAGATGGCGCCTGAAGACTATGCAGACTCTTCATCTGCCCTGATTAGATGATAAACAAATATGTAAGCACCTTTCTGTATGCATTATTTTACATCTTCATCAATAGATCACTATACTTTTTTATAAGCTTATGAATTAAAAAATGTTTTCATGAAATTATTTTATAGACAAGAATCCTTAAATAATTTGGTTCTACCCCTGCATACTCCACAGGCAGCCTAATACTGTAGATAATTAACTATATTGACTCCAGATTCACGTGATGCTATTGTTCATCTATCTAATAATCATTGAGCTCTCACTAAGTGCCAGAAACAGCTTGTTGGAGACAGTGAAAAGAAATATATTTTACAGGAATATGGTATTAGACAGGGCTCTCTAGAGGGAAAGAACTGATAGGATATATGTAAATATGAAAGTGAGTTTATTAAGGAGAACTGACTCACACAATTACAAGGTGAAGTCCCATGATAGGCCCTTTGCAAGTTGAGGAGCAAGGAAGTGGCTCGATCCAAGTTCCAAAACCTCAAAAGTAGGGAGACCTACAGAGCAGCCTTCAGTCTGTGGCAGAAGGCCTGAGAACCCCTGACAAACCACTGATGTAAGTCCAAGTGTCCAAAAACCAAAGAACTTGGAGTCTGATGTTTGAGGGCTGGTGTGGGTCCTCCGTATGCCGAGCGCCAGTCCCCTGGGCCCACTGTTCTTTCTTTATACTTTGTCTCTGTGTCTTATTTCTTTTCTCAATCTCTCATCCCACCTGCCGAGAAATACCCACAGGTGTGGAGGGGCTGACCCCCTTCAGCATGGGAGAAAGATGAAGGCCAAAAGACTCAACAAGTCAGCTTCTGCCACCTTCTTCTGCCTGCTTTTCTAGCCACACTGGTAGCCGATTGGATGGTGCCAACCACATTGTGGGTGGGTTTCCTTGAAGGTGGGTCTTCCTCTCCCAGTCCACTGACTCAAATGTTAATCTCTTCTGGCAACACCCAGAAACACCCAGTTACACCCAGAAACAATATTTTGCATCTTTCGATCCAATCAAGTTGACAATATTAATCATCACAAGTCCACCCCTTGTCAACTTGAACCCATACACATCTCCTGAAATCATATGTAATCTCCAAATAAAGATAATAATAAGGTCATAATTATACATAACATAATACAGCTGTCTTTCATACAACTGGAAACACAGTAATCCTTCACCTAGATGCTATTATGTAAAGTTATCAACACTTAAATGCTGACATGAAGTCAGTAAATCTTATGTTACTTGATAAAGAAAAAAATAAAAGAAAATGAAGATATATTTTCTTAGTACAAGTGTATACATGCACAAACATGTTCTTAACAAATTAAGAAGGAAATATTTATAACAATTACAGTCCTCATTTCTGCACTTGTCACGTGGCCATGGATAGTACTGATGACTCCCTTCTTCTGCTATTCATTCTGTATTCCGTTTGCCTTCAGCAAGCACCTAAGCAGGTTGTGATTTTTTTTACCTGCTGGAGTGATCCAAATCTTCATTCCTGAAGGTTGTGGGCCATCTATAGTCCTGCCTGGATTAGGTTGTTGCAATTTCCCATTAACCTTAATCACAGGGCATGGTAATACTAAGAGACACCCTAATGGATCTTCTGTATTCCACACATACACTTTCTTACCTCCATAGTGGAGTAGTAGATTGATTTACTCTTGATATTCCAGGTCAATCACTCCAGCCAATGCTGTGACTCTTTCCTTAGCCTGTTGACTTAGAGTTTGGAAGAAATCAATGTGGCCAGTTGGCAATCTTAACTTCCAGTTTAGTGGAATCATTGTTGTGCCTCCTGGTGGCAGCATTCCTTCCTCTGGAACTAAGACCTCTAGGCCAGCAGAATATAATGTCGTGGGAAGAGGAAGCAACAATTTTGCTAGCAGGTCACTAAGGGTGATAGTGAGTGATGTCACTTCCACTTGTACCCCTTGATTCCTAGACCTGTGAATCCGGGCTATGTTAGAAACAGTACCACATATCGGATACTAATTCAGAGCATACACAGATTTCTGGAGAACTTTGCCCCAGCCATGCAAAGTACTATCACCTCGTAGGCATTGTAATTGTGACTTCAAAAGGCCACTCCATTGTTCTATCAATCCAGCTGCTTCAGGATGATGGGGTACATGGTAAGGCCAGTGAATTCCAGGAGCACGAGCCCATTGCTGCTTTTCTTTAGCCATAAAGGGAATTCCTTGGTGAGAGGCAATGCTGTGTGGAATACTGTGACAGTGGATAAGGCATTCCGCGAGTCCAAAGATGACAGTCTTGGCAGAAGCATTACCTGCAGGATAGGCAAACCAATATCCAGAATACATGTCTATTCTGGTGAGGACAAAATGCTGCCCATTCCATGATGAACAAGTCCAATATAATCAACCTGCCACCAAGAAACTGGCTTATTATCCCAAGGAATGGTGCCATATTGAGGGCTCAGTGATGGTCTCTGCTGATGGCAAATTGAGAAGTCAGTGATGGCTGTAGCCAGGTCAGCCTTGGTGAGTGAGAGTCTATGTTGCTGAGCCCATGCATAACATCCATCCCTGCCACCATGGCCACTTTTTTCATGGGCACATTGGGCAATGACAGGTTGGCTGTGGAAAGAGGCTGAGTAGTGTCCACAGAGCAAGTCATCCCATCCACTTGATTATTAAAATCCTCCTCTGCTGAGGTCACCCTTTGGTGAGCATTCATGTGAGATACAAATATCTTCACAGTTTTTGCCCATTCAGAGAGGTCCATCCACATACTTCTTTCCCAGATTTCCTTTTCACCAATTCTCCAATCATACTCCTTCCAAGTCCCTGACCATTCAGCCAAACCATCGGCTACAGCCCATGAATCAGTATATAATCACACATCTGGCCATTTCTCCTTCCAAGCAAAGTGCACAACCAGGTGCACTGCTCGAAGTTCTGCCCACTGGGAAGATTTTCCTTCACCACTGTCCTTCAGGGATGCCTTAGAAAGAGGCTGAAGTGCTACTGCTGTCCACTTTTGAGTAGTGCCTGCATTTCATGCAGCACCATCTATAAAACAGGTCCTAGTCTTCTCTTTTGTTCAACTGAGCGTAGGGAACTCCCCATGAGGTCATTGGTGCAGATAGTGGGAGAGAAGGCAGGGTGGCAAGAGTGGAGACTATGGGCATTTGAATCATGTCCTTAGGTAACCTTCTTCTGCCTTCAGGACCTGCTTGACCCCGATCACATATATACCACTTCCATCTGATGATGGAATGCTGCTGTGCATGACCCACTTTATGGCTATATGGTTCAGAAAGCAACCAGTTCATGATAGGCAGATCAGGTAACATGGTAACTTGATGACCCATAGTCAAACATTCAGTTTCTACCAAAGCCCAGTAACAAGTCAAGAACTGTCTCTCAAAAGGAGAGTAGTTATCTGAAAAAGATGGCAGGGCCTCGCTCCAAAATCCTAGAGGCCTCTGTTGTGATTCACTATGGGGGCCTGCCAAAGGCTCCACACAGCATCTCTATCTGCCACTGACACCTCCAGCACCATTGAATCTGTTGGGTCATATGGCCCAAGTGGCAGAGAAGTTTGCACAGCAGCATGGATCTGTTGCATTGCCTTCTCCTGTTCTGGACCCCACTCAAAACCAGCAGCCTTTCAGGTCACTTGATAAGTGGGCCAGAGTAATACATCCAAATGAGGAATGTGTTGCCTCCAAAATCCAAATAGGCCCACTGGGCATTGTGCCTGTTTCTTGGTTGTAGGAGGGGCCAAATGCAGCAAGTTATCTTTCACCTTACAAGGAATATCTCTACATGCCCCACATGACTGGACCCCCAGACATTTTACTGAGGTAGAAGTTCCCTAAATTTTAGTTGAATTTATTTCCCATCCCCTGGCACACAAATGTGTCACCAGTAAGTCCAGTGTGTTTGCTACATCTCACTCGCTGGGTCCAATCGGCATAATATCATCAAGGTAATGGACCAGTGTGATTGTGGAAGGGAAAAGTGATCAAGATCTCTGTGGACAAGATTATGACACAAAGCCCAAGAGTTCATATACCCCTAAGGTAGGACAGTAAAGGTATATTACTGGCCTTGCCAGCTGAAGGCAAATTCTTTCTGGTGGATCTTATGGACAGGAATGGAGAAAAAGGCATTTGCCAAATCAATGGCTGCCTACCAGGTGCCAGGAGATGTGTTAATTTGCTCAAGCCATGAAACTACATCTGGTAGAGTAACAACAATTGGCATCACCACTTGGTTAAGCTGATGATAATCCACTGTCATTCTCCAAGATCTGTCTGTCTTCTTCATTGACCAAATAGTAGAGCTGAGTGAGGATGTGGTGGGAATCACCACCCCTGCGTCTTTCAAGTCCTTGATGGTGGCACTAATCTGTGCAATCCCTCCAGGGATGAATATTATTTTTGATTTACTATTTTTCTAGTAGCTCCATTTTTTCTAGCAGCTCTAATGGCTTACATTTGGCCTCTCCCACCGTAATAGCCCTCATCCTACTGGTCAGGGAGTCAATGTGGGAGTTCTGCCAGCTGCTAAGTATGCTTATGCCAATTATGCATTCTGGCACTGCGGAAATGACCACAGGATGAGTCCAGGGACCCACTGGACCCACTGTAAGTCGGACCCGTGCTGAAATTCCATTAATTATCTGATCTCAGAGAGTGGGGTACTGCTATAAAGACACTTGAAAACATGGAAGCCAACTTTGGAACCAGGTAAGAGGCAGAGATTGAAACAGCTTGGAGGGTTCAGAAAAAGACAGAAAGATGTGGGCAAGTTTGAAACTTCCTAGATGCTTGTTAAATGACTCTGACTAAAATGTTGATAGTGATGTGGACAATGAAGCCCAGGCTCAGGTGGTCTCAGATGGAGATGAGGAACTTCTTGGGAACTGGAGCAAACGTCACTCTTGCTATGCTTTAACAAAGAGACTGTCGGAATTTTGTCCCGGCCCTAGAGATCTGGGGAACTTTGAACTTGAGAGAGACGATCTAAAATTGAAATTTGTATTTCAAAGTAAAGCATAAAAGTTTGGAAAATCTGCAGCCTCGTGATGTGACACAAAAGAAAAACCAATTTTCCCGGGAGGAATTCAAGCTGGCTGCAGAAATTTGCCTAAGTAACCAGGAGCCAAATGTTAATCACCAAGACAATGGGGAAAATGTCTAAAGGGCAGGTCAGAGATCTTGGCAGCTGCCCCTCCCATAGCAGGGTGGGAGGCATAGGTGAAAAAATGGTTTTGTGGGCTGGGCCCAGGGCCCCGCTGCTCTGTGCAACCTCAGGACATGGAGCCCTGCATCCCAGCTGCTTCAGCACCAGCTGTGGCTAAAAGGGGCCAAGGTACAACTCGAGCTGTTGTTGGTGCAAGCCTCAAACCTTGGCAGCTTCCATGTGGTGTTGGGCATGTGGATGCACAGAAGCCAAAAACTGAGGTTGGGGAACCTCCATCTAGATTTCAAAGAATGTGTGGAAATGCCTGTATGTCCAGGCAGAAGTCTGCTGCAGGGGCAGAGCCTTCATGGAGAACCTCTGCTAGGGCAGTGCAGAGGGAAATGTGGGTTGGAGCCCCAACATAGAGTCCTCACTGGGCCATTGCCTAGTGGAGCTGTGAGAAGAGGGCCACTATCCTTCAGACCCCAGGGTGGTAGATGCAGCAACAGCTTGCACCATGTTCCAGAAAAGCCACAGGCACTGAAGGCCAGCCTGTGAAAGCAGCCAGGAGGGGAACTGTATTCTGCAAAGCCACAGGGGCAGAGCTGCTCAAGACCATGGGAGCCCTCCTCTTGCATAAGTCTAATGTGGATGTGAGACATAGAGTCAAAGGAGATCATTTTGGAGCTTTAAGTTTTAATGACTGCTCCACTGGATTTTGAACTTGCATGGGGCCTGTAGCCCCTTTCTATTGGCTAATTTCTCTCATTTGAAATGGAAGCATTTACACAATTCCTGTACCTCTAGTATATCTAGGAAGTAATTAACTTGTTTTTGATTTTACAGGTTCATAGTTGGAAGGGATTTGTCTCAGATGAAACTTTGGACTTGGACTTTTGAGTTAATGCTGGAATGCGTTAAGCCTTTGGGGGGCTGTTGGGAAGGCACGATTGTTTCTGAAATGTATAATATAAAGGCCATAAGATTTGGGAGGTGGCAGGGGCAGAATGATATGATTTGGCTCTGTGTTCCTACCCAAATCTCATCTTGAATTGTAATCCCCAGGTATTGAGGGAGGGACCTGGTGGGAAGTGACTGGATTACAATACCTGTAATCCCCAGGTATTGAGGGAGGGACCTGGGGGAAGGGACAGTTTCTCCCATGCTGTTCTTGTGATAGTGAGGGAGTTCTCAGGAGATCTGATGGTTTTATAAATGACAGTTTTTCCTAGGCTTTTCACTTTCTCTCTCAGCTGCCGCCATGTAAGACATGCCTGCTTCACCTTCCACCATGATTGAAAGTTTCCTGAGGCCATCCCAGCAATGCAGAACTGTAAGTCAATTAAATGTCTTTCCTTATAAATTACCCAGTCTCAGGTATTCCTTTATAGCTGTATTAAAATGGACTAATAAAAACATGTGTGCTGAAAAAAATGGCATTTGAATGGAGGTCTCAATGACATAAAGAGTTAACTCTGCAAAACCTGGGGAGAATGCATTTTAGGCAGAGCAGCAGAAAGTACAAAGCCCTGAAAGTTGAAGCAAGATGGCAGTATGGGTAGATATGAGTTATTCTGTCCTCTGAGCATCAGCAGATCACATTGAGCTGGTACACTATGGTGAATGATAAACGTTTCTTTCTAAGTAAGATGTAAAACCATTGAAATATTTTGAACAGAGTATTTTTATAATCCAATTTATATTTTCAAATAATAACTAGGTCTTGAATAGAAATATTGTGTCATGGGACAAAAGTGGGAACAGAGAGACCAGTTACGGACTTGTTGCCACAGTTAAGGCGATACGCTGATGTTGACTTTAAACAGAATGGTAAATCCTTAATGATCACAAGTAGAGATGTCAGGACTTATTCATATACTGGATATGGGATGTCAGAGGGAAATTTTAAGAAAGAAACAAAGAAGTCTCTCAGCATTCTCTCAAGAGAGACTGAATTAATGGAGTGCCATATTCTCAGAAGCAAAAAACTGGGTTAGAGAGGGAGCAGGCTTTTACTGTTTGTTTGTTAGGAGGGTAAACATACTCAGCAGTGCTGCCTTAGAGATGCTAAGTTTAACCAGCCTGTTATATAAGAAGTATGTAGTTACGTTTTAAAGTCTGGAGTTAGCCTCAAGATGATATTGTGGGCATAAGTTTGAGTATCAGTAGCAAATAGATGGGCTTAAAAGCAACAGGATGGTATGAAATCATCTGGGGAGTGGATGTTAAGAAAAGGAAGGGAAACAAATGATCCAGAGGGCAATCCAATATTTAAAAGTAAGAAAGTAGGGGATGATTTAGCAATAAAGGCAGAGAATGATTGGCCAGTAATGTGAAGGATCCCAAAGAAGGGTCTTTGGAGTCACTTAAAGAAAAGATTTTAAGATAAAGGGAGTGATCAGTTCTATCAAAAGTTGCTGAAAGATCAGTAGTGTAAGAACGGACAATGATCATTGAAATTGGCAACATAGAAATTGACGGTGTCCTTGAAAAGAGTGGTGTGTATACCTTGATGGCAAGGGAAGTGTGATTTAAATATATTTACAGTGAATGGAAGTTGAGAAAGAGGTGACAAAACATATTTATATATATATATGCACACACCCACACACACAAACGCGTATACATATAGTTATGTCAGGTATAATGAGACTTTTATATAGAAAAAATGACTTGTAGATAAAGAAAAGCAATGAATATAGAAATAAAAAGAACCTAGTAAGTGTATTATAAAATATACATATACATGCACACATATATGCCTAACCTATGTCTTTAATGCTTTGTAGAACAATTAAGATATATGATAGGGAAAAATATTGTGTGGGAGTTGTCATGTATGTTTGTTTATATATTGAGGTAAAAATGTTTTGACTCTAACACACCCACTCTAAAATTTGGATGACAGTTACCACACTTTCGAGTTTCAGGATTTCAGGTTTGAGAAAGATTGCATATAGAAAGTAAAATACTATATACTCTTAGATCAGTACAGTGAGTCCTCACTTAACATCATCAACAGGTTATTGAAAACTGGGACGTTAACCAAAACGACACATAACGAAACCAGTTTTACCAGATGCTAATTGACATAACAAGAATTAAGTTCTTGGGGCATATTTGTCTGGTCACAAAAACATCACCAAATTTCTAAATAAAGATTCAAAAGACTTCTCATATTAAAAATTAAAGTAAATGTGAGCTATACACACATTTAAGAATGATTAATAACTACCAGTCCATTTTTTGATAAATCAGTGAGGGACAGCATTTGTGGTGGTGGTGGGTTAAATCAAGAAATAAATGCTTACAAAGCAAAAATTGTAAGGATATTGATACCACATGGAGTTCAAAACCAGATAAGAACAAGTATGGTGGTCCTTTGAGCGCCTTCTTACCTCATTGTATATTGTCCTGCATTTGTATGATTATTGTATATTTAACAAATTTTTATTTTACAGTAATTTGTAAAATAACTTATTCATTCATTTTCCAACCCACTACTAATTCCAGTTCAGGGTCACAGGTGGGCAGAGCCTCTCCCTTTGGCTGAGGAAGAAAGACGGAAATCAGCCCCCTGGTGGCCCCCATCCTGTGGCAGATGCACTCACACACACACTCCTACATTCACCCACACAGGGACCATATAGACATGCCAAGAACCTGACAGGCACAGCTCTGGGATGTTGGGGGAAACCACAGTACCTGGAAAAAACCTCACAACGACATGGGGAGAACGTGCACACTCCATACAGACAGTGGCTCTGGCCGCGAATCACCTTTTTTCTTATTAAAGTTATAACAAAATGGTGTTGAACAAAATGACCTTGTTTGAGAGCCAGCTTTCTTTATCAATAATAGAACAGATGTGTTATGCTACCAGTAAAATAATAAAAATGTCCATGATTAAAATAAATTGTGTTGAGTATAAGAAGAAACTCCTATCATTCATTGCAAATGTTCTTTCTTAAAATGAAGTTGAACTAAAATGAGTGACGGTCCCTTCTCTAACTTGGTAACCTCAATTACAAATAGTTTGGTGAACAGGGATACTCTTCTCGAAGTAGCTACCAGTGCTGAATGGACCTGGGATGACTAAGTTCCTACTTTTGTCACATGTAGTCAGGGACATATGTGGAGAAAGACTTAAAAAAGAGAGACTTAATTCTAGCCCCAGGCAGGAACTAGAGCAACTGACTTTTCGAATCCTGGTTTTCCAAATAATGCCTGCAAGAACAACAGCTCTCTCTCTCTCTCTCTCTCTCTCTCTCTCTCTCTCACTCTCTCTCTCTCTCTTTCCAGAAGCATAGTCATGCAGGTCATGGTTGGATGGGAAAACATCCTATCCTACAACAAGGGCTGAGATTGGAGGAGGTGAGTGTGCCGTCCTATCCTGTGCCACTCTCTCTCTAGTAAATGTGTTTCCTCTGACAACAAAAGCACGTAGTATCCTAAATGCAGTTTGTGTGTGTGTGTGTGTGTGTGTGGCTTAAGGAGCAGAGAGTTTAATAGGCAAGGAAGGAAAGAGAAGGCAGAAGGAAGAGTTTCCCCCACACAGAGACAGAGGGAGGGGGGCTCCAAAGACAAAAGAGGAGGTCCCTAAGTGCGGTGCACACCAGCCAGGTATATATTATTGCAGAGGCTGGAGGAGGCAGGGTCTGATTTGCATAAGGCTAAGGGGATTGGTTTGACCAGGCATGCCATTCATATAGCCCAGGAAAAAAGCTGGTTCTCTCACCCTAGTTTACTAATATTGCAAATACATGGTTATTTGGAAAACCAGGATTCATGAAGTTCTACACATGTGGGGATATGTGGGGGTGGCCATGTTGCCAGGAACATGTGAGGAAAGGGCAAGAAGGCCAGGAATAGCCGTGTTTGGGTGAACTCAGTTGTTAATGGCCTGTATTTGCATATCAAAGGTTGCCTGCTTGGCCACACAGGTTGGCTAGAAGTAGGGAACAGACTGGTTTGTAGCTGGCTCATTCACATCTTTCTAAATTAGCCTCAGGATTTAAAGTGTGCTAAGGAGGGCCGGGCGCGGTGGCTCAAGCCTGTAATCCCAGCACTTTGGGAGGCCGAGACGGGCGGATCACAAGGTCAGGAGATCGAGACCATCCTGGCTAACACGGTGAAACCCCGTCTCTACAAAAAAAAATACAAAAATCTAGCTGGGTGAGGTGGTGGGCGCCTGTAGTCCCAGCTACTCAGGAGGCTGAGGCAGGAGAATGGCGTAAACCCGGGAGGCGGAGCTTGTAGTGAGCTGAGATCCGGCCACTGCACTCCAGCCTGGGTGACAGAGCGAGACTCCGTCTCAAAAAAAAAAAAAAAAAAAAAAAAAAAAAAAAGAGTGTGCTAAGGAGTGAGAGGCATCTAGGCTAAGTTTTCACATACTTGGAAAGTCAGTGCACACCATGGGTCATGTGATCCATGGGACACTAGATTTAGTACAGGACTTGTTATTCAGAATGTCCACCCTGTAAATTTTGACACACTAAACAGTTTACTGAGTATCTCATATGACTCCTCTGCCATCTCTAGGAAGACACCTTATTTTATTTGTATCTTATTCTCTCTGAGTTAAGATCCAGTCCTTATAATGGTTTCGCATATGACCCCTCTGCCATCGCTAGGAAGACACTATATTTTCATTGTATCTTATTCCCTCTAAATCAAGATCTAGTCCTTATCATGAAAGAGAAACTTAAAACACAATAATGAAATAAAAATACACATCTTCACAGAACAAGGCGTCATATTGAAAACAAAAACAAAAACAATTGTTAAGTCTTTCTAGCATAGAAATACTAGAATTAACATTTGGGATACAGACAACATATGTGAATGTGAAGACGAAAATCCCAGCCTCAGCTCTACGCCTTTTCTCTGGCCTGAGTAGGCAAGTTGTATCAGTGAATAACCTACAGGTAGCTTTAGGGAACTTAGAAAGAGGTCTTGGATGAAAATATAAATCAGTGACTCATCAGTATATAGGTGTTATTTAAGAACAGGAGGTTATATGTTTAGTATGCTAAGTAAAAAAAAACATTTCAGAAGTCTGACTGTAACACGTATTGTTGTTCTCATGGAGGACAGTGAGCTTTCACAGAGCTGGTGGTAATGGAAATTAATACAACCAACGTAGAGAGCAATTTGACAACATCTTAAGTTGAGAATAAGCATATTGAATAAGCAGGTTATTCATATCCTTGGTATTTAAGGGGAACTTGTCACATATGACTTTGGGACAGGCAGACAGACTTTAATTATAGCAAGATTTGGAGTAAAGAAAAACAGCATCAATCTTACTTTTCATCAAAAGAAATAACCAAAACATAATCACCTCTTTCAATGAAATAGTAGAGTGTCTTAAATGAATGACGCAACTCTAACTCTACATAGGTTGGTGAGAATAAATCTCCAAGGCTTAAAATGTCTACTCTGTAATGCATTACTATATGCTGTGTATAGATCCGATAAAATGCAGTGAAAATATAAAAATAAAGGTTAGACTAAAATTTCAAAATATTAGCTAACTTTAGAGAGGGACCAGAGCAGGTGGTGGACCTCAGAAGGTTGCACTTGCATTTCTAATAATAAACATTTATCTCCTTTTTAAAAATAAAATCTGAAGCAACTATTTGCAAAATATTAACAATTATGAAATCTTAAATTTAAAATATGCTTTAAAAATGGGAGGTCATAATTGAAAAAGGAACTACCTACAAAATAAAATTAAAAATAAGCATCCAAAAACTAGGAAAAGTATCAAGGGAGATGCTATCGAGAAAGCCAAAGTGAGATTGTGTCAAGAATACAAGTCCTCTATACTCGGTGGGAACAAGAAAGATGGGAGCACATCACTTTGGCATAAGGGGAAGAGACTGAGAGCCACATTCTCTTCCCAAAGCTGGAGGCTGCTGTAGAGCTCCCTCAATGGTCCGTGCTGGAAAAGAGCTATAGGCTTTACACAGCTGCCCTCTAGGGAGGCTGCGTGGCACAGGTACTCTCTCACAGATAGGACAGAAACCACTGGCTTGCTATCAGATCTGCACTATCTTCAACATAACCATTTAGTAAAAGTTTCAAGACACCCATAAAAAAATTGCTTCCCAGATAAAGTGGAGACATCTATAAAGCAATCAAAATAAAAGAGAAATACAGAAAAATAGTTATAAACTAAATGAGACAACAAAAATAAAACAGATAATAATGCTCACTCAGGTTGCACCTTCAAATTTTGAAAATATTTAGAAAATATTAACCCTAAAAATAAAAATCAACAGTATCCACAAAAATAAGATGAATGTACTCCATATCCAATGAAAATAATAGAACAAAACTGAGACAACTTGAAAATAAACATATTCAAGAGTCTCAAAGAGATAAAGGCAAATAATCTATAAAAAAAGGAAATCTGAAATTATGCAACAGGAAAAACAAGAATAAATTGATATTAAAATGTTTTGTCAATTTTAGTAAATTATGACGACAGATTTTTTTTTTTAAAGTAAACTGTCACAATAAACTGTATGCAAGATTGGAAATAGTTGGGCATAGTAATCTGGAGGACTGAGTGTCTAGCATCACAATGTGGCAAGGGTATAGTTAATAAGAAATTTAAAAGAATGCTAACAGACTACTTCAGGCAAGAGAGAAGGGTTGCCAAGGACAAGGCTTGATATATTAAAGACTAGTGCAAGCAAATAATAAATACACATACCTGTACATTAATTTTACTAGTCACTGTAAAAGCTTGACTAAAGTTTTGTGTTTAAAAGACAACAACCCTCTTGACAATAATAACTAAGAAAATAATGGCGGAAAGGATGTCTACAAGAAATTAAACTTTGCTAAGTTTCTAATTTTACTCAGGAGTAGGAAGGAGTTGCTGAGTAATTTTAGACTTTGTTAGAAACACTGAAAAATTAATTAAATATGTTAAAACTTTAAAGGTAACATAAATAATTGAAGATTTCTTTATACCTTCCAAATAAGGAGAGAAAAATGTAAAGAAAATATAAGCACTTTATCAATGCAATCTCAAGCAAGAGAAGTAGAAAAGAAGTCAAGAAACATGAAGACCAAGAAACACAGACTATTACATATGAAATAAATGCAAATTCATGGGTAAATATATATATAGCACTCTCATCCATTTAAACAGCCAGATTGCATAAAAAATTAAAGTTAAAATGCAGCTGAACAATATTTACATAGTCATAGCTAATAAACAATATTTAACATTTAGAAATTAAAGATTGAAAAGTATAAGTTTGAAAAATACTCTGGTCATTAGTTTTATGACAGTTTGGCTAAGGCAAAGTGCCCAGATAATTCTGGATATTTCTGTGACGATGTGTTTGGATGACATTCATATTTAAATCAGGATTCTGAGTAAAGCAGATCATCCTCCATAACGTTGGTGGACTTCAATCAATTGAAGGTCTTAATAGAAAAAAGTTTAACATATATATGCAGAGAGAGAGAGAGAGAGATCAATCGTCTTGTGCAATTGAGGGAGCTGGTTGAACCATTTGTTTAAGCCTGTCGTCTTCTTGTCTGATGCTTGAAGCCCACAGGGCAGGTAGTTGGATGGTGTATTAGTCAGGGTTCTCCAGGGGGACAGAACCAAAAGGATATATGTATATATGAAAGAGAGTTTACTGGGGAGAATTGACTCACACAATTATAAGGCAAAGTCCCATGGTCGGCCATCTGCAAGCTGGGGAGGAGAGAAGCCGAAGTGAGTATTGGCTCAGTCCAAGTCCCAAAGTCTGAAAAGCAGGAAGGCTGACAGTGCAGCCCTCAGTCTGGCCGAAGGCCCGATAGCCCAGAGAAAGCCACTGGTGCAGGTTCCAGAGTCCCAAGGCCAAAGAACCCAGAGTCTTATGCCCAAGGCAGGAGGAGCAGATGGAAGTGTCCAGCTCAGGCGGAAGACAGAAGCCAGAAGCCCCAGCAAGCAAAGCTATCCCACCTCCTTTCCCCTGCTTTGCTCCAGCCACTGGTAGCCTGTGGGACAGTGCCTACGGACACCGAGGGTGGTTCTTCCTCTCCCAGTCCACACTCATGTGTCAATCTCCTCTGGCAACACCCTCACAGACATGCCCAGAAACAATGCTTCACCAGCCATCCAGGCAACCCTGGATCCAACCAAGTGGACGCCTAGTATTCATCATCACAGATGGGAAGATGGATGGAATGTGGGGGAGATGATGAACAGGCTGAATCCCATAGCAGGAGCTGGCACGGGGACTCAGAACCATGCCCTTCCCTGTAGCCTCTGACCTGGGTGGTATGGGCAGAAGTCAGGGAATACACACATCAGATCCAGTACTAAGAGGCTGAAGGAAGACCTAGGCCCAGGTAGAGCCGCTGCAGACCCCACTGCTGTGTCAGTCCCACAGAGTGCATCAGCAGACCATCCCCAATGCCCTGAGCTTAACCCCGGGAGGGGAGGCGTGGGATCTTTCCAGAACCCCTAGTGGGAAACAGTGGTCTTGTATCATATTTATGCAAAGGAGGAATAGGTGAAGTATGTGTTCAAGAAGAGATTTTTTTACTTTCCAAACAGAAAGACAAAAATCTTCCAAGAAGAAGTTCCTTTCCTCTGAGTCCTTTTTGATTCTAGTCCATTCTCTGTTCCCTGGCCTGGAATTCTGGTGCAAGTCAGGACACTCAGCAGTTGTTTTGAAATCTGAAGACAAAAGTGTCATGCTTACAATCAGTTCTTCCTAACATCTTTGCGAAGATGCACCGGAGCTAGTGTACCTGCTTCTGGACATTTTACTTTATTATGAGTATAAATCCCTGCTTTAGCCACAGTAATACAGATGTACTGGTACCTAAAATACTCATTCTCTTCTTGTTAGTTATACTGCTACAGCGAATTACTAAGCAAGGCCATCAGATCAGAGGGAGTATGGAGTTGGAGGAGCTGGCTGTTCAACGAGGAGAGGGCAGCAGGGCAGGGGCAGCCACTCACCTGACCACACTCCAGCCAGGCCCCTCTGAGCCCTCTTCTCAAAGAGCACTCAAACTTGTCCCATAAAGACCTGAGCAGCAAGACTGAATCCCTAGGATGACCCTAGGCCCGCTGAAGATGCCTGCCTGAGGACACTCAGGCTGCCCAAAGGATTCAGTGTTTATTCTAGCTAAACCCTGCAGAGGGGGCCCCTGTCTCTCAGCCTGTGTGGGCCTCTGCAGGAAGGCAGGGGCCTAATTCTGATGAGTGCCAGTAAGCACATAAAGGCAGAGTTCATGTGAGCAAAGGCCTTTTTCCACTTTTTACAATTTTTCCCTTCTCTGCCTCTACTAAGCCCCCACTTTGACCTTTCCCCATTCCCTCATTGTCCCCTAAAAAGCCCCATTACCTCTCTACAAAGATGAGTTCAGTTTATGATGCACACTTTTCCCTACTTAAATATCACACTAGCCGTTCAAATCTGTCCTTGCTCCTTTAGCTAGTAAGGTGGTTTTATTTATTTATTTTTCTAAATAGATTTAGGGGGTAGAAGTGTAGGTTTATTGTATGCGTGTATTGTGTATTGGGAAAGTCTGGGCTTTTAGTGTGCCCGTCACCCAAGAAGTGAACCTTGTACCAATAGGTAATTTTTCAACTCTCAACCTTGTCCCAGCTTCCCAGCATTTGCAGTCTCCAATGCCTGTTATTCCACTTCATATGCCCATATGTACCCATTACTTGGCTCCCACTATGTTGAATAGGAGTGGTGAGAGTTAGTATCTGTGTCTTAGTCCAGTATTTAGAGAGAATGTTTTCAACATTTACCCATTCAGTATAATGTTGGCTGTGGGTTTTTCATTTAAGGCTTTCATTAGTTTGAGGTATGTTCCTTCAATGCCTAGTTTGTTAAGGGTTTTTATCATGAAGGGATGCTGTATTTTATTGAATGCTTTTTTCTGCATCTATTGAGATGATCAGATTTTTTAAAAATTCTGTTTATCTGGTGTGTATGTTGAACAACCATTACATTCCTAAAATAAGCCCACTTGATCGTGTTGTAGTAACTTTTTGATGTGCTGCTGGATTTGGTTTGCTAGTATTTTGCTGAGGACTTTTGCTTCTATGTTCATCAGGGATATTGGCTTGAAATTTTCTGTTTTTGTCATCCCGATAGGCAGCTTTAGTATTGGGGTGACTCTGGGTTTATAGAATGAGTTAGGGAGGATTCCCTCTACCTTGACTTTTTGGAACAAGTTTAGTAGGATAGTTACCAATTCTTTGTATATCTGGTAGAATTTGGCTGTGAACCATTTGGTCCTGGGTTTTTTTTGTGTTGTTGTTGTTGTTGACAGACTAGGAGAATATAACATAATTACTGGGCCACAGGAGGGTCTTCTCACTATTGTTGGCTCTGATTTAAAGGTGAATCAACCAACATGATTGTGCTTTTCTAATCCAGACAACTACAAACTAAAGGTCAGAGAACATACTGCCCTAATTTTTGCCAGGATAACAACCAAAATGCATGTGTGAATTTGTAATGAAGATGATGTGGCCACCTCCGGCTTTGGCAATTTTGGTTTCCCACTGCCTTCTTGAAATCATGTTGGTTATTATAGCTTGGGATCATTTTGTTAATCTCCCTTATGCAGTACTCACAACAGAAAAACAACAGACCAAAAAAAAAAAAAAAAAAAAAAAAGATTGCAGCAGCCCTTATTAATAGAAAAAGCAAACGCAACAAAAACAACAACACAACTTATAACTATTGAGCTAGCTACACAAAGCAGACAGTCACAGAATGTTTTGCAGACAAAGCACAGCTCCTCAGGGCCCCGTTTTTCTCATGCTTTTTTTTTTTTTTTTTTTTTTTTTTTGAGACGGAGTCTCGCTCTGTCGCCCAGGCTGGAGTGCAGTGGCCGGATCTCAGCTCACTGCAAGCTCCGCCTCCCGGGTTTACGCCATTCTCCTGCCTCAGCCTCCCGAGGAGCTGGGACTACAGGCGCCCGCCACCTCGCCCGGCTAGTTTTTTTTTTTTGTATTTCTTCATAGAGACGGGGTTTCACCGTGTTAGCCAGGATGGTCTCAATCTCCTGACCTCGTGATCCGCCCGTCTCGGCCTCCCAAAGTGCTGGGATTACAGGCTTGAGCCACCACGCCCGGCCTTTCTCATGCTTTAACCTGCACCCCTGACTCACCGTGCCTGTCAGCCCTCCAAGTGCAGGTGTGACTGCCAACTGCAGAACATCCTTGGCTGTCAATTGTGAAGCCAAGTAAGTCTGAGGTCAATTCTGAGTTTTCCCCAATATTTGACCCAAACTCAGCCCAAGATGTTCCTGATGACCAGTTTCCCTACTCTACCTCATGACATTTATCTGGGCAGTTCTAAAAACAGTAATAATAAACCAACATTCCATCAGATATTTAAGATAGGTTATGTATGTACACACATGTATACATACATACATGTATGCATAAATCTTCATATGTCTATAATATACATTATACCAAAATATATGCAATATGTTATATATCAAAATACCACTCAATCTAAAGACATACATGTATGAAATATACAAAAGAGCTATACATATGTGCATATATTTGTGTATAACATAGCCCACCACTCAAGAAAAAGAGAATATATATATTATATATATACATATACATATTTTTTTTGAGACGAAGTCTTACATTGTCACCTGGGCTGGAGTGCAGTGTCATGATCTCATCTCACTGTAACCTCCACCTCTGGGGCTCAAGAGATTCTCCTGCCTCAGCCTCCCATGTAGCTGGGATTACAGGCGCCTGCCACCATACCCAGCTAATTTTTTGTATTTTTAGTAGAGATGGGGTTTCACCGTGTTGGCCAGGCTCATCTTGAACTCCTGACCTCGTGATTCACCTGCCTCAGCCTCCCAAAGTGCTGGCATTACAGGCATGAGCCCCCATGCCCAGTCAGAAAAAGAGAATATATATTTTATTGTGATGTAACTGTACCATTCATGGACACTGATAAATGTTAGATTAATTAACTACTCACCACTTTCAGAAACTACTTAAAATACAGAACTATACTTTGAAATCTCAATGCAGTTATGTTAAAATTAACAACAAAATATGCTGTTAAGAAAAACGAAAACTGCAACTAACCAATAAATGGGGGTTGATGTAGATTGACTGCAAGATTGCGGTGGTGGTTTCATGATTAGACATTTACTCACTGAGTTATGGCTTATAAAGGATAAATTGTATTCCAGGTAAATCATACTGAAAATTGACTAAACAAAGCCTCATGTTCAAAAACCTAGAAGGGAGGCCTTAAGTAATAAATTGGGTAAAAAAGAGAAATATGAAGTTATAAAATATTTATAACTGCACAATAAATAAAGTAATATATGTCAAGGCTTGTGAGATAATATTAAAATACTAAAAAAATTTGTTTATATCTTTATGCATGATATGATCATTTAGGCAGAAATTTCCAGGGAAGTGGAGCCATAAAACTGGAAGGCAGAGAGTTTGTTGGATACAAACTTGTTGAATGCAGGATGAACATAAACTAACAATACTAAGAAAATATGATAGGAAGATTTTAAAAGGGGCAAGAATAGCTAATATAAATTTTAAAAACTGAATAGAATGGTATAATCTTTCTTTTTCGGTATCAAAAATTATTATAAGTGAATCAGTGTGTATTGGGTCAGGTTGGACTAATGAATCAGTGGAACCTATTAAAACATCTGGAAGCAGACCCACGCCTAGAAAACACTTGGTATGTGAGTGAGACCACCTTGCAAATCACTGGGAAATCAAGGGAAATTTAACAATGGCTGTCAACTGAGTATCCATATGACAAACAAACAAACAAACAAACAATTTTCATCTTTAACTTTCCTCCTATAAAATGACTTTAAATAATTCAAATCGAAGAAAAATTTAACAAAAAAGTTTTAATGTATTATAAAATATTACCAAATGTGATTACATAAGAGTGTTAAGCATTTATCTGAAAAACACACAGTTTAATTTTGAAAGCAAGGATTCAGACTACAATAAGATATTTCAAGGCATATAGTCAGTAAAGCATTAGTTCCCAGACTATGTAAATCAATCCTAGATTTAGACAAAGAGGCACACAATCCGACAAGTGGCAAAGCTGGTGCAAAAGTAAGTTACAGAAGAGCAAGCCCAAATCAACAATGTGTGGAAACATTTCAGAAGTCTGACTGTAACACGTATTGTTGCTCTCATGGAGGACAGTGAGCTTTCACAGAGCTGGCGGTAATGGAAGTTAATACAACCAACTTAGAGAGCAATTTGACAACATCTTCTTAAGTTGAGAATAAGCATATTGAATAAGCAGGTTATTCATATCCTTGGCATTTAAGGGGAACTTGTCACATATGACTTTGGGACAGGCAGACAGACTTTAATTATAGCAAGATTTGGAGTAAAGAAAAACAGCATCAACCTTACTTTTCATCAAAAGAAATAACCAAAACATAATCACCTCTTTCAATGAAATAGTCTAGAGTGTCTTAAATGAATGATGCAACTCTAACTCTACATAGGTTGGTGAGAATAAATCCCCAAGGCTTAAAATGTCTACTCTGTAATGCATTACTATATGCTGTGTATAGATCCGATAAAATGCAGTGAAAATATAAAAATAAAGGTTAGACTAAAATTTCAAAATATTAGCTAACTTTAGAGAGGGACCAGAGCAGGTGGTGGACCTCAGAAGGTTGCACTTGCATTTCTAATAATAAACATTTATCTCCTTTTTAAAAATAAAATCTGAAGCAACTATTTGCAAAATATTAACAATTATGAAATATTAGTAGTGGCAACATAGCTGGTAGTTCTACAGCCACCTGGACTTTTCTATGTGAGTGAAATACTTCATATTTCGGAATGACTAAAAATGGTAAGATGATGTAGACTATTGGATTAGAAAGTATTTGACTTAGGTAGAGATGGAATTCATTTTTATTGTTAAGGAGAATGTGAACTAAGGGGTTGAAGTGTTGCTTTTGCAATTCCTTTGAGTTAAAGATAGGGAATTCATGGAGCACTGTTTAGATTCTGGTGAGAACTAGTCAGTAGAGAGAACGAGTGAAATAGGTTGAACTTTCCAACAAGCTGGATGCCCATAGAACTGAAGCTTGGAGAACTTACATTTGCACAATGAGAAGCACCTGCTACCTGTAGACCAATTATTCTTCCTTGTCCCTCCTGTTTTCCTTCCTGGCAACATAAACCCTTCACTTATTAGGGAGAAGGAGTGGATTTAAGATTTGTCTCCTGTCTCTCCAGCTGACACCACACATAACAAAGCCTTCTTTTCTGGAAATACTTGTTGTCTCAGTGATTGGCTTTTTCTGTGGTGAGCAAAGAACCTAGGCTGAATTCCTGGTGTTAAATGACAAGAAATTGAAAGTGCGTTTGTGTGTGTGGTGGGGAGTGGTGGTGGGGAAAGGTGGACCATCCCTCAGAACAAGGTCCATTTGGGTTATAGGAAAGATGGTGACCACAAAGCAGCAGGCTGGTTCCCAACAGGAGGATCTTCTCTTCCAGGATATCAACAGTTCTTAAGGAGGACAAGCATAGAGGCATATACATTTATGCATGGTGGGCAGAAAATCAGGAAAATCCTGACTTAGAGGTTCTGATTCTATAAAGCATATGCAGAATTATCTTCTGAAGAAAGGGATGGAGGGTAGTTGTGTTAAATTGTAACATAGTCATTGAAGATTGTGGGAAAATTCATTTACTAAGATAAATTTGTAAGCTTTCCAGGCAACTGTGGGTGCAGATGTGAAGCTGTAATCATGCACGTATAATCCTACCATCGTTCCATTATTTATTCATTTGTTTATTTTCTAGTGTGAAGGCTCCTTTGCTATAAATGCTTTCCTGTATGTTTTCTAACTGGGCTCCTTATTTAAGGAAATAAATGTAATTTTTTAATAATTAAATTCAAATACTAGATTTTTAATTTTCTGAATACCCTCCCCTGCCTAAATATATTGTTTATTCACACACATAATTCATTTAACACAATATCCCTATTTATCCTTTTGTCACTGTGTGTATCTTAATCTCATGGATTTAGATGTTAGACTAATTGATTTGTTTTAGCATTGCTTCTACTTTAGCAAATGATTATCCACAATTATAGCGGATTAAGTGAGTGAAGAGTTCAGCTGAGTAACAGACTTCTCTGCCTTTCATGTTCCATTTTTTAGTAAAATGTGCAGGAAGATTTCTCTCATCTTGCAGAAGGGATATAGTCCCAGTAGGGCTTTGTGGCAGCTGAACACATAAAACCATTATTGTCTAGGAAAACACTCACATCTACTAGTTCTTGATTAATTGTAAATAAGTGACATTTGGAATCTTACAAAAAATAGACACTGTTGGAAGTAAATTCCAGCCAATGAGATATACTTTTTAAGTGTTTGGATCATAAATGAATGCATTAAGCAATGCAAGGAAAAATTTCTACGAAGTATCCCAGAACCACTACCAAGGACTAATAATGACTATGTAGCATAGACAAGTCAGTTTCTCCTTTCTAAGTGTCAATTTCCTCACAGTTAGAGAGGGCTAACTCATGAGGCTACCAATTCAACAACTTAGAGGTTAGGAGTAAAGGAATTTTTATACGTAAATAATTTTTAAAGAGGAAGATGTTATACAAGAATAAAAAACATTTTGATTGTAGTTATCTAATGTACATAAAGTAGTACAGTTTACTGCTGAGGATTGAAGGCAAATCCTCCTGAACAGTCTAAATAACTCCCACATTTGTAAAATACAACGTCATAGAAGATGAACAGGAAATGAAGCAAAATGTTAAATGTGGTAAGCTTAGGTGGTACAGTTATTGGTGAATTTTATTTTCAACATTTTTTGCTAAATTTTCCATAGTTAATACGTAGTACTTTTATAAAGGAAAACCAAATTTACCCCCCCAAAAAAAATTGCAACACTGAAGGGTCTAAATTAGTTTTCCATAAAAGAAACTCATAAGATTGGATCATCACTGCATAGATGATCTAAGATATATTTGTACAGTTCAATTAATTTTAATACAAGTAGTGTGCGATCATCTTCTCAAAACACAGTGCTAGACAACAGGCTTTCAAGAGAGGATGAAAGCTTATTTCCTGCCTTCCCAAAGTGTACGTTCTCTGTGCACATTCTGTTTTAAGTGATTCCATTTACTAAACATCATATTCATGGTAAAACAAATCATCAGTATCCTAACAGCTACAAACATGTAAATGTCTGCAATGTAACAGATGCCTACCAGCAGCGACCATATGGAGCTTGCAAACCAAGCCATTTTTTTTTTCTTTTAAAGAGGACTTTCAAAGTTGTGAACACAGATTTATCAATAATGACCCTTATTCCATTTTTAGGGAAAATTTGTGAACCAACAGCTGCACTGATTAAGCTCCTAAAAATCTATGAGGGTATTCAAATATTTCTTGAAAATTACACACAGTCACACCTGGGTAAGAAGAAAGCACATTTTTTCCCGCTCTAGGGAATACATACTTTAAAACTTAAAAAATGTTACCTTTCAATGAAATGTTGAGAGTTCACTCAGACTGTTCTCTCCTTCTCTTGTATGCCCTGATGTTATCAAACTTCCATAACTGTGATATAATTATCAAAGCCAGGAAATTAATAAACAGGTGCCTTAGTTTTCCCTCTAGAGCTTTTTAAAGGGATTCCCAGTTTTTTGATCCACAGGGTACTGCCTCTAGTGATTCACTGTTTAGGTGGAAAATAACTCAAAGAAAAAGTAACTAATGAATTTCAGATTACAGTCAATGCTTCGAGCTGCTTTCAGCACAGAGTCAATGACCTTCATCTTTGTGAGACAACTAATCCTGCCCTATTGATTCCTCTGACTCTCTTCCTTCATTCTCCAAAGTGAAAATTCTGGTTTCCTTTATTTACTTTCAATCTATTGATGCAGTTGCTCAAGGCTAGACGCAGAGAACACAGGTTCAGAATTGCTGATTCAAATCACTTTGAAAAGCAAGTTTATCTCTGAAGTTCAGTATTTTTTATAGTTCTACTTTTATAACGTACACTTACTATATGTGAAAGTTTTACACATCTTAAATGTACAATTTAATTAATTTGGACAGATGCATAGATTAAGTGATTCATTGAAACCAGCCAAATTGTCCTATACAACTGATGTTTACAATTTCTTTTGAATAAACATAGAAATTGACCATCCCGGTGTTAAAATTTGAAAACGTTGCATTTGTCTTGTCTGAGTTCCTTTCTCAGGAATACAACCATCAGGACTCCCAGATAGTATCAAGAATCTGAAACTTACCAGATTACTGAATTTGGACAATGAGATGCCAAACCCCTCACAATTCATGACTGCCTAACTGACCACCTGCTCCCTATTGACCAACTCCTCTTTCTTACCCCTCCCTAACTCCTGTTTTAGTGCCTGTTGTTGTATTTCTCTCCTGCTATATAATCCCCTGATTTTAGTTGGTCAGGGAGATAGATTTGAGACTGATCTCTCATCTCCTTGGCAGCAGCACCTGATTAAAGCCTTCTCCCTTGGCAATACTCATTGTCTCAATGACTGGCTTTCTGTGTGGCAAGCAGCAGGACCTAGGCCAACCACTGGCATTTTGGTAACACCATAACCCTCTCAAAATACAAATATTCATGAAAATGTTTTGCGTGAACACAGGTTTTCATTTTCTTGGGTAAGTTTGTAAAGATTGCTGAATTGTAAGGTAAGTTTGTAGATAAATTTATAATAAATTGACAATACTTTAAAGTGGCTGAACCATTTCATATTCCTACTAGCAATGTATGAGGTTTCAAGTTTATCCATGTCCTTATGAACACTTATTTTCTGTCTTTGTTTTAGCCATCCTATTGTGCATGTATCTTACATAGAAATACTTACCAAACTTCAGGCCACTAAGATTTACTTCTACATTTTCTTTGAAGAGTTTAATAATTTCACTTACTGCATTTAGGTCTATTATTCATTTTCATTAATTTTTATGTATGGTATGAGGCAGGATCCAAGTCGTAAGTTGGCAAAATTTATCTATACAGGGCTAGACACAAATTTGAGTTTTGTGGACTATGAAGTACCACCTCTGCTACTCCACTGTGCAGGTGCAATCTGGATTACCAGTCAATTATTTTGGTGGGGTTTCCATATAGATTTGGGGCTTCCCCTTGTGACATCATCCTTCCAGGGATTTCTGCCATAATTTCTCTGACATTCTGGCAGCCTTGATTTTGTTCTCTGACTTCTCAAGCCAGTAAGCCTGACACTTTTTATTTCCAAATTGTTGATCCAACAGTGAGAACTGGGATGCATAATCTAGTAAATATATGTACAATGATCAGTGCAGTTATTTAAGTTTCTACTCCTTTGCAATTTCTACATGTGTTGGCAGCTTTCCAGTGTCTCCACGTAGTTATTTATTTATTTAGTTAGTTTTGAGACATAGTCTTGCTCTGCTGCCCAGGCTGGAGTGCAGTGGCATGATCTCAGCTCACTGCAACCTCCGCCTCTCAGATTCAAGCAATTCTCCTTTCTTGGCCTCCCGAGTAGCTGGGATTATAGGCATATGCCACCATGCCAGGCTAATTTCTGTATTGTTAGTAGAGACAGGTTTCACCATGTTGTCCAGTTTGGTCTCAAACTCCTGACCTTAGGTGATATACCCAACTCAGCCTGCTTTGGCCTCCAAAGTGTTAGGAGTACAGGTGTGAGCCACCTTGCATGGCAGTTAGTTTTTAACACTAGATAACTGTTATCTATTACAAAGAAAGTTGATCCAAGTTAATCTCTACTGTCATTACCAATAGCAGAGCCCCATTCTACCAGAATTGGAAAATTCAGATTCAATTTTTAATTCCTCTATTTTCTATTTTTTCTGCATAAACATGTGAACCTCCTCAATATACTGTTAGGTCCCATAGGTAGTTATGGAGTTTACACTTAAATCATATCCAGGGCTATCTCTTATATTTCTATGCAATTGTTTATTTATTGACCTGATTTTTCCTGATTTTAGATACCCAAGTGAACAGTATGCTCTCTGTAATTTATGAGCCAGATACATAAATAGAACAAGCACTCCTAACGGTAAGCAGTATAAATAGGAGTGATAGTACTTCTTTTACTCCACCTAAATATAACTTTTATCCTCTACAAACTGCTTTACGCTTTCCAACAGCCACTTCAGGTGTGCAGACCATCCCATACTAACCCCACTACCCAAGTAGTATGATTAAGAGATAAAGGAACAACCCCAAGTGAACACACAAAATGCTACATTTTTCATTTTACTAATTACATTCAATCCATGATGGTATATGATAGATACATTAGTTTCAGATTTTTTTATGATATATAATTTACCACAGGTAGAATGAGTTTTTAAAAGACTCCTAGTTATTGTTATACTTACAGAATTCATGGTTACTCTATACTTTATCAATGTAGCATACTGACCCAAATATAATCCCAAGAATTTAGCAAAGTTCTTACACCTAAAAATACGGTACAGTAAAATTGTCAAGGTGCAATGCATCTGAAGTTATTTTGTAGTTCCGTAAATCTTCCTTAACCTTACATGGACTTACAACTGAATGTTGAAGTATGAGGCACTAAACTACTCAAATAGTCCTTTGTCTTTGGATCTTTTTGTATGACAAGAAATTTAAAAAATATATGTCCCCTCTGAACACTGATAGCATCTGAAAGGAGGTTTGACATCAGAGTTGTTTTTTGTTCTTTAATGTAGGCTTAGCTGTTATCCAAATAAAACTTCAGATGCTTTATCTTCTCTGCATTGTGATATTAGGAACTAGTTAATGAATGTGAAAAAAAGACGAGTTCCTCAGTAATATCAACAACATCCAGTTCCAGAGAGAATGCATGCCTTCTGTCTCCCCATCACACAAGCCATTCTCATAGCCACCTCAACTAGATTTTACAGTGTATAGTTAGTCCAAAGTCTGAGCTTATGTTTCTTCCCTTATTTAGTAAAATTACAGAGTGACAAGACTGAAAATTTGTAAATCAGCTGTTAATTTATGTGTATGAATTTTATTTCAGATTTATGCAAATAGTTAATCTGCTCTGTTTATGAAATGAGGCTTAAAGTATTTAATCTACTTGAAAGCTGAAGCTGGACAGCTACCCTTTCCTACTCACAGAAATATAAAGAATCAGTTGGTTATTTTTAATGGCCTTATTTTCTCCAGTCTACCATAACCAACAACCTTGGTGATCGTTTTTATTCTGAGAAAAATAGTTAATAGTACACAGGCTCAGTAAGGAACAAAGATTAGTCAGGCAAACCCATCTTTTCAGAGGCTCTTAAGTGAATGACTTTTCAAGTATCTCCTTGAATATTCCAAAGGTCGAAGTTTTCTGTGTGCTATCTCTTCTGTTATACTTCTCTTACTAAGATATTGTTGTTCAATTTTTAGACCAGTTTTGACCATAGTATAATTGATTAAATATTTTGAATATATGCTATTCAACGTGATGCTTTGAAATACAGAGATCAATGCTGTTTTAATACTTAAATGTATAATTAGTAATGTAGAATTGTGCTGAAATTGTACATGTTTTGATTTTGTAGGGTAATTCTAAATTATTTTTATATGGAAATGGTCCTTATTTTTTGGTCATCTGTGACTCCGCAGCATCTAGAACAAATCAATAAATAAAACATGTTATTTTTCCATTCTAATTTTCTTTAAATTTTTCTACTTTTAGTATGACCATGTAGTTTAATACTCAATATGAGCCTTAATTTTTATTTCCAGAATGGCATGTAGTATTTCCTTGTCTTCTATCTTTTTGCATATATCTAGTGCATCTTCTATATAATATACTATTTTTTAGGAAGTCATATTTAATTATTTAATTTTTCTTTAACCCCTTCTTCATAACTTAGTCCTTCTTTTCTTTCCTTTTTCCTTCCTTTCAATTCTTTCTTTTTTCATGTTTCAGGCTTTATTTCATTTTAGAAAAAGATAAATTTAAAGGAAATGTAGGAGCCACACCCCAAACCATCTTCATATATAATCAAAATCATGAAACCTATTTTTTTATAACTTTACCATGTTACTTTATATGTCATGTAATTTTATATTGTGTGTGTTTATGTGTGCACTTATGTATGTCTGTATATAATACAGTATTATATGTTTTGAAAATTTATACGGATGGTATGATACAGTACATTGATGTTGCATTAGTAGCTGGTAATTTGATCAAAAAAATTTAAAAAATTAAATTTTTTCAGGAAGAGTCCTCTAGCTCTTGTTTTCTTATTTTAGATGCCTCTGGTAGAAGTCTTTAAACTATGGTTCATACATATCCTGAAGAAATATATTTCCAGATCATCAAAATTATTCTCATGTTGGTTTTCCTAAAAGTAACCATCCTGCGAGTAAATTTTTGGTTAAAGTCAAGCTGCTCCTTTGTCAATCATCTTTCTCTTTTTAAATAGAATAAGTGCAAATAATTGTATAAAATCACTCTGAGTCATTTGGTTTAATTTTTTTCAATAACATTGAAGGAGGAAATAACCAAGCTGTTAGCTATTATACCACTAAAAGTAATTATTCATAATAAACCACTGTGTCATTTTTGGCATATATCTAAAAAATTCAAAGAATTGAATGAAACTGCAATGAGAAAACTCCTAACATGAGCATCTCTTTATTTCTGTGAATGTGTACAGTGCCTGTAGCCAGAAAAATTATGGTGAACTTTGACTCATTCAAGCAGCAAGTTGTGCTCATTCAGACACAGAAATATAATTTAAGATAGATCTTGATGCTGTTCATTAAGATATGCAAATTCAGTTAAGTAATATTTCATTTTTATACATAAGATGTATTATAATTTATAATAGAATTCTATAGGATGCTCAAGTTTTAATACTAATTATAATACATCAACCCATATTATTTCATAACTTAGAAATATATAATCATGGAGAATTTTTAAAAATCAACTTTCATACATAATTTGTGGTACAGAAATAATGGAGTGATTAGTAAAATAATTTCAAGCATAATGCATGTTATGATAAAATTCTCTAAAATAAATGGAATGGAGTCATATTAAAGGAAAAAAGATACAACATAAAATTTGATTTTCAAAGAAATGCCTGCACATGATTTGCAGAAGGTAGGAAATTACTTCAGTATTTAGATTCCCTTGGAAAAGAGCAATGTGAAAAAAAATTTTTTTTCAATGTTTAATCATGCTGGAAATTTCATCCTCTGTGATACTCTAAACTTCTGATGAAATAATATAATTTGCCAACTCAACAACATCCAAAGTAGTACATTCATTCTCAAAATCCTCCTGCTATAAAACACAACGTTGAGGAAATCCACTCTTAGTATTTCTTTTTATGTTTTTAATATATTTTGTTGTGGTAATTTTTTTATAGTTCATAATTTTCCTGCATATTGCAAAATTTTTCTCTATCATATTTCAAATTCTTATATTGCTATTAGTTTCTGAGCTCAATAGTTTTAATTGGTCTACTTGTTCGTTTCTGCATCAAAATCATGCTCTTTTATTTTTACAGTCTTGATACTTGATAGGTTAAATTTTTCTTCTTCATCCTTCTTTAAAACTTTTTAACTAGAGTTTATTCATCCACAAAAATACTCAAACTGGCTCTTAAAGTCATAGTTTTCTAAAGCACTCAAAATTTTGAAAAATACCTTGGTGGAAAGAATTTAACATATATATATATATATATACACACACACACACACATATATATATATATATATAGTTTTTCTATCAATGAACATAATTTACCTCTCCATTTAGTTAAGTGACTTTTCTATCCTTAAATATATTGTACTTTTCTCTAGAGTGTTCTTTAACCTAATGTATTTGATTTATTCCCCAGAATCTTAGCATTAATTAATGTTGCCATATTAATCATTGTTGGTTACAGAATATTGAGTTTTGTTGATGTTTTGCACTCAGCAACTTTACTTAACTCCTTCGGTAGCTAACAATGTCAGTAACTCAATGTCTGCTTTCAAATTATTTTTATTTCTATACATTATCTTGGGTTTTTTCTACACAAAATTATTTTATTTGCAAAACAATTTAATTATTCATTGGTTTTTAGGCTTTTCTGTTTTGTCTTTTTATTGTATTGCGTAAGGCCTCTAATTCATTGTTTAACATTGGAGTTGACAAACTACATCGAGGCCTGCCTTGTAAGTCAATTTTAATGGAACATAGCCACATGCATTTGTCTACATTTTCTATAGCTGATATTAGAAAGGAGCCCCTTTGAGATACCTAAAACTTAGAAATTTTGAGGAGATGAGAGAAGCAGGGTCAATTCTCTATCTGTAGTTACCACTGTCCAATCCATGCCCCCATCCTACTTGGGTTTATTTTAATTCTGATACAGAGAAGAATGTGGACTCACTCCGTGTCTCTGACTAGATTGGATGCCCGGGATTACCTGTCCCTGTGAGGAGGGACATGCAGATACCACAGGAAAGCATGCCACCAGTGGAGCTGTAGAAATCAACAACCTGATTGGAGATGATGAGCCTGCATAGACCATGTTAAAAAAAAAATCAAAGTAGAGTCACCTCTGACATTTTTTAATGTGAACAAAAGAGATAATACTATATCAAAAATAGTACATAGGACACTTTTATCATTTTCTCAGATTAAAAGAGTAGGAAGGCAGAATGCTTGAGAGGAAATGAAGGGTGCAAACACCAAAGCCAGGTGATGCAATATTGTGTAGCTAGGGCTTGGTAAGAAAGAAAAGAAATATGGAAAGATAATGATTAGCTGAAGATGATTTCACTGATTGAAGAAACACCTGATACTTTCGTACAAAAGAGTGTGCTAACTTATGAATACAGTGATTGAAAAACATAATCATAATAGCATACATTCGTGAAACTTCTGAATGTCACTGATACAAAGAAAGCTCATAAAACTACCAGAGAGAGAAAATAATACATGTAAAAGGAGAATCAGATTCACAAGAGTATTTTCATAAGAAACAAGAAAAATTAAGTCTATAATAAAATACAGCAACAATGAAAGAAAACAGAAATATTAATAGCTTATAAGGCTGGAATTATAATTCTAAGGTACTTTTATGTTTGAGAAACAGAAAATACATTTTCGGGCATACAAATCTAAGACTTGCTCTCACTGCAATGCCACTTTCAGTAAATAAACAAACAAAAACAAACCAATACTGTACATTTTAAACATGAATGTACTTAAAAATTAAAGAACAATGGAAAGTTTCCCTGTTTAAATAAGGATGATTGTTATCACCAATTTAATTAAGTGTTGTTTTAGAAGTTCGACCAAGAAAGTAAAGGAGGAAATTTTTAAAAAGAGAAAAAGAAGAAAAGAAAGGAAACTATCAAATGGTCATTATTAAAGATGCTAATTCTTTTCAGACTCATCTCACATTAAATGAAAGAAATATCAATGAAATCCAAATAGATGGCTTTGAAAAAACCATTGACTGGCTCATTCTGAAACTTACATGGAAAAATCAAAGGGGCAATTGACAAGACTCTCTGGGAAAGAAGAAAAAGGTGTAAGATATCAAATTCATTTCAGAAGCCACATTTAGGACATCTAGTTCTATCAGTATATAGTAACCCCATTCTTCCTACGTTGTCCCCTTATTGCCAAAGAACATCGGGGATAACACAGCAAACAAGCAGAGCATCTGACGAGGCCTAGGGACCTTGAAACTTGGAGAAAGTCTGTGCTCCTTCCATGCCTGTCCAACAGGGTGCCGCAGAAGCCTGTAACACAGTAGATAAAATAGGAACAGACAAGGGCTCCAAGAAAGACTGTACTCTAAGACAAAGGGTGACCTAACAACAGGTAACAGATAACCAGCCCTTGTTCAGTCAAACATCAGTGAACAAACATTGCCCTCACAAGCTTCTAGTTGGGACCCAGCAGGAAACTGATTACCCCCATACCTTCCACTCCACCCACTATGCCCTCTCTGCATAAGAAGCAGGCAGCAGTGCTTAGATCCCACCAATGGTTGTCAACCTGCTTGGCAGGGAACTCATCTCTCATCCCGTACAGAATGGTAACAAGATTCAACTGAGGTGGTGCAAGGTTGCATTCACCATCACCTGGCTTCACTATTTCCTTTTCTTTCCACTGCCATGTCATCTACCCACTGTGGGTAATTGAGGCTTAACAAGGTGGTTCACGTCAGGGCCAGAAAGCACTAGAATTTCCCTTCCAGCCCCACCAATGGTGGCTGTGAGTCCCATGGAGAACCTGAAGGTCCACACCCAACTGACAGCAAAAAGACTGAAGGAAGCAGAACATAACAGTAGCAACCATTGCTCTTGTCCTTTCCTTCTAACAATGATTTCAGAAGATCCAAGAAGGAAGCTGTGTCCCCAACCCAACCTAGCATCACCCAGGCAGAATGAGTTGGACCAGGTGGGGTAGTCAACACTCAGCTTCCAACTTTCCCTGCTGAAAGCAGGGCCAGTGAAGAGCTGAGTCGCCACCTTCAGCTTGCATTAATGAGGCCAGGTGGTGGTAGGGAGCAACTCCACACTCCGGGTTTCCCCACTTCTACTCCCTGAGTGTCAGTAGAGTCCAGCTTCTGGTGCCAGGGTAGAACAACAAATCAGTGTGAGTCATTCCTTTGTTTCTACCTTCCCTGCTGGCACTGGGACCCAGGAAGGAACAGATTTTCAAACCTCACTTGAAGACAGAGTTGGCCTAAGTCAGCGCCCACAGTGAAGGTGGTAGTGGTGGTGGGGCCCTGTGAGAAGTAAATGGTGCATAGACACACTCCTGGCTCTCATATTACACCTCACTAGGAAAGTGCTCTCTACTGAAAAGAAAATCTATCTATCTATCTATCTATCTATCTATCTATCTATCTATCTATCTGTCTGTCTGTCTATAAACCAAGATATAGAATCTCATACTACACTATGAGATTCAAAATTTCCAAGATATAAGTGAAAATCACTTGTCATATCAAAACCAGAAATATTAAAAAATGACTGAGTAAAGACAGTCAACAGATGGCAACAACAAGATAAATTCAACGTTGGAATTATCTGACAAGAATTTTAAGGTAGTCATCATTAAAGTGTTTTGACTAGTGATTACGAATTCTCTTAAAACAGATCAATAATTGGAAAGTCTCAAGAAAGGAATAAAGTTATAGCCAAAAACCAAATGGAAATTACAGACTAAAAAATACAAAGACTGAAATAAAGCACTCACTGGGTGGTCTCAATATAGAGGAGATACGGCAGAGGAGCTAAGCAATGAATTTAGAACAGATGAATAAAAATTATCCAATCTAAAAAAATATGACCAGAGTCACAGGGACATATAGATAAATAACAGAGGACCTAAAATTTATGTCATCAAATATTCGGGAGAGGTAAGAGAGAATGGAACTGAAAAATTACTGAAAGAAATAATGACTGAGATTTCCCAAATTTGTCGAAAGTCATAAACCTACAGACTCAAGAAGTTGAGTGAAGCCTAACTTAAGAGAATTCTAAAGAAAGTCATACCACGCCACATCATAATTAAACTTGTAAAAAATTTTTTAAAAAAGAAAATATCTCGAAGGCAGCCAGAAAGAAATGGTGCATTATTTAGCATAGAACACCAATTTAAATGACAGCAATTTCCAGTGTAAAACAGTAGAGGCAAAAAGAATGTAGCAAAATATTTGCAAGTAATGAAAGGATAGAACTGTTAAATGTGAAATCCATACCTGACAAAAATATCCTTTAGCAATGAAGAGGAAAAAACACACAGAAGGAAGAAAAGTTAGACATATTTTTTTTTTTTACTGGCACATCTACCTTCAAAGAATAATTATGAAATGGACTCCAAACCGAAAGGAAATGATAACAAAAAGGCTTGAAACTTCAAAAAGAAAAACAGAACATTGGGGAAAAAAAAAGAGGAATACATATAACATATTATCCTTTTCCTCAGGGGTATCATAAATCATATTTGGTGGTTTTGGCAAAATTATAATACCATTTAGTGTGAAATCAATATATACAGAGGAAAAACAATTGCATTTTAGAAGTCAAGAGGCTAAGTGGACCCGCACTGTACTCAAAATAGTAAAACGTTGATACCAGTGGACTGTAATACATTATGTATTAATAATTTAATACTTGTAGTAACCATTAAGAAAACTATAGAAAGTGATATACTCAAAACACTATAAGTAAATTAAGATTGAACCTTAAGAATAAGTTCAGATAGGCCGGGCGCGGTGGCTCAAGCCTGTAATCCCAGCACTTTGGGAGGCCGAGACGGGCGGATCACGAGGTCAGGAGATCGAGACCATCCTGGCTAACACGGTGAAACCCCGTCTCTACTAAAAAATACAAAAAACTAGCCGGGTGAGTTGGCGGGTGCCTGTAGTCCCAGTTACTCGGGAGGCTGAGGCAGGAGAATGGTGTAAACCCGGGAGGTGGAGCTTGCAGTGAGCTGAGATCCGGCCACTGCGCTCCAGCCTGGACGACAGAGCGAGACTCCGTCTCAAAAAAAAAAAAAAAAAAAAAAAAGAATAAGTTCAGATAACCCACAGGATGATAATAAAAGCAGAGGAACAAGAAACAGAGAAAATAAACAGAAAATAACTAATACTATGGTAGAGTTAAGCATGAACATATTAATAATCACATGTAACACAACAATTAAATTAAACAAATAAATACAACAACAATTAAACAACATAGTTTGGTCAAATAGCTTTAAAAAGTAAACACGATTAACAATATGCCATGTGTCCACAAGAAACTTCAAAAACAATATCATAGGTAGATTAAATGTAAAAGATTAACCAAATGGCAAATCTTAACCAAAAAAAGTGGCTAAATTCATATCAGATAAAGCAGACTTCACAGTGCAGAAAATTACTAGAGACAAAGAGGTATGTTAGATTATGATAAACGATCCAACAGGACGACATAGCAATCTTAAATGCATACACACCACACAAAACAGCTTCAAAATGTATGAAGCAAAATAGAGCTGAAAGGAGAAACAAACAAATCCATGATTATGGTTAGGAACATCAACACCCTACTCTCAGCAAGTGATAGAACTACTAGGGTGAAAAAATCAGCAGGAATATAGAATTGGATAACACAAATGACCAACAGGATTCAACTGACAAATGCAGGATATTCAACCCAAAACAGCAGAAAATACGTTTTTCAAAGACTCACAGACATTTACCAACATAGACCATATCGTATGCTACAAAGCACACTTCACCAAATTTAAAGCAATCTAAATCATATATAGTACGTTCTTTGACCAAAATGGAATCAAACTATAAATCAATAACAGAAAGACAACAGGAAAAACTTTGAAAACTTGGATATTAAATAATACCCTTCTAAATAGTATGTGGGTCAAAGAGGAAATCACTAAGGAAAATGTTTTAAATACTTAAAACTGAATGACAATGAAATACAATAAAAAATGTCAGATCCAGATAAAGCAATTCTAAGAAGGAAGTTTATAGCACCAAATGCTTACATTAGAAAAGTGGCAAGATCATGAATAAATTATCTAAACTGCTAACTCAGCAAAACTAGAAAAAGATAAAAATCGAATTGCAAAGTAAGTAGATTGAAGGATAAAGTAAAAGTAGAACAGATATCCATGATATCTAAAACTGTAAAAGAATAGATAAAAACCAATAAAACCAAAAAACTGGATCTTTGAATATAAATTTTTAAAATTCATGAACCTGTAGCAATATTGACATGAGTAAAAAGACAATAAAAATAACCAAGATTGAGAATGAAAGAACAGGTGAACATATGGAAATAAAAATTAAAAATCCAATGAAAATTAGATTCACTCCAAAAAACATGAAGTATTTACATGTAAACTTGTCAAAATATACAGGAATTATACGCAGAATATCACAAAAAGCAGATGAAAGAAATAAAAGGTCTAAATAAACAGAGAGACCCACTGTTTCCACAGATTGGAAATACCAATATAAAGGCGATGGAAAATCTCAAATTGATATTTAGGTTTATTGCAATATCTATTTAAAAAGTGTTTTGTAGACAGACAGAGGCATATTCTAAGACTTATATGGAAAGCAAAGTTGCTGGAATAGCTAAGATGATTTTTGAAAAATCAAAATTTAGTGGGAAGAATCTATGTGATTTTGAGACTTATTTTATAGCTGCAGTAATTAAATTGTCATAGGAATAGACTCAAAGATCAATAAAACTGAGTAAAGAACCCACAAGCAACCCACATAAATATATTGACTGATTTTGACAAAGGTACAATAGCAGTTCAATGTTGGAATGACAGCTCTTTCCACGAATTATGTTCGACTAATTGGACAATCATGAGGGGCAGAGAATCTTAAGGTGTAAGTCACTCTTTGTACAAAAATGAACTCAAAATGCATTATAGACTGTGATGGTTAATTTTATGTGCCAACTTGACCGGGCCATTTTACCCAGATACTTGGTAAAACATGACTCTAGATGTTTCTGTGAGGGTGTTTGTTTTTGTTTTGTTTTGGAGACAGGGTCTCACTCCATTGTCCAAGTAAGAGTGCAGTGGTGCAATCATAGCTGACTGCAACTTGAAATTCCCAGGTTCAAACAATCCTCCCACCTCAGCCTTCCAAAATGCTGGGATTACAGGCATGAACCACTGTAATCAGCCAGTAAGGGTGTTTTTTGTTTGTTTGTTTGTTTGTTTGTTTGTTTTGAGATGGAGTCTCACTCTGTTGCAGAGGCTGGAGTGCAGTGGCGCAGTCTCGGCTCACTGCAACCTCTGCCTCCCAGGTTAAAGCAATTCTAAAGCAATTCTCCTGTCTCAGCCTCCCTAGTAGCTGGGGTTATAGGCATACACCACCATGCCTGAGTAATTTTTGTATTTTTAGCAGAGATGGGGGTTTCACCATATTGGTCAGGCTGGTGTCGAACTCCTGACGTCAGATGATCCACCTGCCTCGGCCTCCCAATGTGCTGGGATTACAGGGGTGTTTTTTAATGAGATTTACATTTAAATTGGTGGACTTTGAGTAAAGTGGATTACCCTTTTTAATGTGGATGGGCCTCATCCAATCGGTTCAAAGTCTGATTAGAACAAAAAATACCATACTGTCTTAATTAACGTAGCTTTTTAAAGTAAAATTTCAACGTTGATATAATTGAAGATTCACAAGAAGGCGTAAAAAATAAGAAAGATCTCATGCACCATTTATCTAGATTCCTTCAAAGGTAATGTCTTGCTATACAATTCCACAACCAAGATATTTATATTGATACAACAAAGAGACAGAACAATAAAGATATAGAACATTTTCATCACTACAGGCTCACTTCTCAGTGGCTAAGATTTTGTCAGCATCACTTCCTCCCTGTGATTGCTTAAGTTAAATGTATTATGCTCTAACAGAAAATTAGTTCAGTTTGTCATTCAGCAGCTACTTAGTTTTGCTTGCTATGGTTTATACTTTTCCTACCTAATTTCTAAAAGTGTTCTAGTAGGAAATTAGAAAAAAAACACCAAGGACTAAGTTAGATATCATTATAAGCTGAAAGTTTGTATGGATATTTTAGTTCAGAACAAGCAAATATCAACATACAAAAGAACCCTTAAATTTCTAGATTATTTTTAATATTTAACAGTTTGAATACGAGTGCTTGAAATTATTTTATATTAGTAATTTTAAAATACATTATAGGCATTTAAAAAATCTCTAAGATAACTAACAAATATCCATTATTTTCATGTTCCCAATGAACATAACATCTTTATCTCTCTTTTGTGTAAACAATTCAGTTAATTACATGGTTGTCCATTCTTAAGTGCTATCATTATTATTATCTTTTTATTAATTATGGCAAACTGCTCAGCTGAACTCGTAATAAGGAATTGAATTATTATTGGAGCCATAGAGAACTGAACATTTGGAAGTCATAAGCTAAATGACTGTGGGCAAAATACTGTCATGATGCTTAACTAACGCATGTTACAAAGTGGTTTATTTAGTTGCATTCTATACAAAGATAATACCACACAAATTGGTTTAATTTTCTACAAGTGAGAGTTCTAAAGAAAAATGTTTAAAAATGCTTTACCAAATGCATTGCTGCAGAGGCATGAAATGGAATCCAGATAACAAACAACTGATTGTATTAGCTGGGAAATTGAACCAAAGATCTGCAATAAGGCACTGATCGGGTTCTGAAAGCATATATGATGTTGTAAGGAAATGGAGAAGGTCATTATATTTTCAGAAGTAAAATAATTTTCATAAAGAAACATATCTAATTAAATAGTTATGATGGTTTTAAACTTTTTATTTTTATGTTTTTATTTCAATAGCTTTCGGGGTACAGGTGATTTTTAGTTAGACGGATGGATTCTTTACTAGTGAGTCCTTAGATTTCAGCACACCTATCACCCGAACAGTGTACACTGTACCCAGTATGTAGAATTTTATCCCTTACTTCATTTCCAACCTCTCTCCTGCCTCTCGGTCCCCAGAGTCCATCATATCATTCTGTATGTTTTTGCATCCTCATAGTTTAGACCCCCCTTATAAGAACATACGATATTTGGTTTTCCATTCCTAAGTTACTTTACTTAGAATAATGGCCTCCAGTTCCATCCAAGTTGCTGCAAAAGACATTATGTTTTTTCCTTTTATGGCTGAGTAGTATTCCTTGGTGTATATATACCACATTTTCTCTCTCCATTTGTTGGTTGATGGGTGATTAAGTTGATTCCACATCTTTGCAATTGCAAATGGTGCTGCTATAAATATGTGTGTGCATGTATCTTTTTCACATAATCACTTTTGTTGGGGGGGTCGATACTCAGTAGTGGAATTTCTGGATCAAATGGTAGATCTACTTTTAGTTTTTTAAGGACTCTCCATGATGTTTTCCATAGTGGTGGTACTAATTTACATTCCTACCCAGCATTGTAAAAGTGTTCCTTTTTCACAACATCAACACCAAAATCTAGGTTTTTTTTTTTTGACTTTTTATATGGCCATTCTTACAGGAGTGAGGTGGTATCTCACTGCGGTTTTAATTTGCATTTTCCTGATTAGTGATGTTGAGAATTTTTTTTCATGTTTGTTGGCCATTTGTATATCTTCTTTTGAGAAATGTCTATTCATGACCTTTGCCCACTTTTTGATGGGATTATTATTTTTTTCTTGCTGATTTGTTTGAGTTTCTTGTAGATTCTGGATAATAGTCCTTTGTCGGATGCATAGTTTGTGAATATTTTCTCCTACTCTACGGGTGGTCTGTTTACTCTGTTGATTATTTGTTTTGCTATGCAGAAGCTTTTTTAGATTAATTAGGTCCCATTTATTTACGGGGTCTTCGTCATTAATTTTTTGCCTAAGCCAATGTCTAGAAGAGTTTTTCCAATGTTATTTTTAAGAACTTTTATGGTTTCAGGTCTTAGATTTAAATATTTGATCCATATTAAGTTGATTTTTTTATAAGATGAGAGAAAGGGATCCAGTTTCATTCTTCTACATGTGATTTGCCAATTATTCCAGCACCATTTATTGAATAGGGTGTCGTTTTCCCAATTTATATTTTTGTATTCTGTGTTTAATATCAGTTGGCTGTAAGTATTTGGCTTTATTTCTGGGTTCTCTTTTCTGTTCCATTGGTCTAAATGCCTATTTTTGTGCCAGTATCATGTTGTTTTTTTAACGATAGCCTTGTAGTATAATTTGAAGTCTGGTAATGCGATGTCTCCAGAATTTTTTTTTTTTTTTTTTTTTTTTTTTTTTTTTTTGCTGTGTTTTGACTATACAAACTATTTTTTGGTTCCATATATGAATTTTAGGATTTTTTTGTAGTTCTGTGAAAAATGATGATGGTATTTTTATGAAAGTTACATTGAATTGGTAGATTACTTTGGGTAGTATGGTCGCTTTCACTATATTGAGTCTTCTCATCTGGGAACACGAGATGTGTTTCCATTTGTTTGTGTAATCTATGATTTCTTTCAGTAGTATTTTGTAGATTTCCTTGTAGATATCTTTCACCTCATTGATAAATATATTCCTAGGTATTTTATACTTTTTGCAGCTGTTGTAAAATGGATTGAGTTCTTGATTTAATTCTCAGCTTGGTCATTGCTGGTGTATAGCAGTGCTACTGATCGTGTACATTACTTTTGTAACCTGAGACTTTATTGAATTCATTTGTCAAATTTAGGAACCTTTTGGATAAGTCTTTAGGGTTCTCTAGTTACACAGTAATATCATCTGTGAACAGCAATAGTCTGACTTCCTCTTTTCCAATTTGAATGTCTTTTATTTCTTTCTCTTGCCTGATTACTCTGGCTATGACTTCAATATTACGTTAACTTGAAGAGGTGAAAGCAGGCATCCTCATCTTGTTCCAGTTCTCAGGAGGCATACTTTAAACTCTTCCCCATTCATGATGATATTGGCTGTTTGTTTGTCATTTATGGCTTTCATTACTTTGAGGTGTGTTCCTTCTATGCCTATTTCGTTGAGGGTTTTGTCACAAAGGGATGCTGGATTTTACCAAATTATTTTTCTGTGTCTATTGATATGATCATATGGTTTTGTTTTCAATTCAGTTTATGTGATGTATTACATTTATTGACTTACGTATGTCAAATCATCCCTGCATCCCTGGGAGGAAACCCTCTCGATCATCGTGTATATTACCTTTTTGATTTGCTATTGGATTCAGTTAACTAGTATTGTATTGAGAATTTCTGTATTTATGTTAATCAAGGATATTGACTTACAGTTTTGTTTTTGTTTTTATGTCCTTTCCTGGTTTTGGTATTAGGGTGATACTAGTTTCACAGAATGACATAGGGAGGATTTCCTCTCTCCCAATCTTTTAGAATAGGATTAGTAGGATTGGTACTAATTCATTTTTGAATGTCTGGTAGAATTTACTTGTGAAATCATCTTGTCCTGACCTATTTTTGTTGGCAGTGTTTTTATTACTGATTCATGCTTCTTGTTATTGGTCTGTTCATGGTTGTGATTTCTTCCTGATTTAACCTAGTAAGGCTGTATGTTTCCAGGAATTTATCCATTTCCTCTAGATTTTCTAATTTGTGCACATAAAGGTGTTCATAGTATCTTTGAATGATCTTTTGTATATCTGTGGTATCTCCAGTTTCATTTTTTTCTTTTTCTTTTTTTGAGACGGAGTCTCGCTCTGTCGCCCAGGCTGGAGTGCAGTGGCCGGATCTCAGCTCACTGCAAGCTCCGCCTCCTGGGTTTACGCCATTCTCCTGCCTCAGCCTCCCGAGTAGCTGGGACTACAGGCGCCCGCCACCTCGCCTGGCTAGTTTTTTGTATTTTTTAGTAGAGACGGGGTTTCACCGTGTTAGCCAGGGAGGTCTTGATCTCCTGACCTCGTGATCCGCCCGTCTCGGGCTCCCAAAGTGCTGGGATTACAGGCTTGAGCCCCCGCGCCCGGCTCTCCAGTTTCATTTCTAATTATGCTTATTTAGATCTTCTCTCTTCCTTTCTTGGTAAATTTTGCTAATAATCTATCAATTTTGTCTATCTTTTCAAATAACAAGCTTTCTGTGTCATTTATCTTTCGTATTGCTTTTTGTTTCAATTTCGTTTAATTTTACTCTGATCTTTGTTATTTATTTTCTTCTGTTAGTTGTGGGTTTAGTTTGTTCTTCTTTCTCTAGTTCTTCAAGGTGTGACATTAGGTTGTCAGTTTGTGCTTTTTCCGACTTTTTGATGTAGTCACTTAAGGCTGTAAATTTTTCTTTCTCCTGTTTTTGCTGTGTCCTAGAGGTTTTGATAACTTGTGTCACTATTATCATTCATTTCAAAGCATTTTTCATATCCATCTTGATTTCATTGTTAACCCCAATATAATTCAAGAGTAGATTATTTAATTTTCATGTATTTGTATAGTTTTGAGGGATCTTTTTGGAGTTGATTTCCAGTTTTATTCCACTGTGTTTTGAGAAAATAGTTGATATGATTTCAATTTTCTTAAATGTATTGAGGCTTGCTTTGTGTCCTATTATTGTGTTGCTATCTCATTTCTGAGATCTGGAAGTAATTGTCTTATAAATCTGGGAGCCCTGTGTTACGTGCATATAAATTTAGGATTATAATCTTGTAGGACTGATTCTTGTATCATCATACAATGTCATTCTTTGTCTTTTTTTTTTTTTTTTTAGTTGCTGTTTCTTTAAAGTCTGTTTTTTTTTTTTTTTTTCTGATATAAGAATAGCTACTCCTGCTTGCTTTTGGTTTCCATTTGTCGGAATATCTTTTTCCACCCCTTTACCTTGAGTCTATATGAATCCTTATGTATTAGTTGAGTCTCTTAAAGACACCACATATTTAGTTGTTATTTTTCCTATCAATTCTGCCATTCTGTGTCTTTTAAATGGAGCATTAGGCCATTTACATTCAATATTAATTTTGAAATGTGAGGTGCTGTTGTATTCATACTAGCTCTTACATAGATATATTGTTTTCTTTTTCACAGGGTTATTATTTTATAGGTGCTGTGAGATTTTGCTTTCAGGGGATTCTATCTTGGTGCATATCAAGCTTTTGTTTCAAGATTTAGAACTCCTTTTAGCATATCCTGTAATGCTGATTTGGTGGTGGCAAATTCTCTCAGCATTTGTTTGTCTGAAAAAGTATATTTCTCCTTTATTTATGAAACTTAGTTTTTCTGGATACAAAATTCTTGGCTGACAATTATTCTGTTTAAGGAGGCTAAAGATAAGACTCCAATCCCTTCTAGCATGTAAGGTTTCTGCTGAGAAGTCTATTGTTAGTCTGAGAGGTTTTCCTTTATAGGTTACCTGAAGCTTCTGTCTCACAGGTCTTAGAATTCTTTCCTTCATGTTGACTTAGCCAAATGACTATGTGTCATGGTGATATTTTTACAATGAATTTCTCAAGAGTTCTTTGAACTTCTTGTATTTGGACATCTAAATCTCTAGCAAGGCTAGGGAAGTTTTCCTCAATTATTCCTTCAAATACGTTTTCCAAATTTAGCCTCCTCTTCTCCCTCAGAACACTAATTATTATTAGGTTTGGCCATTTTACACAATCCCATATTACTTGGAGATATTATTCATTTCTTTTGATTCTTTTTTCTTTATTTTTGTCTGCTTGGGTTAATTTGAAAGCCTTGTCTTCAGGGTCTGAAATTCTTTCTTCTGCTTGTTCTAGTCTATTGCTGAAACCTTCCACTGCATTTTGTATTTACCTAAGTGTACCTTTTATTTCCAGAAGTTCTGATTTGTTTTACTTTAGGATATCTATCTCTGTGGAATTTTTTTTTTTTAATTTCTTTGTGTTGGTTTTCACCTTTCTCTGGTATCTCCTTGAGTAGTTTAATACTCACATTTCTGGATTCTTCATCTGGTATTTCAAAGATTTTATCTTAGTTTGGATCCATTGCTGGGGAGCTAGTGTAATCTCTTGGGATGTTAAAAATTTTCAAGTAATTGTAAGAAATAATACAGAGAGATGCCATGTACTATTTACTCATTTTCTTCCACTGGTAGTATCTTGCAAAAGTATATTACAGTAACATGGCGATATTTATATTGACAGTGACAAGACAGCCCATTTGCATCACCAGAGGGTCCCTCATGTTACCTGTCTAGAGTCCTACCCACCTCATTTTCTCCATCCCGTCTCTGACCCTGGGCAACCACTCATGTTTTCTATTCTCTATAGATTTTACATTTCAGGAATGTTATATAAATGGAAACATTCTGTATCTGACACTTCGTGATTGGCTTTTTTCATTCTGCATGATTTTTTAGTGATTGAGGTTGCATGTATCATTTGTTACTTTGTATTGCTGAATAGTATTTCATCATATGAGTGAACATCATCTGTTTAACCATTCACCAGTTTGTGGACATTTAGTGTTTTCAGTATTTGGTTATTGCCAAAAAAGTTGTGAACATCACACAAAAGTGTTGTGTGAATTTAACTTTTCATTTTTCGGGAACAATTGCTCAGGAGTGAAGTTGCTAGAACATATGGTTGTTATGTGTTCAGTTTTGTAATAAACTGCAAAAATATTTCCCAGTGCCATCTTTTATTCCCACCAGCAATGTGAAAATGACATGGTTTCTTTGCATTATTGCCAGCATTTGGTGTTGCCACTGTTGTTTATTTTAGCCATCCTGACATTTAGAGTGATATCATTTTGTAGTTTTTAATTTGCATTTCTTTAATGGTGAATGATGTCTAATATTTTTTCATGTGATTATTTGCTATCTCTATGTCCTCTTTAATGAAATATCTGATCATGACTTTGGTTCATTTTGTGATTTTGTTGTTTTACTCTTGAGTTTTGAGGTTCTTTATGTATTTTAGGTATTAGTCATTTGTCATATAGGTGGTTTGCAAATCGTTTCTCCCAGTCTATAGCTTTCATTTTCATCTTCTATTTTGTAGTTTGCAAAACCTAAATTTAAAATAAGAGCTCTACCTTATCCCTTTTTCTTTTTATCATTCATACTTCTGGTGTCAGTTCTATGAACTGTTTGCCTAGTTCTAGATACTAAAGATTTTATCGAATATTTTTTGTTACCAAGTGTTTTAAAAATTAAGCTTTTTTTCTTTAAATACCAGATTAATTTAAATACATGATAAATTTTCATTTAATTTTTGTATAGAGTGTAAGGGTTAGGTCAGGTTTCCTTTTTTGCATATAGATGTCTAATTGGTTTAGCACCAATTTTTTTTTTTTTTTTTGAGATGGAGTCTTGTTCTGCCGCCCAGGCTGGAGTGCAGTGGCACTGTCTCGGCTCACTCAACTTCCGCCTCCCAGGTTTAAGTGATTCTCCTGCCTCAGCCTTCCGAGTATCTGTGTGCCACAGGCGTGTGCCACCATGCCCGGCTAATTTTTGTATTTTTAGTAGAGATGAGGTTTCACCATGTTGGGCACTATTTTTGAAAAGGCTATCCTTCTTCCATTGATTTGCTTTTGCACCCTAGTCAAAAATCAGTTAGGCATATTTTAGTGTGTCTATTTATAGGTCCTCTAGTCTCTTCCATTGACCAAGTGTCTATTCCTCTAAATATCACACAATCTTGATTACGTAGTTATATAGCAGGTCTTGAAACCCAGTAGGTGACTCCTCCTACTTTATTTTATTTTATTTAGTTTTTTGATATAGAGTCTCACTGTCGCCCAAGCTGGAGTGCAGTGGCGCAATGTCGGCTCACTGCGAGCTCCGCCCCCAGGGTTCCCGCCATTCTCCTGCCTCAGCCTCCTGAGGACCTGGGACTACAGGGGCCGGCAACCACGCCCGCTAAATTTTCTTGTATTTTTCGTAGAGACGGAGTTTCACCGTGTTAGACAGAATGGTCTTGATCTCCTGACCTCGTGATCCGCCTGCCTCAGCCTCCCAAAGTGCTGGGATTGCAGGTGTGAGCCACCACGCCTGGCCTCTACTCCTCTGACTTTATTCTTTTTAAAAAATCTTAAAGATATTATTCCTCTGCATTTCCATATAAATGTTAGAATCATCTTGTCTTTAGGGACAAAAAAATCTTTCTGATATTTTGATAGAAATTTATTTAAACCTGTATATCAACTTAGGTTGAATTGACATCTTTACTATGTGACTTCCAATATATGAACATGATTTTTTTTTCATTTAATTAGATCATGTTTGACCTTTTTCATTTTTATAGTTTTTAACACATAATACCTGCACATGTTTTCTTAGATTTATATCCAGGTATTTTATTTTTGAGTGATTTGAAATGGTATCATGTTTTTAATTTCTGTGTCCATACACCCATTGATAGTGTATGGAAAAGCAATTGATTTTTATATCTTTATTTTGTATCCTACAAGCTGTTGAACTCAGTTTATTCAAACATGACCTCTGAAAATATGGACAATCGTATGTTTTCCTTTCCAATTTGCAGACCTTTATTTTCTTATTTTGTTTATTGCACTGGCAAGAATTGTCAGTGCTATGTCTGATAAGAGTGGTGGAGCAGGCATCCTTATTTTCTTCTCAATATTACAGAAATGCATTCAGTCCTTCACCATTAAGTATAAAGTTAGCTGTAAGGTTTTTTTTTTTTTTTTGGTGTGTGTGTGTGTGTGTGTGTGTATATATATATATATATATATATATATATATATATATATATATATTTTTTTTTTTTTGAGATGCGGTCTTGCTCTGTTGCCCAGGCTGGAGTGAGGGGCACGATCTTGACTCACTGCATTCTCCACCCCCTGGGTTCAAGTGATTTTTGTGCTTCAGTCTCCCGAGTAGATGGGACTACAGGTGTGTGCCACCATGCTCAGATAATTTTTGTATTTTAGTAGAGACAGGGTTTGGCCATGTTGTCCAGGCTGGTCTCTAACTCCGGATCTCAAGTGATCCACCCACCTCGGTCTCCCAAAGTGCTGGGACTATAGGCGTGAGCCACAATGCCCAGTCTGTACATGCTTTTTATCAGAATAAGAAGTTCCCCTCCATTTTTAATCTCCAAAGAGGATTTTACAAAAATTATAAATGTATATTGAATTTTATAAAATGCTTTTTGCATCAATTAACACAATTATGTGATTTTTATCCTATAGCTTGTTAATATGATAAATGACTTTAATTGATTTTCAAATGTGAACCAATCTTGCATCTCTAGAATAAATCTTACTTTGTTATTTTGTATCAAAAAATCTTCATATGATGCTGAATTCTACTGACTAATATTTTATTAAGACTTTTTCCGTCTATATGAATTATATTAGTCCGTAATTTTACATTTTGGACTGTCATTATCAGATTTTGGCATCTGGTTAATACCAGTTTCATAATATGAATTTCTGTCTGTTCTCCTCTATTTTCTAAAGCATTGCAGAATTGTCATTTTTAAAAATGTTTACAAATGTACTACAATTACAATAACTGATATTAAGGAATTTTTTAACAAGAAATTGATTTCTTTACTATTCACATGGTTACTCAAATTTTCTATTTCATGTTGAACAAGTTGTGATAGCTTGTAGTTTTTTGAGGAATTAAACGAAGTTGTAAAAGTTATATTGTAGAGTTCTTTGCAGTATTACCTATCTTTTTTTTTTTTAATGTTTCTTTTTTTTGTATTATTATACTTTAATTTCTAGGGTACATGTATAACGTGCAGGTTTGTTACATATGTATACTTGTGTCATGTTGGTGTGCTGCACCCATCAACTCGTCAGCACCCATCAACTCGTTATTTACATCAGGTATAACTCCCAGTGCAATCCCTCCCACCTACCCCCTCCCCATGATAGGCCCCGGTGTGTGATGTTCCCCTTCCGGAGTCCAAGTGATCTCATTGTTCAGTTTCCACCTGAGTGAGAACATGCGGTGTTTGGTTTTCTGTTCTTGCGATAGTTTGCTGAGAATGATGGTTTCCAGCTGCATCCATGTCCCTACAAAGGACACAAACTCATCCTTTTTTATGGCTTCATAGTATTCCATGGTGTATATGTGCCACATTTTCTTAATCCAGTCTGTCACTGATGGACATTTGGATTGATTCCAAGTCTTTGCTATTGTGAATAGTGCCACAGTAAACATATGTGTGCATGTGTCTTTATAGCAGCATAATTTATAATCCTTTGGGTATATACCCAGTAATGGGATGGCTGGGTCATATGGTACTTCTAGTTCTAGATCCTTGAGGAATCACCATACTGTTTTCCATAATGGTTGAACTAGTTTACAATCCCATCAACAGTGTAAAAGTGTTCCTATTTCTCCACATCCTCTCCAGCACTTGTTGTTTCCTGACTTCAAACGATACTACAAGGCTACAGTAACCAAAACAGCATGGTACTGGTACCAAAACAGAGATATAGACCAATGGAACAGAACAGAGTCCTCAGAAATAATACCACACACCTACAGCCATCTGATCTTTGACAAACCTGACAAAAACAAGAAATGGGGAAAGGATTCCCTATTTAATAAATGGTGCTGGGAAAATTGGCTAGCCATAAGTAGAAAGCTGAAACTTGATCCTTTCTTTATTCCTTATACGAAAATTAATTCAAGATGGATTGGAGACTTAAATGTTAGACCTAATACCATAAAAATCCTAGAAGAAAACCTAGGTAATACCACTCAGGACATAGGCATGGGCAAGGACTTCATGTGTAAAACACCAAAAGCAATGGCAACAAAAGCCAAAATACACAAATGGGATCTAATTAAACTAAAGAGCTTCTGCACAGCACAAGAAACTACCACCAGAGTGAAGAGGCAACCTACAGAATGGGAGAAAATTTTTGCAATCTACTCATCTGACAAAGGGCTAATATCCAGAACCTACAAAGAACTCAAACAAATTTACAAGAAAAAAACAAACAACCCCATCAAAAAGTGGGCAAAGGATATGAACAGACATTTCTCAAAAGAAGACATTCATACAGCCAACAGACACATGAAAAAATTCTCATCATCACTGACTGTCAGAGAAATGCAAATCAAAACCACAATGAGATACCATCTCACACCAGTTAGAATGGCAATCATTAAAAAGTCAGGAAACCTATCCTTTTAAGTCTGCAGAGTCAATAGCGATACCGTCTCTTTCATTTTGAATTTATGAATCTGTAATTTGTGTCTTCTCTCTTTAACTTTATTACCCTATCTAGAGATTTGCCAAATTATTGATCTTTTTAACAAAAGCTTTCCATTTCATTGACTTTCCTTTATTGTTTTTCTGTATTCAAATCTGTTTATTTATCTTTATTATTTCTATCCATCTTTTAGTTTATTTTTCCCTTTCTATAATTTTTGGGTGAGATCTTAAGTTATTGATTAAATATTTGTTCTCTATTTTAATGTATGTATTTGGTGCTAGAAATTTTCCAATCAAACTGCTTTATCTGTGTTATAATTTGGAAATGTTGTATTTTCATTGTTTTTCAGTGCACTGAACATTTTTATTTTCCTTGAGCTTTTCTCTTTGACCCATGGATTATTTTGAAATTTGTTTACTTTCCAAATGTTTAGAGATTTTATCTTTCTGTTATTTATTTCTAATTTGAATTAATTGTGATCAGAGATCATGATGTCTATTATTTTCATTCTTAAAAATTCATTGAAATTTGCTTTATAACCCAGGATATGGTATGTCTTTGCGTATGTTCTAAAATACCAATACCATGAATTTCTAGGTCTCTATAAGTCTTACAGGTCTCTATTGTTCAGATTGGTCATTTTAATTGCTCTTTCTTCTGGTCCACTGATTTTTTCTTCTGTCCTTTCCACTCTGCTCTTGAGTTCATCCACTGAAAATTTTTTTCAGTCATTTTATTTTGACTAAAATTTCTATATTTTTATCTCCTTTTATGGCCGAAGTATTCAAGGTAGTAGAAGATAATTTCTATTTTTTCATTGATTTAAAATGTATTCATAATTTCTTGCTAAAGATTTTATGTTATCTGCTTTAAAATTCTTGAGACATATTTCCAACATCCTTGCAATTTTGGTGCTGGCATCTGTCTGTAATTGTCATTTTTCATTCTGTTTAAGGTCATGCTGTTCTTGGTATAATGAGCAATTTTCTGTTGAGCCATGCATTTAATACCTCACTCTGTTTAGGTCAAACTCATGAGTGTGACATGATTGGCCAGTTATTGTTATTTCTGATGCACAAAGTTGGGAAAGAAAAGGAAGAGCTTAGAAATTCAAATTCTTGGCTCAAGAACTGTACAAATGATCGGAAAGTTTCTATGTATGTTTTGAAAGAAATCTTTTTCTCCTGCAGTCACAGAGCTGAGATCTTGGAAAAACAAACCCACAGTCTCATCTTGTGAGTGGCGGACTTATAATGAAAATAGAATCCCCAGCCTCTCAGGGTATCTGCTCTTAAAGTGGGTGCATTGATTGTAAAGTGATGAAATCCTGAAAACTGACATTGTGACATATGTGTAGATCCTGATGAAGGAGAGGACAATGATCCTCTAAATTCACTTGAGTCTTCTTTACCAGTAGAAGCTGCCACTCCACTCCTGTAAAGGTTAATCCTTCTGTTCCTGATGAGCCTATAATGGCCTCTGCTGGAGGATTTTCCATGCAAGACAGTGCGATTCTCCTCAGGACCCATCCATACCATGCTGCTTTGCTTCTAGACCTATAACTAGAATCAGTCTCAGCAAGTCCTAAAAAGACTCATGAAAAGATTTGCTACACTCCAAAATAACTGCACGGTTTTTCCAATTTATCCAAGCAGAAATCTAGGGAATAGGTGTGGGAATGGAAATTAAGGGTGCAGAATAATGGTGGAA